>NC_059349.1:39838743-40523743 GCF_019703515.2 Myxocyprinus asiaticus
TTTAACTTTGACAGTTCTGACAGTTCTTAGTAAGTTGCAAAGTTTAGACATGATGATGTCATGACAAGCATTTGGAAGAATATATATATATATAATAAAATAAAAACTCTTCACTGATATATATATTATTATTATTATTATTATTATTTGTTGTTGTTGTAATAATTCAGTTCAATTCCATTTATACCTTATAGATTTATAAAAACATTGTTGAACACTCAATAAGGCATCAATGGAAGGATGCAGTTTTCACATGAATACACTTGGTGGCAGCACTAGATAAGTCTTAAATGCAATCCTTTTAGTATGTGTCTGTAGTTAAGGGACATTTAACAATACTTGTCAAACACTGTATCTGTTCTGAGTAGTAATAATAATAAAGTCCCATACATTTTACATTTGGGTACTTTTTTATTTTTTTATATATATATTTTGATTAAAATGTATATTCATGTATAAGGGAAATATTATAAATTAGCTGCTGTTACTGGTTACCATTTCTTTTCAATTCATTCACAATTTTTTTTTATAAACTTTTGGATTTTTTCTAGTTCATTTTAAATGGCCCTGCAGAGTGACAAATTATATTTTAAAAGGACAATTATTCCATGTGGTCTCAGGTAATAAGCTATATAAAAATGAGCTTTTACATTTGATATTTTTTTGGATTGTATGAATTATTGTAATTATCGAATAATTTTATCTGGTTTTATAAACTATTGGAACTTGCTTTTCACAGTTAGATAGTTCTATTTTACGCTTTTGCTGATTTTTCACCCTGTCTAATTCTTTGACAACATCCACATACAGAACTTCCTCTATCCCATTCCTGTTACCCACAGTCTGTGTATATTGTGCTCTTTCTTGATGCTCCACTCCTTCCTTCCTGTCAGGGTGCATCTTTTTCACCGCAATGACATGTTTGAGCAACACAAGCAAAAAGGTCCCAACAATTAGACCTACACTGTCTCTTTCACTCTCTTAAAACACACACACACACACACACACACACACACACACACACACACACACACACACACACACACACACACACACACGTACGTTAGAGCTGCTATCCTTATGAGGACTCTCCATAGACATAATTATTTTTATACTGTACAAACTATAGATTCTATCCCCCAACCCTACCCCTAAACCTAACCCTCACAAAACACTTTCTGCATTTTTACATTTTCAAAAAAACATTGTTAAGTATGTTTAAGCGATTTGAATTATGGGGACACTAGAAATGTCCTCATAAACCACATTTATAGCATAATACCCTTGTAATTACCAGTTTGTAACCTAAAAAAATATCACACACACACATTCACTGAGGAGATATTTGGCCCCCTGAGGGACAGTAGAGAGGACAACACCTAAGCCACTGGTCTCCTGCCCTTCCCCCTGCCATCCACCCTTCTACAAACAGAGGCAGCCCACGGGTAAGTGTAGGGCACGGTTTCAACAGAGCAAGAGAGAAACATGGTAAATGTGTGTAGATGGAAGGATAGGCACTAATAGAGAATAGTATAGAAAGAGTGAGTGGTACCACTTGCCTTTGTCCTCCGGGAACCCATTTACAGTTCTGTCCAATCACAAACATCATTTGTTGCCTGTACCATCCTTTTGAGTGACGGGATTATAAAATAACCTATTATGAACGTTTTCGCTCGCCGTCAAGGACACTGAGACATGTCTCTATAAATACCAGTTTTAATCACTTGAGTCACCATATAGACCAAAAACTGTAAAGCCACAAATTACACTAATTCAATACTAATTCAGTGATAATTAACGCTGTCCTATTTTCCATGGTACTTTACTGAATGATTACCATATTCATGTACCATAGCATCCATCTATCTATCCATCTATCTATGATGTTATACAGTTTTTGCCTTGTCTTTTAATAATTAATTCAGTAGTTTACATTGATATATGCACAGTTGTGTGTGAACTCCTCTCACATGCCCTCCTCCTCCTCCTCCCGTCGTTGGCTCTCTTCGGTATGATACTTTATGTTTATAGGCATTGGCCAAGGGAGAGAGAAAGTGAGTGCATTACTGAATAGCTGCTCCTGCTTGATAAAGAGAAAGGAGAGGAGAGAGAGCGGCGCTGGACGTCATGGCATCGAAAGACACCGTCGCGGCTGGTTTTCTCCCCGTGAGCCGGGAAATGACAGGTGATTACAGTTAAACCCAATAGCTCTTGAGTCTTTTTTTCTATTCGTATCAGACATGCGACACGCGCGCCAGGGGATTTGTTATGGTCTCTCGCGCTCGCGGCCGGTGCATTTTGTTTAGTGGTTTGAAATAAGCACAAGGGCTGAATGTTTGATAGGGTGGCAAATTTGTGAAGATGTAAATAGTGTTATTTAATGCGGAAGGAATGTGTGCTTATAGCTATTTTATTCAATTCGCGCGATCGCGCGCGTTTGCGTTTTCTGCGGTGTTTGCGCGCTTGTGTGTACTGTATGTAGTTGTGTATGTAAGCGTGTGTGTGTGTGTGTGTGTGTGTGTGTGTGTGTGTGAGAGAGAGAGAGAGAGAGACTGTCTTCCCTATGATGTGTCTCCAGAATGAGTTACTTTCAGTTCTTTGCTCATATGCGTATCACTGCTGCTGACGCAAGTTCACAGAGAGGCTGAAATACTTCGTGATGTGTGTCCTCAGGGCTTATTGAACACAAATGAACACACACACACACACTACGCACACTCATCATAGAGGCCGTCATCTTTGCACACGGTGATGCATCCTCACACTTTACTGACACATTCAATGACACACGGAGCACAGTTGCAGTTTGACATTTGGAGCGCTCTCACAAGTAATTACCCTCACACATTATTATCTTCCTTTGGTAATTAATCCCTATTAGCAACCTAGTATTTAGTGTCCTGTGCCCTGTCTCTCCACTTGATCTCTCCCCCTGTCTCTTGCTCTTTCAATTCCAATTTAGTGTGGTTTATTTGCATGACAAAGACGTACAGTAGGCTACATGGGATGTTGACATGACAAGCCACAGTGACTATAGTGACCTGCAGTGTGCATGCTGTACTTAATTTAAAACTATTTTAAACATTTTCCCAGTTCTTGTTTAATTATTATACATGCAGTTATGACCTGACATGAACTGAGACAATAAATGGAATATTTGTACTTTTAAAAATTCTTAATCACAGCTCAGAATTATTTGACTTTATGCGGAACACATATGGATATTTTTTTAATCCTGGTCTGTCTTTTCAGTACAATGGCACTGACACTTCAAAGAGACTTTAAAGCTTAAAAAGGAAGCTGAAGTATGTGTGTGTCATATTCCAAGTCTAATGAAAGTACAGTATATAATATGTTTTGGTGAGAAACAACCATGAGCGCTATGAGAGATGCACAATGGACATCAAGATTTTCTTTTTACTTATCTTGAATTTGACTTAAATTTCTGGTTGTTTCTTTCCATAACCAAAGTCATATCCCTACAAAAGTCTTGGAAACTGACGAGTCACGTGGGCTACTTTTATGACACTTTTGGGACCTTGTTTAAGCTTTAAAGCGAGTTACTATAAACTGCAATTGTATTAAAAAAGACATACCAATATATTCATTAAAAACAGTGCCGTGTGGTGGACTTTTGAAATGAGGAGGCAGAGTGCCTCAGGGTTTTTTATTTTTTATTTATTTTTTTTAGTCCAATGTACTGTAAATTCATATTTCAGTTCCATTTGATGTTTACATAGTTTCAAGACTTGGTCTTCTGCTGTTGTAGCCCATCCGCCTCAAGGTTCGACATGTTGTGCATTCGGAGATGTTATTCTGCTCACTACAATTGTACAGAGTGGTTATTTGAGTTACTGTAGCCTTTCTGTCAGCTTGAACCAGTCAGGCCATTCTCTGTTGACCTCTTCATCAACAAGGCGCTCAATGGATGTTTTTGTTTATGGCACCATTCTGAGTAAACTCTAGAGACTGTTGTGCGTGAAAATCCCAGGAGATCAGCAGTTACAGAAATACTCAAACCAGCCCGTCTGGCACCAACAATCATGCCATGGTCGAAATCACTGATATAACATTTTTTCCCCATTCTGATGGTTGATGTGTACATTAACTGAAGCTCCTGACCCGTATCTGCATGATTTTATTCATTGCACTGCTGCCACACAATTGGCTGATTAGATAATCACATGAATAAGTAGGTGTACAGGTGTTCCTAATAAAGTGCTTAGTGAGTGTACATTTCAAAATCTAAATCCAAATCAAAGTAGAATTTGAATATGTATGACCAAATATATCAACCATAATTTAAATGTTCATGGACATATGTCAGATTTCTGTATGGGAAGGGATATAACAATTATTTTTTAACTTACACTATTAACAAGCAGTACTATAATGTTTTGTATGCCCATATTAACAGACTATTTATTAAACCAGGTCAAATAAATGTTTTTTTTTTTTAAGTTTTACATACTTACAATACTTACAATTATACATCAACAAGCATATTTAATGTATCTACAACTATTAATTGTTGTTCAGCTAATATTTTTAATAGTCAACATTTACTCCTCGGGAAGCACCACAGGTGTCATGATGGCATGAAGGTGTGCCTTTAAATTAACAGAAGTGCTCACTAAAACCGAGTCATTCACAGATCATTTTATGTTCTATTTGAAGTTAATTTTGATTCTGACTTGACCAGAAGTGCTGTTGTCTGTGTCAATTAGTTGTTTACTCTGTAAGTAGTCAGTCCACTTCCACCGGTTTGTTCCATTTAGGATGATCTATGGATCTGCTGCGAACATGATAGGCGGGCTGGGTATTATTGCGTTGACGAAAGAATGACAGGGTAATGACCAATCAAATCAAAGTGGAGACACTGCCTCCTCTCATGTGACTTTTTGCTTATATTCCACGCTAACCCCACTCACATTCACGCCACGCTTTAGGAGTTCAATGAGATCACAAAAGGTTAAAGGGTTAGTTCACCCAAAAATGAAAATCCTGGACTGCTGGCTATTTGATGGTCCAAAAGGCATATTTAGGCAGCATAAAAGTAATCCACATGACTCCAGTTGATCAATTAATGCGCATTCACGTGAGAAGTCTGAAGAGCGCGCTTTGTATACAACAGAGGAATGAACGTCATGTGAGAGTTAGGTCATTTCAAACAGAATTACAGCGCTGGCTGGAAGCAATGATTTAAAGTAAAAAAAAAAAAAAAATTATCTATTTGTTTCTTACACCAACCTATTGGTTTTCTTCAGAAGACATTAATTGATCGACTGGAGTCATGTGGATTACTTTTATGCTGCCTAAATATGCCTTTTGGATCGTCAAATAGCCAGCAGTCTAATGGCACCTGTTTACTTGCATTGTATGGACAAAAAGAGCTGAAATGTGCTAATAAAAATCTTCACTTCGGGTCTGCTGAAGAAGGAAAGTCATAGACATCTGGGATGGCTTAAAGGTAAGTAAATCATGAGAGAAATGTCATTTTTGGGTGAACTAACCCTTTAAAGGAAGCTAGAGAGAAGCTGCCTCTCTCTGAAATTGTATCCGCTGGTATCGCTGTTGGACTGTGTAATTTTAGAAATGTGATTGCTATACACATAATTCGAGCTCACATTTCATATTAATTTTTTATTTTATGGACAGATGATTATTTTTCTCATCCAAATTTTTTGGGCCTCCCTTGCCTCTGAGAAAATGCCACTGATTAAAAATGTTCATTTTGTCCTCCATATAAGAATGAAAGTCATACAGCTTGGAATGGCATGAGGGTGGGTAAATTATTATTTTTTGGGTCTATTCCTTTAAAGGAAACGTGATCAGTCATAGCACATAAAAATATACACTTTTCTCAACGCATAGTATATAGGTGAATTCTGATAATGTCACTTTTCACACAAGGGCAGGCCAGATCACTCTCTGCCCTTCATACTGTGGTGGGTGGATTCATTCCCCTAATAAGACGGGGAGTTTGGCAAAGTCTCAAATGCATGGTCTAGGTCTCTCTCTCTCTCTCCCTGATCACTCTCTGTCAGCACTTCTTTCATCTGATCTCCTCCCCTTTCTCTCTCTTTCTTTGTCCATATTTACATATTCCTACCACATTTACCCATTTATTTATCCCTCAGTGACTTGCTGTAATGAAACATATGCTCTAGTTTGGCCCATTGCTGTGTTTAGTGTCAGTCGGAAAGCCCTGGATTCCGTGATTGGGTCTTACACAGATTAAACTTGATTGCAACTGTTGGGCTCACTCTGATCCTCTCTCTCTAAGCTGCATTCACACTGGGCTTTGATTCCGGGATAACTGCCGAGGAGCCTTCTGTGTGAACGCAAGCCAGAGCCGAAATGCCAGAATGTTTTTTCTTTCCCGGGACATTGCCGGTATACGCCAGAACGTGTCTGTTTGAACAAAGGCAGAGCAGATGACGTGAAGGGAGACGTAGTGATGTCACATTTATCACGTGAAGGAGAAAGCTTGTATGCAGACTAGAGATGTATCAGTTTCACTGTGTAACCCCCTTTTAAAAACATATGGCTGTCATACTGTTTTTAATTTACAGCATTGTGTGATTATAAAGTGAGGATTCAGCCACAGCTTACAGCATTACAAACCTGACATGATCAAAGAAATAAATTCCTCTTTTTCAGTCAGACTGTGCGGCACACCGAATGAAGGAGCCTGAACCTCTGTTTCCCCCTCTCGTATGGTGTGGTTAATGTCTGCGATGTAGAAATACCTTGGGTATTTAAAATGGTAATGATGGGTACCCATTTTGTAAATTGTGTCGAGAAAAGTGTTGTCTCATGCCGAGAACATTCCAAACCTTATGTACCATCTCTGTGATCATCATCCCATGGAATAGGCAAGGATTAATATAAGTGAAAATACACTTGGTATAGCTATAGGCTAATAAATTATAGACCCCCTTATATAAGAAACACAACCAGATACTAGTGTTGTCACGGTACTAAAATTTCAGTAGCTGATACCAGTGAAATTTCATGGTTCTCGATACCAATTTCGATACCACAGCAAAAATATGCTAATTTGATAATGTGCTATTGAACACATAAGTTTAGTTATTTTTTTTTATAATTTAATAATTATTGTAATAATTATTATTATTTTCCAGAACGTGTTGTAAAGTTTAATTTAATCATCAAAATGGTGTCTATCAATTAATTCTTAAAACTTTTAATAAGTAAAAATATAACTTTTTAACATGTCATTGTATTTTTTGCCAAACTTTTATTCAACAGCTGTCTTGCTTGTAATAAATTATTACTATTATTTTTATTATTATTATTATTATTGAGAATATTACATTTTAATATACAGTTATAATATATTTGGATTACATTTTTCTTGAATTTCTTCAATTTCAAGCATGTAGCTTTTATTTTGAATCGTGCTTTTATTATGATGTGTTTTTTGCCGGAAGCTTCACTTATCCGGATAAACAGTTCGCAACATGGCCCAGTGTGATCATTGAAGACTTAAGTCACGTCTGAAATCTCATCTCTTTACACTGGCCTTTAAGTCAAATAAAATGTAGAACACAGTTTTGAAGTGTTTGTATTTTTGATTACTGGTGTTTGTGTATATGGTCATTTTTAAATGTTATGTTTTAAATTGTATTACTGTGAAGCACTTTAGTCAACTCTGTTGTTTTAATGCTATATAACTAAAGTTGAGTTAAGATTAAAGCGCAAATGCTGTGATTTAATTATATAAATATATAGTTTACATGTGCTGTGTGGTTCACAGTGGATTGGTGTTCTGCTTTGTCATCTCAAACAACGTGAATTATTCTCAATGTCTGTGGAGTTTCCAGAGTATGAACAGTCGGATTTATACATTCATTTAAAGTACGCATCTCTTCCACAGTAAGATTGCAGCCTTCAGCGGTTTAATAAATCACACTAGGACACTTCACTTGGATTAATTGTCCATTTCAGTGTAAAAGGAGTAACAGAGCATGCGTTCAAATTAAGTCCGTGAGCATTTTAAAGCTGTCGTAATTTAGTCATATTGTGCTCTGGTACCGGTTGAGTCGGTGCTCGGTACTGCAGAAACACTGGTATCATTACATCTTTTTTTATTTTAGTACCGACTTGGTACCGAAGTACTGGTACTTTTGACAGCACTACCAGATACAGTACACTTTTACAAGATTTGTAATGACTTAGGTTTTTGGGTAGACTAATGTTATGTTTGTGCTTTCTTTCAAACTTGACAGCTACGCCATATCCAATTTTCATTAGAGTGCTAATTCTAAGCACAATTTTTGTGCCAGCGCAAAATGCAAGTGGGCATGGGTGGATGAGTGTTTGCACTATCTGTGGGTGTGTTAATGAAGTGGCGCAAAGCACAGTTTGCTATTTTCCTGAGAAACAGGTTATTGCGCTAAGATGTTTAAGAAGCACGTCTATTCTCGGCACAAAGTCTAAAATCAGTTCCTGCATTTGCAGTTTGGGGATTCCCCTAGCAGATAATATTAAAGAGCAATCAAATCACTTTTAAAACCATGATGTGTGTCAGCAGATCTGTAATAATAATAATAATAAAAATTAGTTTATTTTGTATAGCACCTTTCCAAAGCTCAAGAACGCTGTACAGAAATTAAACATAAAACATTAAACAGAGAAATATTTAGGCATAACAAATATACATTAAAAACAATGAACAATGCTACGTGTCACTGAGAGATGACGACAAACTACAGCCAGTGCCAGCCAGACATAACTTCAGTCTGTTGACTTCAGAGGATGAACTGATGCCAACTCCAACTTTAAGATACTTCATATGCCACTGCCTGAAACTTGGACTTAGGATGGACCCCACTGAACCTCACTGAAATGACCTGCCGGTTGAACTGCGATGCACCTCACCTTTGTCTATTGATGGACTACACTCTTGAAATGGAATACATAGACTATCATTTAATTGCCAACAAAACTAACAAAGGACAATGCATCTATGTGAACCTCTGCAGTTAATCCAGGATGGACTTCAAAGACATTAGTCATTAATCTTAAAGTTAATTAAAAAAAATCATAAAAAGAAAAAAGAAAATAAATAAATAAAAACACTGGACTTTAACGCTTGCTTAATTTACAAATTTAAAATCATGACTTGCACTTCACACAAATAACTAATATTGGCATTATATTCATGTTGTTTAGCCAGAGGTGAACTGGCCCCACAGTGAGCCTGGTTTCTCCCAAGGTTATTTTACTCCATCTTATGGAGTTGTGTTCCTTGCCACAGTCGCCTTCAGCTTGCTCACAGGGGTTTTAATACAATTATTATTTAATTATTTAATTTTTATACACAATTTACAATCATATTTAATCAAACTACACAATGATCACACTAAGACTTTATAGATATTACAGTTTCATTTTTTGTTTTTGATAATGCATGGTTTCCTGTAAAGCTGCTTTGCAATGATGTGTGTTGTGAAAAGCTCTATTCAAATAAAAATGACTTGACAATGGCAGAGTAGCAAAGTTTCAAGACAGTAACACTGTCAAGACCACATGTAAGACAGGGCGATAAAGAACACATACATCACGGTCTGGAGGCAGGAGGAAATTCATACATCCTCTGTAGTATTTTACTGCTAAACACCATAGCACTGGAACGATGGCAGACAAAACGGCAGAGAGTTCACAGCAAGGACATTGTTATTGCGCAAAAGAACTTAAGACACAAATGGTACATATTATTCTAAAGCATTACATACAGCCTATTTACACTACCAAATTCCTATGAATAGGCTGTCTTCATTTATATCAACATTGCTTGACAGGCAATGGAATATATAATTGTAAGCAGATGGTGCAATAACCAGAGAAAAACCTCTGCATTAAATTGCACTTGACCCAGCCCATTAGTGCTTTGCACTTGCAGTTTCACCAAACCACTTGCGCCTAGGCTTAAAGCATGCTTGAACGAAAATATCAAAACTTCATGGCCATGCCCACTGACTTTGTGTGTATGACATATTGCTGCGCTTAAAGGGTTAGTTCACCCAAAAATGAAAATTCTCTCATCATTTAGTCACCCTCATGCCATCCCAGATATGTATGACTTTCTTTCTTTGGCAGAACACAAACTAAGATTTTTAGAAGAATATCTCAGCTCTGTAGGTCCATGCAATGCAAGTGGATGGTGATCAGCACTTTCAAGTTCCAAAAAGCACAGACAATCGTAATAAAAGCAATCCATACGACTCCAGTGGTTAAATTTGTTAAATTAGCAAAAAGATCAATTTGGGTGCGAAACAGATCAATATTTAAGTCCTTTTTACCATTATTGTTTACTACCGGTCACGCTCCAAAGCGTGTCCACGAGGGCACTCAGTTCACGCTGCCTCTCGCGTGACGTAAGCACTTGGCGTGTTCAAATGAAAGCAAAATCAATGAAACTTGTGGACAGTGTTCTCTTGTAAATAAATCAAACTGCACTCCCGGTTGAATCACGAGTGTTCTTGTGTAAACATGGCAACTTGCTTACGTCACGCGAGAAGCAATGTAAACTGAGTCCCCTCGTGTACGTGCATTGAAGAGCGGCCAGAAGTAAATAATAATGGTGAAAAGGACTTAAATATTGATCTGTTGGATCTGTATGGATCACTTTTACTACAATTATCTGTGCTTTTTGGAGGTTTAAAGTGCTGATCACCATTCACTTATATTGTATGGAACTACAGAGCTGAGATATTCTTCTAAAAATCTTTGTTTGTGCTCTGCTGAAGAAAGAAAGTCATACACATCTGGAATGGCATGAGGGTAAGTAAATAATGAGAGAATTTTCACTTTGGGGTGAACTAACCCTTTAATGCATAGCATTCTTAAAATAGAGCCATCTATATGCTAGTGTACTTGTAAACACCGATAAAACATAGTTTTTAGAAGATATAAGCATTTAAAATCTGCAGTCTCTCTCTTCCAGCTAAAAAGACTCAGGAACATTTATGACATCACATAGAGGTTGAAAAAACCTTGTCCAATCAAGTGTTTTTTAGAATGAGAGCACACCCTCCCTCTACAACTGTTCAGCGCATCTGGCTGTGTTCTAACTGGCGCTGATCATGCCTTCGCAGGACACTTCGAAGGGAGCACAATCAATGCTGTAGGGTCGTTCCAAACAGAATTTCCAATAAGAAATTGCTTAAAAAGTGAGATCTGATTGACCGTTATCACCTTTCAGCTGTCTGAAGCTCTCACAGTGGAAGGTAATTGTCATAGAAGGGAATAGGGCATAGGGATGATCAGTTCTGAATTGGACACACTAACACGGGAGCTTGACACTAGGAAGCTTGCTGGAATGTATTTATATTTTTTGTGCAGCCTGAGGATGTACAGTTCAAGTAAGTGTTCTTTATTCTTTATGCTTAGTGTATTGTGATTCAAAACATGACTAATATATATATATATATCTTTTACTCGCTTGTTTCTCATTCTTGCACAACGGCTCTAGCCTCGTCGTAAGCAAAAATGTGCTGTGTGGGTTTGTGGGCTGGTTATGTATTAATGTTGTCAGTCAGATCATTGTTTGATTCTCAAATCTTTGGAAATTGAGATCGCTTCTTAAATTTACCCACTATGCGGCACTGATATGAGCAGCATGGTGGAAAGGGGTGAGTGTGTGTGTGTGGCTGTAAACTAAAGCCTATTGGCTATTGTTAAAAATAGGACAAGTCGTTCCGACATTTCACTAGGACTTTAAGTGCAGCACAACAGCAGTGGCATCTCAACATTAGGGACAGGTGGGGCTTGACCCCACTGGATGTGGCGTTATTGTGCAAAATGCATGGCATAATCATACATTTTTTTTTTTTTAAATAAAATATTTTCTGCATCTTAAACTTGTTTCATATTCATTATACAAGACAACAGTAGATATGCTTAGTACACACATTAAATTAAATTTTAAAAGCTCATTTAATGCTAATGTGTTGATGGTTGGATTAGTTAAAGCGCTCATCATTTCAATGAATTGTATGCCATTGCTTTGAGGTGTTGTTGATGCACTGGTTAGTGTTAGATTACAATAACTCCAAAATATTGAGAGTCTTTCGTTTTGATTAGTCTTGTAATGCTGTTCGTGTTAGTCAGATAATATGCACAGCCTGTGAATAAATCTGGTTTGCATTCATGGTCACTTGAGCTTTTTGTCATGGGTGTGCACGTTTTAGTGATGTTTTGTGCTAAAATGAAATTATTGGGGATGTTTGTGCATAGAGTTGATAAATTTACCTCAGGATCTATTTTTATCCGTCATACTTGTTTTCATTTAATAAGTTCTAGGGCTACATTCAGGGGTGTAGCATCCATTATAATGGCATATGAATAAATGAATGAACGTTACATTTATATAGCGCTTTTCTGACACTACACTCAAAGCGCTTTACACAGTGAACAAGGGGATTCTCCTCAACCACCACCAATGTGCAACATCCACCTGGATGATGCGACGGCAGCCATAGTGCGACAGTACGCTCACCACAGACCAGCTATTGGTGGAGAGGAGAGAGTTGAGTGATACAGCCAATTAATGGATGGGGATTATTAGGAAGCCATGATTGATAAGGGCCAATGGGGGGACTTTGGCCAGGACACCGGGGTTACACCCCTACTCTTTTTGAGAAGTGGGATTTTTAATATACACTTTGGTCTTTATGGGATTTGAAATGTGAGCACAGATTACGGTGAAGTCTGGGCAGTGTAAATTAACAAAATCTTGCAACAGTTGCTGGAACGACTTTTCCGGGATTCTTTCAGGGATCTCTGTGTGAAAGGGGTCTGTCTCCTTCTCTCTTCTCCCTCTGTATTTCTCTTCCTTGTCTTGTACTTTCTTGGAAAAAGGGTAAAAGGCATATTCTAGGACAGGGTTCGGAAACCTATGGCACACGTGCCAGCATTGGCATGCAGAGGGGTAATCACTGGCACACCAGCAATGGCGAGAGAGAAGTAGACTATTTTATTTATATAAATTCCACACCTGCTTTCCAATCTACATCTTAATGTAATCCTTCCTCATGATCACACAGCATGTTTTCATGAACTGAATGGGAGGCCAAACAAAAAGTTAAAATGTGATGAGACTGCAGTATACCCAACAGACTCGTGCAGTGTGTGCAAACCATTTGTGCATCACGAGACGACAGCGCTTCACTTTCGATTAATCACGCGAGTAAACGCACCCACTTTGCTTCGGTCAGGCTGCGCGGATGACAACCTACATTCTGTGTTTCATTTGTTTCTTTTTGCTTTTAGAACAACATGTGACATAATAAAGGAAAACACCACTATTAATACTTGAAATTTCCAAACCAGCATACAGGTACACCCTCCTTAAACCATATTCCACTCAAAATTACATTAAATGATTAAGAGAGAAAACATAAACCCACATCGTGTGGTTCAAAAATCTAAGTCTATTCAAAATATAAATTAAACCTGGAAATAAAGTTCTAGGATTTTGCAGATGCGATTCACCGAAAAGGGCTCAATAGTCAGCATGTGATGTGCGAATGGCTTGCGCGCGCAGTGCGAGTCTCGTCATACTTTAATAGTGTTTAGGGCACAGCTATTGACCAGGAAAATAAAAAGTGGCACTCCATGTCAAAAAGGTTGCCGACCCCTGTTCTAGGAATTAGATCGGAGTTGTCATACAAGTGTGAAGCCAAACAAAAAGTATTATGTTTCTTTTTTATTTTATTCATTTGCTGTGAAGGACATCTTGAGCTGCTTTTTATTTCTGTGTTGCTTTTCTCTTTAGATATACAGTAAACACACACAGAGAGACCTCCTACACAAGTAAAGTCAAGGTGTAAAAATAAAACATATGGGTGTAATGCAGTCTTTTTATAACCCTGTGTGCAATGAGAATATCCTTGTGCGTCTGTGAGAGTGCTTCTCAGGCTGTTAATGCATTGTCTTTCTATTTTGCAGAGAGCATCAGACGTTATATCGACAAAACATCAATCAAGCTTGTGAAAGCTATCAAGGTGGAGAACAAAAGTGGCAAATCAGAAGATCGGATTCTGGTAAGGCATCCACTACCTCATGTATGTCCTTAAAGCGATAATTCACCCAAAAATGAAAGTCCTGTCATCATTTACTCACCCTCATATAGTTCCAAAATCCCTGTGACATTCTTTCTTATGTGGAACACAAAAGGAGAGATTTTCAAAGCTGCTCTATTCCATGCAATGAAACTGAATGGTTACCATGGCTGTGAAGCAATATTTTTAGTGAATAACGACTTAAATTTCTGTCTGTTCCTCACACATCATATTGCTTCAGAAGACTTGGAATATAGTGCATGAGTCATATGGACTACATTTATGGTGCGTGGTCCCCTGGTCCCCATCCACTTTCATTATTTGGAAAAGAGCAGTTTGGACATTCTGTTAAATATCTTATCAACAAAATCATACGGGTTTGGAATGATGTAAGGTTAAGAAAACAACAATAGTCTATTTTCACTTTTTTTGCGAACTATCCCTTTAAAAGAACATCAGCATTGTGTGCCTGTGTACATCCAGCCTCTGCATTTATTTTGTGCTTTTATTATGCAGCAATAACAAAACAATGAGCCTAAGGCTTTAACCTTTCCTCCTCTGTAATGGTTTGCACAGTGTTTACTGCCTGCTGGTCGAGTTGTTTTCGCCAAGTCCATTTGGAGAATGGGCAATAGAATCAATGATAAAAGCAGTGCAAGTGTGATGGTGCACACACACACACACACACACACACACACACAAACAGAAATCTTTGGAGACCAGTCCCCTGCTGAGCTGTGAGTATTACTGTGGCCACTGAGTCTCAGTTTCGGTGGGGCTGACCCTGTGCGACAGACTCTGGAGGGAGTGTGTGAGATGGAAGACGGTTGAAGCAAAGGTGGCATAAGAATGCCGGTGTGTGTGTGTGTCACTCTAAGACCATTGAAAGTAGCCGAAGACTTGAAATGGCAGGGTCTGGAGCCACAAAAGCTCAATTAATCATCCAGATCTGTTTCACACACACACACACTCACACCATTAAAAGAGAGTGAGGGATGTGACGGAGGTGAGGTATCAGACTCAATCCCTGCTTATATCTTTTCGATAATTAAAGTAAATTAGGACTAGAATTAAAATGATGTTCTTGCAAAAAGTTTAGATTAGAACCCAGATGAAGAGTTTAATGATAACCAAGGCATAACAAGGAACACAATTACACAAACAAAGCTTGACAAGGAACATGAGTCAACACTGGGGTATGTATACACAGACTGACGGGAAAATTAGACAAATTAACAAGACACACCTGGGAGACAACCAACATTTAAAACAGGAAACACAAACACAGGAGATCACTTAATAAAAAAAAATAAAAAAAAAAGCACCATTAAAGTATCAAAAAAGTAGTCCATATGACTTGTGAGTTATATTCCAAGTCTTCTGAAGCCACAAAGTAGCAATTGTATGAGGAACAGATCGAAATGTAAGTCAGATTTTGAAAATCTTAACATCCGCTCAAGCTCTTTTTGGCGAGTTTACTGAAGTTAATGAGAGAAGTTGCAATATCTGATTCATTAAATATTTTTGTCTGAGCTTTTCAATGAATCAGTTCAGTTCGATCCAGTCCACAAAACCAGTCTGTGGTGGTGGGGTCGTGGTCGAGTGCCAGTTTGTGAATGGAGAGCGAGTTCGGGAGACGAGAGCGGTAAGGATTATCACTTTTGGGAAATTATCTCTGACAGCTGTTTTGTGTTACAGTGAGGGCTGGAGGGAGATAAAGGGTGCAGCTAGAGCTGCAGTGGAGGGAGAGAGAGAGGAACCAGAGTCCCAAGATGACACTGTGTATGTGTTAAACAAGACTTATTGTTGCGTTTATCATTGAGCTACAGAGTGTTTCTTTTGTTGGTGTGCACGCTGGAAAAGAGCGAAAATAAACAACGCTAAAGAGTGTGAGTTGGTTCCCGCTTCTTTATTTTGCCCTCGAAACTGACCTGAGACCTGTCACACAGTCTAAAATGATTTGTTCACAAATTGGACTGATCTGGTTCTCAAGTTCAACTCATTGTCTCAAAGATCTGATCACAGTGGTTAATAGCCCACTGGAGGGGAAGATTATCAAATTTTGGTCTGTAACCTAAAATTATAGTCCACGAGCACACAAGTTGTATGGATAACTTTCATGACAATTTTATTGTGCTTTTTTGTCATTTTGAAGCTTGAAGCAGCCCCAGTCCTCATTCACTTTCATTATAAGAACAAGGGTGACCAGTATAGTCTTCAAGATCTCCTTTTTGTGTTCCACAAAAGAAAGTACCCCCCCGTGTCTCTCTTCCTCTTTCTGACTCTGTCCATTTATATTAGTGTCTTCACCCCTCCCCCTCTCCACACTCTTGTCTCTCTTTTAGACATCTCTTTCTCTCTCTCCCTCTCTCATTTTTCTGTATCATTCTTCACATTTCACGCTCCATACAGTCCTGCGTTTTAGTTCTGTCAAGTGTGTATTTTCGGTAGTCTAATGTGCTTATGATTGTGGATGTTTAGGCATGGATCGCTTAAGACCTAAACAAATTTAAATGTAGATTCAACACAATAATGAGAGCTTGCGGGCAAAAACACACTTATACAAACACACACGCACACACACCCTCAGTGCTTTATGTATGTGTAGAGATCACTCTTGGTCTGTCAGTCTTTGCTCCTCTACCCCAAGGGTCTTTATTTATGTGTTTGTGTGTGTGTGCTGGTATGCCAACTGTACCAATCACTAACACACCCTTACACATCTGCACATCCATTAAAATTGACAGGGTTATTATAATTTTGAATTTAGTTTTTATTTCTATTTAATTTTCAACCTGTCCTTTTAAATTTACTTTAGGTGGCCATCTTTTCATATATATATATATATATATATAGATATATAGATAGATAGATAGATAGATAGGTGTTTTTAATGTCAGCTTTAAATTTCTCAGGGCCGTCTAGTGCTATTGCTATCTATAATTTTCAGCAACTTAATGAGGTCATGTTATGCCTTTTTTATTATTTTAATAAGTTCCTTGAGGTTCACTTATAATATAGCAGAGATTTTTGCACTAAAAACAGTCATATATTTGTAAAAAAACGAAAATAATTTTCCATCCTCATTCTGACCCTTTGTCAGAAATGCTTGGGTTTGGTGCTGCTTCTCTTTTAAGTCTTGACAGTAAACGCCCACTGTTATGATTGACTCTGCTCTTGACTGACCTGCTCGCTCTACTTGCCACCTCACTACTCACCACTACTGGGTGGGCTACGGAAGTGATAAGGTAAAGTAGGTGTTGATATGTTGTTGTGGAGGCGATCAGATGCAAATGTCTTCCACAGTATGACATCACAAAGGGGAGGAAGCAGAGAATGAGTCGTTATGGCAGCTTGGTTTCAACAAATGCTCTTCTTACAGTGAGGAAGTTTTGAGATCTGAAACTTACAGTATCTTTTTATAGTACAATGACCTCATGTCAAAATAAGAAGGAAAATGTTATTCTTCATGTCATGATCCCTTTAAAGACGTTGAGTTTAAGGTGGGATTCAAATGTCATAATTTACTGTGAATCAAAAACTAAAATTTGTTCATTTTTATTTTATTTCAATTAGTTTTGCAGCTATGGAAATGTATTCACATCCATCAACCAAACACACACAAACATCACTGGCCAAATACAGTTGTATAGATGCTCAAGACTTCAGTCTTTTTTTAGCACTTTGCCCTAAGGCGAAGTGCTAAAACATATCGCTCAAAACACACTCTCTCTTCTACACGTTCACTTAGAGATCACACAGCCTTGTGTGCACACAGATTTTGTGGCACCCACATCACTGCCCCCACAGCAGAGAGCGATGGTGTGATGTTGGAAGAGGGGAAGAGCATAAAAGCTGGGCTTGGTGTACAAGAAAACACCAGAGAGGCTCGGAAGAGGGGGCACTGAGAGAGAGAGAGAGAGTGGTGGGGGAGAGCAGCAGAGGAAATCAGTTGTTTTGAAGCCCCAAATGTCGCCTTTTCTTCCCCTTCAATTATTTATCCCAGTCGGTCGCTTCAGTTTTCCCTCTCTAGTAGAATAATAGGCCAATTACAGGCTGTGATCAATGCAGTGACTTCCTATGACCAAGGCTGTCCACACCACCTCACTGAGTGAGCTCACACTGTCGACTAAGCTCATCAGGGCATAGAAGTGACCTTAAGCCCAGCGCACACTTTACGATTTTAGCCCTGATTTTGCTGTCTGAGAAACATTAAAAAAAAAAATTAAGGTAATCTTCGATTGCTTAGTGTGACATGCTCACTGACAGCTGATTAAAATAGCCTTCGCAAAGAATCTTAAATGGCAATAATTCTGAAATTGAAGAATGGGTGTGATGTCAACTAGCAACAAAATCTGGCCAAAAAGGTGTTTGGAGTTCACTGCGATGGTTCAAAACAGTCTGCCAGCGTGAACTTTCAGGAAAACTTGATACTGGCTGTTAAACACCTTCTTAAAGCCATTTCCTGCTGAAAAGACCAGCATTGCTGGTCACCAGCTTATGTTGTGTTTTGGGTGCTTGTTCCCCAGCATGGGATGCTGGTGTCCCCACCAGGCTTTAAAACTAGCTTAACCAGCTTCATCAGAAAGACCATGCTGGTCAACAAGCTTAACCAGCAAGGTTTAACTGGTAAAAAGCATGGCTATGCTGTTCCACCAGCTAGACCAGCATGGTAAGTGGCATGGGTTTCTTTTCAGCAGGGTTGGATCACATGATCGGTGGATGTGACCAGGTGCTCTACCCATTTTGACTGATTTCTTCATTCGAGATCTAATCAACATGAACACAGTGAAGTGCAGAGTTGCCAAACAAATGTCACTAATCTGTATGATCATTTGCGTAGAAACATTTTGCAAGACCATGTTGTGAAGCTTACAAAAGTCTATCAAATAAATGCATATTAAGGCCATGTATAGCATGTTAGCACCATGAATGCAGAATGTAATCACAGAGTGATTAAAACCACTTTTACTGATCTAATGTGTATTTTATTTGTAGAATGAGGCATGTAGTCCTTGATACATTTTAAATGTAATATTGGTTAATGTTTTCGTGTAGTCAGTTGACAGGACAGTGCGTGTCTTATATTTAAATATTCTTCTAAACGCCAGCCCCAGCAGACCTGGTGTCTGAATGTTCACTAACAGTATACAGTTGCTGAGCTGTTTTGGTGGTCTTTCTAACCCTGGAGTGTAGAACGAAGAAATTTGCTAGGAGTGTATTGGAGCTTTTAGCCTCCAATGACTTTCGGACAAGATCTAAAATTTTGGGTCCCAGTCCTGTAGTTGTAATGACACGTTGACTCAGAAGCTTGAGATGAACCCAGATGCGGGAGTTTATTACATGGGACACTGGAAAAGCAGGTAAGTATTCAGGTATGGTACACAGTCTTTGATCAGAGAACCAAGGCAGAAGGCACAAATCCTGAAGTGGTAACCTCCAAATCAACATTTGCCCAAACTGATAACTTCAGCATCAAATAGGATCACAGGGGAGTCACATACATAGGAATTGGTTAGAATATCAAAACCAAGTATTTGAGTTCTCAAAGTCACATTTCCTGACCATTCAGAGAGGTTCGTGGTATAACAGGTAAGATTCAAACAGGTATGTAGATATGCAGTAAACTCAGATTTCACAAAGTCACTTATCTTGCGCGTCTGGAGCAGATCATAGATAAACAGGTGAGATTAGCCCAGGTGAGTGGAAATGCCGTATTCTCAGAATCATTTGTTGTGTATATCCAGAACAGTTCATTGACAAACAGGGGAGGTTAAACACAGGTGAGTATGCCGTATTCACAGAATTCTCAGAGTAACTTATCTTATATCTCCAGAACAGGTCGCTGACAAAGTAAAAGTGCAAGTCTTAAAGAGGTGATAATAAGCTGCAGGTGCATGTGATTAAAACTTGGGTGAGTGAGAGGGGTGACTGATGATGAGGGAGAGGGAGTCCGGTGGATACTTGACAGCAGTGTGACTGCTCTTACGATGGCTGTCTAAAGAAGAGCCAAAAAGAGTAAAAAAAATAATGATGTGTGTTTGAGATAGACAGGGAGATAGAGAGCACGACAGAGAAAGTGAGAGACGTTCAGTAAAATGGTTTAATGCTAGCTTATCTAAATGATACACAGCATAAATATATTGTTAATTAGCATTCCCCTCACATTTAATCTATTACAATTAACTTAAATTTTCTCTAAAGAATAAGCAGTTCACAAATTCTCTCTTTCGGACAGACTGCAGACACATTGACTTATTTTTTTCTTTTCCAGGCAAAGCATTGCCAACATTAGTGCGAGGGCTTGCTTAGGTTTGTGCATTACCATTGCAGTTTCAGCAATTGAAAAATGGCAGTGAGGATGTCGGAACATGACACAAATGATTGCCCTGTCTACAATTTGTGATTTTTTTAAAAAACATTTTTTTATTGTGATTATTTACTCACCCTTATTTTGCTACAAACCCGTATGCCTTATTCCATCAAATATGGCACAGGTTGGACGTCAGTAACATCAAACCTCATTGGTTCTGGCTTGTCTTGTGACTGCTGCATACTCAGCTCATCAATGATTTGATTTGAGAGTGAATAACAACTTCAATTTCGGGATGATTTTGATATTTCTATGAAAGATTCTGTATTGCCTTTAAGCATATGAGTTTTATTAGATTTGACTTGTAATCTTTATTAATATGCTGATCATTTTGCACCAGATCCTTAAATATAAAAATTAACAAGGATTATGGCCATTTGTCTTGGGGTATTGAGCTCAAAAAGTTAAACTACAAGGATTATAAATGTATCACCCAGGGAAATGAGCTCAGAAAGTATCTTAATTTGCACAACTGAAGCATTACGATAGTACAGGCAGGATAAAGTGGGAAATGTGAGATGCTTAAAGGGATAGTTCACCCAAAAATGAAAATTCTCTGATAATTTACTCACCCTCATGCCATCTGAGATGTGAATGACTTTCTTTCTTCTACAAAACACTTTTGAAGATTTGTAGAAAAAGATCCAGACACAGTAGGTCCTTAGAATGTGAGAGGATGGTGATTAGAAATTTGTTGGTCCAACAAGCACAGATAGTCAGCATAGGAGTAATCCATCCTATCTCCAGCAGTGACATTAATGTCTTCTAAAGCAAATCGATCAATTTGTGTGCGAAAAAGAATGATATTTAAGCACTTTTAAACTATAAAAGGTCGCTTCCAGTCAGGAGTTGATGAATGGCTGAATTTACCTGAGTGCTCCTGTGATGTAAGTGCGAGGCTGAGTAAATTATCAGAGAATTTTCATTTTTGGGTGAACTATCCCTTTAAGGTGAAGATGTTTAGAGGTATTGACTGTGGGGGGAATTCACTGCAGTCTGGGCGTATGTGACGCAATAGTAAAGACTGATCCACATTTTAAAGAGTGAGGGAAAGAGAGAATGAAAGAGATGGCATAAAGGTCACTAGATAGTAGATATGGTGTGATAAAAGTCCCTTAAGGTCTATTTTAATCTGTGGATTAAGACATTTCGCTGGAGGGTGGTTCCGCCTAGTGGTTAAAGACATAGACTGGTAACTGAAAGGTTGCAGGTTTAAAGCCACCACCATGTGTTCTTGAGCCAGGGGTGTGGCCACAAGGGTGGCACGGGGTGGCAGCTGCCACCCTAAAAATGAGCTTTGCCACCCCACCCAGCAACAGTCTGCCCCCTTGTCTGCCATCGACAGTCCGTCAGCCAATCACCAGTTAATCTGGAGTGCACAGCAATTCAGCTCTGATTTGTCCTTCCTTCTATCTTCCTTTATGCTGCTTTCTCACTCTTTATTCCTCTTCTTCCCTCTTAAGTTCAATGCAGTTAAGACATGGACCTACCATGGTTGTATATCCACACTGGTTCTTTCCCTTGCAGAGGCTGACAGACAAAATAAGCCAGTCTTAGGCAATGAAACCTTCGTGCATGCAGTCAGATCAGGCAGATGTGTCTGAGAAGAGGTAGAGGCATGTTTGGAGAAATCTATCACTCTTTCTGAGTCTCCTGGGTACGATGTTGATGTGTCCCCAACACTCTTTGAATTACGGGCTGCGTTTGAAGTGTCAAGCCAGATCCCTGACATCTTATGATAAATATAATCTCTCTCTCCCTTCTGCGCAAACACAAACCGCCCCTCCCTCAACACTGATGCATGCATCCTCATCTCTCTCATTCTTTGAAGTCGGCAGTGAGAGGTGGTGGTTTTTAGGGCAAGTGATCAAGGCCTCCTCAACCAGTCTGATCCCCGGGCCGAATGGTCATTGACAGCCACAGACTAAAGTCGCCCCATCTCTCTTTTTATCTCCATTCCATGATTGGCTGTCTGCAAGACTCAACAATTAGGATCTAATCTGATGTTTAGTATATCAGCGCTTGGAAATTTCACAGTTAATATCACTTTGCTTATCTGTATCACAGCCATAAATATGCATATGTAGATGCCTCATTATCAGCTGTTCCAATGGAACACGATGCAATATTGGAAATGACAAGAGCCGTCCTTAAACACATGAAAGTAAACTGACAGATGCGGTTTGCAAAGTTTGAAGTCTTTTTCAGCCAATTTTCACAAGTATTGATTTGCCATAAACATTGAAGATATTGTTGACTTTTGTATGACAAATTGCTTGTTGTGGTCCTCATTTGTAAGTTGCTTTGGATAAAAGCATCTGCTAAATGACTAAATGTAAATGCAATAGTAAGTTCATATAGTACACATAGTAGGTTCTATCCATGTATATTATAAACCATGACTTAGGATATTAAACTGTTATACTTAATTATTAATTAAACTGTGATAATTAATAATTACAGTGCAATTTATAGTCTGTAGTTTACATGTACATCTATATTGCCATAAAATGAGCTTGTATTACACAAACAAGATAGTCTTTTGATTTCAGAGAAATACAACTTTAGATATGAAAACGCTTTCCGAGTTTTGCAATAGTCCCTACATAATGCGAAATTCCTGTACGTTGTCTTCTACAACAGCAATTTATTTGTTACAAACTACAAAAACATCTCTGCAAATGAATATATCATGACAAACTTATTGAAGATTTGCACTCATATTATTTGATGAACTGTTTCAGCTTATGCACTGAGGCATCTCCTCCATTAACTTATATTCAAACAGGTCTCCTTGTTGAACATTCCAAGATGGTGGCACGGTTGACATATCCAAACCACCCAAATCTATCTACAAATGTACAGTATATCTATGTCCGTGGTGTGTCAGTATGTGTGTTGGTTAGCAGCATACATTAAAACAGTTTATCCGGCTTTGGCTTTGTTTGGAACGATTTTCGTTAACGGAGCAAAAAGAGACCAAATAAGCTGTATTGTGTCTAAAATGTAAGTTATTCTTTATTCAATTATAGTAACTGTTTATTAACTTATAAAACTGTTGTATTAAAGCAATATCACATTCATAGTCACGCTGTTGTACTGAATATACACTCTTGCTAATGTGATACATCATATTAACATTAAAGGGGTCATGTCATCAGGAATCAAATTTTCCTTGATATTTTGACATGGAAGAGGTCATTGTACTATAACAGCATACTGTAAGTTTCAGAACTCAAAAATTCCTTTCAAGCCCAAAAAGAGCATTTATTGTTTCCACACTGCAAAAATGATTCATTTTGAAATCAGCCACATGGTGATGTCACAATGTGGTGTTCATTTGAATAGCCCAACTTCCACAACATATGTAACAGTTGTGGTGAACCAGAGAGCGGTTACTATAGTTTGCTTTTAACTACAAAAAGATTGAGATGTCAAGTAAGGTCTCCAGACATTGATATGTTCCTGGTTGTGGAACAACTGCATCACTGCATAGCCTTTCGAAGGATCCCAGTGTTAGAAGAGGAGAGTAGTCTTATTCAAACAAAGTTCCTGAACCCGTCAGTGTGGGATTATATGTTTGTGGCACATTTCTTTATGGATTTTTTTTTATTATTTTATTTTTTTGAGATTCAGATTCAGGCTTTGCAAAGAAATGTATAATTGAAAGATGGAGCAGTAACAACAATATTGGACACAACAGTAATGCTGGTGAGAAAAAAATGTAATTCTCCCTTCCCAGCGAACATCCTGTATTTCCTGACACGGAATGCGTACTGAAGTGGCAAGACGAGACAGGGGAACTCCCGGGTCGACCGTCCCTTATAACGCTCTACCTACAGCTGGATACAGATTTATTAATCCTTCACATTCACAGTTTGTGTTAGTCTGGACTATTTTCACTGTTTTCAGCTTTATATAGCATTATTTTATTACCAAATATTATGCCTGATAAGTATTGAGGAGAAACAGCGTGGCAATTCTGTTCATTTTTTTTTTATTGTTATTTTCAGTAGAAACAAGTACAAATTTTATTTCACATAAACTGGAACATAAAGTTATTAATGATTGCCTGAAATGAGTTCTTTTGGGGGGGTTTAAATCGCTTGCATGTTTTCATTCTTTCATTCTTGGAAAAAAACAGTTCCATGCACATGTTATGGCTCTGCAAAGATGTTGGCCTATCGTAACTGTGGGCGCGTCTTAAAGGTGAAGTTCACAGAAACTGAGCATTTCAGACAGAGGATCAGAGGCAGGGTGTAAAAAGGTCATATAATACAACATTATTAAAGGTGAAGTACACAGAAACCTAGCATTTCAGACTTAGGGCCAGAGTGTAAAAAGGTCATAAAATTCTACATTATGACTGTTTTTTGTGAAAAAAAAAAAAAAAAGGGACTAACATTTTAAGTGAACCTAAAGGGGGAAAAGCATGGCATGACCCCATTTAAAGCTTTCTTTACAGACAATTTACAACAAAGTATTTATTAGGTTATTAATTTGCAATAAAAGTTATACAGCTAATTAAACTCCATGACACCTGTAAATTGATAAACACACTTTTTCTGGAAAACTATGTCATTTTTTTTTCAACCCATTCTAACTAAGGCTTCCAAGACAATCACAAGTCATTCTTGCAATTTCTTCAAAATCGTATCTACTGTATGAAAGCCAGCTAGACAACTTTACCTTGGTGACTTTCAAATTAGCAGAATGCACAACAATGTTCAGCACATCATGGACATAAAAACACATGAATAAGACCAATGAACATAACATAAGGCAATACAGCACTTGCCCGAAACTCAGCCACGTTTGGCTCAGTCTTTTCAGTTTTCCAATTGAAATGCTTGTTCAACAGGGCTCGGATCCGATAATGAATACTAATGTCGATATCATTATATGCTGGATGCCGTATTCTGTCTGCCGCATGAGTAATGTGTATCATAGCTTAACTGCTGCATTCATTACCATGCAATCAGCTGCAGTCCCCACCCATGCAATGTGTTAGGTAGTCTTTGATGTATTCCGATTTCTCTCTTAATTGGGGGGTACCCCTCTTCCATCCATCCATCCACAACTCGGTCAAGTCCAAACACACCAGCAGGCTTTAATAATTAATGTAGCTGTTTACATGCTGATCTTTTGTGTCTGCTTCCTTTGATAGCAATGCCTTTGATGAGTAGACAATTCTTGCTATTGCACATATTTTTTTTTCTTTCTGATATCTGTCTGTCTCTTGATTGAAGAATGTTTTTGTTGTCTCACATACCCAGACTTTTGACTTCCAACATAATTTCTGGTCCTCATTGAAGCTTATTGTGGCCAAGAACCACCCACCTAAAAAGGAAGGAATAGTTTCTTTTGTTTTTGTGTTTAGAGGCGGGGTTATCTAAAAATACATTATACCACTATAATAAACCTGTGTTAAATAATTTAATTTAAAATAGTCTCAGAAAACTGAAAACACTGAAAAATAGCTGGAACTATTTATAGACTTTGTGATCAGAATTTCTATCTGTCCAGTAGACAAGCATTGATTATTTACAAAAAAATATAAAGTATTGATATGCAGACCATACCGTTCTGGTCATGGATATCTTTTTAGCTTGCTTAAACAATACTTTGAATATCTTTCAGAGATTTGATGCTACTAACCAGGAAAACTTCCTTAAAATTGACAATTGTATCAGTGGTACCTTGCTAACACAACTTTGTTTCCAAGCGGACCGATGAAACAATCAGTCTCATGAAAGTTGTGTAAAGCCAGCCAATCAGATTTGAACTGGCAATTTCAGCCAGCGCTTACCATTTTCTTGTGCAATATGTAGAGTATCAGACAGTCACAGCTGAGGCTGAGACTAGCATTTATATATCTTATATTTATATAATATATAAGTATTCCTAACTCATTAGGGAGATTTAAAGTGGGTGACAATCTCTATAATAGTCACCTGAACAACTTAACAATGTTGTGTGCAATGTCTCTGTTGACTCTGACAAGGCATCAAGAACTTCCATTCCGTAAAAAAATGCCTAAACTTCTATGCTTCAACCTCAAGAATAGACAAGCAAAGCCTATATGAGGTCTTTATTTAGGAGAAATCTGGGATCTCCATCTCTCTGATCTTGATGGGGTGCCATTAGTAATACATTGGTGGGAGACCTTGAAGAATTGAAAGCGACAAAGCAGAAAAAGTATAGAAGAGTGAGGGAGAATAAGATAGCAGGGGTAGCCTAAGTGGGTGGGTGAGTTGCAGTAGATGATAGGCAGTAGGAAAGTTTGAGATAAGATGAAGGAAAATTTGAGTGGATACATACAAGATCAGTCGAAAAAGAGTAGAACAGTAAAATACTGTTGGAGAAAAGACAGCAGAATGAGATGGAGAGAGAGATCAGGGAATGTTTAGATAATGAGGAAACAGGGCTAAACCATAAGAATGCTTTCTGCTGGATCAGTCTGGCCGATAGTTCAGATGAGTTTAGGCCCTATCTACACCTTGTATTAACATGCGTTTTCAGTGATCGGATCACTATCGGATAGCATTTGACCGCATTAAATGACAGGGGTAAATGCACCCAAGACGCATTGTGATTGGATCGTGATCGGATAACTCAAACCACATTTGGAGGTGGTCAAGGACAGATTCTGACCACATTCAAAGAAAGTGTAAATGTAAATGCATTTTCGTTACCCATTATTTGGCGGCCACCAAAAAAAGTTCAATGAAGGAAAAACCCTGACTGTTAAAGTGGTAGAAAGCATTTGAATTATCATCAATGTTTTTAAAATTGCTAAAAGACAAATATTTTTCAATTATATCAGCCTCTAATGTAATATGCAAGTAGCGTATTCCATTTTGCGCAAGTAATTTGGATCAGATTTCTATCCGATCACAGTGGAGACACATTTGATTGCAAGGTGTAAATGCAATCCAGCTAATGAATATCCAGACACTATCCGGATTTGAAACACAAGCTAATGCAAGGTGTAAATGGGGCTTTACTTTCCCTGCCAACGTTTTCACTGGCCTCACCACAAAAAAAAAACAAAAAACAAAACAAAACAAAAAAAAAACAACTCAATGTTATTTTTAGCTATATGTTGTATATGTGTCAGAAATATAGATTTATATTTTTCATTAAATGTTACGTTTTCTTTAAAAAAAAATTTTTTACTAAATAATTTGTTGGGATTTCGACATGCAGTGCAAAACATTACTGAATTGTTTGTTACTTACAAGACTATCACAAGTCATTCTCGCTATTTCGACAAAACCAGCCATTTTGACAATGTCAGCTAGCTTGAAAATGTTACCTTTGTGACATATTTAAATCAGAATTCAGAACAACAATGTTCAAAACATCACACAAAACTAAATGTTTATGTCCACAAAGCATTAAATCACACGTGGGTCTGTCCATGTCAAATCAGATATGGCAGTTGCTGCACCGACAATTTTGTTCATAGCTTGCTTATTTTATGTTCCCTTTTTCGAGGACCTATGTCCATGCCACTTTTCAAGATTCTTCCAGGTGGTCAACATTGGCAAATGAGTGCCTAACTATAAGAAAATGATTGTACCATACTTGACAGAAATGTTAATATCTCACATTTTCATCTAGATTGGGACTTACGAATTGACAAAATTAATGAAAGCTTATGTTTTAAAATCAAAACACTTTTAATAATATACTTGGTCTTTTAATGAGCATAATTAATGGTCAATACCACCCTCTTTAGGGGCCAGTTATGAATGTGTTTGTACCCTGAGGAGACTCTGAACCTTTTGAAGGGAAGGGAATAAGTTTATGAATCCACCCATTTGTTTGGGGAGGGGGGTTGGGTGGCTGGAAATAATAAATATTTTTGGGGACTGAAGAAATTTTAGACAATTTTGCCCATAGGGCAAGTGACAGTTCCATCAGCCGGCCCAAAACTCTCTCACACTGGCCCCGAGCCATCGGGCCATGCTTACTGTTGAACCCTGGGAAGATGAAGTGATGGGAAGATGCTTTGTGCTTGAAGAGGAAAGACTTCAAAAAAGTGGTGGGGGGTGACAACAGCTGAGGTCTTAATGAAGTATGCTAATAAGGAATATAAATTATGAATGAGATTAAGAGGTTCTCCAGACTTAATCGTGTTATTTCATACACCCCTCTCCTTTTCTCCTTCCTTCTTCAAAATATAGTACAATCTTTTTCATGTTTAATCCCCTGATATCACACAAATCCTTATTCCATCTTCTCTGCACCCACTCATCTGTCTGTTATGCTGTTCTCCTCTCCTGTTCTGTCACTTTAGTACATATCTGTGTGAAATTCAAAAACAGAAGCACCCCCAGAAGCTCTGAGTAAACTGTCCCAGAATTTTGTTAAAACACTGAATCACTTTTAAAGTTCTCTTTCAAAAGCTCTTCTGTAAATGCTCTAAAAAATACATTTTCTGCATAATGCACAAGTCAAGAAGAACAAACAAGAAACTATAGAAGAAAGAAAGTCATATGGGTTTGGAATGATATGAAGCTGTGTAAATAATTACATAATTTTCATCTTTGGTTGAGCTATCCCTTTAATATAATAAACTTTAAAGTTTTTTGATGACTAGTAAGGAGAGATTCAGATTGAAATAACCAAAGATAGCTTGCTCTAGCTACTGTTTTCAGTAAACAGAAATAATTTTTAGGCTTTTTGAGAGACAAGGGAGCTGAAGCTCCCCTAATTAGGGTGCAGAATCCCCTTTATGTGCGTATCTTGCCACATCCACACTAATACATTTTTGTTTGAAAACTCCTAACGTCATCATCGTTTTCCGAAGTACAGTATGCGGTAATGGAGAGAGTTTTTTTAAATGCTCCATTTTCCGTGCTGAGTGACTCCAGCCAGGTCTCCTAAGCAACGAAATTGGCCCGGTTGCTAGGGAGGGTAGAGTCACATGGGGTAACCTCCTCGTGATCGCTATAATGTGGTTTGTTCTCGGTGGGGCGCATGGTGAATTGAGCATGGTTGCCGCGGTGGATGAAGCCTCCACACGCGCTATGTCTCCGTGGCAACGCGCTTAACAAGCCACGTGATAAGATGCGTGGGTTGACTGTCTCAGACGCGGAGGCAACTGGGATTCGTCCTCCGCCACCCGGACTGAGGCGAATCACTATGCGACCACGAGGACTTAGAGCGCATTGGGAATTGGGCATTCCAAATTGGGAGAAAAAGGGGAAAAATTCCCCCCCCCCCCAAAAAAAAAACCGCTCCATTTTCATCAGAGGAAAACGTAATTCTTGCGTTGAGAGGCATAATCATACCAAGATCAATGGGTTTTCAAAAAATAACATACAGTATTAGTGTGGACTTTCACTTTATTTATGGTGAAATCAACCTCTGCACTGTAAACTCTAATGCTCAAAGCAATTAATTGTATTGAGTAGGGGAAATTAAAGCATACACATTAGTTAAAATAAATTAACCTTGATAAGTATTTAGAACGTTCTCTTTCTTTTAAAGTTCAAGTTCTTTCATTTTAAGTAACCTGAATTGTTTTATTGTTTTGAATTTAATGAACTTGTCTCTTTACATTTACATAAACTTAAATTTTCCAGTTAAACTTAAAGAAGTTCAGTAGCCTCTTAATCAACGCTACCAATGTTGCAAGGGGAGAGTAGATGCAGAGACTATTGGGCATTTTTGTCATCCAGCTCTGTAGATTTGCATTGAAAAGAGTTGGTGATACAAAACATTTCACCAAAATGCTTCTGTTTGCTCTAAAAATGATGTAGGCTATTGGGCATTCCCTGTTCCTCTTTTTTTCAATGAAATAAATTGACAAAACTGTGCTTTTTACATGTGCTTTGCACACACAAAAAAAATTGCTTTCACTATTGTCAGTTTTATTGAATCATCATCCCTTGTTCATATTACTGAAACAATTCATATAACCAAGTGAATTTAAATTAACTTTTGCTTTTAAGGGCCTGCTTTTAAGCTTTATTTAATCTATTTGTGTTGGGACAACATGAATATTTTTTGTTTGGTTAACTGAAACTGGGCAGGGGATTTCTAATTCCCTGCATGCTTTGCATGGCACTCGATAGGGAGAGTAAATGTTATAATTAAGTCTTATATAATGTGTCTTTGTGCAAGATGAATGTAAATGGGAAGATTTGTTAGTGTTTCATGTTTTATTATGTTGAGATTTAGAAGAATTTCTAAAATGTTGGGTTTTTGGGGGTTACCATTATGGTGAATAATGGAGCTTAAGCTTAGTTTGAGGACTGGTACAAGTTAAGAAAGGTCTGTATTGCTTTAGTCATTGAGCAATTGCTATGCTAATCAAAGCATAGTTTTCCAATTAGCATGCATTCAGTATGCTTGCTTTCACTGTACTAGCTATTTTATAATGGAAAAAGATATTAGTTTAAGTTAATTTAATGTGCAATTTAGTTTTTAAATTGAGATTACATGGTAATTTTATTTGAAAAAACTCATTTTGAAACACTGACCATGACTGAATCAAGTTCAGCCTAATAGTTTAATTTTAAGGTAAATGCCATCAAAATGTATGAATTAACTTATTTAATATTTCAAGTTAAGAGCAATTAACATGCATGTACAGAACAAAACCAAAATCTAACATTTCTACTAACCTAAACTTGGAGTTTATTAACTCAAAAAATTTGATGTAACTGATTACTTATTGGGGTTTACAGTGTGTTTTTTTATTTCAGGTTCTGGCAACATGGCGGTTGTACCTCATGTTCCCGAAGATACCAACAAAGGTACGGTAAGCAATTACACACCACATGTCTGCTCTGTCTCAAACCACTGCAGTAATCTGATTTTACATGACTTATGTTACATGATGCACATATTGCCTTAGGTGGAACAAACATTCAACTTCCTGGAGATTCGGGCAATGAACACCCACCCAGATAATCAGGTACGAGAACAGTGCTTGCAGGGCTCCGCTCTTTTAGCTACATTTTTCCACTTCATTTTTACTGGCTCTCCACCGTTTTGCTTCTCTAAAGTGTGTTCTTTCCTACACAGGTTGTCATAGAAACAGACAAGTCCACATATTCCCTGAGGCTACAATCTAATGACCACCTGGATCAGCTGATTAGCCAAATCAACTTTGCGCTCTCTCGTATCTTCAACAACTCCATCTACACGTAAGTGTGTGGGGCTGGTGTGAGGTATAGAATATTCACAATATATTTGTGAATAATGTTGCTGGTGATATAAACTTGAGCAACACCAAGAATCACAATGATTTTAAAGCACTTTTTATTTCGCCAATAAGTTTACTAAAGAGAGTGGCATTAGATTTGTTTTGTGATCCTTGCTTGTCCTGTGACTAATATACCAGTATGTTAGCATTAAGGGTTTGGGTTAAATTAAGGGTGATTGAAACTACAGATTAGATCTCTCTAATCCTCAAATTTGGGAATAACTACTGTTTCCAATGTCCAATGAATAAGACGTTTAGGAGATGCTCTACAGGAATAGGGTTAGAGTTAGGTTTAGTGATAGAGTTGGTTAAGTTCAATTCATTTCCGTGAATCATATAAAACTGTCCATTTCAGTTAATTGCTTCATAACTCTGATTTAATGATTTGTTTGCTTCATCTCAAATATATTCACTGTCCCTGTGTGGCATTTCACATGTTTTAAAAAGTTTTATTAAAAAATATACTGTATGTATGTAAATACTGCTGTTTTTTTTTTAAAAGCAACTGCAGAGGAAATGTTTAAATATTGAGGTATGGTACCTGTGGGCCTGCAGCAGTCTGTTGTCTTACAAAGGCAAAACACTGTAACTGTACACATTATGTCAAAATTAATTGATGACTGAAATCAGGTCTGTTAGACTATGATCTGTCCTCTGACAAATGGGTTTACCTCAACTATGCTCAGATTCAGAAAATAAACAGTTGCAGTAAACTGCAAACTCCACACTAAAACCTGTAAAATATCTGTAATTTTACCTGTTCAGTGTCAGCACAGTTACTGCATTTAGCTTTTGTATGGCAGTGTATTTCCAGCACAGGTTATCTTAACAGAGGTTGAAATCTAAAGTCATCATTGAACTGGATCATGTATTGCTAGTGTATTTTTTTCTGTGTAATTTATAATGCTGTCTATAGGAACCAGTATCTGCTAGAGCAGCAGGGGTGTGAGGCACTGCTGAGCAGTTAATTGAGAGATTTTCTCAATTTCAGATGAGGAGGAGATTAGCGCAATGCATAATAGTCCTCTTTTTCACTCTCTCTCTTGCTTTCATTCCTGTTTTAGCTGTTTGGCCAGGTGTTCACATGCTGGGTCAGAATATCTGAGATACTGATGTATTACAAATTTCTCTCTCGCTTGTTCTCCCCCTCCCTCCTTTTTCTCAGACCCTCTATATTTAATGCAGATGGAGAAATTACAGATGGAAGTCGGAAAATCTCTCCAAGCTCTGAGAGTTCGGTGGAGAACCAAAGGGCATGTGGTGAGAGATATATAGCTAGACTCACATAGTCCATACTTTACATAAACAAATAAGCTCATAATTTTTTCATAATGCACCAGAAATTGAACTCTCATGATGTTTATTTTTCCTCCTTTGCCCCATTGCTGTCTTTATATAGAATGTTTTGACATATATCACTGAAAAAAAAAGAAAAGCAAAAAAGAAAAGGACCATTGTGTGTTAGCTTATCAGAAAACTTGACTGCTGCTCTCTGCCAATGCCGTGATTTTGGGGCGGAACTACCTGTTTGTCCAACGAATGGAACAAGAGTTGGGATCAATGGGAAACCTCTTTGGTTCCTAGTTGCTCAGAAATCACTTATACAGTAGTACAGTTCCACAAAGAACATTTTATTCTATAGTTCTTTAGAAAGCCATCTACCTAGCAGTGCTTCAAATAACCCAGAAACCAAAGCCACCATAGATGCTGTTATTCAGATTAGTGGTTGATCACAATGGTTTATTCAGTGACCAAGTCTTAAAATGTAACGTTTAGTCCCCCCAAAACATCAATGTTTGGTTAGATCCTTGCCAGAAGCCAACATGGTTATCTGAAGAACCTACAATGTAACATCAAGAACTTTTTTTTAATCTCCAAAGAATCTTATGGTTACTCAGGAATCCTATACAGTAAAAAAAATTGTTCTTATTAAGAAGGAAATACTTTGTTGAACTAAGGTGCTGCAAATTACCTTTGCTTTAATTGAGTGTAGGTAGGGCCGTTTATTATTATTAGGCATATTGTCAGACGTTGGATGGATCTGCTTAATTTTGATGAAGAATTTGCGTCTGATTTGTCTGTATTTTTATCTTCTCTCTCATTCTCTTTTAGGGGGTTTCTCAGAGACCTATGCAGCTCTGTGTGACTACAATGGCATCACCTGTAAAGAGGAAGTGCAGTGGGTAAGAGGTTTTATTGACCACATAAACAACCTCAATGCCTTCAAGAGCGGGCCTTTTTCTGTATTGCATGTGTCATTGCCATTACTGCACTCTAAGTATGTTGTCTTCCTCTTTCTCTGTCTCACTTCCTTCCTCTATATCTTTTGCTCCCTGTCTCTCAGGATGTGGACACCATTTATCATTCACAGGACAACAGACAGTTTAACCTGCTGGACTTCAGTCACCTGGAAAGCGGGTACCCAGAGTACACACATTTACCTCTCCCATATTGAAAAATCCAGCTAAGACCAGCATGAATTTTCATGCTGGTCCATGTAGGTTTATGCAGGTTTGGTCCTGATTTTATTGGTGGACCTGTATAGGCATGTTCTTCACCAGCAAAACTTAGATGATGAAGCTGGTTGACCAAGAGAATTTTGCTGGTTGGCCTAGTTAAAAATCCCAGTAGGGACACCAACCCACCAGCATCCCATAGTTGAAATACCAGACCAGCATCGGAAAACACAACATACTGTATGTTTGTGTTGTTTTAGCAGGGTCATCTTGATGTTACTGTTCTTTGTCTGCAATGAAGAAGCACCTACAATTAGCCATCACTCTCATTGCCATTTCTACATCACACAGATCGGTAGTTTAATGGCTTCTTCATTTTCAAAGGATTAATCTAATCAAGCCTCTTTGCTTTGTTAATTGCTTCATATTGATTGGGATTTGAATAATTGATGTAGACAATCTGATGTGAGCCACTGCTTTGAATACTGTATGTGCTGAATTGCCACAGTGATAACACAGTAATGCTGACTTCCTGCCTGGTGGGTCTCACACTCATGTCTTTTACATCTGACCAATCGGTGTCAAGTTGTCTGATCCTAGATCAGATTGTGCATTTTCTGCTAATGTTTGAGTCTAAAGTCTAGTTCATGACTCTCTTCCTGTTGAAACAGGATTACTGCTAAGCTGGTACAGACAGTATACATGACCTGTGGAAATCAACGTCAGCTCTTCATGTCTCAGCCACACAACTCATGCCCTGCTGCCTTTGAACACATAAAAAAGGAAATGCACTTAATATTTATACTCTGACTCTGAGAAACGATACGGTTCATTGAGCACTTTGCTCTAGGGCAATTTCAGTTATCTGCAGAAAAAGGATTTTTTCCAGCAGTCTCATTTGATGAAACTCTAATAGGTGTGTGGCTGTATGTAGATCTTGTGTGCATTTTTACATTTATGAGTTTTAGCAAACTCTTTAATGATGACATTAAGTGACTTACAGAGCATCAAGATTTTTTTATCAGTATGTGTGTGAAACCATGACCTTGGTATTGCTCTACCAGATGAGCTACAGAAACCGAATTTTAATTTTAAAATTGCAATTTGCACTTGGAATTTTGAATTTTAAAACCGATGCCTGTATATTTTACGGTGCATTACCGTCATTTATTTTATTAAATAATAAACTTGATATATTAACCTTCTGAAACTGTAAAAATCTGCTTTTCTTTTTATAATGTATTGTTAATCACTGTAGTAATTACAAAAGGGTATATGATGACATGAAGTTCATCAATAGAGGCCCTTCCAGGAGCAATGACTAATAAACATGTAGAGACAGTGCTCAGTATCACTCACATAAACACTTAACACCATCAGGGTAACACATGTGAAATTAAAACAATGTAATAAACTACATCAAATATAACACAGAACACCCCAAAGTACATAACTGATATTAAAAATAAGAAGAAACATAACTATTCCCATAAAATATAATGAAATGAACTGGGTCACGCAGGGAATTCTGGGAATGCCCGATTGTTTTTTACTGTAATTTTAACACTAATTTACCTTAAAAAGTACATGTACTCTCTTGTTAAACATAATATAAATTTTTACTGTTAATTATACAAAAAATCATACTTTTTACATAAAAATATATATATATATATATATATATGTACAAAATTTTACCGTAAAACTACATGTATTGTCTTTTCAAATATATTCCAATTTTTTACCGTATATTTTAAGGTAACTACCCGTTAACCAATTAACTTTTTTTTACTGTAGCATTTTTACAGTCTTTTACCATTAAAATTAAGATTTTTTTTTACAGTGTGTCTCAGTGGTCCAAGAGTCAACAACATTAACATCAACGAATAAGCTTTATCCTGCAGAACACTTCAACTGGCATTGTTTCATAGTATTTCACTGACAGGGGCACTTAGATATTACTGACTACAGATCCTGCAGCTGTCTTGAGGAGCTTATGGCATTGATTTGTTCCATTAGAACATCTTGAGAGGGAGAAAGATGAACGGGAGAGGTAAAGAGACTCTCATTTAGGAGAGAGCAGCTGAGTACACACTGCCTTTAGCCTAACTATACGGTCCAAACAGAGGGATGATGAAGCCGCAAATGAGAACAAAGCCATCAGCCGTACTCTAATGGAGAAAGCCTCTGTCTTTCTTTCTATCCATCGCCAGTGAATGCAGTAAGGTCTGTTCTGTGTACTGGGTAAAAAGGGTTGAGGCTCAGGGCCAAGATTAAAAGCTGTATCATAGACACATTGCACTGAGTAATCCACTGACCTGGCATCAGTTTTCTCATTGATCCACACTGTCCTTTTCTCTTCCTCTCTTGGCTTTCCTCTCAGGGAGCATTTTACTGCTGAATCTGTCATTTTTCTTGAATAATAACATCTCTATTTTAGTCTTAGGAGATCATGTAATCTTATGAGGAATGTGAGAACATCGCTGGTTATTGCAGTACTTCTGTGATACAGTCTGTTTTGATTTGGTCTTTTCTGTGTCTCTTTTTGTTACAGGGACCTTGCAGTGATTGTGGCTGCCATGGCTTATAACTCATGGTTCACCAAACTTTATTGCAAAGACTTGCGCATTGTAAATATTTTTACACCCCTCTTCCTCTTTGCTGTGTCCTAGTACTGTTTGGTGGAGTACAATTGTAGTTTTTCTGTTGGTTCACTCTTGATGTCTGTCTCACTTACAGAACAGCACCTAGAATTACCATGTTTTTTATTATATATTTTTTTTAATATAGTTCAATGGCAATACCATGCTTTTTTGGACATGGTGGCATAGTATACTTTGAAGTATCTAGGAATACCATATAAATACTATGGTACAGTGGGGACCAAATTTTTTAGGTCAAAAATTTGAGGGGAAATTTGAATTGTAAAATTTACACGAATTTCATAATTTTTTGATTTTGATGTCCCCCTTTTGCTTCAGTGACAGCATGCACTCAAGCTGGCATGGAATCCACAACCTGATAATTCATCTTATTCCAGCATGTCCAAGTTTTTAAAGAGCATCTTGTCTATTGACCTCATTGGGAAAACTAAGGTTGCTGCTGGAAGTGGTATTAGGGAGTCCAGCAGGGGGTGCTCACCTTGCGGTCTGTGTGGGTCCTAATGCCCCAGTATAGTGACGGGGACACTATACTGTAAAAAAAAAAAAAAAGCACTGTCTTTCGGATGAGACGTTAAACCGAGGTCCTGACTCTCTGTGGTCATTATAAATCCCAGGGCACTTCTCATAAAGAGCAGGGGTGTAACCCCGGTGTCCTGGCCAAATTCCCCCCTTGGCCCTTATCTATCATGGCCTCCTAATAATCTCCATTCCTGAATTGGCTACATCACTCTACTCTCTCCTCTCCACCAATAGCTAGTGTGTGGTGGGCGTTCTGGTGCACTATGGCTGCCGTCGCATCATCCAGGTGGATGCTGCACACTGGTGGTGGTTGAGGAGATTCCCCCTATACTATGTAAAGTGCTTTGAGTGCCTAGAAAAGCGCTATATAAATGTAAGGAATTAATTAATTATTGAAGATAGATGCAAAGAAAACTGATCTTTCGAGTTAACATGGTCAATATGTTTAATGACATATACACTAGAAATAGTGCAGAATCTTAAATATTTCTTAATGTTTTTGTCATAATGTTTTTTTTTTATTTTATTTTTTTTATCCTTTTATTTATTTCCTTATTTAAATTAGATTTTGCATTCCAAATTTCCAGTGTGCACTTTTGAACCCCACTCTTTATGAATGTGGTAATCATACAGTGTATATGTAAGAGTACCATGGTATTACCATCTGACACCATCACTGAACCATTGTACCACCATATTACTGTTTTGTAAGGGCTGTGTGGCCACATGTTTCTTAGATCCATTGTCTTTCTGATATCTGGTGTTAGACTGTCTATGTGCATGAGATTAAAGTTATTATGTTGGGTCTTACTTTAGAATTTAATTCCAGTGCATTTCTTTTTTCTCTCTCACACACACACTCATTCGCTGTCTCTCTGCACAGAGTTCAGAGGTCGTGGAGCAGATTTTGCACACTGTCAGTAAATCCAGCAGTTTGGAGGAGCTCACATTGGAAAACGCAGGCCTTAAAGCGTAAGTTATAAATCTCTCTACTTTTCTCTTTTTGTTATACATCACTCTGACACTTTATTCTCTTTCTTTTCATCTAAAAGTTTGTTTCATGTTCAGTCAGTGTCATTTTTTCTTTATGCTGTACCTGGTCTTATTCCCCTGCTATATCTTTGCCTCCATATTTCATCCCTGCCCCAGAGTCCAGTGCTTCTTATTGCAGTTCCGTTTCTACTCACTCTGTTTCTGTCATTTAGAGATTTCCCACAGAAAATGGCCACTGCCCTGTCAGAAAACCCAGCATCAGTCATACACTCTATTAACCTGGCCCACAATACACTGGACAACCAAGGTACATGCATCAAAGTCTCTGGTTTTCTATAATAAAACCTCTCGCTTCCCTCCTCTCTCCTTTTTCTCTGGGGTGGATTCACTAATCAATTGCGCCACATTGGCAAATTGTATTTCAATGAAACCTTATTCATAACCACTCGCAATCCAGTTTAACCTGGTGCTAAAAGCACTGAAGTAGTGCTGCACTGTAAGCATTAAAAGGTGCACTCGGTGATTTTTTTTAAAAAAAATGTTTGCTAATTGCTTAACTTTTATATAAGTAAATATGTAAGTATTTTTGAAGTATATATATATATATATATATATATATATATATATATATATATATATATATATATATGGTGCTGATCATACAGTATGAAAAGCCAAATATTCTATGCTTTATCTAACAGTAATTGAGTGTTTTAACTTGCAGAAAAATCATTACTGACAGCGAGTAGTGCATTTCTACAATGGCATAACTGAGAACTTTTGCTTAGATTGTTTATCCAAAAATGAAATACTCTCATCATTTACTCACCTTCGTGCCATCCCAGATGTGTATGTCTTTCTTTCTTCTGCTGAACACAAAGATTTTTAGAAGAATGTTTCAGCTCTGTAGGTCTTTTCAATGCAAGTGAATGGTGACCAGATCTTTCAAGCGCCGAAAAATCACATAAAGGCAGCACAAAAGTAATCCATACGACTCTAGTGGTTTAATATATGTCTTCTGAAGAGATGCAATCACTTTGGGTGAGAAACAGATCAATATTTAAGTCCTTTTTACTATAAATAAAATAGTTTATACTTTTTTCCACTTTCAATTTCAGGATTTATAGTAAAAAATAAAAAAAATAAAAAAAGGACTTTAACATTGATCTGTTTCTCACCCACACCTTTTATATTGCTTCTGAAGACTTAGATTTAACCACTGGAGTCATATGGATTAATTTTATGTTGCCTTTATATGATTTTTGGAACTTGAAAGGTCTGGTCACCATTTACTTGCATTGTATGGACCAACAGAGCTGAAATATTCTTCTAAAAATCTTTGTTTGTGTTCTGCAGAAGAAAGTCATAAATATCTGTGATGGCATGAGGGTGAGAATACACTGAGAGTATTTTTTTTTTTCATTTTTGGGTGAACTATCCCTTTAACCTATGCTTATATCTGTCAGCGCAACATAAACACAAAAAGTTACTGAGTGTACCTTTACATTAAGTCATTTTCACACTTTTCAAAGCAAACTGGCCTCCATTTTATGTAAATTAGTCCTATTTTAGCACTTTATTTACAAAACTCAGCGCTATTTGCCTGACTAACATTGTGCTTTTACCGCCCACGGAAAGGAGTAAGCGGAATTTTATTAAAAATAGATATTTGTGTACAATTTCCTTCTATCATGACAGCAGTAATTCATCAAATAATGATGATATAATAACCGGGTATATATCCAGACGCTTTGTGTAGTCGAGCGCACTTTAAGCATTTTAAAGAGATGATTCAGGCATCTGGATTGTAGTGGTGGAGTCACGTTGTACACTCCCAGTAAAGAATGCCAGATCGCTATAGTCTACTGCATCTACTACAACCTAGCACTCAGAACACACCCACTAAAATTTTGGCCGTTTGCAACGTTACCTAATTTTCATATATCGGCATTAAAACAACTCAGAAAGTGAACGCAAATAAACCACACTCTCAGTGGGCACCAGGGGCGTAGATTTTGGGGGGTTTGTAAAAGGTTGTATTTGCTTGTTTTTATTATTGGGGGGGGTAACCCCCCAATAATAAAAACAAGCAAATACAACCCCCCCCCCCCCAAAAACAAACTGTAAACCCCATCCCCCCCCCAATGTTCAAGCCAAATCTACGCCCTTGGTGGGCGCAGCAGTTCATTCAAAGTGAATCAACCCCCTCCCACAATAGTTTTTTCACCTGCCTTTGTCTATATCACACTTTATGAATCAGCACGTGCTTCTCTCTCTGAGTGGGTGTTTTTTGTTCTTTCTTTATTTTGCTGGCTTTTGGTGCTTTGCTTTGTATCTGTTGCTGATTTGAAAATTAGCTCTGTCTGTGTGTGTGTGTGTTTGTACTTTTGTCTTTATGTCCTCTATATGTGTCACGGTCAGAGTTTCAGTGTGTCACCATGCCTGACACATGTCATTTCCTATCACATCACATAAGTGTGCCTGTGTTTGTGTGTGCATGAACCCCAACAGCAGCAATGTCAGTGTTTGCCTTGGGATGCATGTTAATATGTGTGTAAATTGGGCTGTGACTGATCCAGTGTGTATGCGTTTGCCTACAGGAGTGTCTAACCTTATCCAGCAGGTGTGTCGGCTCAGTAAAGGTTTGCGTCTGTTGAACCTCTCCAAGACGTCGCTTTCTTCAAAGGGTATGTGCATCTGTCCTCAAGGATATAGTGCCCTCTGCTGGTTATGCCCATAAAACTTCCACACCATAGAATAGGACTTGCATGAATTCTCATTTAATTAACTGACTATTCATCCAGAAAAGTAGTCGACTAGTTGGCAGGCCAGTCTTTATGTAAATTAATCAACATACACCTTTGGTCTTTGCTGTTTCTGGCAAGTCCAACATTGCATTGTCTGAGAATGCATATGTGGAGAGAATGTCCTCACAGCTGAGATGATGCGGCTGAAACCAAAGCACATATCTCTATTCCTAGACAAATGCTGCTTGCATTATCATAAATGGTGTAAAATAAATTAATCATGTCCCACTTCCTTATAGTTTCTGTTAGCCTTTGGTCTGCTTGATTAGTTTCAGGGTGCTATTGTAAATTATAGCCTGGTATATTCTAGGCTCTTCAGTTGCGTTTTATTTTCACTTTCATGTGATTCAGAATAAATTTGGAAGATACAGGTTATTGTACAAAACAAATGTTACATAGCTACACTGGGACCTCATGGACAGAGGAATTTCCTCCTGCTGTTGCAATGTCTAGAACAAGCACAACTGTGTAGAAGAAGCTCAGCTAAGGTAATGTGATCCACAGTTAGTTGACCCATGTGACCCAACCTGAACGGCACTGTCAAATTTTAAGACTGAACCTACCCGAACCAGAAATCATTCACTCACATAACATACCCTTGCCGAGTGGGACCAGATGCACAGATTGTCATAGTTTTGACTCAAAGATGGTGCGTATGTGAGTGTGTGGGAAACAAAAGTTAAGTTAAAATTAAAACATAAAATCATTACAATAATCTTTTTTTTGTTTGTTTGTTTTGTTTATGCACCCAAACCCAAGTTATGCATGAAAAACTCACTTTATCAAAGCCAGAAACCCAGAACTTTTAGAAAGCAGATAGCAGACTTCAACCACTCTTAAGTCACAGCTAGCTCACCCTGTTTACAAAATCTCTCAGGCCATAATCTAACCTTTTCCATTCCACTGATCTAGAATCTGCTGCTTGTTCTCCTTTAAATGGGTAAGATTTCCAATGGATTAGTTTCACCTGACTACAGACCTGAGTCAAGACCAAAGAGTCTGTCTCTTCTTGGAAAGCCCAGACTCAATTATCTGCATCCTTGGCTGCTTCCAGGGTCTGCTAACTTTCTGGTCTTCTGTTTAAATCAGTATACAGTTTTAATCGATTGGATAGATGGATAGCCTTCCAGCATACACCATGAATCAATGGCCACTCAGTGTATCACCATCATTAATCCTTATTTGTTATCTGATTTTTGACAACTTCATTGCAAAAGTTTTCACTTTTAATATAGAAGCTTCTGGAACTTGAGCCATCAGAGACTACACCTACAACATGTTTCATTTCACAATAAAACGTTTAATTTCAGTATCTGCCACATCCAGTTAGAAAGTTTGGATATATTGTTTTATTTGATAGGAATGTGTTAAATGGATTTTGAGGCTGTGGTAAGAGTAGGGTTTAACCAGCGAAATGGATTTGTGAAAACAATACTGGACCCGACTCTGAAATTCTCATTGATAACATTTTACAATAAAGTTGCATAAGTGGACTTAGAACGAACATTGCATAATTTATTAATTTTGTTTAATGTCAATGCTGCATGTAATAATACATTTTTAACATTTAAATTTGCTGACATTAGTTAATGCATTATGAACTAACATGAACTAACAAAGAACAATAGTGTATTTGTAAATTAACATTAACCAAGATTAATAACTGCTGTAAAGAAATATTGTTCATTGTTAATTCACGATACCTAATTCAATAATTAATATTAGCATAAAGAACCTTATTGTAAAGACCTTCTCATTGGTCAGCAGATGCCTAAACTTTTGGTCGCAGTGATGGAGCGTTACTTTTGGTCTTTTCCTCTATTTTTTATCCCCATTGAAATCTTGTGAGTAGAGTCATCATCATATTAGTCTAAAATAATCTGAATTTACACTTAAAAATCGGAAGTAGTGCAACCGTGAAAGAAAGAAACCAAGACCTACTGGATCATGAAAGGTTGCAGTGGTTAAAATTAATTTTTCATTTTAGAGAGAGCAGCACAGTGTTTTTGTTATTCCCTGGTGAGGAAACATACTGGCTGAGTTCACTGGCAAGCTGCCACCTAACAGTGTTAGCAGAGCTGTCTTTTGTCTGGAGGTATAAAAGGCAATCGCTGGTATTTTCTTCTTGTGTTTAGTAACAGGATGTAAATCCACTCTGCTTAGTGAGCTTGTTATCAAATGTTGTGTGTGTTGTTGTGGTTTGCTGGTACTGTTTTTCTGTATCATTCATCCTCTTCCTGTCTTTCGTCCCAGGTGTTACATCTTTGTCTCAGGCTCTGTGCTCCAGTGATGATTACTCCAACTCACTTCTGCATCTGGACCTGAGCAAGAACCCAGGGATTCTGTCTGGGGAGGATGCAACGGTTAGAGCCACACACATTCACATACATTCTTATTTTTTATATCTCTGGACTTTTATTGTCCTTAAAATAAGCCAGTTATAATTACTTAGTATTTGGAGTAATGTCGTAGTGGTTAGTCAGTATGCTTCAGACATGTTGAGCTTTAGTGCTCATGTAGGATACACTGGTTTGAATCTGAACAAATTATGTTTTTATCTCATCCCCTCCAGTTACCCCAAAATAATTTCCTGTCTTTTCTCTAATGTGTCAGACTTATGATTTTTGCCTAATGGTTGATAAAATAGTTAAAAGAAAATCAAATTAATGATTTTTAATAAGGTTTTATTTATTATCATTAGTAAATTCATTAGGAATCATTAACTAAAAATCAACATTATTTATAAAGCATTTGTTAATAGTTCATATTAATTTATTAAAACACAATTGTTCATTGGTAGTTCATGTTACAGTAGTTCATAATGCATTAACTGATGTTAACATATACAACATTAATCCTTTATTGTCTTAGGGTCATTTTTGACCCGGCACAGGTGAAGAATACATTATAAATACTGCACTGTTTTTGGTACCGGAACCAAATATAATTAGACAATAGCCAATTAGCTTCTGATAGGAGGTATGCTGAATTTGAGATGTACCTGTGGATGTATTTTAAGGCCTATCTTCAAACACAGTGCCTCTTTGCTTGACATCATGGGAAAATCAAAAGAAATCAGCCAAGACCTCAGAAAAAACAATTGTGGACCTCCACAAGTCTGGTTCATCCTTAGGAGCTATTTCCAAATGCCTGAAGGTACATTCATCTGTACAAACAATAGTACGCAAGTATAAACACCATGGGACCACGCAGACATCATACCACTCAGGAAGGAGACGCATTCTGTCTCCTAGAGATGAACATAGTTTGGTGCGAAAAGTGCAAATCAATCCCAGAACAACAGCAAAGGACCTTGTGAAGATGCTGGAGGAAACAGGTAGACAAGTATCTATATCCACAGTAAAACGATTCAAATATCGACATAACCTGAAAGGCTGCTCAGCAAGGAAGAATCCATTGCTCCAAAACCTCCATAAAATGCCAGACTACAGTTTGCAAGTGCACTTGGGGACAGAGAGCTTACTTTTTGGAGAAATGTCCTCTGGTCTGATGAAACAAAACTTGAACTGTTTGGCCATAATGACCATCGTTATATTTGGAGGAAAAAGGGTGATGCTTGCAAGCCAAAGATCACCATCCCAACTGTGAAGCATGGGGGTGGCAGCATCATGTTGTGGGGGTGCTTTGCTGCAGGAGGGACTGGTGCACTTCACAAAATAGATGGCATCATGAGGAAGGAAAATGATGTGGATATATTGAAGCAACATCTCAAGACATCAGCCAGGAAGTTAAAGCTTGGTCGCAAATGGGTCTTCCAAACGGACAATGGCCCCAAGCATACCTCCAAAGATGTGGCAAAATGGCTTAAGGACAACAAAATCAAGGTATTGGAGTGGCCATCACAAAGCCCTGACCTCAGTCTGATAGAAAATTTGTGGGAAGAACTGAAAAAGCATGTGCGAACAAGGAGGCTTACAAACCTGACCTAGTTACACCAGTTCTGTCTGGAGGAATAGGCCAAAATTCCAGCAGCTTATTGTGAGAAGCATGTGGAAGGTTACCCAAAATGTTTGACCCAAGTTAAACAATTTAGAGGCAATATTACCAAATACAAACAAAGTGTATGTAAACTTCTGACCCACTGGGAACAAAATAAAAGCTGAAATAATTAATTCTCTCTACTATTATTATGACATTTCACATTCTTAAAATAAAGTAGTGATCCTAACTGACCTAAGACAGGGAAAGTTTGCTATGACTAAATGTCAGGAATTGTGAAAAATTGAGTTTAAATGTACTTGGCTAAGGTGTATGTAAACTTCTGACTTCAAATGTATATACATATAATTACTGTCAACAAACTTTAAACTTTTCACATTTTTACATGTGAAGACATTATTTAGAACATTTATGAAGCCTTAAATCTTCCTCTTTGTGACCATCTGTCCAGCTGTTTTTTCAGATTTTTCCTATCATTGTGTTTCCTATCATTCCTATCTTTGGTCCCTGCACTCGCAAACCTGTCTTCACACACCTGCGCAAACATGCAAATGCTAAAAAAACTCACTCACACATACAGAGGCAGGTTCACAAACACACACATATATACAAAGTCCTATTAAGACCCTCGATTCTCTTCCCCCTCTGTAGAATCTGTACCTGTTCCTGGCACAGCCGAACTGCCTTGTGCATTTGGACCTGTCAGGTACTGACTGTACCGTAGATTCGGTGAGTTGACAGTGCATCTCATGCTTCTGAATTTGTTATTGCCAAACTCCGTTTTACTTGCTATGATTTATGTCATTGCACCCGCAATGCGAAACAACAATTTATCTCTGATTTCACATTGATTTTTCTGTCACATTGAATGGTCATGAATTGCAAAATTATACTAATATTCACTACTCTTTTGCTGCCACTCTCCTTCGCTTTCTCTCTCCATCTTTTTGCCTCCCTTTACATTTTCTCTGTCAGTTATTTGGAGCTCTACTGCGGGGATGCTGTGCTGATCTCTCCTACTTGAACCTCTCCAAAAACTCCTTCTCTCATAGGTGAGCTAAACTGCTTCCCACAAGCTCTTGCAATGTCAGTCTGTCACTTTTGAGCCAGTCTCACAGGTGGGCCAAACCTGCCTGCCTCAAGCATGCACATCATGAGGGCTTAGTTTGACTCAGCATAGTTAGTCTCAAAGGAGGCAGAATTCTGCTCAAACTACGAGTTTGACAGTAGAAGGGTGAATCCTGCTGGAAAAACCAGGCCATGGTAGCTGTGTCCAAAGTGGTCTACCATTTCTTACCAGCTTAAATGAGCTGGTCTAACAGGTCAACCTCAGGTTCACCCACCAGCTGGTAGTCCAGCTAATTAGCCATCTAGAAGAACAGTACTGTGCAAAACTTTTAGGCACTTGAGAAAAATGTTGAAGTGAGTAAAAAATAAATAAAAATGCCATAAATAGTTTTCATTTATCAATTAACATCATACTAATTCCAGTAAACATAAAAAATCTAAATTAATATTTGGTGGGACCACCTTTCCTTCAACACAGCACCAATTCTCCTAGGTACACCTGGACACAGTTTTTCTTGGTTGTTGGCAGATAGGATGTTCCAAGTTTCTTGGTGCCACAGTTCTTCTGTCTATTTACGATGTCTGAATTGCTTCTGTCTCTTCATGTAATCCCAGACTGACTTGATGTTCAGTGGGGGCTCTGTGGCAACCATGCAGTTTGTTGCAGGGCTCCCTGTTCTTCTATTCTATTCTATTTGCAAAAGGAATGTTTGGGAGTCTAAAATGTATATTTCATCTTTTCACACCAAAGCTGAAGATATAAATAGCCATCTTAAGACAAATGTTTTTGTGAAACATCTTAAGATATCTTAATATCATAAGACATTTGCAAAGCAGTGTAGTTTTCAACTCATTTTTTTCATGACCCAGTTTTACATTGGACATCAAGTGGAGACCCAGCACAGTATCAAAATTGATTATCAAACAAAATTTTTGACAAAGATTTCCTTAAAATCAATCATTAAAAATGTATTAATTTAGCTATGAACTGCACAGGCCCTACAATATTAGAAAGTATTAACATTATATTTGCTAAATAGGAAAATTTTTAATTTTCCTAAGTGCATAAATAACAACAGAAGTGATTGTATTAGTATTATCCATGTATTATCCATATTGTATTAGAATTAGCAGGACGCACATTCTTTGACGTCAGCACCAAAGTATATGGGAAGCACTTTCTCCTCCATTTTAAAAGTTAATAAGGCTACTGTATGTACTTTCTAAATATACACAATTATATACACTCACTGAGCCCTACGTGGTCTTCTGCTGTTGTAGCCCATCCACCTCAAGGTTCGACGTGTTGTGCATTCTGAAATGCTATTCTGCTCTCTACAATTGTACAGAGTGGTTATCTGAGTTACCGTAGCCTTTCTGTCAGCTCGAACCAGTCTGGCCATTCTCCGTTGACCTCTCTCATCAAAAAGGCATTTCCGTATGCAAAACTGCCACTCACTATATGTTTTTTGTTTTTGGCACCATTCCGAGTAAACTCTAGAGACTGTTATGCATGGAAATCCCGGGAGATCAGCAGTTTCAGAAATACCCAAACCAGCCTGTCTGGCACCAACAATAATGCCTCTGTCGAAATCACTGAGATCAAATTTTTTCCCCATTCTGATGGTTGATGTGAACATTAACTGAAGCTCCTGACCCATATCTGCATGATTTTATGCATTCCACTGCTGCCACATGATTGGCTAATTATATAATCACATGAATAAGTAGGTGTACAGGTGTTCCTAATAAAGTGCTCAGTGAGTGTAGTTAGTTGCATTGTATTATTTGCATTTAGTATGATTTTTTCCCACTGTCAACGACCTTTATCAGAACAGACCTGCAACCCATTTTTGAGTCACATCCCACCATTGAGAACCACTAATTTAGATCAGCTTGGGCCTGCAAACATACAGTAAATGTCCACCTTGAATGAGCAAGGACAAGTGCTTGTATGTATATATACATAAATATATATATATATATATATATATATATATATATATATATATATATATATATATATATATATATATATATATATATATATATATATAAACTGGGACATGAGCAATCAGGCCTGCATGTTTCACAGATGGTTCAGCTAACGGCGTCGGAAGAAATCAGATGTTTGTGTGTGTGTGTGCTGTAGGCTGAGGAGATATGGAAACACAATTATCCATCTTCCTGCTTGACTCCCTCTGGAACTGCACAGCAATTCCATCTGCCCTCTCAGCATGTTAACGGCATTATGAGAAACTTTATGAAAAATGAGGCTAATTTTAGCAGGACTTATTGTTCAAGTTCTGAGGTTGCTGCATGCTTTGCTCCTTCTGCAAATTTGTTTGTTTTTAATTGGGTTTAGATTTGCAGAGGGATGAGATTTAGAAAATCATTGGGTGACTGTATATTGAACTCTTCTCGGTTTCTTCTTTTAAACACTCACTCTCTCTCTCCCAGTGCTAATTTCATCCTCTCACGAGCACCCACACAAACTCCCACATTCGTTCAGAGACTAACATACAGAACGCACCCAAACACAGTGCCACTGTATGAGGGAATCTCACGAAAACATGTCCTGGCTACATTTCAACCCAAAATCACACACACACACACAAAAAAAAAAAAAAGATTTGAAAGAAAGCTTATTTTTAAGTCCATTAAGGTTTTGAGCATTGTGACATAATTTTGACAATTAAGCCTTTCTGTCAGCTCGAACCGAAGAACAGGGAGCCCTGCCACAGATGGCATGGCCCCCACAGAGGCCCTAAAACTTACACTAACCATAGTATCACCATGGTATTTTGTAGTAAAATCATAGTAACCACAAAATTAAACATGGTTACTATATAAACACCATATTACTATAGTAACACCATGGGTAATTGCATTAAAACTATGGCTTCTGCCTTAAAACATTTTTTTCAACACTATTACTTAGTGAAACCATGGTTAGTTTTACCCAGATCAAACTCCTGACCATCACTGTGACAGAATCACTGCGAGGAAATCAACCTTTATATCCATTTTATTTACTATTGTAAGTATTATTAAAGTAAATATTAAAAGTGGAGGCAGGAAACAGGATGGGAAAAGGTGGGACAAAAGGCGGAATCAAACTCGGGTGGTCCGCACGAAAAATGCACTTCCACACTGTTGTTACACCCTATGCCACTGCAGTGACACTAGGGGGGGTGCAGTTTATCTTCATTTTCTGTGTTCTTTAATTTGACTTTGAGGTGAAATATGACCCTGATACGTATGTTCTTACCACCCCCTCCCCCCTTATTCTCCCAGTCTTGTTCCGTCCCACCCGAATGAATTATTTGTTTGGGCCAGGGATTTATGCCACAAATCCAAGACAGCTTGTTAAAATGTTGAACGTTTTTTAAATGTTTAACACGTACTAGAGGGATACAAATGACTCCATTTCCAAGCCAGAGGGTATTCTATGGCTCAGGGCTTTCTGAAGTGTGGTTTTAATGTATTATGAATAAAGTTTCCCCTTTACTTCTGTCGTGCTTTTAGGAAAGCGAGAGAGACACTTCCTTCCTTTCGTCAGTTCTTCAGTTCAGCGTTCAGCCTCACTCACATCAGTCTGGCTTCTATGAAGATGCCTCCTGACGTGCTGAGGTGAGACTGGTCACCACTTTGATTTTTATTTCTGAGGATTTTCACACTATACTTTAAGGTGAAGTGTGAAATTTCTTTGTGTCTTGCATCACCAAACGGAATTTCAAAAATAATGACTTATTTCAAACTGGTTTCCTGAACTTAAATGATTGGCTGAGCCTATGTTGCTGTGTTGGGCTGGTCGGGATGTTAAAAAAGAGTAATGATTTGATGTTTTGAGAGCCACAGTTTTTACACATTCAAGGGGGAATAAAATATGTAGTATTAATAAAATAAATTGCTAAATTGCACAAGATGCATAAGGGTGAGGAAAAGCGGGTAATTTTTTGGTGAACTATTCCTTTAATCCTGGGTTAACGTCTTTTTTAAACCCTGGTTTAAGGCCACATTTAAACCTGGGTTAAGCAATGTTTTTCTCTTTAAATTTTGTTTGCAATGCTGTTTAGAGCAGGGTGAGCTACATGAAATGCAGATTACAGGTATATTGTGTGAAACAATGTGGTGCTAGATTATATTGATGAGTTGTTTAGCAACAGACTAAACAGTGCATGCCTCATTAAATATTAATGCACTTTGTACAATCACACAAATTTCACTTGAAGAGACAGTATTTTTTATTAGCGGATTTACTTGGCAACATTTCCATAGATTGCTTGTCCAATCAATATTATTAATCTCATAAATAATGAAAATAAGAACATTCACCCAGGATTTACAAATGTATAGATTGTATACTAAACTAGATAGGCCTAAATGGACTACAATAAATATATATATAAATGATTTGCAAGACATTCACTTGAGAGGACATTTTTTGCTACCACATTTGAAATATATTGGACATTTTTGACATTTTCTATCACATTTGTGTCCCCAGCCCTTGTAAATATCCGACCCTGAAACAAGACAACCCAGTCATAAACACAGGCTTCAAAAGGATTGAAAAGTGTGAAAAATCCAATAGAAAAGCCTACGTGAGCATCTGAAAAGCCAAGAGGCTTTTCTTGGGATTCATTTTTAAGAGCTCTACACACCCTAACTGATGTCAGAATCAAGATAAGATGCTCATGTAGGTTCTATTTTTGGAATTCAGAATGTTTTGAAGGAAGAATTTCAAACAGGGCCATACCTCCTCCCAGCTCACAAACACAAACCAAGCGCAAGACGCGCTGTCACTCCCAATTGAACACCTGGATTTTGCTCTCTTCTGTCAACACCACCAGCCCACACCAGAGGAGTCGAAACTAATCTCTAAGCTCTTTTTCCCTTAATCCTTTAAGACGCACGCAATGTTTTGACATTGTCCATATAGACCTTTTCTGATTTGATTTATTATGGAGATCGAGCATGAAAGCAGCCAATAGAATGCTGAGTCTTCTCAATGAGGCATGTAATGGTGTCAGTAATGACTGTGTTTTATGTCTGTACACTGTTACTTTCACAGGGCTCTATTCCATGGGCTTTCATCCAATCCCCACATCACTGACCTACACCTGGACATCAGTGGCTGTGAGGTACACCCCCACTCCTATCTTATGGCCCCAAATATTCCTTTAACTCTATACAGTAAATGGCTGCCCTTCTTTCTGTGGCTACAGCCATCAATCCTTCTGTTTTTGCCTCAGAATTAGTCACATAGAAAGGTTTATAAACCATTCAAGATTTCTTTAAAGAGTTCATTGTGTATTTATCTATGTGGGGCCTGCATTGCTTTATTTTTACCGTACCGAGTCATTTTTTATTAATTCTTTGAATTCTAACTCATATGTCCATTCATATAATGAGCTATTTCCCACAACTCTTAGTATTTCTCAGTAAAAGGTTTATATACCTTTCAAGATTTATTTTGAGAGTTCATTGTGCATTTATCTATCTGTATTGCTTTAGTTTTACCTTACTTAGTCATTTTATTCATCCTCTAAGTTCTAACTCAAATGTCTATTCATGGAATTAAGGGACAATAGCTTTTTTCCATATCCGCACTACTTAGCTTTAAAAAAAAAAACTTAACAATTCATTACATCTACAACTATATACAACTATAAATGGGTAATTGGCAATTAATTTGTCTCCAGGTCACCAGTAACAGTTTTTCACCATTTTAATTACCTTTTTGCTTCATTGGTCCTACATTGCAAACAACGAACATTTAATATTTCAAATACTCAATTTAGTCTTTCAATTAAAAGGAGGAAATAAAAACTGCATATAGTTTGTACATAATAATTACAGTATATATGTTGTTTGATATAGCTTTCTATGAAGTGTAGCATGTCAGCTACCAATGTATATAAATAAATATCTATAAACATATTAGAAACACTTTAAATAAATTTGTTTTTTTTTAACATTAGTTAACTACATTAGTAAACATGAACTAACAATGAACAATACTTTTACAGTACTAATTAATCTGGTTAATGTTAATGCTAATACTTTTTACACTTAAAAGTTGAATATATTAACATAAGTGAATGCATTATGAACTAACATGAGCTAATAATGAGCAATAGTGTATTTAGAAATTAACATTATAAAGATTAATAAGTGCTGTAAAAATGACTGTTTATTGTTAGTTCATGATATCTAATCAAATGGATAGTTCACCCAAAAAAGAAATCTTTCTCACCATTTACTCACCCTCATGCAGGGCCGTAGCTAGTGGGGTGAAAGGTGGTAATGATTCTAGGGGTCCACAGGTCCAAAGGGGCCCACAACAAATTCTAAACTGTATTTTTTAATAGGAAAGGGGTCCAGAGCAATATACAGTCATGGCCCTGCCCTGACTTTCTTTCTTCTTCTGAACACAAACAAGGATTTTTAGAAAAACATCTCAGCTCTGTAGGTCCATACAATGCAAGAAAATGGTAGCCAGAACTTTGAAGGTCCAAAAGGCATACAAAGTAATCTATACAACTCCAGTGGTTAAATCCATGTCTTCAGAAGCAATATGATAGCTGTGGGTGAGAAACTGATCAATATTTAAGTCCTTTTTTTACTATAAACCTCTACTTTCACTTTCACTTCCACATTCTCCTTCTTTAGTTTTTGGTAATTCACATTCTTTGTGCATATCACAACCTACTGGGCAGGGAGTAGATTTTATAATAAAAAGGACTTAAATATTGATCTGTTTCTTACCCACACCTATCATATCACTTCTGAAGATATGGATTTAACCACTGGAGTCGTATGGATTACTTTTTTGCTGCCTTTATATGCTTTTTGGACCTTCAAAGTCCTGGCCACCATTCACTTGCATTGTATGGACCTACAGAGCTGAGATATTCTTCTAAAAATCTTTGTTTGTGTTCTGCAGAAGAAAGAAAGTCATAAACATCTGGGATGGCATGAGGGCGAGTAAATGATAAAATAATTTTCATTTTTGGGTGAACTATACCTTTAACTAATATTAAAGGGTCTATGTCATACATTTTGTTTATTGTAGTATCTTCTTTGAGGTTCACTTATAATGTTAGTAAAGTTTTTTTGCACAAAAAATAAAATAATGGAAAGATGACAGGTTCTGCACTTGTATCTCAATACAATTTGTGAACTTTCACACAAAATACACACTCGAGACATTTTGATAAAAACAGAATTTCTATCATTTTCGGTACACACTGTTTGTCTTGTGCATTTACAAGTGTCTGACTGGCAAGTTTCTAAAAAAATCTAAATGTATAGATGCTGCTGACTGCAGTAGGCCTACCACTTTGCTGGTGTTCAAGTTTCATGCCCTTGTAGCACTCATGGGTGATACTTTTCTTGTTGAGCTTCCATGATAATGAAATTCCACCATGCAAAGATTGCAAATGAGCGCATGTGAGCTAGAAAGAGAGAGAGACCAAGAGAGACAGAGAGAGAGAGAGAGAGAGAGAGGGGAAGGGAGCAGTACTGTAGCTCCGGTCTTGATCAGCTCAGATTCCGATCAGTTTTTTGAAAATCACACCAAACAGAATTAAACATTTTGATCTAAAATTTTATATATTCATTACTATTAAAAAAAAAAAAAAAAAAGTAAACTTCATATTCAATTAATAGTATGATTTTAAATGAGCCTCCACAATAATGTGCAAATTAGCTTTCCAGGGGGTCTCCTATTGCACCCAGACACCCCATAATTCGCACCATGATAATATAGTATTACATGACCTTTTTCCACCCTGTCTCTAGCTCTCTTTCTGAAACGCTCGGTTTCTCTGTACTTCACCTTTAAAACATGCCCACTGTTTATATGATTGGCTAATATCCTTACAGAGCAAGCCTCTGTGAGCTCTTTTCGTGAGCTATTGTGCATTTCTTTGGTAATTAACGTGTAATAAGCACAGTCGGCTCTGCGTTATAGTTCTGATCATGGCTTATTTTGCGATTAAAAAACGGCTGACTATACAATTCCTTACATATCAAACAAACACAATAAGGTGAAACCATACAATTACATTTGTTACTCACCGGATCTACTGTCGTGTCCAATACTGTTGGCACTGCTTATTCTTTCAATACAAGTTTCTTTGCAAAGCCTGAATCTTGGTTCTCAAAAGAATCCATAAAGAAATGTGCCACAAACATATAATCCCACATTGAGGACTTCAGGAAATTAGTTTTGATAAGCCAGTCATTCCCAACGTTGGGATCGTTCGAAAGGCTATGCAGAGATGCACTTTTTACACAACCAGGAACAAAACGTCTGGGGACCTTACTTGACCTCTTAATCTTTTCATTGGTTAAAAGCAAACTACAGTAACAATAGTACCACTTTCATTGTTGAAGTACCTCAGCTGCACTCTCTTTTGCTGCAACGATTACGTATGTTGTGGAAGTGGGGCTATTCAAATGAACACCACATTGTGACATTACAATATGGCTGATTTCAGAACGTCATTTTTGCAGGGTGGAAACAATAAATGCTCTTTTTGGGCTTGAGAGGAAGTTTTGATTTCTTTAAATGACAGTATGTTTTTATAGGACAGTGACCTCTTACATGTCAAAATATAGTGGAAAAATTGATTCCTCATGACATCCATCGAATGAATAAATTAATGTATTTTCATTAGGGCTGTCAATCAATTAAATTTATTTTAATCAAATTAATTACATGGTATGCCAATTAATTAATCGAATTACTTGCAATTAATCAGATACATAAATATTTGCTGAGAAAGCCCCTCAAATAACAATAATTCAATATATAATGATTAAATAATTATAAATAGTTATACTTAAATAATTCTAAATGATATATATATATATATATATATATATATATATATATACACACACTGCCAGCCAAAAGTTTGGAATAATGTACAGATTTTGCTCTTATGGAAAGAAATTGGCACTTTTATTCACCAAAGTGGCATTCAACTGATCACAGTGTATAGTCAGGGCATTAATAACGTGAAAATCTATTACAATATGAAAAAAATGTTCAGAACTTCTTAAACTACTTCAAAGAGTTCTCATCAAAAAATCCTCCACGTGCAGCAATGACAGCTTTACAGATCCTTGGTATTCTAGCTGTCAGTTTGTCCAGATACTCAGGTGACATTTCACCGCATGCTTCCTGTAGCACTTGCCATAGATGTGGCTGTCTTGTCGGGCACTTCTCATGCACCTTACAGTCTAGCTGATCCCAAAAAAGCTCAATGGGGTTAAGATCCGTAACACTCTTTTCCAATTATCTGTTGTCCAATGTCTGAGATTCTTTGCCCACTCCTTTGCCTAACCTTTTCTTTTTGTTTTTCTGTTTCAAAAGTGGCTTTTTCTTTGCAATTCTTCCCATAAGGCCTGCACCCCTGAGTCTTCTCTTTACTGTTGTTCATTAAACTGGTGTTGAGCGGGTAGAATTCAATGAAGCTGTCAGCTGAGGACATGTGAGACGTCTATTTCTCAAACTAGAGACTCTGATGTACTTATCCTCTTGTTTAGTTGTACATCTGGTCTTCTGCATCTCTTTCTGTCCTTGTTAGAGCCAGTTGTCCTTTGTCTCTGAAGACTGTAGTGTACACCTTTGTATGAAATATTCAGTTTTTTTGGCAATGATTGACTGATGAGTTTCAGGAGAAAGCTGTTTCTTTTTTGGCATTTTTGACCTAATATTGACCTTAAGACATGCCAGTCTACTGCATACTGTGGCAACTCAAAAACAAACACAAAGACAATGCTAAGCTTCATTTAACAAACCAAATAGCTTTCAGCTGTGTTTTTTATAATGGCATGTGATTTTCTAGTACCAAATTAGCAATTTAGCATGATTACTCAAGGATAAGGTGTGATGGTTGCTGGAAATGGGGCCTGTCTAGATTTGATCAAAAATGACTTTTTTCAAATAGTGATCATGCTGTTTTTTTTTTACATAAGTAATGTGATCAGTTTAATGCCACTTTGGTGAATTAAAGTACCAATTTCCTTCCGAAATAGCAAAATCTATACATTATTCCAAACCTTTTGCCGCCAGTGTATGTATATATATATATATATATATATATATATATATATATATATACACTATATTGCCAAAAGTATTCGCTCATCTGCCTTTAGACGCATATGAACTTAAGTGACATCCCATTCTTAATCCATAGGGTTTAATATGACATCGGCCCACCCTTTGCAGCTATAACAGCTTCAACTCTTCTGGGAAGGCTTTCCACAAGGTTTAGGAGTGTGTTTATGGGAATTTTTGACCATTCTTCCAGAAGCGCATTTGTGAGGTCAGACACTGATGTTGGACGAGAAGGCCTGGCTCGCAGTCTTCGCTCTAATTCATCCCAAAGGTGCTCTGTCAGGTTGAGGTCAGGACTCTGTGCAGGCCAGTCAAGTTCTTCTACACCAAACTCGCTCATCCATGTCTTTATGGACCTTGCTTTGTGCACTGGTGCGCAGTCATGTTGGAACAGGAAGGGGCCATCCCCAAACTGTTCCCACATAGTTGGGAGCATGTAATTGTTCAAAATCTCTTGGTATGCTGAAGCATTCAGAGTTCCTTTCACTGGAACTAAGGGGCCAAGCCCAGCTCCTGAAAAACAACCCCACACCATAATCCCCCCTCCACCAAACTTCACAGTTGGCACAATGCAGTCAGACAAGTACCGTTCTCCTGGCAACCGCCAAACCCAGACTCGTCCATCAGATTGCCAGATGGAGAAGCGTGATTCATCACTCCAGAGAACGCGTCTCCACTGCTCTAGAGTCCAGTGGCGGCGTGCTTTACACCACTGCATCCGACACTTTGCATTGCACTTGGTGATGTATGGCTTGGATGCAGCTGCTCGGCCATGGAAACCCATTCCATGAAGCTCTCTACGCACTGTTCTTGAGCTAATCTGAAGGCCACATGAACTTTGGAGGTCTGTAGCGATTGACTCTGCAGAAAGTTGGCGACCTCTGCGCACTATGCACCTCAGCATCCGCTGACCCCGCTCTGTCATTTTACGTGGCCTACCACTTCGTGGCTGAGTTGCTGTCATTCCCAATCGCTTCCACTTTGTTATAATACCACTGACAGTTGACTGTGGAATATTTAGTAGCGAGGAAATTTCACGAATGGACTTGTTGCACAGGTGGCATCCTATCACAGTACCACGCTGGAATTCACTGAGCTCCTGAGAGCGGCCCATTCTTTCACAAATGTTTGTAGAAGCAGTCTGCATGCCTAGGTGCTTCATTTTATACACCTGTGGCCATGGAAGTGATTGGAACACCTGAATTAAATTATTTGGATGGGTGAGCGAATACTTTTGGCAATATAGTGTATATATATATGCTGAGAATGTCTTATTAGAATGTACGGTTTCTTAGAATTGAACCTATGACTTTCAGTGTTACTATTGCCATGGTCTACCCAACCTCGTCTTAGGACAAGTCATAGTAATTTGTACGAGATGGCACAATTGTAGGAAATCATGCGAGTTGGTTTTGGACAAAAACATAAATGTTTTACTCTCTTTCTTAAAATAAAGTGTTGGATATGAGGCTAATTAAAATTTGATGCCTGTATAGTAATGTACCTTTTTTTTACAAGCCACACAATGACGATTTCACCATTTCGCACAAATTATGAAACTATGTTTGACTTCCAGAAAAATATGAGTGCTTGCTTTTATAAATTATGCACGATAGAGCCTTTGAATTATCCCTGTCTCTCTGCCCCTGTGTGCTCCATCTTTCTCTATCTCTTTTTCATTCTCTCTGTCTGTCTCTCAGCTAAGGTCTGCTGGAGCAGGTATAATACGGGACCTGTTCCCTCGAGTCTCCTGCATTAGCACACTAGACATCTCAGACAACGGTGAGACACCCAACAGCATAAATCAAAGGAAGCTTTTATCTGACTCTTCTCTCACTAACCTTTATCCTGTCTATCTTTCTTTCTCTCCTGCATTTTCTTCAGTCATGATTGACTGTGCCTGTGCATCTCTGTGTTCATTACAGGGCTGGATGCTGATCTGCTGTCTGTTATTCCTACCTTCTCCAGACACCCATCCCTCAAACACCTGCTGCTGGGCAAGAACTTCAACATCAAGGGGAGGTACTTGATCTTTGACCCAATGAGAGGCACAGAGACTACATATACATCTATTCATTTTGTCAGATGCATTTATACATAGTTACTTAAAATTACAATTTTTGCAACAGCGATAGTCCCATTGAAGCAGTCTGGGGTTAAGTGCCTTTCTTAAAGGAATAGTCCAAGTTAAAGCAATGTTAAATAAAAGGTTACTAAAACTTAAAGGTGCAGTAAGTGATTTTAGCTGTTGTAGAACCTTTGCAACTAAATTAGACATGCCCCTTCTTTTCAAAACCCTGCCCACTGAAAATACCATTGTATTACTGAGATACACTGTTGTAATCAGATGTTGAGCAGCAGTGCATCATCTCAGTGTTGTCAAAGTTGTAAAAGCAGCAGTAGCAAAATAGTGCTCAAACGAAGAATGTACAACTTATACATAACTGCTTATTAAGCTGAATATTGTGTTTGACTTGAATGAGCAGCTTCACCTACCGCTCTCTCAGCTTCCTACTTCCACATATGGGCTGCCCTATGAACTAGCAGAATGATTGACAGGTAGACAAGCACCCCAAAGTCTTCTGATTGGCTAAAGAAAGAATCTGACTGTGGCTCGAAGTAACCGTTTTGTTTGCCTGGAGACTTTAAAGAGTGCTGTCACAAAAACAGGAGTGATATTTCAGGACACGTAATTCTGTGATATCTTTCAGGCTATAGAGACATTTTCTGTGTGCCATTCCATTAAAAAATCACTTACAGCCCCTGTGGCATGCTGTCAGTTACCAAAGAAAGGCATTTTAACTGGGCTCTCAGTTTGTAAGCATGAACAACAAAAACATTTGCTGTAAATGATTTTCAATAGAAGCCTAGCCAGCACACAGGCTAGAGGGTTTAAAAGCAGAAATGTTAGGCTCATACCTCTGTTAAAGCACTTGACATGAATTCTTGACACCTGTATGTGAATTGTTCACTAAAAATGTGTGTTGTTTAACTGTAGTTGTAAAGTCTAAATTGTCCTTTTGAATTGGGAATACTTGGTGGATGAACATCTGGTTGTATTACTAACAACATTTCTGTGGGTGGAGTCTGCAGCATGTAAACAGTGTTTTATGGACAGTTACGTCACTTTGGAAACAGTGTGATGAATGCTTATTTTTTCTGTTGTAATCAACAACATGTCACACATGCTGTCGGTATTTAGCACAGAATATTCTCTTACATGGATAATTCACCCAAAAGAGAAAATTGTCATAATTTACTCACCTTTATGTTGTCCCAATCCCTTATGACTTTCTTTGTTCTGTGGAACACAAAAGGAGATGTTAGTCAGAATGTTCAGTCTCAGTCTCCATTCACTTTTATTGTATGGAAAAAAAAAAGATGCTATGGAAGTGAATGGTGACTGAGGCTAATATTTAGCCTAACATCTCCTGTTGTGTTTCACAGAAGAATGTCATGTGGGTCTGGAACAATATGATGGTTAGTAAATGATGAAATATTTTGGCTGAACCATCCTTGTAAGGGCACAATAATGGTAGCTCATGAATCACCCCTTCTAGGGTTTGAACCTACAACCTTTCAGTTATGAAATTTAGGTTGAAATTAATGTTTTAAATATTAAATTAATGATATAGAAAGTAACACGACACAATTAATGAAAATATAAAAAAAATATATATATACAGTATATATAAATACAATATTATAAATGATACATTATAAAATATACACCGATGAGCCAAAACACAGGTGAAGCGAATAAAGCTGATTATCTCCTTACAAGGCCACATGTCAAGGTCTGGGTGGATTAGATGGTAAGCGAACAATCAGTTGTCATAGTCAATACTGTTTGTTGTATGCAGGAGAAATGGGCAGGAGTAAAGACCTGACTGACTTTGACTAGGGTCAAATTGTTATGGCCAGATGACTGGGTCAGAGCATCTCTGAAATGGCAAGGCTTGTGGGGTGCTTCCGGTCAGCAGTAGTGAGTACCTACCGACAGTGGTCAGAGGAGGGACAAACCACAAACCGGTGACAGGGTGTTGGGCGCCCAAGGCTCATTGATGCACGAGGGCAATGAAGGCTATCCCGTCTACTGTGGCACAAGTCACAGAAAATTTGAACGGGAAGAATGTGTCACAACATACAGTGCATCGCACCCTGCTGTGTATGGGGCTGCGTGGCCGCAGACCGGTCAGTGTGCCCATGATGAACCCTGTCCACCATTAAAAGCGTCTACAATGGGCACATGAGCGTCGGAACTGGACCTTGGAGCAGTGGAAGAAGGTCGCCTGGTCCGATGAGTCTCGTTTTCTTTTACATCATGTGGACAGCCATGTACATGTGTGCCGTTTACCTAGGGAAGTGATGGCACCAGGATTCTCCGTGGGAAGACGACAAGCTGATGGAGGGAGTGTGATGCTCTGGGCAATGTTCTGCTGGGACACCCTGGGTCTGGCCATTCATGTGAATGTCAAATTGACATGTGCCACCTAACTAAACATCATTGCAGACCAGGTACACCCCTTCATGGCAATTGTATTCCCTGATGGCAGTGGCCTCTTTCAGCAGGATAATGAGCCCTGCCACACTGCACACATTGTTCAGGAATAGTTTGAGGAACATGGTGTTCAAGGTGTTGCCCTGGCCTCCAAATTCCCCAGATCTCAATCTGAATGAGCATCTGTGCGATGTGCTGGACAACAAGTCCAATCCACGGTGGCTCCACCTCGCAACTTACAGTACTTGAAGGATCTGCTGCTAATGTTTTGGTGCCAGGAGGAACGACAGCATATTAGGCAGGTGGTCATTATGTTTTGGCTCATCAGTGTATGTCTGCATCTGTTATTAGGGGCTAAGGTGGATCAGAGCTGACATATATTAGTATGGTTTTTATGCCTGATAAAAGCTATGCACTTAATTTGGCACAGAGGCTGTTCAGAGCTGCCTTAACTCAGCTGTGTAAAGACGACTTAAGAAAGCACAGGTTAATAGTACAACAAATATCCACACTAAAACAGACAGATAAGGTAAGTCTGTGAAATAGTGTGCAATCACAAACCCAATGTGAACACACAGTAGGAGGCTCTCAGAAGCATGAGGCAGAGGAAGAGACCAGGGCAGCTGTGTGAAGTGTCATTAATCTTTAAGTTGGTGGGGTTTACAGGTGTGTGTGTGTGTATGTGATTCTTGCTGTTCCCGTGTGTTTTCAGGGTTCTGGACGAGGTTCTGCAGAAACTAGTGCAGCTAGTGCAGGAGGAAGAGTGTGTGAGTGTTTCACAAACACACGCATTTACACACATGTTCAAAACTCTTTCTTTCCTGCACCTGCCTTGCACCCTCCTTCTTGGATCAAACACATTTGCAAACCAGCCTGGTCTCAGGAAAATTCAGTTTAAAGTGGCAACATGTTTACAAAACGAAATTACAAGCCTTATTACATGTTTGGCTGCAGTTTCCCAGTGAAATGGCCGGCGCCAAAAGCAAATGAAATGGTATTTGCATTCAGACAAGGTTTTAAAGGTGAATGAGTAAAACGTACCTCCCTAACCTAAAACTTAAACCTAAATCTAACCAAAAGTGATCTAATATTAAATGAGGGGTAGACACAAAACAGACATCCTTACCCTAAACCAATGCCTAAACCTAACCAATAGTGTCCAAAAACAAATTGAGAAATGAAAAAGCAAATTTTCTGAAGCAATTACGTCATCTCGTGTCACTTCTGACACTCTCGTCTTATGTGTCAGTTTGCGTGCTTGACTGGTTTCAAACAGCAGGCTCTCCAAGTCCAAAGTCCAACACTCTATCAGGTGAGCTACTGTGGAAGCTAACCAAATTAGATTAAGTGTGTAAATGAGTCTAGAGAGTAAAAGTGTTTAGATATCATAACATAGCAGTGTGTGAGTAATTGTGCGAAAAATAAGTGTTTTTAAAGTCATAATCAGCCGTTGTAGTCGTGATTTGTGTGAAAGTGCAATAAACTCAGTTGTTAAAGCGCCTCTAGTGTTCTGAGGTGAAATGTCTACAATGTGGCGCCAAAAGCGAGTTAAAATTTCTCCCATATAGATGACGTTTTTAAGGTTAATGCTCTAGTGAGTTTTAAATCAACAAACCTACCTCCCTACCCTAAACTTTAAACCTAAACCTAACCGATAGTGTCATAACAAGGATCGATGAAAAATACCAGATAGTTTTAACCAAATAAAAAATGACTGTTTTACCCAATATTTTTGCGTGCTATGTATGTTTATGCTTATTAGAGTATCGTGTTGTTACCTTAGCAACATGCCAATGTCAAACCCCATTGAAATCAATTGTAAGTGGAATCTCCTACACTATTTGTGTGATGCACAGAGTTGCTGCATATGTAGAGCGTTCCAAATCAGTCACTTATGAGGTTATAGTTTCAGTGAGAATGCTGCCTTAGAGGTGGGCAGCCTGTGTAGGCAGTATGCCACGATGCAGCTTCCTAGGTTTTGGAATATTTAGTCTGTCCTCCCTCCACCCAAAAAAATCCAAAACCAGTCTAAAGGCCTAGTGATTCATCTATCCATCCATACATCTGTCTCTTTCACCCTCTTTCTTTTTAATCTCTCTCTATCCTTCAGGGCTCGCAGCTCTCTCACTGCCGATATCACAGAGTGCTTGATCAATTATTAAGCAATGTTTTTACAGATCACAGACATAGCACACACATGGGGGGATGCACACAAGCACACACTCTTGCTGCTCCTCTGTCTTGACAGGCCCTGCAGAGTCTGTCTCTGGCTGACTCCAGGCTGCGTTCGAGGGGCACAGTGCTTGTGAACGCTCTCGGCAGCAATGCCTGTCTGAAGAAGGTGGATTTGAGTGGGAACGGACTGGAGGACACAGGAGCGAGGATGCTCAGTAAAGCCCTACAGATCAACACCACGCTCAGGTACAGAACTCTGGTTCTGAGTGTTTAGTTTATCATATGGGGAAATTAAATATTATGCAATTTATTTTGTAATTCTAATACCACAATAAAGGGAGAATAATTATTACTAAGCTTGCCATACTGATCTTACAGTGAAATCGGAAACAGTAGGTTGACTTTTCTTTGGCTAAAAATGGTGTGTGCTTACTGAAATGGGAAACACTGCCCCCATTGGCCAAAGCGGTAACTGCTATTGGGCGTTTAGGCAAATCCAAAAGTGAGTTGTTTTCAGATGTACAGGCTGTTATACAGTAAAGAGCAATGCATATTTTATAAACTGTATCCCCAAACCCAAAACCCAAGCCTAAACCTAAACCATCAGTGGAGAAAAAAAATTATGTTAGAGGGAAAAATGCAATCTCCGAATCTCAGGCTGCTGACCCAAAATGCTTCTGGCTGTGCCACTGGTTGTAAACACACTGGAGCCGATGCAAAAATGTCTGATAGGAAATGCCGCTTATCGGTGTGTCGGCCAAATGTGGCCGATACTAAGATACCAGAACTCTCGGAAACAACTTGCCGACTTACCATGTGATCATGTTTAGCTTGCATGGAAAGCACCACAGATTTCTGTGGAATTTTAACACCAGTCATTTACAAACTTTTACATATCCCCCGCACTTTGCAGGTTTGTTTATTCAAATTTGGATGTGTAATTGATGTTGATGTGTAAATGTGGGTAGTCATATGTAAATGTTTCTGAATAAGTCGCACCTTAGATTGAATAAGTAGTTTGGGTTGACTGGGGAGCAAGCTTGAATTTTGAAAGATACGTAAAGATACAAAGTATGTTTTTCTATGATATGACCCCTTTAAATCTCTGTAGTGTTTGTGTCCTGCTGTTTTGCAATTTACAGTCCCACAGAAGTGAAGTGTTTGTGTAACGCTTAAAGTGCCTGAGAAATGTTAACATTTGCCAGTTATTTGCCAGTTATTAACATAGAGCCAGTTATTAACAAAGTTTTACACATCTCCTTACACATGAGCACACAGCCAAGACAATGTAAGAGTGGCTAATAGACAACTGTGAATGTCCTTGAGTGGCCCAGCCAGAGCCCGGACTTGAACCCAATCGAACATCTCTGGAGAGACCGGAAAATGGCTGTCCACCAATGGTCCCCATCCAACCTGACAGAGCTACCAAAAAGCAGTAATGGTCCATGAGGGTATTTTTAGGGAGGCTAAATTAATGTTGTGTAAATGGATGTTTACAGTGTTACAGTGCAGAAAATGTTTAAAAATACATTCTGTGTGGACCTACTAGTTAAATAGTATAAAACTTGCATGAAATAATACTGTTATTTAATAATATGAAAAAAGTTATTGTGATGACGTTCATTATTAATGTTATGTGATGATGTTTTGGTTTGTTTCTTTCTTTTAGAAGTGTGACGTGGGATAGAAATAACACATCTGCCACAGGTTTCCAAGATGTGGCTCGAGCCCTGGAACAGTATGACATACACAAACACACAAACTCGTACACACTTTTAGATTCATGTCATCCATGCTCCTTAGTGCATACTTACCCATGTGAGCACTAACTCACTCCATCATCCCTCTTAGAAACTTTTACACAGCATGCTGTTACTGGGGGAAAAAAAATACAGACTTTTCAGTCCATGTCTACATAAAGCTTTGAGTGTGTGATTGCATAGTCTTTCATCACCTCTCTGCCTGACTTGCCTGTGATGCACAATTAGACCATTGTTCTGGAAACTCACCTCTTCCCTGGAGATCTGCACCACTAGAATTTAATGTAGAAATTTTAAGCAAACCTGAACTTTGGGGCCCCATTCAGAGGACTGTAATCATCGTGAGAATGTTGTTCTTGGTACAAATCACTTTGAAAACACTTGAAAGAAACAGTATAAAGAAAGAACGAACAAGAAAAAACAGGCTTTAAATCAACTTGCTTTGGAGACACAAATTGACAGTTAAGCACATTTTCCAGCTTGCTGGAGCCTATTCTTTGGTTGTGTTCTGGTGTTTTGGGAAAGCTTTAATCCTTCTTTGAGTTTTTCCTCTTTCTTTCTCTACAGTAACTTCACTCTGCAATACATGCCTATCCCACTCAGTGATGTCACACAGGCGTACCGCAGCGCCCCCGATAGGACAGAACAGGCACTAACCAAGGTGAGAATGCAGATTTTTGTTCTAAACTTTACTATTAGGCACCAAAAACAGTAATTCAGTAATTTAACATGACAATTTTCCACCTTCTTTCTGACTCTTAGAGTTAAAGGGATAGTTCACCCAAAAATTTAATTCTCATCATTTACTCACTTTCATGTCATCCCAGATGTATATGACTTTCTTTCTCCTGCTGAACACAAACGAAGATTTTAAGAAGAATTTCTCAGCTCTCTAGATCCTCACAATGCAAGTGAATGATGACCAGACCTTTCAAGCTCCAAAAATCACATAAAGGTATCATAAAAGTAATCCATACGACTCCAGTGGTTAAATATATGTCTTCTGAAGCGATGCAATCACTTTGGGTGAGAAACAGATCAATATTTCAGTACTTTTTTACTATAAATCTCCACTTTCACTTTCAAAATGTGAAAGTGGAAGTGGAGATTTATAGTAATAAAAAAGAAAAAGGACTTAAATATTGATCTGTTTCTCACCCACACCTATCATATCGAATCAGAAGATATTAACCACTGGAGTCGTATGGATTGCTTTTATGCTGCCTTTATGTGATTTTTGGAGCTTGAAATGACTGGTCACCATTCACTTTCATTGTATGGACCTACAGAAGTGAAATATTCTTCTAAAAGTCTCCGTATGTGTTCTACAGAAGAAAGAAAGTCATACACATCTAGGATAGCATGAGAAAGAGAAAATGATGAGAGAATTTTTATTTTTGTGTGAACTATCCCTTTAAATGGATAGTTAATTAAATCTGTATGACTTTTTTCTTCCGGGGAAAATAAAAGGAGACGTTAGTCAGAATTTTGCTTCAGTCATCTTTCCCTTTCATTGTATGGAAAAAAGATACAATGACAGTGAATGGTGACTGAGACTAACTCCTCCTTTTGTGTTCCACAGAGGAATGAAAACCAAACAGGTTTGGGACAACACAAGGGTGAGTAAATGATGACAGAATTTTCATTCTTGGGTGAGATATCCTTTTAATGTGTCCAACTGGGATTATGGTATTTTCTTCTTTTGATGATTGGGAATATTAGTATCTATCCTTTCCTTCTTATTGATCACTGTGACTGTTTGAGTCAAATTATTGATTAGGCATTGATGTGTAAATCTGGGCAGTCATATATTAATTGTGCTTATGTTTGCGAAGATAATTTAAGAGTCATTTTTACACCTTAGTTTCAATAAATAATTTGGGTTGACTGGGGAGCAAGCTTTACATTGTACAAACAATTTATTTTAAAAGAACAAGGAAAATCAGTTTGATATGACTCCTTTAAATCTTTATAATGCTGCATGTCCTGTTGTTTTGCAATTTACAGCCCCACAGTGGTGAAATGTTTGTGCACATGCTTTAATGAGCCTGAGAGAAGTTGTCATTTTACAAGGTCACTACTGAGACAGAGACACAGCAGAGGATACATTTATCTTGTTAATCTGCACCTCAATTAGAAGCATTTCCACATGACTGCAAGAGTTATCTGAACATCATTGTTCTTTTCTTTGCAATTATTGAGTATTCTCTATCTATTTCTTTTTTCTCCCTCTCTCTCTCTCTCTCTCTCTCTGATTCTCTGTTTTTTGTTCTGTTTCTCTCAGATCCAGCGGGCTCTGTTAAGGAATAACCAGACACAGCGTTTCTCTCAGAAACAGGCTCTCCGATTGCATCAGGGTCTGGTCACCAGTACTGCAGAACAGGTGTGGATCACTTCCTTAGCATCTCTCCCATTCATTCTGTCTCTCTGTCTACCTGTCCCGGTCTGTTTTAATCTCCTGCAGCTCAGACTTAGTGACACCGTACTGTCTAACCCAATAAGAACATAGTCATGTAAATGATGATACTAATGTGGGACTCTGGTTATCTGTAGCTGGGTCAGAGTTTGGGTCATTTCAATTTCAGTTCTGCCAGCTCAGATTAACAGAGTTTAATTAAGAATTTAATAGCGATTTTCATTGCTTTGCATTTTATGAAATATCTGAATTGACACAGACTTACTGGTAACTAAAGTCCCGAAGTGTCCAAAACATATTTCAAAATCAACTGGAAATCTGTGATTTTTTTTTTTTTTTTTTACTTTAAATTCTTAATTATTTACACCTGCACTTTAAAGCAGTAGTGTGTAAATTCACTAATAGTAGTGCCAACCAATCCTGCCAGCATATGAGCTGGCTGGGACATCAAAGGCAGTAGACAGGGGAAAATATAAGTCCACTTCGTGCTTTTAAAAGTCTCCAAAAAGATTTGGGCACTGGTAAAACATCTACTATAATTAATTTTCAGCAAAAAAATATTATTGATTGGACCAATGGTTTAATTAAAGTACCCATTTTACCAGTTGGAGCACTCAAACAAACAGAGCAATGTTATAAGTGCCACAGAGCCACAGTTTTTACACTCTTTGGGAAGTCAGACTACGAATGGGTTACTTATAGATGTTTCTGCACATTAAACTGGGATAGGACAAAGTATTTTAACATTTTTAAAAGCTTTCAACTTCTGTGTGAGAGAAAGAATCTCTTTCACATGTTAATGTGAACCTGGGCTGTTCTTTGCTCTGTATTTGAGATTAACCTCTCTGAGAACTCTCCTCTCTCTCTCTCTCTGCTCCTGTTTTCCTAGGTAATGGAGCGTCTGTGTGTGCGTGTGCAGCAGCAGGTGTGTGTGTTGAGAGGAACAGGTGAAGGGGAGGAGCTACAGTCTGCCAGACAGGTCCTCAAGGAGGCCAGGAATTCTCGAGCTGTGAGTGTGTTTGTGTACCGACTCACTCTTTATAATTTTTTCCAAAAAAAAAAAAAAAAAAAAGAGGAAGTAACAAACAATTAAATAACACAAATTGAAGTACAGGAGTTATGTACAGTAGTAAGCAACAATGTTAAATCAAAACTATCTTATATTTTAGCTTCGTCAAAGTCTTTCCCTAGAAAACAACTACTGCATGCACACTCTAGGCATTCTCTGAAACAACATATTTTTTTAAAAAGTTAAAAAGACTTCAACTTAAATTTTTAAAAACGCATCTTGAGACATGTTCTGTTTTATTCGTTGCGCTGTGTCTAGTTTTTTTCTAATGCAAGAAAGTGTTCAGTCTGAACAGCCCCTTCATTGTCCAAATACTTTTTGCAGCCATATGCTGGGCACTTGTCCGCTGATTTTTCTTCACTATGCAGTCGAACTCATCCATTTAAAAATGTTTTTAATGCATATAGTCACAATAGCTTTTAGAGATAAATCTAGTATGTCCAAACTTTTGACTGGTAGTATAGATCTCTCGTGCATTGGAGAAGGAGAGCAAGAGAATTTGACAGGTGTGTGAATCATGCACTATCTGTACTGTCCTCTAGCTGTACCCATCTCTGTGTGAGCTCGCCCATGTGCTGTCAGTGGATGGGCCAGTGAGACAGAGACTGGATTCGCTGGCTGGAGAACTGGCCAAGGCTGCTGATAAAGAACTGCAGGTGATATTTCTCTCTTTCATGCTTCAGCCTGATTTATATCTGCTGTCTTTTTATAATTGATTCGTTTGATTGATAAAAGGATTGATGGCGGATTTGTGCAGGTAATCGTGGACTCTATGGTGTCTCTGTGCCGGGAACTGTGTCCACTATCATGCGCAGCTGCAGAGTGTCTCTCTCCTCCTCTCTCCTCCATCTCCGAGCGTGTGTCCATCCCTCGATCATCCATCCGCACAGCGCTCATGGAGAGAGCAGCTCAGGACATCAACAGAGCTCTGGAGTAAGACAGCAGGGCATGGAGGTGGAATCATATGGGTTAATAGCTCTGGAATCAACAGTTTGTCATTAGGAGGGTGAATCACAACATTTGAGCTTTAGCTATGTTGCGGAGGATGAGAATTACACAATAAGAAGTCCTTTTTATCAAATCAGTTCAGCAAGTTGTTTCAGTAAGCTTATGTTTCATCATTTATCAAATCACCACTAAAGTTTAACATAATTTTGCTACTTTAGCTCAAATCACTAGAGGTTGACTGATAGTGGATTTTGTCGATATACCAATAACTAAGGTGGTGGAAAAGGCTGATAACTGATTAATCAGCTGATAGATTTTTAATTCGATTAATAGAATGTATTGGATTTTCTTCAGCATTCCTTACTATGACGGGCACAGACAAGAGTCCAAAATGAATAAAATCCCACATGCAGTTCATTGTTCAAACAAAACTGGTTGACCAGTAAAAATGAAGATTTGGTGCATAATGCAGGACTTTTAACTATAAACAAGCCTAACACACACTGGGGACTCTAATTTTGAAATTACGGTGACTTCTGATTCTGACTTGCCATTACAATGCTCTATATTAAAGTATTCACCAAATTAAGCTTTTTGTAGTCTATATACAGTGCATTGAGAAAGTATTCAAACCCCTTCATTTTTTTTTTCACATTTTGTTATGTTGCAGCCTTATGCTAAAATGCTTTTATTTATTTGTTTCACATCAATCTACACTCCACACCCCATAATGACAAAGAAAAAAAACAGAAATTAAATAGAAAAAACTGAAATATCACACTGACATAAGTATTCGGACCCTTAACTCAGTACTTAGTTGAAGCACCTTTGGCAGTGATTACAGCCTCAAGTCTTTTTGGGTATGATGCGACAAGCTTTGCATACCTGGATTTGGGTATTTTCTGCTTTTCTTCTCTGCAGATCCTCTCAAGCTCTGTCAGGTTGGATGGGGACCATTGGTGGACAGCCATTTTCCGGTCTCTCCAGAGATGTTCGATTGGGTTCAAGTCCGGGCTCTGGCTGGGCCACTCAAGGACATTCACAGAGCTGTCTATTAGCTACTCTTGCATTGTCTTGGCTGTGTGCTTAGGGTCATTGTCCTGTTGGAAGGTAAACATTCGGCCCAGTCTGAGGTCCTGAGCGCTCTGGACCAGGTTTTCATTAAGGATATCTCTGTATTTTGCTGTGTTCAGCTTTCCTTCAACACTAACTAGTCCCCCAGTCCCTGCCGCTGAAAAACACCTTCACAGCATGATGCTACTACCACCATGCTTCAGCGTTGGATGGTATTGCGCTGGTGATGAGCGGTGCCTGGTTCCCTCCAGACATGATGCTTGGAATTGAGGCCAAACAGTTCAATTTTCATTTCATCAGACCAGAGAATCTTGTTTCTCACAGTCTGAGAGTCCTTTAGGTGCTTTTTTATGTGTCTTGTACTGAGGAGAGGCTTCCATCTGGACAATCTGCCATAAAGCCCAGATCGGTGGAGTGTTGCAGTGATGGTTGTCCTTCGACAAGTTTCTCCCAACTCCACACGTGATCTCTGGAGCTCAACCAGAGTGACCATCTGGTTCTTGGTCACCTCTCTTACCAAGGCCCTTCTCCCATGATTGCTCATTTTGGCTGGGCGGCCAGCTCTAGGAAGAGTCCTGGTTGTTCCATACTTCTTCCATTTAAGAATTATGGAGGCCACTGTGCTCTTGGGAACCTCCAATGCAGACGAAATTTTTTTGTAGCCTTCCTCAGATCTGTTCCTTGACCAAATCCTGTCTCTGAGCTCTGCAGGCAGTTCCTTTGACCTCATGCTTGGTTTTTGCTCTGATATGCATTTTCAGGTGTGAGACCTTATATAGACAGGTGTGTGCCTTTCCAAATCATGTCAAATCAATTGAATTTGCCACAGGTGGACACCAATCAAAGTTTAGAAACATATCAAAGATGATCCAGAGAAATTGGATGCACCTGAACCAAATTTCAAGTGTCATAGCAAAGGGTCTGAATACTTATGTCAATGTGATATTTTTTCTTTTTAATACATTTGCAAAGTTATCAAAAAACTGTTTTTTGCTTTGTCTTTATGGGGTATGGAGTGTAGATTGATGTGAAGAAAATTAAAGCATTTTAACATAAGGCTGCAACATAACAAAATGTGAAAAAAATGAAAGGGTCTGAGTACTTTCTGAATGCACTGTATATACACCAGATGAAGAGTTTTGAGTGCGTATATAGCATATATAATATGCTGTGTATATACAGTTGAAGTCAGAAGTTTACATACGCAGGTTGAAGTCATTAAAACTAATATTTTAACCACTCCACAGATTTAATATTAGTTAACTATAGTTTTGGCAAGTCGTTTAGGACATCTACTTTTGTGCATGACACAAGTAATTTTTCCAACAATTGTTTACAGACAGATTGTTTCACTTTTAGTTGACTATCACAATTCCAGTGGGTCAGAAGTTTACATACACTAAGTTAACTGTGCCTTTAAGCAGCTTGGAAAATTCCAGAACATTATGTCAAGTCTTTAGACAATTAGCAAATTAGCTTCTTATAGGAGGTGTACTGAATTGGAGGTGTGCCTGTGGATGTATTTTAAGGCCTACCTTCAAACTCAGTGCCTCTTTGCTTGATATCATAGGAAAATCAAAAGAAATCAGCCAAGACCTCAGAAAAAAATTGTGGATGTCCACAAGTCTGGTTCATCTTTGGGAGCAATTTCCAAATGCCTGAAGGTACCACATACATCTGTTCAAACAATCGTATGCAAGTATAAATACCATGGGACCACACAGCCATCATACCGCTCAGGAAGAAGACACATTCTGTCTCCTAGAGATGAACGTAGTTTGATGCAAAAAGTGCAAATCAATCCAGAACAACAGCAAAGGACCTTGTGAAGATGCTGGAGGAAACGGGTAGACAAGTATCTATATCCACAGTAAAACAAGTCCTATATCGACATAACCTGAAAGGCTGCTCAGCAAGGAAGAAGCCTGGTCTAATGAAACAATAATTGAACTGTTTGGCCATAATGACCATCGTTATGTTTGGAGGAAAAAGGGTGAGGCTTGCAAGCCGAAGAACACCATCCCAGCCTTGAAGCATGGGGGTAGCAGCATCATGTTGTGGGGGTGCTTTGCTGCAGGAGGGACTGGTGCACTTCACAAAATATATGGCATCATGAGGAAGAAAAATGATGTGGATATATTGAAGCAACATCTGAAGACATCAGCCAGGAAGTTAAAGCTCAGTTGCAAATGGGTCTTCCAAATGGACAGTGACCCCAAGCATACCTCCAAAGATGTGGCAAAATGTCTTAACGACAACAAAATCAAGGTATTGGAGTGGTCATGACAAAGCCCTGACCTCAGTCCAATAGAAAATTTGTGGGCAGAAATGAAAAAGCATGTGCGAACAAGGAGGCCTACAAACCTGACTCAGTTACACCAGTTCTGTCTGGAGGAATGGGCCAAAATTCCAGCAACTTATTGTGAGAAGCTTGTGGAAGGCTACCCAAAATGTTTGACCCAAGTTAAACAATTTAAAGGCAATGCTACCAAATACTAACAAAGTGTATGTAAACTTCTGACCCACTGGGAATGTGATGAAAGAAATAAAAGCTTAAATAAATCAATTCTTTCTACTATTATTCTGACATGTCACATTCTTAAAATTAAGTAGTGATCCTAACTGACTTAAGACAGGGAATATTTTCTATGATTAAATGTATTTGGCTAAGGTGTATGTAAACTTCTGAGTTCAACTGTGTATATATATTCAGAAAGTATTCAGACCACTTCATTTTTTTCACATTTTATGTTGCAGCCTTATGCTAAAATGCTTCAAAAATGTCATATCAATCTACACTCCATACCCAATAATGACAAAGCAAAAACAGATTTTTGATAACTTTGCAAATGTATTAAAAAGAAAAGAAACTGAAATATCTGACATAAGTATTCAGACCCTTTGCTATTACACTTTAAATTTAGCTCAGATGCATCCAATTTCTCTGGATCATCTTTGAGATGTTTCTACACTTTGATTGGAGTTCACCTGTGGCAAATCCAATTGTTTGGACATGATTTGGAAAAGGCATACACCTGTCTATATAAGGTCTCACAGCTGAAAATGCATATTAGAGCAAAAACCATACCATGAGGTCAAAGGAACTGCAGAGCTCAGAGACAGGATTGTGTCGAGGCACAGATCTGGGGAAGGATTCAAAAAAATTCGGATTGAAGGTTCCCAAGAGCACAGTGGCCTCCACAATTCTCAAATGGAAGAAGTTTGGAACAACCAGGACCCTTCCTAGAGCTGGCAGCCCGGCCAAACTGAGCAATCAGGGGAGCAGGGCCTTGGTAAGAGAGGTGACCAAGAACCCGATGGTCAATCTGGTTGATCTCCAGAGATCATGTGTGGAGATGGAAGAAACTTGCAGTGGCCAGATGGAAGCCTCTCCTCAGGGCAAGACACTAAAAAAAGCACCTAAAGGACTCTCAGACTGTGAGAAACAAGATTCTATGGTTTGATAAAATGAAGATTGAACTGTTTGGCCTCAATTCCAAGTGTCATGTCTGGAGGAAACCAGGCACCGCTCATCACCTGCACAATATCATCCCAACGGTGAAGCATGATGGTGGTAGCATCATGCTGTGGGGGTGTGTTTCAGCAGCAGGGACTGATCAGGGTTGAAAGAAAGCTTAATGCAGCAAAATACAGAGATATCCTTAATGAAAACCTGGTCCAGAGCGCTCAGGACCTCAGACTGGGCTAAACATTTACCTTCCAACAGGACAATGACCCTAAGCACACAGCCAAGACAATGCAAGAGTGGCTTAGGGACAACTCTGTGAATGTCCTTGAGTGGCCCAGGCAGAGCCCGGACTTGAACCCAATCAAACATCTCCAGAGAGACCTGAAAATGACTGTCCACTGACGGTCCCATCTAACCTGATAGAGCTTGAGAGGATCTGCAGAGAAAAATGGCAGAAAATACCCAAATCCAGATGTGCAAAGCTTGTTGCATCATACCCAAAAAGACTTGAGGCTGTAATCGCTGCCAAAGGTGCTTCAACTAAGTACTGAGTTAAGGGTCTGAATACTTATTTCAATGTGATATTTCAGTTTTTTCTTTTTAATAAATTTGCAGTTATCAAAAATCTGGTTTTTGCTTTGTCACTATGGGGTATGGAGTGTAGATTGATGTGAATTTTTTTTAAGCATTTTAGCATAAGGCTGCAACATAACAAAATGTGAAAAAATAAAGGGGTCTGAATACTTTCTGAATGCATTGTGTGTGTGTGTGTGTGTGTGTATATAATTGAAGTCAGAAGTTTACATACACATTAGCCAAATACATTTAAACTCCGTTTTTCACAATTCCTGACATTTAATCGTAGAAACATTCCCTGTCTTAGGTCAGATAGGATCACTACTTTATTTTAAGAATGTGAAATGTCAGAATAATAGTAGAGAGAATGATTTACTGTATGTCAGCTTTTATTTCTTTCATCACATGCCCAGTGGGTCAGAAGTTTACATACACTTTTTTAGTATTTGGTAGCATTGCCTTAAAATTGTTTAACTTGGTTCAAAGCATTTTGGGTAGACTTCCACAAGCTTCCCACAGTAAGTTGCAGGAATTTTGGCCCATTCCTCCAGACAGAACTGGTGTAACCGAGTCAGGTTTGTAGGCCTCCTTGCTCGCACACACTTTTCAGTTCTGCTCACAAATTTTCTATCGGATTGAGGTCAGGGCTTTGTGATGGCCACTCCAATACCTTGACTTTGTTGTCCTTAAGCCATTTTCCCACAACTTTGGAGGTATGCTTGGGGTCATTGTCCATTTGGAAGACCCATTTGCACTGATCTTTAACTTCCTGTCTAATGTCTTGAGATGTTGCTTCAATATATCCACATAGTTTTCCTTCCTCATGATGCCATCTATTTTGTGAAGTGCACCAGTCCCTCCTGCAGCAAAGCACCCCCACAACATGATGCTGCCACCCCCATGCTTCATGGTTGGGATGGTGTTCTTCGGCTTGCAAGCCTCACCCTTTTTCCTCCAACATAACGATGGTCATTATGGCCAAACTGTTCAATTTTTGTTTCATCAGACCAGAGGACATTTCTCCAAAAAGATCTTTGTCCCCGTGTGCACTTGCAAACTGTAGTCTGGCTTTTTTATGGCAGTTTTGGAGCAGTGGCTTCTTCCTTGCTGAGCAGCCTTTCAGGTTATGTCGATATTAGACTCGTTTTACTGTGGCTATAGATACTTATCTACCTGTTGCCTCCAGCATCTTCACAAGTTCCTTTGCTGTTGTTCTGGGATTGATTTGCTCTTTTCGCACCAAACTACGTTCATCTCTGGGAGCCAGAATACATCTCCTTCCTGAGCGGTATGACGGCTGCATGGTCCCATGGTGTTAATACTTGTGTACTATTGTTTGTACAGATGAACGTGGTACCTTCAGGCATTTGGAAATTGCTCCCAAGGATGAACCAGACTTGTGGAGGTACACAATTTTTTTTTCTGAGGCCTTGGCTGATTTCTTTTGATTTTCCCAAGCAAGGAGGCACTGAGTTTGAAGGTAAGCCTTAAAATACATCCACAGGTACACCTCCAGTTGACTCCAATTAGCCTATCAGAAGCTAATTGGCTAATTGCCTAAAGGCTTGACATAATTTTCTGGAATTTTCCAAGCTTCTTAAAGGCACAGTTAACTTAGTGTATGTAAACTTCTGACTCACTGGAATTGTAATATAGTCAATTAAAAGTGAAACAATTTGTCTGTAAACAATTGTTGGAAAAATTACTCATGTCATGCACAAAGTAGATGTCCTAAATGACTTGCCAAAACTATAGTTTGCTAATAAGAAATCTGTGGAGTGGTTAAAAAATTAGATTTAATGACTTCAACATAAGTGTATGTAAAATTCTGACTTAAACTGTATATATACACAGTATATATTCAATTTATATTGCCCTTGATTCAGTTTAGAACTTGATTATCAAATGAAAATAACAAAATATGCATTGAAGTGAGGATAAAAAATATGAATTAATTTAGTCAATGATGAAAGATTTAGATACAACAAATCCCCACGAGCTGTCAGTGATTGTTTTAATTTCACCTCTAGAGGCCACTATTATACTATTGAACTAAGCTGTTCTAAATGTAGAATCCTCCAGCGCTGGCCACGGAGGAATAGTAATAATAATTTTTAAAAAAATATTGGAAACAATCAGCATAGATTTTTGCAGATAACCGATAGTTCTAAAAAGCAACTATAAGCACTGATTAATCAAGTAGGTATAGCTGCAGGCCGTAGACCTCAAAATGGGGGCAGAATCTCCAAAAGGGGGTAGGGTTACTCCAAAATGGGACATGGTTACTCCAAAAGGGGGTTGCGCCAACTCCAGAAAGGGGGTGTCACTTCCACTCATGATTATGGTTCAGGAAAGGGTTAGGTTTGGGGCTCCCTATATCTTCAGTGGTGATTTGGAGCTCATGCCCCTTTTTGGAGCAGTGCCTGCAGCTATACCCTTCTCCGATTAATTGGTAAAAACCTATATATCGGTATTTCCCTACAAATCACATTAAAAACTGTGTGGATGTACTGAGGTTGGTCCAGCTAACAGGCATGCATGTCTAGGTAATATCTTTTCCAACAAGGCACTTGGTTCCTTTTAAGAGTTTTGTTGCTTTTAGCCCATGTTTATTAGCTTTGGAGACATTTATATGCTAGTGTACTCTTAAAGTTGATTAAACTCACTTTAACAGATATGCACATTTAAAATTGACTGTCTCTTTCTGGAAATGGTCCAAAAATTTATGACTCATCTCGCCCTCACCGGCATAACCGTTTTTTGACCAAATGCTATTTAGAATGACAGTGTCCCTCCCCTATTACTGCCTGCAGCAAAACCACAGATTTTTCTGCAATTAGTCTGTGTCATCCACCTTATAGTGTTTTTTTTTGGTTGAACTTTCCCTTTAGTTTTTTGGGGTTTGTGTATTCTAACATACTTCTTCATGTCTCCACCTTTTTCACTCTTAGGGAGGTGAAGCTGTCTGTGGTCTCCTATCTCACCAACTCTATAGTGGACCAGATCCTGCAGGAACTCTATGCTACACACAAAACCTTGGTACTGCAAACCAATCTCTCTGTCCATTGTCTTTTCATTCTGAGCACGTGCACATTCATTGCTGTTTCTCATGCATCTGTTTGTCATCACAGCTTCGGCAAGTTTCACAGATGAGACGGCTGGAAGATGGAGGAACGGCCAGACATGCACACAGACACACCGACATACTAGACATGGTGGAGGATGACTTTGGCATCAGCATAGTGAGTGTGTTAGATTGAGTCTCAAAGCTGTTCTCACAGCTGACTCATCACTGTGTTTGCTGGTATTTACAGTATCTGTCATATCATGTAAATCGGCAACTTCATCATCTGTTCAGTTTGCGATGTTCTCACTGTTGTTCTCTCCGCCTGCATACAGGACACTATTGCTATTAAGAAACGCAGCTCAAGGACAAGACGCATCCGTCCTGTGTCCAACAGACTCAGTGAGTCGCACACACATGCACACACACCTGTAGGAGGAAATCAGGATAATGATGAATTTTTAACTGGATGCTCATTAAGTTTTAGGTCATGTATACTTCATAAATGAAAATGGCTTCATGTTTGTCAGTTCCTCCTGGACAGCTTAAATCCATTCATTCCTTATATCATATTTGTGGCTCTGTTGAATTTATTTAATAACCGGGAATATTGTCCCAGGACCTGTGATGGGGGTTGCTACAGTCTTCTGTGTGTTGGTTATTTGTTGGGCCTGGGGAATAGGGGGTCCACCCATAAATTTTTTGTCCCAGGCCATGTTAATTCTAGGGCAGCCCTGTAGCAGCCACCCTAGCAACTGTATAAAAATGTGTCCCAGCCGTATCTTGACAGTCTAGTATTTATATTTACTCCCTCATTTATTTTAATATCCTTTTATTACTCTTCTGCAGGTCTAGGTGATGACCCTAACTCCTCACCTTTAGTCTCCATTCCTCAGCCGTCTGCTCCCCTTTCACGCTCGGCATCATGGGAAGGTCTGTCCACCCTGCCTACCCAGGGTTCACCTCTGCGTCATGTGACTCACGTCAGACCCCGTCCACCACGAAGGCACAGGACTGCACATGCTACCTTCGAGACAGTGAGAAGATTTATATCTTTTTATTTTGTGATTTGTGGGAATGTGTAAGTGGCAGCAACGTGCCATTAAAATAAATAAATAAATAATACAATTAAGTAAATGTCCAATAATTACTTTTTTCCACTGAAATACAGCAGAACACTTTAACATTTTACCTGATATTGAGTTGTTCCTTTTAGTGTTATAAATTATCCACGTTCAATTCATGATGATCAATATTTTTTTCAATTTAATTTGATACACTAAATTGAACACTCTGTGTTCTCATGTACTAGTTTATGATGGGGGAACTCAATACAATTTGCTTATTTATGTATTTTACATGTAATTACATTTGGAAACTGCAAATGTAGATATTAAATCTGCCTCAGACATTATGTATGAAGTTCTACTGTAGAGGCATCCCTTGTCATGTTGATCATTGAATTGCTTATATCCATTGCAGTCTTCTTGTTGCTTCTATTATTCAATTGACTTGTGAAAAATTAATTCATGGATGTTAGCTTTATTTGAAGTGAACTATTTGCCATGTTTTTTCTTGTTGTATCGCAATGACCTCGTTTACTTAAAGCTGCACTATGTAACTTTGTGCTCTCTAGCGACATCTGTGGTTGAAACTTAAAATCGCAAGCAATTTGCGGAAAAATACATTACGTCAGTCGTGTTTCGGCACTGATCTTCTGCCGGATGAATCTCCCAATTTGAGCTTAACTGGACATCGACTGTGTGTGATCATGACTGGAGTCATAACGTGCTATTTTCATGTTGATATTGTGTAATATGATTAAACATTTGAAACTGAAATATTATTTGCTTTGATGAAGATAAACAACACTCTTCTTTACACATTTGAATGAATTTTACACTTAAATCGCATTTCTGACGCTACACTCAAAACACTTTTAAATATAGAACAGGGGACTCTCCTTAGCCACCACCAGTAGATCTTAATATGATTATTCAAGTGTTTTAACTACTATTAATGTTTGAATTGTAGTACAATTTTCAATTTAAAAGGTTCAACTCGTGATATGGCTGATACGAGTTCAATAGAAGACTTTATTATTTTTATACTATATTGTCCAGCCTCAGTTACTACAATAGTATGTCCATGCAATGCACACAATAACACCGTAAACTAAAAACATAAAACGAGGATTAAATAATGATGGGGATAAAATATACTTTATTAAATGTAAAAATAATATGCTTAAATATGCAATATAACAATTACAAGAAGTTAGTTTCAGAATCATACATATTAAACATGTCACAGTAACTTCACCGGACAACGTAGATACATCGCGATCGGTAAACACACGAGTAATGTTTAAATCATAAATGCATGACAAGCAATATAAGCTTCAACAACCCTACCAGAAAACATATCCAAACATTATAGCAGGTAAACAACTTCGCCAAGCGGATAACAGATAAACATCCATCTAGACTGCAATGATGCTGTCCTGAACTGTGTGAGTGTTACTGAACTGAGTTGAACAGCGTGGTTAGTTTCTCCAGCTGGAACATGAGACAGCCGGTACTTCTTTCCAGTGTGTGCGGACATGGCGTAATGACGCAAGGATGAACGTCATAAGCCAGCTATTTTGTGCTAAATCGAACCCGACAGCTCAAAATAAAAATAATTTTTATAAGCTTACAGTAGTGAATCGGGTTAAGGTAAGGACATTGTTTTGAACACTGATTGTTTATTTACTCAATCAATAATGGCAATTTGTTCATATTGAAACAAAAAATCTTACATATTGCAGCTTTAAGAAAACGGTTTATTCCAGGATTTTTGCAGAAATTTTTGTTCTGAAACGTCATGTTAACAAGAACACAGTTTTCCTTATGCCGCTTAAGGGATTACGAGAAAGAAGTTTAACACTCCCAGAGAACGCGGCTTATGTGGTCAAGTAAACACATAAGCAGCGTTCTTACATGTTTTTGAAAAGTGTGTATGTGTGTAAACAAACCGGATAACAAATGTCATAGGATGGAGTCCAACAATAAGTCAACACATCAAAAAGAATTCAACATTTCTTGACAGTACAGTGGGAAAAGCTAAACACTATAAACTATACCCATTTAAACACACCAATGTAAAGTATTGACTGTCCTTCACGTTCGCATATATGCAATTTTACATTTGGGGCATCCCAGAATTTTACAGAAGAGGAAAACCCCACTATAGCAGCGAAATTATGCTGCAGGTCGTGATGGAAAGTTAAGGAAACAAACAGCAACAACTCTGAAATTTCTGGAAATACAGTAGAGCAATGGAGAATAAACTAGCAAAGTCAATCCCGTGTTTGTTATTTGCACAAGCGTCGTGAGGAAATTACATTGCTGTGGAGAAAGCTGCCGAGCCGATACGGGAGTAAAGAGTACAACACTTATACAGTGCATGTAAACAGGAACGGCACTTTCTCGCATTAAGCTGCTTTCTGGTGTCTAGGTAAACGTAATGAATGTCGACATTACTTTGACACATGTTATGGTACCCCTTCTTTTGACCACATACAATGACCTGTATAAGTGCTTTTCCACCATTGGCCTGAACGGTCAGTTACAGTTCAAGTAGCATTTTGACATGAACACGGTCCGGTATGGTACGATTACAAACTGTTCCTGGCCTGCAATTCTCAGTAAGGTTAGCTAACCATACTCGGGACAGAGAACCATGCTGGTGGAACAGTTTTAGTGATGTGATGACTCATTATTGGTAAATTGGTTATTTTTTCCCCCACACCAAATGTGTAGAATTTTGTCAGAACACAGGCCCAGATGTTTTCTGCAGGGACTCAAGAAATAGCAAACATCAAAGGCTCTCCTTTTAAAACATATTTGATCAGTGATGTGATCAAGCATTTTCTTTGTTATGTTTGTTGATCAAATTAATAGACTGACATAAAACAGATGAGCAAAACACAGATGACAAGATACAGTACCATGAAAGCATCATCCATTAACACATTAACAGGTTCGACATGATACGTTTCCAGTGTCAAGTAATTTGTCTGTCCACACTGAAAGTGAAAATGTTGCACGAAGCAACACAATCAGAGCCAATCAGAACACACTTAACATTTAAAATAGAGTAGGATTTTGGACATATGAGATGTGGTAAAGCTACAAAATGGTTAACTGATTTACTAGAATAGATTTAACACAATGGTGTAACACAAGTTCAGAAAGTATGTATTTAAAGCAATCCTCGTCTTCTTTTCCTGTTGTCCAACAGCACTGCTCTGAAAATGGTGGAGTATCTCTACTGGATGATGGACTGCCTGACTTCTACACAAAAAGAGTTTTACCAGACAGGTGCTGAATACTTTTATATAAAAATTAATTCAAACAATGACATTAATGTCACAATTGTTCCCTTTTTAAAGGTTGAAAGGATGTGGGCATAGTGGATGTTATCTTATCATGACTTTCTGTCCTGCAGTCAGCTCTCCTCCCACCATCATGCTCAGGCTTTGAGAAGAAAGAAGAGACGCAGTGTGCTGTCAATCTTTTCTGGATTCAGGAAGAACCGAAACTCTACCATATCTTATCAGGAACCAGATCCTACAGGAAGAGGCGGGGCCTGCGGGGACGAATGTCGCACTAAGTGAGCCATTTTATTTCTTTCTCTTAGCGCTGTGTAAAAATAATCAGCCATTTTTTGCCATATATGTGAGAATATATTCTCTTGTGAGAATTTTGCAGAACAACATGTAGTCACACAGTAAATACATTGTATTGTATGTATTTTAATGTTAGTAAATAGTAGTTTAAGACACCTAATATAATTGGACCCTTTAACCTACTAAAACTGACAATGAACCCATTTACACCTGGTTTTTACATCTGTTTTGGCAGATCTGATGATCACAAGTGGACAATGTGGTGTAAACGGGGTCCAAAACATTTTGTGATCTGATAACTCACATTTGGAAGTTAAGAAATCATGTGACCACATTGCATGTGTGGTGTAAATGCTAATCTGTCCTGATGCATTCCAGACAAAAGACTGCTTACTCACCTGTAAATAATCCTTTCCGCTAAAAATAAATTAACCGTCCGATTCAAAAATTAGGGAAAGCTTACGTCTATTGATTCTCCCCTCAACAAATCTAAATTACAAGGGGTCACAAGAGACACAGTTGAGACACGTTACTTCCTGGTACAAACAGCGATGTGTCTCACATGACCACTTGTGATTGGCAGTTGTAAATAGGGCCAGTATAAGTTAAAGTCTTTATCTCTCTTTCTCTTTTGCTCTCTCAGTACTGCCACTGAGAATGTGTACTCCTTGATTCAGCACCCAAAGAATCGTGGAAGATTAGACCCGGGCACTGAGAGCACCAATGGGAGGCTGGTAGGGCAGGGTGTCCAGAGGACCCCTCAGCTGTCAGGATGGCCCATTCAGGGTATACCCCTGCCCAGCATGATGGGGATCAGTCCTTCCTGTTTCTCACAGAGACAGGTAAACTCCACCACATTACATCATCCTTCATCCACATTATTATTACTACTTACAAGCACTAGTATAACTATTAACAGGTCCCCCCATGTCTGATTTTGAGGTAATTGATGAAAAAAACCCTGAAAGAAACAGCATCTTAAAACATCAAGCTGCTGTCTTGACACACTCCTCACATAATTTTTCAAAAAAGTGTTTAACTATCTAGAAAACATTATCTTAGAAATAGTCAATTCCTCACTCCTTTCAGGCACTTTTCCGAATTCCATTTAACTGCAGTTGTTAAGCCCATTCTAAAAAAGAGCAATCTGGATAACTCCATATTAAACATCTCCAAACTAATCTCAAATTTTCCTTTCATTGGCAAGATCATTGAAGAGGTTGGTTTTAATCAGCTGAACAAATTCTTAAACTCGAATAGCTACTTGGGAAATTTCCAGTCTGGTTTTCGACAACATCACAGCATGGAGATGGTGCTCATAAAGATACTTAAAGATGTCTGGCTACATACTGATTCAGGCAAAATATCAGTGCTGGTATTACTAGATCTCAGTGCTGCCTTTGACACTGTTGACCACAACATACTCCCGGAAATACTGGAAAACTGGGTAGGGCTCACTGGGACGGTCCTCAGCCTGTTCAGGTCATATCTAGAAGGGAGAGGTTACTATGTGAACATAGACAAATATTAATCTGAGTGGACATCCATGACATGTGCAGTCCCAAAAGGCTCAATTCTTGCACCACTTCTGTTCAACCAGTATATGCTCCCACTAGGCCAAATTGTGAAAAATAACTAAATCGCGTTCCATAGCTATGCAGATGACACCCAGATCTACCTTGCCCTAATGCCAAATAACTACAGCCCAATACACTCTCTGTGCCAGTGCACTGATGAAATTAACAAATGGATGTGCAAAAACTTCCTTCAGTTGAACAACAACAGAGACAGAGATCATTGTATTTGGCAACAAAAGCGAAATTCCCAACAAAAAATCAAGTCAGGAATCTTGGTGTCATTTTGGAGTCAGACCCTAGTTTCAGTAGTCATATCAAAAAATCTGAGCATATTACACCAGTCTTTACAGTTACATTTACAATTGATTTTAAAGTAATATTACTAGTATATAAATCACTCAATGGCCAAGGACCTAAATATACAGGTGCATCTCGATAAATTAGAATGTTGTGGAAAAGTTCATTTATTTCAGTAATTCAACTCAAATTGTGAAACTCGTGTATTAAATAAATTCAATGCACACAGACTGAAGTAGTTTAAGTCTTTGGTTCTTTTAATTGTGATGATTTTGGCTCACATTTAACAAAAACCCACCAATTCACTCTCTCAAAAAATTAGAATATGGTGACATGCCAATCAGCTAATCAACTCAAAACACCTGCAAAGGTTTCCTGAGCCTTCAAAATGGTCTCTCAGTTTGGTTCACTAGGCTACACAATCATGGGGAAGACTGCTGATCTGACAGTTGTCCAGAAGACAATCATTGACACCCTTCACAAGGAGGGTAAGCCACAAACTTTAATCGCCAAAGAAGCTGGCTGTTCACAGAGTGCTGTTAACAGAAAGTTGAGTGGAAGGAAAAAGTGTGGAAGAAAAAGATGCACAACCAACCGAGAGAACCGCAGCCTTATGAGGATTGTCAAGAAAAATCGATTCAAGAATTTGGATGAACTTCACAAGGAATGGACTGAGGCTGGGGTCAAGGCATCAAGAGCCACCACACACAGACGTGTCAAGGAATTTGGCTACAGTTGTCGTATTCCTCTTGTTAAGCCACTCCTGAACCACAGACAACGTCAGAGGCGTCTTACCTGGGCTAAGGAGAAGAAGAACTGGACTGTTGCCCAGTGGTCCAAAGTCCTCTTTTCAGATGAGAGCAAGTTTTGTATTTCATTTGGAAACCAAGGTCCTAGAGTCTGGAGGAAGGGTGGAGAAGCTCATAGCCCAAGTTGCTTGAAGTCCAGTGTTAAGTTTCCACAGTCTGTGATGATTTGGGGTGCAATGTCATCTGCTGGTGTTGGTCCATTGTGTTTTTTGAAAGCCAAAGTCACTGCACCCGTTTACCAAGAAATTTTGGAGCACTTCATGCTTCCTTCTGCTGACCAGCTTTTTAAAGATGCTGATTTCATTTTCCAGCAGGATTTGGCACCTGCCCACACTGCCAAAAGCACCAAAAGTTGGTTAAATGACACCAATGGTGTTGGTGTGCTTGACTGGCCAGCAAACTCACCAGACCTGAACCCCATAGAGAATCTATGGGGTATTGTCAAGAGGAAAATGAGAAACAAGAGACCAAAAAATGCAGATGAGCTGAAGGCCACTGTCAAAGAAACCTGGGCTTCCATACCACCTCAGCAGTGCCACAAACTGATCACCTCCATGCCACGCCGAATTGAGGCAGTAATTAAAGCAAAAGGAGCCCCTACCAAGTATTGAGTACATATACAGTTAATGAACATACTTTCCAGAAGGCCAACAATTCACTAAAAATGTTTTTTTTATTGGTCTTATGATGTATTCTAATTTGTTGAGATAGTGAATTGGTGGGTTTTTGTTAAATGTGAGCCAAAATCATCACAATTAAAAGAACCAAAGACTTAAACTACTTCAGTCTGTGTGCTTTGAATTTATTTAATACACGAGTTTCACAATTTGAGTTGAATTACTGAAATAAATGAACTTTTCCATGACATTCTAATTTATTGAGATGCACCTGTATTGCAGATATTCTTGTTGAATAAAAACCTAAAAGACCTCTCATTTCATTAGGATCAAGTCAGTTAGAAATACCAAGGCTTCACTCAAAACAAGGTAAAACAGCATTTTGCTTTTATGCCAATCCCAGCTGGAACCAGATTCTGGAAAAGATTAGATGTGCTCCAACAGTAGCCACATTCAAACCCAGACTGAAAACACATCTGTTTAGCTATGCATGGACTGACTGAGCAATGCGCTGCACTCAATGATTACACTGTATCATTTTATTTCTATATTCTTTTCCAAATATTTTATTATTATTGCTTTTTTGCAAAAAATATCTTTTATGTAGAATGTAGCATTTAGCACAGAAGAAATTTTTTATTCAGTCAAATGTTTACCACATTCTTTTCTCTGTTCCCTGCAGTCTCCAGATTACAGTGAGGTGTTTGGCTCTTCTGAGGAGATTGGATATCCTGAACATGAAAATGACCGACACTCCGATATTGTGGCTAAAGCGCACACACCATCTACAGACAGACACACAGAGTCAGGGAGACAGGAGTCGCAGTCAGACAGGCACAAAAAGGCTGACAGTATAACTGACTTTCAGCAGCTGGAAACCAGAAAGAGACCTGAACCACCACCCCAAAACACCAAACCAAGCCTGGCGAAGACACGACAACGCCATCTGGAGGAGAGCTCTGGTACTGCATCTTTTCTCATCGCTGTAGTTAGGAGGCAGAGTTAAAGGAATTTCTGGGTTCAAAACAAGTTAAGCTCAGTCGAAAGCATTTGTGGCATAATGTTGATTACCACAAAAAAAAATATTCGACTCGTTCCTCCTTTTCATCGAGATTACAGTGAGGCACTTACAATGAAAGTAAATTTTTTTAACGTTAAAATACTCACTTTTTCAAAAGTATAACCACAAGACATAAAGAATATGCGTTTAAACATGATTTTAGTGTGTTCAAATCTGTGTAAAGTCGTAGCCAATTTTACAGCTTAATTTCCATGACGATGTAATGTCAAGAAACCCTAAAACGACTGTAAAAAAAAAACAATTTAAACAACTTTATAGCTCAAATAATACAAAAGTTTTAACAGAAGAATTAATGCAAGTGCTTTTATAAGATTATAAGCTTCACATTTCTGTGTTTAAACACTCCAAAAATTGGCCACGTTCACTTTCATTGTCCCCATTCAGTTCCATTGTAAGTGCCTAACTGTAACATCGATTTTTTGCTCTTTTTAAAGAAAAGAGGAACGAGTTGAAATACATTTTTGTGGTAATCAGCATTATGCCACAAATGCTGTCGATTTAGCTTAACTTGTCTTGAACCCGGAAAATTCCTTTAAGAGCGGCATATTTCCATAATACCCTTACTGTTTCTTACATCTCTATATATATATGGCAGGAATAATAATTGTATAGTAGTATGCTATTCCAAACTCAGTCAGTCAATTTACATATTAATTTAGTCACAACTGACAAATTATCCCATCCTGCCTTGTATTTGTATTTTTTTATTTTTTACTTAAATTTGAGAGCTGTACATTTCAGTTTTGGTTTAACCAAATAATTAAAATGAATGAGTTCAAAAGGGCTTTAGACACTGGAGTTTGTTATGGCATGTGATCGAAACCAGATTTCACTGTTCTTTTTTTTTTTTTTTTTTTAATCACCTAAGTGATATTAAAGGGATTTTTACCCAAAAATAAAACTTGTGTCATTATTTACTCACCCTCATGTTGTTCCAACCCTGTAATTCTTTTTTATGTGGAACACAACAGCAGATGTTAAGCAGAATGTTTGAGAATGTTTGTTTCAGTTTCCTTGTATGGAAAAAAGATGCAGTGAATGTAAATGGTGACTGAGGCTAACATTCTGCCTTCTTTTGAGTTCAACGGAAGAAAGTCATATGGGTTATTAAACGACATGAAGGTGAGTAAATCATGACAGAATTTTCATTTTTGGTTAAAAATCCCTTTAATATTACTTGGGTGATAAAAAAAATCCATCTCAAAGGTTTACTGTAAGTTGTTTGACAAAGAGTTTCTATCTAAATGTCTGCTTGTTAATTGTACATTACTGGGGAAAGATCTGAGCATATGACACAATTTTCTGTCCATAGATAAATCTACTGAAGATTCTGGAGAACAGAGAGAAAGGGATGAAGAAAAAGAAGAGAGGAGGACTGAAGACGAGCAGAAAGACAAAAAACCAGAAGGACAGACTCCACCTATCCCTGAAAAGGTGTGCATTTTAGCATGTCATTACTTAAATGAGTGTGTGGTGCTGTTCCAAAACCTAGTGAGCTGCATCACTGCTTACAGCCTACATAGGCAGCTGCCTTCTATAGAACCTCATACTGTAAGTGATTGATTAGAAATGCGCTACAATGCAATCTGGGATTGCCTTCACCACAAAGGATACATATGATGCTTGCCAAAATGAATTATCTTACTCTTTAAGTTTTGGAATAGAGCTTGTGGGTGTGTGTGTGTGTGTGAGTGTGTGTGTGTTCAGAATGTTGATGATTGTTGAGTGGAAGTGTGTCCTGATACTCACAGCAAAGATGTATCATTAAAACAGCTTTTGATTATGTCATCCCTTCCAGCCATTTTATTATTCACCTCACATGTCTCCCATTGGACCCCCACCACATGACGTAGCCAATGAGAATAAGCAACCAGCTGCTCCGCCCATCTCTGCTAAGCCTATGTTTCATTCTGCTTCAATAGACTCTGCTGTTCTTCAAGGTAATTCAGGGACAGCATATGATAAGATCATTGTATTTATGTAGTACTGGAATTCAGGGGAGCAATGGGGATGGTTTGCGACATGCAACTCATAGGGGCGCCACACAAAAGGGGGACCAAAATCACTGACTTTCACTGACACTGACTGTTTAAATCCATGCATTTATATGCATTGAATGCATATACAGTAAAGCCTACAAATAGACATGCATTTTGAACAATGAAAAAACAACTTTAAAAAAGTAACATTTTAGACAATAATAACAGAAATCAATATTTTATATTGTTATAATAGCAAAAAACAATATTTTATGTAAAATTTGTGTATATTTTATAAAAAAAGTATTGGTTCATATGCAATTTTTTTTTTATCCCGACTAGAAGCTTATTCTACAAGTGGAAGTCCATTTAAACAAAGGCCCTGTCCCAATAACACACTTGATACTTAAGTGCATGTGCACGTGACACAGAGTAAAGCCCTAAGTATACTTTGATTTTGACGCAAACTCTCAGCGTCTGCGTACAGTCAAACGCAAGACTGTCAAAGTATACTCCATTTGACGGTGCGCACATAGGGGGCGTTTATCAGTCATAATAATCAAATCTATCGTCAAGTTCCTCTATGCATTAAAAATTTTATCTAGACTTGGATTATATCAGTTGGTCCTCAATTATACGCATTTGGACTAGGGATGGGCACGAGTACTTGAGTACACGGGAGTAATATGATCCTAGAACTGGTGATATCTGCTTTTCCGAACTCTTCTTAGCAATGAAACATTCAAACTAGTTCACAAATCAGATACTGAACTGAGAATCACCTCTTTTGAAGGTGTCCGACATACTGAGGCCGGAGACCTCCAAAAGAGGGTGGAGTTACTCCAAAAAGGGGGTGGGGTTACTCCAAAAGGGGGTTGCACCAACTCCAAAAGGGTTAAGGTTAGGGAAAGGGTCAGGTTAGGGGCTCCCTATAACTTTAATGGTGATTTGGAGCTCACGCCCCTTTTTGGAGCAAAGCCTGTACCCTTCTCGTCGCATGCACAGTCTGCATGGTCAAAGACACGCGGTTAGAAAAGCCCAAAGTATACTTCGGTCAGACGTGAATGCTCAGGACGCGTGACGCAAATCTCATCATCAGTAGTGATGGGAAGTCCGATTCATTTCCGTGAACCGGTTCATTCATTTATTTAATGAAAGTAATCATAAGAAAATTTCAAGTATGTTTTGGTTGTCATTAAAGAAACTTACTGTTCGCTCCATGCTCGTTCATGTCCTCGGTACACACATGCTCATAGGATCAACATCGCACTCATCAGACTCCTCGGTAATCCTCTGCAAACATCGGCTGTGTCTCGTTTGGAAGGTTGCGTGCTAGGTAGGACGCGTCCTTTGAAGGCTGCAGTATACCGAGCATCCTCCTTTAAACAAGCCTCGTTTAAACGTGACGGCCTTCGTAGGACAAACGGAAACTGAATGTAACACGGTTGCTATGACAGCACGCCACTCTTTAACAAGCGCTAGCGCTTTGAGTGAGAAGGGAACAAAGTCCCTTTGGAAGAGAATGTATGAGGTAAGTTTTAGGAAAGTTATAAAGATGTAAAGAGAAAAGAAAACAGATTTTACAGGTGTACTTTTAGTCTAATACTTTATTTTAATTATATATTAATATAATTATATATATTATATACTCTGCACCCATCTACTGAGGTACTTCAACTTAACATTACTTGCATTTGAACATCATATTTACGGGCAAACTGGCGTTATTTTTTTAGACATTTCCGTTGAAGCAAAGAATTGTGGGTTGTGTGTGCCCACGAAGGACACACCTCATGCATCCGCTGAATTCCCATGAAAGAAGGTCGCATTTGAAGGCCGTATTCGAAGTGTCCTACTCGCTTTTCTGAAACGAGACAGCCTCGATGACGTATGTGGCCGAGAAATGCGACCTCCAGAGGACGCATCCTTCCATACGAGACACAGCCATTGACAGTTCGTGGACTGGCTTTTCGGTTCTTTTTGAGTCGGACACAGCTGAAGAGCTGACTTTCGATTCTGCCTGTAGGTTTGATTCCTTCATTTCAAACGGGTTCTATGGTTCAATAACTGGTCTTAGTAAGTCGTAAGAGCTGCCTACCTGTATTAGTAACATCACCGAGTAAAAATGCCTAGGCTACTTAAGTCTCAAGACCTTCATTTGCAAATATTTGTAAATAATTAAAAAATAACACAGAAGCAAACATCTGTAGGTTTTTAAATGTATTACCATCTCAACCCATAACAAGTCCTCGGTAATCCTAAGCAAACTTCGACAGTCAGTGGGACCGGCTCGTTCGGTTCTTTTTGGGTCAGACAGTTCAACGTGCTGTGTAGCCAGTACATTTACTTCAGGTGTGCATCTTGAGTCATTAACCCGGAACTAAAGTTCAATTCAGTTCGATGTTGTGCACCGGCACGACCGGTTACTTGTGAGAATCGTCTCAGAAGAACGATTCGTTCAAGAATTGGACACAACTAGTCATCAGCAGAGTGCTCCAGCAATGAACGTGTGGAGCCTGATTTTTCTAACTGTGCGTCTTTGAACACGCAGACTGCGCACGTGCATGGAATTATTTGCATGAATTAGCAGATCCATAAGGTGGCAATACTCACATCTGAGCTGTTGCTGTCACAAAGAAATGCTAGAAGAAGACATAATCGCCGGTAAATAACAGGAGACGCAGGTAAAAACAACAACAGTATATGCACATCAAGAGCACGTGTGTGAGGAGGTCAGGAGAAACCTGCATTTGTATAATGTGAGTCTGAAGGAATATAAAGACATATTTATGGGTCTAAATTCCTGAAGAGAAATTGCCCGGCGTCTCATAGCAGTCATAGTGCACATGTGCCAAACACCTATATATGGGTGCACAGTCAAATGGAGTATACTTTGTTTCGAAGGTTGCGCGCTAGGTAGGACGCATCCTTTGAAGGCTGCAGGATACCAAGGGTCCTCCTTTAAACAAGCCTCCTTTAAACAAGACGGCCTTCGTAGGACAAAGGGAAATGGAACGTAAGCCACTCTTTAACAAGTGCGAGCGGTATATTTTTGGAGAGTTATTATGATGTAGAGAGAAAAGAAAATAGATTTTACAGGTGTACTTTTAGTCTATAATACTTTATTTTAATCATATATTATTATATTATATACTCTACACCCATGTACTGAGGTACTTCAACATGGGAATTAACATTACTTGCTTTTGAACATCATATTTCGGGCAAATTGGCCTCCTTTTTTTTAGACAAATGATGTTCATTTCCGTTGAAGCAAAGAATTGTGGGGTGTGAGTGCCCACGAAGGATACAACTCATGCATCTTCCGAATTCCCATAAAAGGAGCTCGCATTTGAAGGCTGCATTCGGAGTGTCCTACTCGCTTTTCTGAAACGAGACAGCCTTGATGACACATGCGGCCGACAAATGCGACCTCCGGAGGACGTAGCCTTCTAAACGAGACACAGCCTTTGCCAGGCTCGAAGTATATGGCAAGCCACGAGAATAACGTGATAGTTTTAAAGCGTGTACATCTAAAATGGCATATTTTGCAGCATTCTAAACAACCATAAGCCGTAAAATACGGCATAGTCATTTCAAACAGCATAAAAAATACATGCAAAAATAGTTTAAAACGCTGCATTGGACTGTGTTTAGTGTATGTGAAAAGCGCCACTTTTACACCATTTTCTGTGTAGTATAATGAGCCCTGCATGCTGATTTTCACAGCCAGTAAAGTTTGAGGTGTTCTCACCCAATCAATGATTAACTGAGTCAGGCCAGACCAGTTCACTGCTGCAGGTTATTATATAAACTCAGCAAAAAAAGAAATGCCCTCTCACTTTCAACTGCTTTTATTTTCAGCAAACTTAACATGTGTAAATATTTGTATGAACATAAAAAGATTCAACAACTAAGACATAAACTGAACAAGTTTCACAGACATGTGACTAACAGAAATGGAATAATGTGTCCCTGAACAAAGGAGGGGTCAAAATCAAAAGTAACAGTCAGTATCTGGTGTGGCCACCAGCTGCATTAAGTACTGCAGTGCATCTCCTTCTCATGGACTGCACCAGATTTGCCAGTTCTTGCTGTGAGATGTTACCCCACTCTTCCACCAAGGCACTTGCAACTTCCTGAACATTTCTGGCGGGAATGGCCCTAGCCCTCACCCTCCGATCCAACAGGTCCCAGACGTGCTCAATGGGATTGAGATCCGGGCTCTTTGCTGGCCATGGCAGAACACTGACATTCCTGTCTTGCAGGAAATCACGCACAGAACGAGCAGTATGGCTGGTGGCATTGTCATGCTGGAGGGTCATGTCAGGATGAGCCTGCAGGAAGGGTACCACATGAGGGAGGAGGATGTCTTCCCTGTAACGCACAGCGTTGAGATTGCCTGCAATGACAACAAGCTCCATCCGATGATGCTGTGACACACCGCCCCAGACCATGACAGACCCTCCACCTCCAAATCAATCCCGCTCCGGAGTACAGGCCTCAGTGTAACGCTCATTCCTTCGACGATAAACGCGAGTCCGACCATCACCCCTAGTGACACAAAACCGCAACTCGTCAGTGAAGAGCACTTTTTGCCAGTCCTGTCTGTCCAGCGAAGGTGGGTTTGTGCCCATAGGCGACATTGTTGCCGGTGATGTCTGGTAAGAACCTGCCTTACAACAGGCCTACAAGCCCTCAGTCCGAGTCAGACAGTCTGGGCACTGATGGAGGGATTGTGCATTCCTGGTGTAACTCAGGCAGTTGTTGTTGCCATCCTGTTCCTGTCCCGCAGGTGTGATATTCGGATGTACCAATCCTGTGCAGGTGTTCTTACATGTGGTCTGCCACTGCGAGGATGATCAGCTGTCCTTCCTGTCTCCCTGTAGCGCTGTCTTAGGCGTCTCACAGTACGGACATTGCAATTTATTGCCCTGGCCACATCTGCAGTCCTCATGCCTCCATGCAGCATGCTTAAGGCATGTTCACACAGATGAGCAGGGACCCTGGGCATCTTTCTTTTGGTGTTTTTCAGAGTCAGTAGAAAGGTCTATTTATTGTCCTAAGTTTTTATAACTGTGACCTTAATTGCCTACCATCTGTAAGCTGTTAGTGTCTTTACGACTGTTCCACAGGTGCATGTTCATTAATTGTTTATGGTTCATTGAACAAGCATGGAAAACATTAATTCATTTTAATGAACCAGTGTTTGTCTACTCAGTTTTTCTGAGGTGAAAACTGTACACAGAGGAAATTATAATAAGATGTATTATTCAAAAAATGGGTTATCACCTGTAGGTATTGTATTCATCTTATTAATGATTGTTATTGATAACATCAGTACTGTTAGGTGGATGAGGACACTATGCACTCATGATCTTTTCTCTAAATGCAGCACAGTTTGGATGGGAGAGTTTCGTGATATTAAATAAATAATTATATTAAATAAATAAATGAATAATATACACTTGTTCATGTGTGTTTTTTTTCAGTTGGCAGTTCATTATTATTTTTAATCATTATGAACATATTAAACATGACAAAGAGAATGAAGATTTATTGTATTACTTTAATATACCATGAATGAAAACATAATGTGCCATATGTATAGATACAAAAAATAAAGCTGTTATTATTATTTTCATCATTATCATAAAGTAAGCAACAGTGTAAGATGAAAATACACATGGAAAGTACATATGTGACCAACTTGTTTCTGCGATAGCTCTGCAGCCATCTCCGATGCACAGAGTATATTATGTATGTGTTGCTCACCCTTTTTCGATCTCTCATTTCTAATATTGTGTACTTACATCCCCTATTTTAGTGAATGAGGGGATATGGGGCGATTTTGTTTTTGTTATTGTTATTTTTACTGTATGAAAGAGTTAAATTTTTTTAACAAAGCATTATCACATTGGCATATACCATTGTGATAACTTATCACATACGAAGGTATATTATTATATATAAAAAAAATATGAACATGTTTTCATGTTTTTTTTTTATTGAATACAATTGAATGTCTGTTGAAGCTGGTTTGCACCACAGTTGATTAAAAAAGTGATTTTGTAAGTCATAATAATGAGAGTGTTTCTCATTGTAATGAGACACTAAGTCATTATTATGAAACCGTTTCTTAGTGTTTTGAGATACGGTACTAAATTTATCTCAAATATATATTTTTATCAACTTTTATCAACAAATTTGTCTCCATGTCTGACTTATGGAAGTCATTTGTCTTTTTACCCTTTAATAAGTTCAGAGTCTTGTAGCTCAAATTAATAATGCGCTGAAGTGTTTTGCTGATCATATTATTTATGGCTGAGTTAGAATCTCCTGCCTTGTTGAGTTTTTTATTTTTATTTTTTATCTTGCATTCTTCTGCTGTTCGATCTAATAATACCACTTATTTTAATCTGAACAATGATGCCAGCATCATTTAGTAAGTTTACCTTTAATGGAGAGCAAAATATTGGGTCAGGAGCATGATTTTCAGAATTAACGAATCTACCGCTGGTCGTTCACATCTGGTGTAAAATGGAAGAAGGTCTCCAGTTAACATGAACCATAACACCGGCAGCAACGCAAAATGATGTGTCTTCTGGCCATCTTGATTTGTTTGACTTGAATGAGAAATTGGCAGAAATAACCTGCAGCAGTGAATGTCTCTGGTTACTTATGTAACCTTGGTTCCCTGAGATGAAGGGAACAAGACATCGACAAATTCCTTTTCCACTACCTAGTTGAAGCCCTTGTATCATAACGCCAATCTTATTATTGGCAATGATGTTTGAGCCCTGCACCTTTAGGTGTGCATTTGCCCTATATACTGTAAGTGGGTGCTCAGACATCATTTCTTCCGAATTTCCTGACTGAGGGACAAGAATGCGCCATTTTGGCGCAACCAACAGAACCATTTCCTTGTCCTCACGGACTTTGCTGATGACAGAGTTAAGAAGACGCACAGGGTGAAACGCGTATTTGCGTTTCGCCGGCCACTTGTGGGCCAAGGGGTCCACTCTTGGGACATGGAGTACCAAAGAGGGCAGTGGGCTGTCTCTGCGGAGGCAAATAGGTCGACAACTTCTGCTTTGCCGACATTTCCCAAATCCTCAGAACCATCTGAGGATGAAGTCTCCATTCCCCCGCCATCGGTCCCTAGCGTGACTGCATGTCCACTCCGCATTTCAGATGGCCCGGAACAAATGGAGGCCTTGCGCCAGGCTCATCATTGGTAGCGATTGAGTGCTGCCCTGCCGATTTATGTATGCTACCAGTGACATATTGTCTGAACACTGAACGTGATGACTCACTATGTCGGAATGGAAAGCTTTCACCGCTAAGAAGACGCTAGCATTTCCAAGCAGTTGAAGTGCCACACCCATTTCGCACTCGTCCAAGTGCCGAAAGCCAGGCGTCCATTGCACAGCGTGCCCCAACCCGTGTTAAACGCATCCGTGGTCACCACTTTCCACCTGAAAACCTGACCCAGCATCACACCCTGCTGAAAAAGGTATGGACAACTTTACACAACTGATCAGTATGTGGTTTCATACAACAAATAATAAAATCATTAAAACGTATACTTTATATGTATAAACGCATGTACAGATGAGACAGAAACAGTGGTAGTAGTTAATACAGGTGCTGGTCATATAATTAGAATATCATCAAAAAGTTGATTTATTTCACTAATTCCATTCAAAAAGTGAAACTTGTATATTATATTCATTCATTACACACAGACTGATATATTTCAAATGTTTATTTCTTTTAATTTTGATGATTATAACTGACAACTAAGGAAAATCCCAAATTCAGCATCTCAGAAAATTAGAATATTGTGAAAAGGTTCAATATTGAAGACACCTGATGCCACACTCTAATCAGCTAATTAACTCAAAACACCTGCAAAGGCCTTTAAATGGTCTCTCAGTCTAGTTCTGTACGCTACACAATCATGGGGAAGACTACTGACTTGACAGTTGTCCAAAAGACGACCATTGACACGTTGCACAAGGAGGGCAAGACACAAAAGGTCATTGCAAAAGAGGCTGGCTGTTCACAGAGCTCTGTGTCCAAGCACATTAATAGAGAGGCGAAGGGAAGGAAAAGATGTGGTAGAAAAAAGTGTACAAGCAATAGGGATAACCACACCCTGGAGAGGATTGTGAAACAAAACCCATTCAAAAATGTTGGGGAGATTCACAAAGAGTGGACTGCAGCTGGAGTCAGTGCTTCAAGAACCACTACGCACAGACGTATGCAAGACATGGGTTTCAGCGTCTCGCCTGGGCTAAAGACAAAAAGGACTGGACTGCTGCTGAGTGGTCCAAAGTTATGTTCTCTGATGAAAGTAAATTTTGCATTTCCTTTGGAAATCAGGGTCCCAGAGTCTGGAGGAAGAGAGGAGAGGCACACAATCCACGTTGCTTGAGGTCCAGTGTAAAGTTTCCACAGTCAGTGATGGTTTGGGGTGCCATGTCATCTGCTGGTGTTGGTCCACTGTGTTTTCTGAGGTCCAAGGTTAACGCAGCCATATACCAGGAAGTTTTAGAGCACTTCATGCTTCCTGCTGCTGACCAACTTTATGGAGATGCAGATTTCATTTTCCAACAGGACTTGGCACCTGCACACAGTGCCAAAGCAACCAGTATCTGGTTTAAGGACCATGGTATCCCTGTTCTTAATTGGCCATCAAGCTCGCCTGACCTTAACCCCATAGAAAATCTATGGGGTATTGTGAAGAGGAAGATGCGATATGCCAGACCCAACAATGCAGAAGAGCTGAAGGCCACTATCAGAGCAACCTGGGCTCTCATAACACCTGAGCATTGCCACAGACTGATCGACTCCATGCCACGCCGCATTGCTGCAGTAATTCAGGCAAAAGGAGCCCCAACTATGTATTGAGTGCTGTACATGCTCATACTTTTCATGTTCATACTTTTCAGTTGGCCAAGATTTCTAAAAATCCTTTCTTTGTATTGGTCTTAAGTAATATTCTAATTTTCTGAGATACTGAATTTGGGATTTTCCTTAGTTGTCAGTTATAATAATCAAAATTAAAAGAAATAAACATTTGGAATATATCAGTCTGTGTGTAATGAATGAATATAATATACAAGTTTCACTTTTTGAATGGAATTAGTGAAATAAATCAACTTTTTGATGATATTCTAATTATATGACCAGCACCTGTAACATTTTAAAACAACATTTACTAAATCATATACTGTATGCTACACTGGATGATAAATGACCAAAATCACCAGCAGTATTAGTTGGGAAGTTTCTAAATTAACATTTTGAATGGGCGTTTTGCCAATGCGCGATTCAAGCATCTCAGATCTTGGATCAGCCGAAGCCCACCATCTTTTTTCGGAACGAGAAAATAGCAGCTGTAAAACCCTTTGTGAATTTGGCAGTCTGGAACAATCTCTAACGCATCTTTCACGAGGAGATTGTGAATCTCTGCCCGAAACAACGGCTTGTCTCGTGACGGAACCGTGGATGGTATAATGCCGTTGAAGCGAGGTTGCTGGCTCGCAAATTGGAGCATATAGCCATGCTCGATTGCTTTTTGCACCCAGTCTGACACACCCGTGAGAGCTGGCCATGCATCTGTGTGGTGAGACAGCGGGTGCATCAGTTCACTCTTTATAAGAGACAGAGTGCTGCTCGCCATAGGGAAGTGGTTGAGCATAGTGTGTGAGGTGTGAGAAACATGAAGAGAAATTGAGCCCCAATTGAGGCATTTCACTGGTCAGGAACGCGCCTGCTGCCCGGGGAAATTTTCCCTTTGACACGGGGTTCGCGCTGAGGTGGACAAGGCTTCCATTTGGGCCAGATGAGAGGGAATACTTTTCTTAGGCAAAATGTGCTTCATCCCTTGTGACTGCTTTTGCACCGCAATGAATTATTCAGAAAAGCCTTCCACAGCGTTTCCAAAAAGGCCGTCAGGGGAGACAGGGGTGTTGAGCAGGGGTATCATCATTGTGTAGTTTGATTAAATATGATTGTAAATTGTGTATAAAAATAAATAATTAAATAATAATTATATTTTGAACCACAGTGAGCAAGCCGAAGGCAACTGTGGCAAGGAACACAAAACTCCATAAGATGTTGGTTAATGGAGAAAAATAACCTTGGGAGAAACCAGGCTTACTGTGGGGGCCAGTTCCCATCTGGCTAAACAGCATGAATATAATGTCAATATTAGTTATTTGTGTGCAGTGCAAGTCATGGATTAAAACTTGTAAACTAAGTGTTAAGGTCCAGTGTTTAAACAAAGATTTTGTATGAACTGTAAGATTAATGACTAATGTCTTTTCAGTCCATCCTGGATTAACTGCAGAAGTTCACATAGATGCATTGTCCTTTGTTAGTTGGCTGATGAAAGCTTTTGTTGGCAATTAATTGATAGTCCATGTATTCCATTTCAAGAGTGTAGTCCATCAATAGACAAAGGTGATGCAGGCAGAGATCATTGAGGTGCATCGCAGTTCAACCGGCAGGTCATTTCAGTGAGGTTCAGTGGGGTCCATCCTAAGTCCAAGTTTCAGGCAGTGGCATATGAAGCATCTGATGTCTTACAGTTGGAGTTGGCATCAGTTCATCCTCTGAAGTCCATTGTATAAGACTGAAGTGTCCATCCCACACCTATAGAAGGACAAAGATGAGCTGTAAATGCCTCTTTAGTCGGGTGAAGCTTAGCATATCCCTTATCCTCAGTGTGGTCCACTTTTGTGAGGACTGATCTGGACGCGAGACAAGTAGGGTGCACGTCAGATATTTGTGAGCTCATCGTGGACTTCTGGGAAGAACGGTGCATTTCTCCGGGCCGCAGCCTGCTGGTGGCAGCCAGTCTGCTGGAACCACTCATCTAGGCGGGATTTTACCGGCTCCTCTGGAAGGGACCCCTGGAGACCGAGCTCCTCAACCACTGAAACTCTCTGTCAGTGGACAGTGCGCACTCCTCACCCTCACAAGAGCCTCCTCGGGTTCTTCCATCTCTAACTTGCGGCCCCGCCATGCTTCATCATGTGGTCCCTCGAGACTTAACACAGAGGAAGAAGTCGGGAGGGCACGGGAGGCGAAGTCGTCCTTCAGAGCGGAGCATCTTGAGACTCATGTCCTCACAGTGAGGGCAATGTGTCCTCATGAGAGCTGCTTCTTCTCTGCAGGCACTGGACTCAGGCGGAGAACGTCCTGATGCATCTGCAGGGAATCCCGTCCGCTGAAGGGTGTCTGTCAATGGTGAAGAGAGGGCTGATCAAGAGGAGATGATCCGTCGTAGTCAAGACGAGATGATATCGGTCTTGAAGAAAGAAAATTCTGAAGAAATTATGTTTGTGGACCCGCTTATATAGGGCAAATGCTCACCTAAAGGGGCAGGGCTCAAACATCATTACCAATCATAAGATTGGCGTTATGATACAAGGGCTTCAACTAGGTAGTGGAAAAGGAATTTCCCCGAATCGATAGGGAACTGGTCTGGCCTGACTCAGTTCATCATTGATTGAGTGAGAACACCTCAAATTTTACTGGCTGTGAAAACCAGCAGGCGGGGCTCATTATACTACATAGAAAATGCAGTAAAAAGCACCGCTTTTTTGCAACCAAAAACGTAATTTTTTACGCCGTCATATGCCAAGCCAAACAGCATACAAAGTGCCGATTTTCACATACACTAAACATCATCCAATATAATGTTTTAAACTATTTTCGCACATTTTTTATGCCGTTTGAAATAACTACGCCATATTTTACAGCTTTATGGTTGTTTAGAACGCCGCAAAATATGCTGTTTTAGATGTAAAACTCTTGCGTTATTCTGAGACTCGTGACTTACAATAGAAGTATACTTTGGGCTAAAATCGGGCTGCACGCGTTCAGTGCTTGAGCACTCTGCTAATGATGAGATTTGCGTCACGTGTCCTGTATGCAAACACTCAGTGTTTTTTTGTTTTGGGGGGGCTTTAGTGATAAAGACTTTCCCATGTCTGATACTTGCCAATGCTCAGTGCACTTAACCCACACTAAAGCCACACTAGTTCGAATACCGCTCTGGAGTGTTCTTTCAGGCTAAGTGTATCCCAGAGTTCATCACGTTCAGTAGACAACACCCCACATACCCGAACGATCGCCGTATCTTCGCCATGATGATGTCAAGGAAAGTTTTCAGTGTAAGTTATTTATTATCATCAGATGGTAAAACGTAAGTGAAGCATATGCTATTGTTGTATGTATGAATATATTCAACATAAAGCACAATATAACGTTCACAACTTGTTGGGATGACTTAATAGCATCATCTTTATTACTCAATTTTTATGTGTAAATTTACAGTATATGCCTCTTTGTTATCCTTCTCGCCTAATAATCACCGTATTTTGTTTGTTCTCACCTAATACTGCTGGTGATTTTGGTCATTTATAATACAGTGTAGCATACAGTATATGATTTAGTAAATGTTGTTTTAAAATGTTATTAACTACTACCACTGTTTCTGTCTCATCTGTACATGCGTTTATACATTTAAAGTATACGTTTTAATGATTTTACTATTTGTTGTATGAAACCACATACTGATAAGTTGTGTAAAGTAGTCTTTGGTTGCCTTATATAAATGGCAAGCCAACACATATCATTTAAGTATATAATTTAAATGGTTTTTAGTAGTAGCTATTAATGGATCACACAGGTTTATATAATATATTTTTTTTTGTATTATTATTAATTACATTTTATGCAGTATATTGAGAAATAGAATGAATGAAGAGTAGAATGAAATGGCTTTAATATTTTACAGGGATTATGGATGACACAATTTTACAGTTAAACATATTTTAATGTGCAATGTATTGAAAATTCAGTTTTTTCCCTTTACATGTGGTGTATTGAGATTCAGAACGTTAAAATATGGTTATCTTATACTCACTCATTTTTCAACGGCTATAGCCTCTTCGTAAGCAAAGACCATGATGTGCTTGTGCATTTATGTTGTCAGTTTGATAATAAATATGTTGAGATTGCTGCTCAATTTCACTGATAACCGGCTCTGACTCTAGCAGCACGGTGGTAGGTGTGTGTGTGTGTGTCCACTGCAAACTCGCATTCACATCTGCCTCCGTTCCGCTATCCAACGTCCATATTTTCACAATCACAATCCAATCAACAACCAATAGATAAACTCAAATCCCCGCCCTACATTTTTTTCTTGTTCGATAAGCTGTTTCACTCGGAAATACGTCACAATACAGAAGTAAATTTGGTTGCAACTTCTGTTTCATGCTGACTTTAAGCTAATATTACATTTTAGAACACATGCAATCTAATAGATACCAGAGATTAAGTACTGTATCATAAATGATGTAGAGAATGTACTTTGTTGTGATGATGATGATGATGATGATGATGTTATGGTGTTGGACAGGTGAAGAGATCATGAGCAGCCCTGGAGGTCCCATGAAGCCACACAGAAACAGGAAAGCAAACTCTTGTGACACAGGTACACACTTTCAATGTGAGTCTTCTGGGCATGTGATGAGGGCCTGTGTGCATTCATTGTCTATCGCTGTAGCATGCATTTATATATACAGTTGTGCTCAAAATTTTGCATACCCTGGCAGAAATTGTGAAATTTTGGCATTGATTTTGAAAATATTTTCTTTTGACTTTTGTCTTTATGTCTTTTAGTTAAGGATAGTGATCATATGAAGCCATTTATGATCACATAGTTGTTTGGCTCCTTTTTAAATAATAATGATAACAGAATTCACCCAAATGGCCCTGATCAAAAGTTACCCTTGAATGTTTGGCCTTGATACAGACACACAAGGTGACACACACAGGTTTAAATGGCAATTAAAGGTTAATTTCCCACACCTGTGGCTTTTTAAATTGCAATTAGTGTCTGTGTATAAATAGTCAATGAGTTTGTTAGCTCTCACGTGGATGCACTGAGCAGGCTAGGTACTGAGCCATGGGGAGCAGAAAAGAACTGTCAAAAGACCTGTGTAACAAGGTAATGGAACTTTATAAAGATGGAAAAGGATATAAAAAGATATCCAAAGCTTTGAAAATGCCAGTCAGTACTGTTCAATCACTTTTTAATAAGTGGAAAATTTGGGGATATCTTGATACCAAGCCAAGGTTAGGTAGACCAAGAAAGATTTCAGCCACAACTGCCAGAAGAATTGTTCAGGATACAAAGAAAAACCCACAGGTAACATCAGGAGAAATACAGGCTGCTCTGGAAAAAGAAGAAATGGTGTGGTTGTTTCAAGGAGCACAAAACGATGATACTTGAACAAAAATGAGCTGCATGGTCGAGTTGCCAGAAAGAAGCCTTTACTGCGCCAATGCCACAAAAAAGCCCAGTTACAATATGCCCGAAAACACCTTGATACGCCTCACAGCTTCTGGCACACAGTAATTTGGAGTGACGAGACCAAAATAGAGCTTTATGTTCACAACCATAAGCGCTATGTTTGGAGAGGTGTCAACAAGGCCTATAGTGAAAAGAATACCATTCCCACTGTGAAGCATGGTGGTGGCTCACTGATGTTTTGGGGGGGTGTGAGCTCTAAAGACACGGGAAATCTTGTGAAAATTGATGGCAAGATGAATGCAGCATGTTATCAGAAAATACTGGCAGACAATTTGCATTCTTCTGCATGAAAGCTGTGCATGGGATGCTCTTGGAATTTCCAGAACGACGATGACCCTAAGCACAAGGCCCAGTTGACCCTCCAGTGGTTACAGCAGAAAAAGGTGAAGGTTCTGGAGTGGCCATCACAGTCTCCTGACCTTAATATCACGAGCCACTCTGGGGAGATCTCAAACGTGCAGTTCATGCAAGACGACCAAAGACTTTGCATGACCTGGAGGCATTTTGCCAAGACAAATAGGTAGCTATACCACCTGCAAGAATTTGGGGCCTTGTAGACAACTATTACAAAAGACTGCACGCTGTCATTGATGCTAAAGGGGGCAATACACAGTATTAAGAACTAAGGGTATGCAGACTTTTGAATAGGGGTCATTTCATTTTTTTTCTTTGTTGCCTTGTTTTGTTTTATGGTTGTGCCATTCTGTTATAACCTACAGTTGAATATGAATCTCATAAGAAATAAAAGAAATGTGTTTTGTATGGCTTCTCACTCATGTTTTCTTTAAAAATGGTACATATATTACCAATTCTCCAAGGGTATGCAAACTTTTGAGCACAGCTGTATATATAATCCTTCAATACTCATAACCTTACCATGTGATCTTCAAATAGGTCCTCCGCCACCCTCTGTGTGTGCCCCTGTATTTTCCTATAGGTATGGAACAAGACACCCGCTGTGATCTGGAAAGATCCTCAGATCGCAAACCCCCTGTGAAAAAACCTAGACTCCCTCCAAAAAGAAATAAATCTTTGGATTTCCCTGGTACTGTGTAAATTTATATGTGTGTGTACACGTGCATCTGTATACATCCCCTTTTAATTCTTCAAAGATTTTGGTAGTTTTATTGGATAGTCTGAGCAACTGCTTCAGTAATTAGAGAAGATTTTTCCTGTGTTACATATGAGTGTTTTAGTTAACTGAGTAAGACTACACCGGTCTGTGTTTTTGTGTAGGTGAAATTTTGCCTTCATTGTGGGGACCAGCCAATGGCCCAGACTAAGAAACACAGCTTAAAGGAATAGTTTACTTAAAAATGAAAATTATGCCATTATTTACTCACCCTCATGTCGTTCCAAACCAAAATGCTCCAAAATGGCAAAAAAACACCATAAAAGTATCATAAGTGATCCATATGAATATATATATGCTATATTCCAAATCATCTGAAGACATTAAATAGCAATTGTGTGAGAAATAGAAAAAAGTACATTATTTACTGAAAGTCATGATATCTACCCTAGCTTTCCTTGGTGTATTGATGAAAGAAGCAATGTCCAAATTATGAACTAATTGTTCTTTTAAATCAGATATTTTCAATGAATCAGTCAATCCAGTTCACAAAACCAGTCCGAAGGATTCGTTCACAAATCAGACTGATCTGCAGGTCCGGTTCCAGATCAAAATCACTGAAAGTGCTTCTGAAAATAGTGAGGGTGCTCTGTATAAAGTGGAGATGTATCGTAATTAAAAATATAATGTTTTTTTTTTTTTTTTAATACATTAAATCATGTTTAAATACTAGGCTACTAAAACAATGTAAAGAAAGTTTTTGTTTTTCTTCTTCACATGATCTGTCACTGAAAATGACAGCAAAAGGCTGCGCCTGCAGATAAGGACATACTGATTTGCAAAATCACACACGTTTATAAGTTTTGATGCAGCATTTTGTGTGTTTGCTGGGATTCAAGGAAATCTGCTTGCCAGTTATTAGTCTTGCATATTCAGTTGAGCAGAGGTGTTTCGATTATTTTGGTACAGAGGCCACATCAGCCATTAAGTAGAACATGGAAGAGAGAAGATAAAAAGTTCTGCATATTTGTATTTTTTAAGCCCAGAAGTAGAAGTGCACTCATGCACTTAATGAATGATGCACAATTTTCTGAACTGTGTACTGACTGATGGGACCATTCTGTGATTGCTTGAAGTTTTGCTGTTACTTTTCTATCATGTGTTAGTAAAACTGAATAAAGGCTGAATAAAATAATTAACTGTTTATTTTACCATACTTCACTGCAGTGGTAATTTAGTATTCAATTTAACACTCTACATCAGTTGTCTGGTTTAATAGTAAAATAAAATATTCTGAAATTATAGATTCTAAAAGCTTATTTTAAAGTTTGCCGCAAAGTGGATAAAGTTGTGTTATTCTGAAAACATTATCAACTTTATCAACGCTCCTGGGTCATGATGTGGGTCTCATCAATGGTTTGTTTGGCATCCCATTCAGCACACAACTGAATAATACAGGCTGCATTACACTGATAAATGATTACTGCCAGAGTAACATTCGCATACAGGTGTGCGGGACATTTTACAAATAACACAAAGAACAGTCCTTTTCCTCTCTCACTTGGTTTTACTCGCGTGTCCCCTCCTGCAAGATCTATTGGGATTTTACTAAAGATCATCACTGAAAAGGTTTGCTCGCAGACTTGCCACTAAACAGCACACGCAGCCTCACGAATGGACACGGAGTGGCTACATCATACTTTTCTTTGAGCAGAATATTGCACTTTTGAACGCTAAGTATTTTATTTTATTTTTTCGAAGAGGAGAGAGAAAGTGCGCACTCGCATACATGGTTGCTAGATTGCATAAATTAAGTATAAGACATAAGGCGAAATATTTCCAATTTGTGCAAGTATAAATCTCTGATTTGGATGTTGCATCTATTATCTGGCAACTTTGAGCATATTAAACGCTTATGGATGCGCAATAGGTTCTACGGGGGTGCTTAGCACCCTCAAGCACCCCTGTAGAACCGGGCCTGCTGATCTGGTTACAGGAAGATTATCAGTGAATAACAACTTAAATTTCAGTCAGTGACTCACACAAAGCTTGTATGGCTTCAGAATTTTTGGAATACAGTGCACAAATTATATGGACTACTTATATGATACTTTCATGGTGGGTTTTTGTTTTTTTGTCATTTGGAGCTTGACAGCCACAGTTGTCCTCATTCACTTTCAGTATATTGACAGGAGTATCAGAGATATCCTTTCGTTCCACAAAAGAAAGTCATGGGAGTTTGGAACGACATGAGGGTGAGTAAATAATGACAATATTTACATTTTTGGGTGAACTATTCCTTTAATAAACATACTAAATAATGTATTAATTGAAAGGTAAAAATGCACTCTAATTTTGTGAGGGTTAGCGGTATGGTTAAGGGATAGAAAATATGACTAAGTCATGTTAAAACAATTCAAGTCAATGGAAAGTCTCCACCATGATAGAAAAACATACAAAAAAAAAAAAAAGTGTGTGTGTGTGTGTGTTCTTGGACAGATGGTATTGAGCTGACCTTTATCAAAACCAGATTAGTAAACAGGTAACGTAAGTAGGCCGTAACTCTCTCTCTCTCTCTCTCTCTCTCTCTCTCTCTCTCTCTCTCTGACTCACTCTCCTCTCTCTCTCTCTCTCTCTCTCTCTTTCTCTCTGCAGGCCATCAGAGTTTGGAGTCAAGCAAGGCTGAAGCATCCTGACAACCATTTGAGCTAAAGCTCTGTGAGAACAGACGGTCATTGTGATGCTGAGAAGAGAGAGAGGGAGAGGGAGAGATAAAGATATGATCAAAAGAAGAATTTTCATATTGTCATTTTACCACTCGGAACAGACACATACACAAACTGTACACATATTATTGCTTACTCAAGTGAATTGTTTTGCTTTCCTTCCAGGTCCTGCACTTCTAGATCAGTTTTTATTTAACCAGCTTTCTTAACCTCCATGTAAAGGGATGGTTTACCCAGAATTCTAAAATTATGTTAATTATGAGTTAATTAACAGAGGTTCAGGAGGAGCATGATAATTTTAATCTGACAAATCACAGCCCGCAATTAGGAGTATATAAGCCGCTGCTTACCTGCTTCCTGTGACAACACTCCTGACATCCCACCTTCACCCCATCTGCACCTACTTTCTAGATTATCTGGACTCAAGTCGAGTCTCGAGCTCCAAGCCCTCCAGTATTCGGACAGCAAGCCAAATATGTTTACCGCTTCCACACAAGATTACATTAACATATGAACTACTGAAAAAATGTCTCACCCTCCTGTTGATCAGAACCCATATAACTTTCTTTCTGCTGTGGAACACAAGAGGAGAGTTTTGAAGAATGTTCATGCTTTTGTTTTTTTGTTTTTTCATATAATGAAAGTAGATGGGGACTTGGGCTGTCAAGCTCCAGAAAAAATATTATAAAAGCATAATAAAGTAGTCCATATGACTCATGCAATATGTTACAAGTCTTCTGAAGCCATTCAATAGCTTTGTGTGAGGAGCAGACTGAAATGTAGTTCACTAGAAATCTTGCCTTGAAAATCTTTTTTGAGAGCCGTGGTTACTTTTCCAGCAGATTGGATTCTGCTATAAAAACTCCTGTTGTGTTCCATGTAGGAGAGAAAGTCGTAGGGATTTCGAAAGACACAAGGGTGAGTAAATGATTACAGAATTTTTATCTTGAATAAATTTTCCATGTTACTATCATTCCTTTATTTCAATCTCTCTCCCTCTGAGCTTGCTGACAATCTTTGACATAACAGAACTTTTGCTTTTTATCTTTAAAAGGACAAAATGATATTTTGTAAAGTATAATATTTAAACAAAACAAATATTTGCACTAATCAGCGCTTGAATTCCACCCCCCCACCCCCACCCCACATTACCTGTGTGAAGTTTTGTAGTGTACAACTAACTTATTCTTATCGTTTCCGTCTATACACAATCAATATAATTAGCAGTATTGATGTCATGATCAGGCATTGTTTATGCAACTGGATCAATGTTTAAGAGTTTGCCGTCCCTAAATAAGCTTTATTTTCTACTAAATGTGATTGAATGAATAAAAAAATAATATTACATGTGTTTTTGTTCCTTTTTAACATACTCAGTGCTTTTCATCAACAGGTATCTGATATATGAGGTCTTAGGGCGGGTACTTTTACATAAAAGTACTGTGTTAAAAAAAGTACTGGTATTTTTATATGGACACTGATGAGCATATACAACACATATATGACACATACGCAGCAGGGTGCTATGCACTGTGTGTTGTGACACATTCCTCCCATAACCATCATTACATTACACAGTAGACCTTCTGGCAGTTCGGACCAGACGGGATAGCCTTGTTGAAATTAAGAAACTAATTACTCATCAACTCATTAACTTTTTACTCAGATTTATACTTCATGCTAAGATAATTTTTCAGTCAAGTAATGGTGCAGAACTAAGTACCAGATGCCACTCCGCTTATTGCCTTTTATTGGCACAGGAGGGCAGTAGAGACCTAAAGCCAAGCAAACATCTTGCTATGGAAGAGCAATTTTCTAACAGAGATTAAGGAATTTTTTTGTGCATGACTGGCATTTAAATGTCTGTGAGAAAACAGTCTCTAAAGAGAATTGTCTATTCATTCCAGTGTATCACTTTGTGAGGCTATTTATTCCACCAAATTACCTATTTGAATAGAATAAGAAGGTAAATTTAAAATTAGAAACCACTGATTGGAATTATTGCAAATTAAGAAAGGTATGAATATTTTCATTAAGACGTTTCAAGATTAATTTGATTGATCCAAAAGAAAATGATACAGAATAATGGCATTATAATACAGTAAAAATCTCAGTCTACCCAGAGAAAAATAGTATTGCTCAGAGAGGTTGTTCTTTCATAGCTCAGGAGATTGTTTGATAACTTTATCTCAGATGTTACTCCTAAAATTCCTTGGGATAAATGTAAACAAATGAAACAATGAGTTGTTTACACAGTAAGATTATAGAGGAATAAAATGAATGTAGATAGCATAGCTCAAATAATATGGTCTTGGATGAATTTAATGAGAAATGTTTGAGTTCATATTGAAATCTCTGACTTGATTGGACACTTCTTGGCAAATCTGAGCACAGTTCGAGACATTGTTCAGATTTCTTCTGAGAAAAATAACCATATAAAATTATTAGAGGGTGTGAAGCAGTAGAACAGGTCTAATTTACATCTAGAAGAAATAAATGAGATATTAAAGAGATCTTATTTGTGATTTTCTTTCTAATGACAAGGCATTAGTGTTTAAAATACTTTTTTGTTCTTTTACTATATACTTGAACTGACTCAGATTGTATTATAATCTTGCACTGCTATAATAGAAAGTATAGGTGCATGGATCCACTACACTGCAAAACATATCAAAAGGCCAAATCAATTGCTTTAATGTAAATTGTTGCTGCACAGTGCATGAAGGTGGCAGTACACAATACAGAATCGTTTTGTCAGGAGCAACTCCCAAAAGTACAGTACATTGCTGCAAATATAAGACAAGAAGTACAACATCTGTGGATACAGTATGATCCTAACTCCCATCTCTCACACACACTATCACACCTGTTTTGTTATGAGAAACTGTCGTCACAGATCAAAAGAGCAATTTGTTGTATGTTTAAAATGTGAGCAATGTTCATTAGTCATTACATCAATGTCTTATTTGCATTAACACAAACACACATGCTCGCGTAAAGTCATAAGGGGATCTAAGGAGATGGTATGAACATACATTAGTAATTTCATTACTGCTCTCTTTAACACACACACACACACTCTTACACCCACACATGGTGACACCAGCGGTGGGGGAGGCTGTAAATGAAGTGACATGACGTTAAAGGCAGCTGAATAAGCAATGAGTCTCACATGGGGAACAAAGGACTGTAGGAGAACCAGTATACACATTTATTACCTGGTGCCTACAAATAATCACATTCATTAAAAAAGGATTACACAACACAACAACACATATTTCATACCCCCGCACACAAAGTGGTGGTACTGTGGTACACTGATAGTATCAGACCATACTTTGATATAATCATGGTATTTGCATTGTACTCCAAGGTGCTTCAAACTATACCATGGTATTACTACAGTATCATGTTCAAAAAACAGGGTGATAACACGGCACCATGATCCTACTATGATTTTTAGAAATGTACCATGGTAATACCATATTTTTTGACATGGCACCATGATCTTACTATGATTTCTAGAAATGTACCATGTTAATACCATGTTTTTCGATATGGCACCATGATCCTATTATGAATTTTGGACATGCACCATGGTAATATCATATTTTTTCCACAGGGCACCAAGATCCTACCATGTTTTTGGACAAATACCATGGTAATACCATATTTTTTGACATGGCAAACCACTTATTAAGAAGCCACAACTTGATCCTAGAGAACTGGCTAATAATAGACCGATTTCAAATCTCCCGTTTATGTCAAAAATACTAGAAAAGGTAGTGTCCTCCCAACTATGTTCATTTCTACAGAGAAATAGAATATATGAACAATTTCAGTCAGGATTTAGGCCCCATCATAGTACAGAGACTGCACTTATCAGAGTTACAAATGACTTGCTCTTCTCATCTGATCATGGCTGCATTTCACTTCTAGTGCTTTTAGATCTTATTGCTGCCTTGGACATGATAGATCAGGACATTCTCTTGAATAGGCTAGAGAATTATGTTGGCATTTGTGGACTTGCATTAGCATGGTTTTGGTCCTATTTAGCAGACTGCTACCACTTTGTCTATGTAAATGAGGAATTGTCAAACCAAACAAAAGTTAAGTATGGAGTGCCACAGGAATCAGTTTTAGGGCCTCTGCTTTTCTCCTTATATGTGCTCCTCCTGGAAGATATTATCAGGATTCGTGGAATAAGTTTCCACTATGCCGACGATACCCAACTTTATATTTCTTCAAAACCTGACGAAATTTCACAATTCTCCAAATTAGCAGAGTGTATCAATGAAATCAAAGATTGGATGACCAGACATTTCCTTTCTACTCAATTCCGACAAAACAGAGGAACTAATTATTGGACCAAAGACCTCTAAAAACAAGCCGCTAAAATATAATTTGACTCTCGATGGATGTACTGTTACATCGTCTTCAACAGCAAAGAACTTAGGTGTTATATTTGATAGCAGTCTGTCCTTTGAAAATCAAATTACCAATGTTTGTAGAACAGCATTCTTCCACCTAAGAAATGTTGCTAAATTACATCACATGCTCTCTGTTGCTGATGCCAAAAAACTAATTCATGCATTCATGACCTCAAGACTAGATTGTTGTAATGCATTACTGGGAGGATGTTCTGCAAGATCAATAAATAAACTTCAATTGGTTCAAAATGCAGCAGCCAGAGTGCTGACTAAAACCAAGAAATATGATCATATTAGCCCCATTTTATCGTCGTTATATTGCCAACCTATTAAATTTCATATTAATTTTAGAATTCTGCTAACTACGTACAAAGCTTTGAATGGTCTTGCTCCACAGTACTTAAGTGACCTTCTACCACACTATATTCCATCAAGATCATTACGATCGCAAAACTGTGGCCTGTTAATAGTTCCTAGAATATAAAAATCCACAAAAGGATGTAGATCCTTTTCATAATTGGCTCCTAAACTATGGAATAGTCTCCCTAACACTGTTTGAGGTGCAGACACACTCACTCAGTTTAAATCTAGACTAAAGACTCATCTATTTAGCCAGGCATACACCTAATTTATCCATCAACTCACAATTAGGCTGCTTTAGTTAGGTCTGTTGGAACCAGAAACATTAATCATGATCTATAACTCTGCAATAAATTGAATGGCATCTATGCTAATATTATTCTATTTGTATCCCTGTCTCAACCTCAGGACTCCTATCCTGAGGTCATCAGAACCGGCTGGATCAAGATCCATTCCTGCTTCGTGTTGGACTCCACTGCTATGTGTCTCTGAGTGATGATGACTCAATGCAGCCAGTGCCAGCCAAACATCACTTTAGTCTATTACGATGGACTTCAGAGGATGAACTGATGCCAACACCAACCATAAGACATGGGATACATCATATGCCATTGCCTGAACCTTGGACTTAAGATAGATCTCACCGAAATGACCGGCCGGTTGAACTGCGATGCAGCTCACTGATCTCTGCCTGCATCACCTCGGTCTAATGATGGACTACACTCTTATAATGGAGTACATAGACTATCAATTAATTGCCAACAAAACCCTTCATCAGCCAACTAACAAAGGACAATGCATCTATGTGAACTTCTGCAGTTAATCCAGGATGAACTTCAAAGACATTAGTCATTAATCTTACAATTCTTACAAAATCTTTGTTTAAGCACTGACCCTTAACACTTACTTAGTTGAATTTTAAACCATGACTTGCACCATACATAATTGAGTAATACTGGCATTATATTCATGATGTTAGCCAGAGGGGAACTGGCCCCCACAGTGAGCCTGGTTTCTCCTAAGGTTATTTTTGTCCATTAACCAGCATCTTATGGAGTTTTGTGTTCCTTGCCACAGTCACCTTCGGGTTGCTCACTGGGTTTCTAAATACAATAATTATTTAATTACTTATTTTTAAACACAATTCACAATAGTATTTTATCAAATTACACAATGATGACTCTAAGACATTATAGATATTATAGTTTCATCTTCTGTTAATGCATGATTTTCTGTAAAGCTGCTTTGGAATGATGTGTGTTGTGAAAGGTGCTATACAAATAAAAATGACTTGACTTGACTACTATGATTTTTGGACATGCACTACTATCATATTTTTTCGAAATGCGACCAAGCTCCTACCATTAACTTTGTACATATTCAATGATAATACCGTCTTCTTTGACATGGCACCATGATCCAACTATGATTTGTGGACATGTACCATGGCAATACCATATTGTCTGACATGGCACCATGAACCTTCCATGTTTTTTAGTCATGCACCATGGTAATATCATAGTTTTCTGATATTTCACCATGATCCTACCATGTTTTTGGACATATACTGAACCATGGTAATACTGTATTTTTTGACATGGCACCATGATCCTACTATGATTTTTGGACATGCACCACTATCATATTTTTTCGACATGGGACCAAGTCCTTACATGAATTTTGTACATAAACAATGGTAATACCATATTATTTTTACATGGCACCACTGTACTTACATGTTTTTTTGACATGTACTGTGGTAATATTATTTTTTTCTGATATTTTACTATGATCCTGCCATGTTTTTGGACATATACCATGGTAATACCAATTTTATTTATTATTATTTATTTATTTTTTATTTTATTTTTTTGGGCATGGCACCATGATCCTATCATGTTTTTGGATTTTTACCATGTTAATACAATGTATTTTTGACATGGCACCATGATCCTTCCATGTTTTTTGCACATGCACCACAATCATATTTTTTTCGACATAGCACCAAGCTCCTACCATGTTTTTTGTACATATACCATGGTAATACCATCTTCTTTGACATGGCACCATGATCCTACTAGGATATTTGGACATGAACCATGGTAATACCATATTTTTTACCTGCCACCATGGTCCTTACATGTTTTTTAGTCATGTACCATGGTTATATCATTTTTCTTATTATTTGGACATGTACCAAGGTACAACCATGTTTTTTGTTTGTTTGTTTTTTGTTTTTTTTTCTATGGCACCATGAACCTACCATGTTTTTTGGACATGCAGACAAGTACCACAGTAGTAGTTGTATGATATTTCTGGAAGTACCATGATACATATCAAAATGCCATTATCATTTGATACCATCACTGTACCATAGCATCACCACAGTACTTTGTCTTTAGGTATACAGAGCGAAAAACATCTACCCTCCTAGTAACAAATCATAAATTCTGACACACACACACACTCAACAGGTTCAAGTTAAACAGTGCAGACAGTGAGTAACTCAAGCAGATGGCAGCAATCTCAAGAAACCAGTAAGCACCGGATGACTTCTGATCAGCATTTACGAGTTGCTTTAAGTTTATGAGACGAGAAACGAGTAAACAATCCATGTTACACTCTGAGAGTATGTTGTCTCTTCAACTAATCACATATTTTCTCACTTTACTACATAATTATGAGTCTGTCAGGGTGTAGAGAAAACTGTTCATATTCTTCATATTTTGTACAGTATGTATGTATGTACAGGTTTGGGTGGTTTACGAGGAAATTGTTTTAGGCTACAAACTGGTAATTACAAGGGTATTATGCTATAAATGTGGTTTATGAGGACATTTCTAGTTAATGCTTAAAGAAACATACTAAACAATGTTTTTTTGAAAATATAAAAATGCAGAAAGTTTTTTGTGAGAGTTAGGTTTAAAGGTAGGGTTAGGGGATAGAATCTATAGTTTGTACAGTATAAAAATCCTTATGTCTATGGAGAGTCCTCATAAGGATAGTCGCACCAACATGTGTGTGTGTGTGTGTGTGTGTGTGTGTATGTGTGTGTGTGTGTGTGTGTGTGTGTGTGTGTGTTTGTGTGTGTGTGTGGTGTTTTTGGCATTAGGAACAGGCCATGTAGCATCATTAAATATTTATTAATGTAAATAAGCTCCCTATTTCACTCTCTCAGCCCTTCAACACTGCTTAATAATTGTTCTTCCCCCCGAACGTCTCCTTAACAACACATGAATGTTGTTATACCTTAATGAGGCAAGATTAAGGGAAATTAAAATGTGTGTGTGGATGAACAAAGTGATTCAGGTGTGGACGCAGGTGCGGTCCCCCTCTTGTGTGTATGAGGGCAGGACTGTCTGTGTTAGAGGATGTTGTGCTGGATCTGAGCAGACGAACAGAAGTGTGCCCACAGACTGCCAGATTGATGCCTGATCAAGTAACTCTTTAATTATCTCATGTGTTCAGTGCTGTGTTTGTATCTCTGTCCTCTCGTCTCCTGCTACAACTGTTCACACACTTTCACAGCCCTTTTCATGTGTGTTTCTGTTTTGTGATCTGTCTGTTGAGTTGAGTGCCATTTTCAAGGACTTTGGTCGATTAATTAGGGATGAATGGAATGAGCTGTCTACTCGATTTAATTAGTCAGGTAATAAGACATAAATGTTTCATTGACATTTATAAACAGATGTACATGTGATATTTAATCTATCTATCTATCTATCTATCTATCTATCTATCTATCTATCTGATCAGATAAACTTAACATTCCTCTCTTCGGATATGAAATGTAACAGTTTTGTTGATCTATCATTGTTTAAGGATAGAGGGATTCTTTGTTGCTCTACTCAGAATTAACCTATAGAAGGTTTCTTATCAAATCCTCCAAGTTAGGTTTTGATGACCGTATGGATATTCTGTTGGGGGAGTTGAATTGTGGACATTAAATTGTGCTTGGAAAATGTTTCTGTCACAGCCTCTCAGTGAGTAATTGGTTACTGTGGTAATTGCAAATGCCAGTTCTAGGATGGATGTCACATATTTAATGGCCGTATTTATTTTGCTTGTTTGCGTGTTTTATTGGACGTTATCATGTCATTTCATTACATTATGTGCTGTGGGACGGATTTCTGTTGTATAGTGTAATTCAAGGCATTGGTAAGTGCAAACATTTCTTCATTTAGCCTATTAGTTTTTAGACATGTGCACAGTGATTGATGATATGCTTTTCTGTTCAGTTGTGTTTTCTTTTTATGAATTTGCATATGTAGTTACCCTTAAACAACATCTTAAACCAGCCTAGGTTAGTTTGATGATCTTAACTGGTTTCAGCTTTTCTTCCATCCTGACCAAGAGGTTTAAAAAAAAAAAAAAAATGTATCTGGTTTAGCTGGTCAGCCAGCTGATCTCCAAGGGTGGCTAACTGATAGATGCTCAATATCCCTCTAAAACAAACAAAACAGACCAGCCTAACCTGCTTGGCCAGACTGGGAGACCAGCTAACCTCCTTAGGCTGGTTTAAAATGTTTTTCAGCAGCGTAAAAATGCTAAAATGAAATGAAAACAAAAACAGCTCAAACCAGCCTAAGCTGGTTGTCTGTTCTTAGCTGGTCTCCCAGTCAGGCTGGCTGTTTCTTGAGGGGTTTTGGGGCACTTCTCAGCTGATCAGGGATGTGTTTCCCTTTCAACTACGTAACTCACTGCTTAACCACCATAGTACAATGCATCGTTGAAGAAATTGAAAACTGCTTCCCAAAACCATAGTAACTATGTCGACATCCATCGTTTGAACCACAGTGGTTCAGCAATATAGAGCTGTCGTTAATAACATTACGCAGGGGGAATAATTACTTCTGCGGATATAAAATTATAATAGCTAATTTACACATATACCAGAAAGCTGTTTAATGTGTGAAAGCTGCTGGCACTAGTTAATCTGACAGATCCACTGCACTGCAATAAAGGGGTTTCCCTTTACATCAGACTTTGGGGTTCCCCCGACGCACTTGAGCACATATGCACATGCGCACTCTTCAAATAAAAATATAAGAACTTCACTATGCGTTAACATGGACACATAAGCCGTGTTCTCTGACAGAAGCCCTTTCTCTTGACAGCCTTTAATACCTTAAACGGCTGCATTCGCATTTACGTGACATTTGAACACCGCTTTCTGCAAAACCCTAGAATAAGTCGTTTTCTTAAATGCATGTAAACGTGATCAAAGTCTTGACAGAATGAAAGATTTATTTGGAATAAAAGATATAGAAGCCTCAGCAAAGTGAAATGATGTCCACACAGCAAACTAACAAGGAACTATGCTTCTAACCATAGGCAAAGAGTTGTTGTAGTTGATTTTCACTTATTTTGGTGAGGCAAGTGGCTTATTTTGGGTTTGTTTCTCCAGACAATGTATCTTGTTTAACTTGCGAGATCTGGCAACACTGCAATTGGTATTTCACCCACCCCTTAACGCAGAGTACTGTCATTTTACAAAGAATGTTATTAATCATTCTTTTATTTTGTTCTAACCGGTAACCTTTTGAAAAGGAGGCTGCTGAACTTATGAACCGGAACAAAAAAATACAGTTTTTGCTCAGAACGAACCGAAATGAAAAACTTTTAGTTTTGTAGTCCCTGCACACAACTTTGTGATGCTGTTTGCTATGTTCACTGGAACTACGGTTTTGGGAAACACCAAATCGTTGAACTTCGTTGGTAACAATGGAACTTGCGACCATAGTTGGCTAACGATGCTTTTGGGAAACGCAACCCAGGCTGGGAGACTATCTTAAACCAGCTAAGCCCAGTAAACCAGCCAAGGCTGGTTTAATCTGTTTTTGGTTCAGCAGGGTGTTGCAATATCTATTTATCTCAATCTTTCTCCTTTCGCCTCTTCTTATCCTCTCTGTCCCAGAGACTGGCTGATCTTTCAAATACTCTTCAACATGCCTGCCATTGTGAACCTGCTCTTCAACACTGTCAACACCAACACCACCATCTCCTTCTCTTTGGTGCTGCCGCTGGTCAGCATCCTCTCCCTGCTGGTGGGGGTCGGAGGTCACCTGCTCATGTGGTTGGTTTTGATGCGTAATCCACGGCGACGCTCAAAGCCTAGCTCGGTTCTCCTGTTAAACCTGAGTTTTGCTGATCTTTGTGCTTTGCTCACCCTGCCGTGTGTGTTACTAAGCGCTAGCTCTCAGAACTGGCAGCTGGGTGGAGGCGTTTGTGTGCTGTTGAGCTTCATGACCTCACTGACTGCCGGGGTGGACATCTTCAGTCTGGCTGCGCTCTCTGTGTTGCGTTATCGGATAGTGGCTCCCTCAACACGCCCCCCCGCCACCCCTGCACAGGTGTGAGTATCTGAAGTAGAGCAAAAAAATACAGTTATGAGTGTATGACAGATGCATAGATGAATGAATTGAAAATGTAATATTTATGTATTACACAAAGTAAAAAGATACATCTAAAATGTATGCTATTTGTTTTCTTTGAAGTAAAAAAAAATCATCCTTAAGATATGAAGGCTTGTTTTCAGAGAATATATCTTGAATATAAATGTATTTTGTCTTGTGGCATTGGTAGATTTTTTTCTCACTAGTTTTAATTGATAAACTAGTGAAACAAACCATTGCCAGTGCCACAAGTCAAAGTATACTTATATTCAAAATACAGTCCCTGAAAACAAGCCTTTAATATCTGAAGCAGTTTTACTTCTCAAGTAAATATTTTTGACGAAAATACGGTCAAGTCATTTATATTGGTATAGCGCTTTTCACAACACACATAGTTTTAAAGTAGCTTTTCAGAAAATTATGCTTCAACAGAAAATTAAGCTGTAATATCTGTAATATCATTAGAGTTATCATTGTGCAGTTTGAAACTCATTAAGAATGTAATTTTTTCGTAGTACTGTGGTGGTACCATGCTACAGTGATGGTATCAGTGATATTCACATGGTACTGAATGATTACCATATTCACATAGTAATACCATGGTATTTTTATTTATTTATTTATTTTGTACATTTTAGTATCACTTACAAAAATTTAGCATAAAATAACCATGTTTTTTGGACATGAACCATGATAATACCATGGATTTTGAACACAGCCATGATAGTGATATATTGAAAACAAAATGTTAACTGAAAAAATTGGATTCATTTGATAATATGACATTTAAATTAACTGGTTTTATTTAAGTCAAACTTATTGTTTAACTGAATCAACCTGAATACATAGGTTACAGTAAAATAACAAATTTAATGGTTAAATCTGGTAGAAATATCTTCTTAAAGGGATAGTTCACCCCAAAATTAAAATTCTCTCATCACTTATTCACCATCATGCCATTCCCGATGTGTATGACTTTCTTTCTTCTGCTAAACACAAAACAAAAAAACAAAAAAAAAATCTCAGCTCTGTAAGTCCATACAATAAAAGTGAATGGTGGACAGAACTTTGAAGGTCCAAAAAGCAAATAAAGCAGCATAAAATTAATCCAAATGACTCCAGTAATTAAATCCTTATCTTCTGAAGTGATATGATAGATGTGTGTGAGAACAGTTCAATATTTAAGTCCTTTTATACTATAAATCTCCACTTTCACGTTCACATTCTTCTTCTTTTGTTTTTAGTGATTCACATTCTCTGTGCATATCGCCACCTACTGGTCAGGGAGGAGAATTTATTGTAAAAAAGGACTTAAATATCGATCTGTTTCTCACCCACACCTATCATATAGCTTCTGAAGACATGGATTTAACCACTGGAGTCATATTGATTACTTTTATGCTGCATTTATATGCTTTTTGGACCTTCAAAGTTCTGGCCAGCATTCACTTGCATTGTGTTTTTGGGTGAAAATTAACCTTTAAGGTAACAATTGCAGGGTACCACATTTTACAGTGTACCAATAATTATTGGAAGCACTTTGGAGTGCCATTTGATAATTTTGGTATATGAATGTGGTAATTATACAATACCATTGTATCATAATTATAGAGCAGAATGGTATTACGATCATCACTGTATCAATATTGAAAGATATATACAGGCACAAAGTGTATCTATGATAGCATCTCTCATTCACAGTCTCTCATATGCACACAGAGCTGGAACGGTTGCTGTCATCTGGCTGGTTTCCATCGCCATGGCCCTTCCTAAGGTCACGTACATCCAGTTTGACAGTGGTTGCACTTGGTCGGTTGGGCGTGGTCATTGGTTGGGGTTCCTTGTTCCTGCATTCCTGGTGTACTATGTGGCTCCTCTACTCTGCATTGCCCTTCACTGCGGGCTCATCATCACCCACCTGTACCGCTGCCGGGGCACTCTGGCTGCCGACCACCGCAATAAAAAAGCCACTGCCCTTCTCATTGGCTCCACACTGGTGTTTGCCATCAGCTGGCTGCCTTATTACGTGCTGGAGTTTGTCAATGTCTTATCGCCATCCCTTAATTCTGTAAGTTCACCCGTCAGTTGGCCCGTAAGCCCAACCCCCAGTTCCCCCGCCCCATCCACGTCAAGTACGGAGGTGTCGCTCCTGTGGGAGGTGACCTCGCTGTCTGCCATTCTCCTGATTTGTCTGGCACCTTGCTGGAACCCACCACTCTACTTCCTGCTGTCTAAGCCAGCCCTGCGGCAACTGAGAGCGCTGTTACCAATCATGCACAAACGCTGGAGAGTTGCTACCCTCCTACAGCAAATAGTGCCAAAACACGCTCCCACACAACCCCACTCACAGCCTGGGTCTCAACACACTCCTCACATACTACCAGCAACACAACCACAATGAGAAAATGTATCTTTTATTTAAGCAATAAGGTAAAGAGGTCATGCTATATTGTGATAATAGTCACGGCTAAAGACCGTTATATTCAAAATATATACAGTGAAAAAAGTGGTATTATGCAATTGTTACCTTAAGGATCACTTTCTATTTTATTTAAACCTTAAAATGTACTTTCATTGGTGTAACCAAATTATATTTTTGACATGAATAAAACCTAATTTAGATGTTACCACATTTAATGTTACCTGACAAAACACTTTTTTTTTACAGTGTAGCATGGTCTCGAGTGCTTTATTGCTTTTGTAAAATGGTTACTATAATGTTTACTAGATATGATAAAGTGCATAACAATTTGTTTATTAAAACATTCTTTTATTACTATAAGTAAATTCATTAAGTGCCATTCTTCCACCATAATATATAATTTCTGACACAACAGAACGTTGCTATGCAACAAAAAAAAGTTAACAGCTATTGGTCCTGTGCAGTAATATGGTAAAGAGTTGTTACTATAGCCTATAGAGCGCAAAAGTGCCCGCCCACTTTTTCAGCCATCTTGGTTCTGGGAGTATTCTTCCCATTCATTTTTTCCATATGGATTTCATAAAATCCTTCATAAAAGAGTTCTAAACCATGAACCAAATCAACCTGCTCAGAAGTGTATATCAAGGTTACAAACTTAGTTTTGAAGTGGAAACATTATTTGAAAACCGGACAAAAATGCAAAGGTACAAGACTGTGGGAATGAACTACAATCCCATGAAGCATTGGAAAGGTAAACTATTGATTTAAAGGAGCACTCAGTACGTTTTTGTTACGTTGTCTTGTACTTACACTGACACCTAGGGGCGTGGATGCGGCATCATTCAAACTCAATAGTTTTCAGTTACAGATGCCATTGTAGAAATTCACTGTTCACGAGTGTGAGTGAAAGTGTCCAATAACAGGGTGGTTACTAAGATTAAATGAGTAGTATTCAGCTAGTCATGTGATCCTAACATGGCAGCCCCAGTGAGGGGACCCTCTCCATGTAGAATAAAGCAGCTTTCATGAGGTTACTGATATGACTAAAGTCTTTATCTCATGTGAGTACTCATGATTTTAGACATTGGTTTCAAAATAACAATTCATTTCTTTAGAAATAAAACTTTTTAACTGAGGAAAAAACTACTGAGTGCACCTTTAAAGTTGTTTATTATAAATATATAATCAATATGTTTTACATTTATTGCAAAATATTGAGATATATGGGAAAATATAAGTAGTTTGAGAGTGTAGTAGGGAGACCGACTTTATTGCATCATTTACTGACAGATTGCATCATTTACATGTGTGTAATGCAAGTGAGCGGTCACTGCAGTGCTAGTTTAGTGCGCTTTATTCACAGCAATTCTCTGATTGGTGGATTGTTTCCCTTCAGGATCAAGGGTAATGTAGTTCTTCACCATGAATTCTGAAATTAAACACGTTTTTAAAATTAAGTTGGAATAACATGGACTGATGACTTCAACAGAAGCATATACCATTGATTAACAACCTTGCGGTTGGTCTGTCTTGAAAGGTTTATAAGTTATCGTCAAAAATCTATTTCCCTATGGAGAAAATGAATGGTATTTTTTATCAGATCCTGACTGTTGTGCTCTATTGTGTATTTCAGCATGACCAATAAGCATCTAAAACTGGAACAATCTATTTTACAATTGCCAGTATATCTGAGGTACCGGAATGTATCTTCTGGAAATCTGCTCAACAAGCAACAATAGATACAATTATAATAAATACTATGAGGCATGTACAGATTACAATACTATGTACACATTACAATATACAATATACTGTACATTACAATCCAATCTACATTTTAAAATATACAATCTTTTTATGACCATATATATTTTGTATACAATAGAGGACAGAATAGAAATAGTATGTATCCACTTGTATAAAGTGCATTGAATGCATGTGTGTGAATGTGCTGGACTTAACTGCTGTGGTCCTGGTTGAGCATGGATACAGCATTGGGAAAGAAGCTGTGCGGGTTTCTATTAGTCTTGGTTTACTACCAAGATGTACATGGTAAGAAACAGCACATACCTGGTATAGCTATTCTAATACATACTTTCCACCATCAAGACTTTGAATATGAACCACAAACACACCTACACACATGCACAAAGTACACACACACACACACAACGACAGGTGTTTTCTGCAAGAGCATCCTCGTCCCTCTCACGCTGGCTGAGATTGTGAGTTGCTTAGTAACACTACCGAGAGGAATAGAAACATAAGACCATGGACCTCTGCATTTATGGCTCAGCATCACATTTACAATGTTCCAGCATGCCAGCTGCTCACTCTATCTCTCACTGTCTCTCAAAATCTCTCACTCGATCTCTCTCTGTCACAAAAACGGTTCTCACCCTTGTATCACAGCAGATTTGTATCAGTAACTCAGTCACACTCACACACATTAGCATGCTCTCAACAACATATGTATTCATTTTAATTCGCTTGTAATTGTATGCTGTGTTTTTGATCGCAGTGGTGAGTAATAGTTTAGATTTGTGTGGGTTACCAATGGCTGGTACTGTATGTCCGATATATCATCTATAAAGACTAAATGTAGTGTGTTTGATGCTCGCTTGCTAAGCACTGGTGTTATAAATCATCAACACGTTCTGTAAAGAGCTTTCTGACAGTCATTATCAGTTTTATTTGAAATGTAATGCACTGTGACTCATAATGGAAAAGTATAAAGATTTGTCATTAATGGCAGAATGGTGCATCGCAGTCGAATGGCTGAGAACTCCAGCAAGCAGCTCTCAGAACCGTCACCTGCGTATGAGTCATCATACTTCACAAAATGTTTCATTCTCTGCTAATATTGTAGCCAGTGTAATAAAATGTGGATCTGAAATGATCCCACAGATTTCTCATTTGTCTCTTTTTCCTGAACTGAACTGGAAGGATGGATAGAAAGAGAGAAGGATATAGCCCAGTGGAGGTTGCTCCTTCATAGTTTGGGAGACTTAATGAAGGTTCTCAGGTATGTTTTATTCAAGTATCAACATGGGTAGCAAAGCTGGATGAAATTACTGAGAAATATTTGAGTTCATGTTGAAAATTCTGACTTTTGATTGCAGATAAATCTGAGTTAAGCAAAAGTCTTCATTTTCTGTCCATTTTCTAAGAGAAACAGTTGAGATACTCAAAGGATAGTTCACCCAAAAATGGACATTCTGACATAATTTACTCACCCTCATTTTGTTTTGAACCTGCATGACTTTCTTCAATGGCATACAAAAGGAAATGTTCTGCAGAATGACAGCCTCAGTCACCGTTCACTTTCATTGCATCTTTTCCCCATACAATGAAAGTGAATGGTGACTGAGGCTGTCAGTACCTAACATTCTGCCAAATATCTCCTTTTTTCCTTGGAAGGGTTTGGAACAGCATGAGGGTGAGTTAAAGGAATATTCCAGGTTCAGTACAAGCTAAGCTCAATTGGCAGCATTTGTGGCATAATATTGATTACCACAAAAATATATTTTGAACCACCCCTCCTTTTCTTTAAAACAAGCAAAAATCTGGGTTACAGTGAGGCACTTACAATGTATGTGAGTGGGGCCAAACCGTAAACGTTAGAATACTCATTGTTTCAAAAGTAAAGCCACAAGACAGTATGCATGTTAACATAATTTCTGTGTAATAAAATAGCTTACTTTTTGCTTCTTTTTTTTTTTTTTTTTTTTTAAAGAAAAGGAGGAACCAGTCTATTTTATTTTTTATTTTTTGTGGTATTCAACATTATGCCACAAATGCTGTCGATTTTGATTAACTTGTACAGAACCCGGAATATATCTTTAATGATGCCAGAATGTTCATTTTATGGTTAACTTTCACTTTAAAGAGATCTCGTTTGTGATTTTTCTTTACTACGGGAAGCCTATTTTTCACTTAAATAATCACTCCAGTTTCCAAGTCCAAGAATGAATGCCACAGAGTAGATTCTGACCCCTCTTGGTAAATCTTTCATCTCTCTAGCACAACCAATCTCTGACCTTTTTCCATTCTTGCCTTTTAGCCCTGGACTGAAATGTATTACAGAGTGGCATTCATGGTGATGTAGGAATTTTCTCATTGTGAATGCTCAGATAGGTTTTTGTGGTCTTGACTACATGGTGACATTTAATCTGCATTCAAGGCAGGCAATTTCATCAAATAACAACAAAGTTGGAAATCATCTCATGGGTGGGTGGATGGAAAAAAACTGTAGAAAAGGTCAGGAGGTTGGCTGATGTCAAAGTATTTTGCTGATGCCTGTCATTCAACAATAACAAAAGCATCCAATCAGTTTGTTTACACAGGGTTTTAAGCCGACTGGAAAATTGGCTTGTTTTTTATATATATCCTATTATATAAACCAACAAAATACCAGCCAGATAAGTGACCATTTAAATCTTTTTCCTGAATCTGGCACAACATTCCTGCAGCCCTCACCGAGATAACAATGGTTCAAAGAGGTCATTTTTGAAGTGCATACAGGCTGAGGAGAATAACACAGAAAATGGAAGTGAGCTGTCCCACAATTACGCTGAGAGCATCACCGCACTCACAAGCCTTATACGCACTTAAACTCACTCGTTATTCTCTGCAATTATAACATTCATATTTTAGTTTTTTTCTGAATAATTAAGAGTTATCAATGCTCCCATCAAACTCCTTTCGGACACACACAGAGCTGCTAGGGTCTGATGAGATGCAATTAACACTGCAGATTAACAAGCTCATCTGTGACATGAGCTCAACATGCTCCACTGGTCCCTCTCGACCCTTTCTGTCATCACGCAACACCACAGACCACCACGGACTTGAAAGTCTAGCTCTGAGTGGTTGATAGAACTGCCCAGCTAAAGCCTCTGCCTGCTGTGGAGCCGCATTGAGCTGGCAATGTGACATGGAATTTGGAACATGGAACATGGAATGTACATGAAAGATACATACATACATACATACATACATATATATATATATATATATATATATATGATTGTCTGCTCTCCAAGAAGTGAAACAGCAGGAGCATTTGCATCATGGTTATTTAGAATACATATGCATTCTCTCATCTATACTGGTATAACACAGTGTATTGCAAAAACAATTGCAGCTGTGATGTGCACAAACTATACAGATTAAAATCAATATGAAATCAAAATAAACAATTTTTACTGTCTTAATACACATTCCTTGTTTAATTATTAGCAGTTTCATCGGTGCACATTATGCCAAAGAAAAAAGGTTTGTATTTGCAATATTTCATCAAAATGTAATCCTTTGCTCCGCCTCTGAAACGACTTTCCTTTTTAGATGATGTCACCAACCCCTGCTTTTTTTCAAACCCCTACAATCCAATCAATTCCCAACATTTAAAGTCATTTTGTCGCTGTCCTTTTCTGCATATCACTACCCCCTTCGGCATATCGCGGCCCATTCGGCCCCGTTTCGCGGCCGGCCCACCGGGAAAAGTCCCGGTTCTCCCGATGGCCAGTACGCCCCTGCTAGGACATAGAATAGGATGCTACTACGTGACAGTAGGCAATTTTGTGCCTTACTATGGGACAAATCTGAAGGCTGTGTGTAAATGCTAATTTTAAATTCACTGGTCGAGCTTTTGAGAGATGAGCATTCATTAACTTCATATGATGAGGAAGTCACTGTTATGTGTTAAGCGACCTGTTAGTGCTCGCTCGCTCTCATGAGAGTAAGCCTATTTCTTTAAAGTGTTGGTCTATGCCTCTATAGTCTTGTGGATTTACTGTTATTTTCGTTATTTCAGTAATATTAACAAATTCATCTGATCAATTTACCAGAAGTTATTTTGTCTCACGGCCTTGAGGAAGAACAGATGACGTTGCAGGATGACCAATCAGGAAAAAAGGGGTGATTCAGGGCCACCCACATGTGTGAATTCATTTTCACCTCTTTTAGTTTCTTTTTAGATGGAATCAGATGAACAGTGTCCCGTGGCCATTTTTCCAATTTTCTATTTTTAACTTGAGCATAAAATTGAAAGTACGAAAAACAAGTCGTCATCTGTTTTTTAATATTGGTTTTGTAAATGATTAATGAAATAAGTCTTTTCATTTTTCCAATTTTGGATATGGACCGGGGCGTAGATTCCAGGGGGGATGGGGAGAGGTAACCCCCCCAATAATACCCCCCCCCCCCCATGTTCCAGTGTTCAAGCCAAATCTACACCCTTGAATATGGAAAGAAAACGAATGCTACACTGATTAAGATCAATTGGTCTATTCAGAAAATATTAAAAGAGCCCTCAAGGAAACGCTTTTCCTTCTTCCTATGAAATAAATGATACTTGATGTGGTTGCAATAAAACTAAACGACCACTTAATAATTCATGAAGCACTTGACAACTTCAGTTACTGGAGAGAGAAAAAAGAATTCTTGAAGGATGCGCTTTATAAGACTTGGAGAGAAAGAGATTTGCGAGTCATTATGGGGTAAAACAAAGTACTTTTCAAGGACGAAGCAAATTAACACTTTTCCTCGATATGCGTGGGTGAGAGACAGATAATGGACCAGACAGATTGAGATCATTCAGGTAAAGGACTTGGGCGAATGGGCGTGGCTACAGCCCAGGGGCGTGGCTACACGCTTTCCTATGAAAAGCCACTCACTACAGAGACTTAAAGGGACGCACAGGTGTACAGTGACACGTTAGTCACGCAGCGCTGCTGTTCACAAAGAAGAGATTAAATGTTTACACTCAAGTCAACGTGAGAAAAAAGGTGGATTTCGCGCCATTACGGTCAAATTCACATCGGTAGCGTGTCTTTTTTTGTCAGACTACTGCCATGTGATGGCATATGAGTCGAGTGTAATGTAACAGTCTCCACCGACGCTTGTGTGCCGCTTTTGACGCTCAGTGACATGACATGGACGGCGGAGTGTCTCACTGATAACAGATGAACTGAGGAACGATGTCGGACCAGGTAAGAGCTGGATACATCTTCACCGCATGTGTGTGTTTGAGTCCTTTTCACTTCACAGGTTTGGGATGTACGCCGGTGTAGCACACGCCCTCTTCTTCTGCACCCTTTGTGTCACTTTGTTTCTTTAGGAGTGATTGTGTGTTCTGAAAACATTCCTGAACTGAAATGATAATCGAAATCCCTTCTATTTTTATATATATTTTCAATGTAAATATTAAAAGATAGCAGTAGTGATCATTTGACTCATTATAAATTATAATGAGGTATCAAGTTATCATTTTGTAGTTGATTCATTATTAAAATCTCGATTAATAATGATTATAATTAATGGTTATTATTCATAATTATAATTATTGCATGCAATAGTCCTTTAACGTTGCACCCTTTGTGCCACTTTATGAGTGATTGTGTTTTAAAAACATTCCTGTACAGAAACCTTCAATTTTAATTTATTTTCCTTGTAATGCTAAACATAGAAAAAAAAATTTATAATAATTGATGTCAATTAATAATGTTTGCAAGTTCTCATTTTTGGGTTGTTTGATAAATTAATGATTTTTATTCGTAATTATAGTCATTGCATACAGTAGTACAAGATTTCCGGCACACCTGCAGTGCTGCGGCGAGATTAATTGCTGTATTAATATTGATGGTAGTTGCCCTTGCGAGCAAACACAGTAAACACTTCAAGAGGCCTCTTGGTGATTTTGGTTAAAAAGAGATCGGTGGATGAAGCCTAACAGCCTTGAGACTGCGACAAAGCTGTCTGTTGGAATGTTTATGCACATTTTATATAGGGCGAATGCTTGTTTGTGTGAAAGGGTTCATATAGTGGGCAAGGACAAACAGTGTTTATTACTGTTTTGACCTAATTTCATTTAAAGTACAGTACACAACGAATTCCCAAATGATCAAAACCGTTCACCTTCCTATACATTATTAATCCAGACATCCTACTGACTGTAATTGGTTTTGAGTGTCATTTTTATTGGGTAAACATCTTTGCCTCTGATCTGATCATATATTATTACTTGTCTTTGGATTTCACAGGGTTATGGCTTAACTCTCTCGGCTGCTCCCCCACTTCGCAGGGGCAGCACCCCCCTGCCAATCAAGCATCAGCTTAGGCGAGAGGAGGCCGTGTCTGAGGATTACGATTGGACGCCGGGGCTTGACGAGCCTGCGACTCCACAAATCAGTATCAGCAATGTCCAAGATTCGCCCACCCCAAAACCTCCACAACAAAAGTACCACGGACCCCTTCGGATAGTACTCCTGGGCCAAAACGGAGTGGGCAAATCTTCTCTGGCACTTTGTCTTGCCGGACTGTCCGACAGATCACTCTCTATAGACTCAGAAAATCAAGCAAATGGTAAAGATATTTGTATAGCTTCTTTATTGTGTGCTCAGAATGAAGCTTCAGTTGGATGCCAAGGACTGTACTATTTTTAGATTTGCTTGGGATGGAACACACTTATCACCTCGCAGACACCCAAGATCACTAGTGTAAGGCTCTCAGGTTTTGATTGGAAAAAGCAGAGTCGGTGCCGTGAAGGCATCCATCTTATTTTAGGTCTTTCATCATCGTGTGTCTTAATGAGGTGGGAGAGAACAAGCTCCTTCTCTCAGTACAGAGGCTGAGAGCATGTGTGCACAAACAGAGCGTGTCATTTACTAGGGGTAAAGAGCCAATCAGACAAACTGACTCTCTCTCTCTCTCTTTTTTTTCCTTACCTGAGTTGAGTGTACTTGTGCATCGATTCTGCACAGTGAACTAAATTATTGTACCACGGCGTCTCAAATCCAATTTTGAACTTGCCTTTCAAAACTTTTTGTAATATTTTCCACAGTGTGTTGTTATACATTTGAACCCAGTGAAATTGCCAGTTTCTGCTTAACTGCAGAAATAAAATTAGAAGCTTATTGAACGCTGATGATCTCATTTTCTTTATATGCAAGAGTGCCAGTTTTTAACAATTGTTTGTGTGTGTTTTAGATGAGGGTTACCAGCGACGAGTGACCGTTGATGATGAGGACAGCACAGTTTTAGTGTATGACAGTTGGAAACAGGTGGGTGAAGCACACTCCCATGCATAAAAGCAAATTGAGATTTGTTTAACCCTAGGGAGAAAAACAACTTTTTTTAAAGGGATTGTTCACCCAAAAATGACAGTTCTTTCATTATTTACACACTCATGTCTTTGACTGACTTTGTTCTGTGAAACACAAAAGGAGATATAACTATATTTAATACTTCACCCAAAAATAAACATTCTCTTATCATTTACTTACATCCCAGATGACTTTCTTTCTTCTGCTGAACACATATGAAGATTTTTAGAAGAATATCTCAGCTCTGTAGGTCCATACTTTAAAGGTCCATAGACAAATATGGCAGAAGTAGTACAAGTTGTATGGGTAGTATGCAATTCCGAATTCAGCCGTACTATCAAGCTCCACTTTCACACTCTTCTTCTTTTGTTTTTGGCGATTCACATTCTTCTTGCATATTGCCACCTACTGGGCAGGGAGGAGAATGTATAGTAAAAAAGGACTTAAATATTGAACTGTTTTTCACCCACACCTATCATATCGCTTCTGAAGATATTGATTTAACCACTGGAGTCTTACTTTAATGCTGCCTTTATGTGCTTTTTGGAGCTATAAAATGTTGGTGCCCATTCACTTGCATTGTGAGGACCTACAGAGCTATAATATTCTCCTACAAATCTTCATTTGTGTTCAGCAGAAGAAAGAAAGTCAAACGCATCAGGGATGGCATAAGGGTAAGTAAATGATGAGACAATATAAATTTTTGGGATGAACTATCCCTTTAAGCAAAATGTTAGGGACTGACGTCAACATTCTTCAAAATTGTTCCTCTTTTGTTCCATGGAAGAAAATACATCAAAACGGTTGGGTGAATTTTTAGTTTTGGGTAAACAAATTTTATTTGTATAGTGCTTTTCAAAGGAGCAACTTTACAGAAAATTATGCTGTAACAGAAGATTGTCCTACTGTATAATGATGTCTGATGTCTTAAAGTCCTCACTGAGCAGTTTAAATGAAAAACATGACTGAAAATCAATGAAAATCCGAGGTCCGAAGTGCAGGCAGTGGCCAGTAAAGTATGCCTTGTTGTATGGTTGAGTTGGCAGCAGTTCATCCTCTTGTAAAGTCCATCGTAATAGATTGAAGTGATGCAGACAGTGATCATCGAAGTGCCACTCGCTGTCTGGTTGGCATGGTAAAGCTCTTCCTGACCTATAACAGCGAAGGACTGAAGTTGCTCGTAGGGACACCTTAAAGCACTAAGTGATACCTATTTTTCATGAAATATGGGTTAAAACTAAGTATAAACGCAGCTCAGATGCTGAAATTCATCCTAGCAACAAGTTTGGCAGGAGAATATTTACTAATTGAATCTCCTTAGCATGCCAAAGTCACAACATGGTCACTGCCTACTGAAACCTTTGCTCTCCATTTTGGATCACATTTAGCAATCTTCTAAGATATAAGTATTTCGCAGTGAGTCTTAGCGGTCAATATTTATTTTTACATTATTCACACAACAGAGCCCCCTCAGTAAATCATTAACCTATTCCAAATGATTTTGGGTGTCAGTGAGGTGTAGAAGTATTCCATATTCTAAAACTTAAAAAGAGGGCTGCTCTTAGATGAACATATCCAAATTTTAGCCACCTAGCTTGCTGAAAGTCAAAGCATATACTTGTTCAACAGTGGTAAAATTCTGCAACCTTGAAAGCCCATGCAGCATTGCAATTTTGCAACACTTTTCCAAAATTCACCCAAAAAGGAAATATGCATAAATCTCATAATTATCATAACCAGAATGACAGCCTTAGACACCATTTTCATTGCATCTTTTTTCCTTTCATTGAAATGGAATGGTAACTGAGGCTGCCATTCCTCCTAATATCTCCTTTCGTGTTCTATAGAAGGAATAATTATGACAGAATTTTCATTTTTGAGTGATGTATCCATTTAAAGGGGCATAAAAAAATAAGAAATGCATTATTATCAATGCTTTGATCTCTGAGGGTTAAACCAGGCTTTCATTATTTTGTCTGTGTTGTACATTGTGGCTTTTAGAATTTATTAAAATGTCTTCTAATGGCTTTACTACCAGCATACATTTTTGTTCATTAGTGTACAGTTCTGGTAAATGGGTAGGCACAGTCACAAATCATAATGTGAGTGGTTGAGGCAGAAAGAAAGAGAGCGAGAGAAGGATAGAGGTTAATAGAGACATAAAGAGGGGATGCAGAGAAAGATAATAAGATTGTGTTTTGCTCTTGACCCTCCAGCAGAGGTTTGTCTGATGTTTGTCATTTCTGTTTCCTTTTACTTTAGGGGGAAATTGTTTTCAGTTTCCTGTAATTTGTCCCATTTCTGCTGAGTGCATCTGCTGGTGTTTAGGAACCTTTCACAAGCATTTTATGTGTATCCTCCAGTGTTTGGTGTTACGTGATAAAAGTAACGTGTGTTACATAATCAGATTACTTTTTCGAGTAACGAGTAAAGTAACACAATATTTTAAATAATTTGATCCGATTTTCTCCCAATTTGGAATGCCCAATTCCCTCTACTTAGCAGGTCCTCGTGGTGGCGTGGTTTCTCACCTCAGTCTGGGTGGTGGAGGACAAGTCTCAGTTGCCTCCGCTTCTGAGACAGTCAATCCACGCATCTTATCACGTGGCTCACTGTGCATGACACCGCGGAGACTCGCAGCATGTGGAGGCTCATGCTACTCTCCGTGATCCACACACAATTTACCACGTGGCCCATTGAGAGCGAGAACCCCTAATCACGATCACAAGGAGGTTACCCCATGTGACTCTACCCTCACTAGCAACCGGGCCAATTTGGTTGCTTAGGAGAACTGGCTGGAGTCACTCAGCACGCCCTGGATTCGAACATGCGACTCCAGGGGTAGACCATAATATCCAAGTTATTTTTTAAAATAAGTAACGACGTTGTTTTTGTACACCTTTCCCCGTAATGTGATAAATCAGGAGTAAAAGTGTGCAAACTTTGAGGAGGGGCATGATGGGCATTGTAGTTCTAGAGTGTGGGAGGCTTACTAGAAGGGCCGGCCCAAGCCTTTATGTGGCCCTAAGCAGAATTTGATTTGGGGACCCCTCGGTGCCGCCAATGCAATTGACTATTGTCAGTGCACACTATAAATCTAACACACCCATTATCAATTTTATTAGTTGTAAATGTGTTGCTTACATCATACCAATGTCTGCCTGGCATGTTTTTACCCTTCTACGGTTTTTAATTGTAACAGTATCAAACCCACAAGAGTGGTCCGGTGTTAATTTGCACTTTAATATTCAAATTCTTACATTACTAAGTGGCATACTTAATGTGGTGTACCGAAAAGTAGCAAAATAAACCAGCAGACAGTGCATTTACTGCTTTTGGTTAAAAAAAAATTATTTGCAATGTGCAAAAGTGCAGAACAATCAACTACAAATAAAATAACTTAAGATAAACGTTTCTTCTTATATAAAAAATCAATGTAAATGTACAAAACGGACAATATTAAATTAAATACTTAAATAATGACATAAAATGAACAGAGCAGATGGACCTGTAACAAGATAACAATAATGGTTCAAGAATAAAATATAAAGCTGAATAACAGTGATATACAGTGATGAGTGATATATCCATTTAAAGGGGCATAAAAAAATAAGAAATGCATTATCAATGCTTTGATCTCTGAGGGTTAAACCAGGCTTTCATTATTTTGTCTGTGTTGTACTTTGTGGCTTTCAGAATTTATTTAAAATGTCTTCTAATGACTTTACTACCAGCATAAATTTTAGTTAATTAGTGTACAGTTCTGGTAAATGGGTAGGCACAGTCACAAATCATAATGTGAGTGGTTGAGGCAGAAAGAGAGCGAGAGAAGGGTAGAGGTTAACAGAGACATAAAAGAGGGGATGCAGAGAAAGATAAAAAGATTGTGTTTTGCTCTTGACCCTCCAGCAGAGGTTTGACTGTTGTTTGTAATTTCTGTTTCCTTTTAATTTAGGGGAAATTGTTTTCAGTTTCCTGTAATTTGTCCCATTTCTGCTGAGTGCATCTGCTGGTGTTTAGGAAACTTTCACAAGCATTTTATGTGTATCCTCCAGTGTTTGGTATTACGCGATAAAAGTAACGTGTGTTACATAATCAGATTACTTTTTCGAGTAAAGTAACGCAATATTTTTTATTTTAGACATATCTTTTTTTTTTTTTTTTAATAAATGTATCCCCCTTTTCTCCCAATTTGGAATGCCCAATTCCCTCTACATAGTAGGTCCTCGTGGTGGCGCGGTTACTCGCCTCAATCCGAGTGGCAGAAGACAAGTCTCAGTTGCCTCCGCTTCTGAGACAGTCAATCCACACATCTTATCATGTGGCTCGCTGTGCATGACACCGTGGAGACTCACAGCATGTGGAGACTCATGCTACTCTCCGCAATCCACGCACAACTTACCACGTGCCCTGTTGAGAGTGAGAACCCCTAATCACGATCACGAGGAGGTTACAGCTTGTGACTCTACCCTCCCTAGCAACCGGGCCAATTTGGTTGCTTAGGAGACCTGGCTAGAGTCACTCAGCACGCCCTGGATTCGAACTCGCGACTCCAGGGGTAGACCATAATATCTAAGTAATTTTTTTAAATAAGTAACACATTGTTTTTGTACACCTCTCCTTTCCCTGTATTGTGATAAATCAGGAGTAAAAGTGTGCAAATTTGAGGAGGGGCATGATGGGTATTGTAGTTCTAGAGAGCAGTAGCGATTCTAGCTTGAATGGCGCCTTGGGCGAAACCCGCTTCAACACGCCCCCAAAGTTGTTGGGGGGGGTGGGGGGGTCTGTGTGGGTGCCTCGTGCTGCCCCCCCACGTCGCCCATGCCTAAATCCGCCACTGCTAGAGAGTATGAGCCATGCTTATTAACGATGGGCAGAGCACAACAAGTCTTCTTTTAGCCCACCCTGAGAATTGTTTTAAAAATGGCAAAATATTGCTGGTAAAGGAATGTAAATCTGAAGGCTTCAGTGGAATCCAGTTATACACATCATTTGCAGTGGTGGATTTTTTTGCGCACTGGAGCTTAAATGAGCAGAATGTAACTGGGAGAATGGGATGAGAAAAGCTGACTCTGGATCAGCAGCTGCAAGCAACATTCAACATCGATTGTGTACATGGGGAAAATGTCTACATTTCTTAAAATATTCAAATTTTTTGTTATATAATAAACAAGTAATTTGATTCATAGCATTAAAAATGATTCCATTCAAGTTGTCAATATGCACATTTGCAGTTGTATGCGATAAACCAGTGGTGTCTGTACGCACCGTGGATCAGCCCAAAACAAGCGTGCACTGAGATGACTTAAGTGAAAAATATTTATTTATTCATCAGACTTATTCCTTGAACATGTTAGACTGGTATTCCCCACTGAATTTTATCCTGACTTCTGAAAAACATCTCAAGTTGACTCTGGCATTGTCGATGGGCTGGTATGATGCATATGATAACATATATAATGCAGGTTGAAGTGTTGAGTTTGTTGCATTTGGTAAGACAGTGGTTATTCTTTATTCATTTTGGCTGCCATGTCGATGGAAAAACAAATCATGCATATTCTTGTTATTGAGTCTTTATTATAAATATGATGTGAAGACCTACTGATTGTAGACTTAATAAATATCTGTTTGTTTGGTATTTTATTTTGACATGAGTACTGTACAGTAGCTAGCATGACCTGTAATGTCTCTACATATCTCTTTTATTTGTACTGAATGCATAGCAGAAGAGAGAGTGGCAGTGAGAAAAAAGTAACGCAAAAGTAACGTAACGCTTTACTTTCCATAAAAAGTAACTTTAATTAATTTAGATTAACTAAATTAACACTGGTATCCTCTATAAAATCAGCCTGGTCCAAGTCTTCCTTGTTATTTCCCAGTGAGTTATGGCTTCTGTTTTTAGACTGCACAGGACTTTAGAGTACCAGTAATCTAAGACCATATGGATCAATACAATGTGGCAATGTGGCATCATTATGCATTTTATTTATGGTTACACTAGTATATTGTGGGATTTGAGTAATTTATAATGTCAGCAAGATGACAAATCTAGATATGTTATCAAGTTGAAGAAAATTGGCTATTTGTCACACCTTTTTACTCCAGGTATTGTTACTCAGGGTCTTTGTTGTTGTTGTTGTTTTTAAAGTCAATTTAGTCACATCTGTACTGGCACATACCTTGAAGTCTTGGCTACTGAAAAAGCTATTGATCATTTCCAATGTAATTGCCAAGGAAAAAAGATGCAGTTCACTGAACACGAGTTTACCTTTTTGGTTTTCACACTGTATTGAGTAAATTGTCGCAATTTGGACTTTTAAATGGCCCATTATAGGCTATTTAATAGATTTTCAGAAAGGCATTAATGAAGCACAAAACGATACATGACACAGCAAAAATGTAAAGAGTGACATATACAAATATTAAACCATTATTTTGACCAACAGATATTGTAATTAATTAACATTTAAAACACATTTGACAACTTGCCCCAACCTGACATTTATGACAGATACCCTTATCCTGAGAACACTTTCTCAAACACTTTTTAACAAAACTTTGTTAAAATCTACCTTCATTATATAGTTGTTCTTTGCCGCTATGCCAGTGTGTTTTTATTGCATTCACTTGTTTAGCCAAGAGCAATTACAAAAATATGATCTTATATGCTGTTCGAATTGTAGTTTGGAGTTCAATATATATTTCTAATATACAACAGTTATGAACTACAAATGTTTGAAATCAACATACAAAACCAAATCTAGAGAAAACAAACATTTGTGCAATTGAACTATGACTCAAAACCTTATACTTATTGAGGGGAAAAGAGACTCTTTGATTCTGACCCTTGTGAGCAGTGTCATCTCTTCCCAAGCATCTGTGCAATTGAATTATTTACATCCATCTTCATCTGGAATGGGAAATCGCATTTGATGCCTCTCTGCTAGTTCTGACCTCACTTATCAATTCATATATCAACCAACTTTTCCTACTTCACTTTTGACTCAATCTGTTTGTCCTCCCCTTACATGATTCATGACTTTCACAAGGGAAGAAATCCTTATTAGATAGCCCCTTAACATCGTTTGATGTTATATACAATACATTTATATCCTTCACACCCTAGCCTGACAGACCAAAGCGTATAGTGTGGGTGTATCATTCACTCAATGTTCTCTTAATACTCTGAAATGTGATGATAAATCTTGCCTGGAACATACTGGTGTATATCACAGTGATCACATGGGCACATGGTTGAGATTTTGTATGAATCATACATGCACAGAATGTGTCTTTTTTTTTTTTTGGGTCACAGTTCACTAGATATCATACAAACACCTGTGCCAGGTATTGTGCATATAGATATTTAACATACCACATGTGTGTTATGTTGTAGCCTTGTGAATATTCAAATTTATGTGACTTAACCAGGTCTGTTGTTCTTCTAAAATCCTGTTCTTAATCATTATTTTTGTCTTGTTTTCCATTTGAAAATATCGAAACACTAAATTTAAGTGACAAGTTAACACATTTCAATACGGTTGTATATGTTATAATTAGTTTTCATAGTAGTTAACAGCAACCTTATTGTGAACAAAATCCGCCACTGCAATGACAATATACATTTATAATTATTTCTTATGTCACTTACATAAAACACATTCTTTGAAAAGTCTTAATTTCTAATGCAATTTTGCTTCTCGTTAAAATTTTTACTTGGTTTTAAACCAGACAAAGGCACTGATAAGAATACGATTTTGCAGTGTATTATTGGATGTTTTGCACTGCAAATGATGTTCGTCTCATTAGATTTTTCCAAAATCAGATGCTGCTTGATTCACTCCCCTCTCTTTGTGTGGGCAAGCATGAATGTCAATAGCGATACTGCTATCACAGAATGATTGTGAGTTTTGGACTAATTCCAGGGCAGAAAGAGCAATGACTGGAAGTACTCCAGACTCCCCCTATTCCATCATCATCTCTCTCTCTTGCCATTTTGCCATTTCTCTCTCAGACCATTTCTATTCCTTCCTGTACAACCATCCGCCCCTCTCCCTTGGTGGCACACCATATCACATGACCTCTGACCTCAGCAACTGCGTTACATTCCCTACCCGCTTTGCTCGTTCCAGGTTGCCATGGCTACCAGTGATTACTGCAAACAAAAGGATCCCAGATAAACTGTGCAATGATTATTTTTAATTTTGCAGATACAGAGCTGCCCTTCTAGCAGCATGGATCACTGATTTTAATGTGTGGATTGATGCGTGGAAAGAGGTCTGTCTCGGATGTAGTTACTGTACTTTATAATTCATTTTAAAGGTTTTATGTGAGCAGTGGTTAGGGCTGCACAATTGGTTGAATCAAAATCCTTATGGTGCGATTACCAAACTAAAAAAAATGTATTAAATGAAAATATAGTTGCAATTGTGTACTTCAAAGTGAATTAGTGGTGCTCTGTTTAGTCTATAGTCTGCTATACAGTATATAAGAATATGTGGCTCATGATAGGCTGTTTTTGCACTTAGTTTGTTAAAAGGGTCTCTGAATGATATGCCAGAGTTTTGACTTGTATGTGAACACTCCCAAAAAAAGGGGTTTGCAAAGAAGTGCACAGTTTCCCACAATTATACTTGCATTTAATCTAATCACATACATGACAAAATTAAACAGAATTCTCAGTTATTTCAGTGGTTACCTGTAAAAACTGAGGTTCAAATATGTGAGCTTCGTGTCACTGCATGTTGATATACATGCAGAAGACTTCACAGATCTTCTTCAGTATGCCTGATAAGTATGATGTTTTTTTTTTTCTTTGTTTTTTTCTGTTGGATAGTTATTTCCTTTTAAAACCACTTGTAACTGGCAAAGTTACATGTTTTAGCGCATCAATTGATTGACAGATGAGTATGTGGTGCTTTGCTGCTGTTCAAACAGATAAGTGTTTACACTAGGAGACCAGTGTGGTTGAAGTGGACAAATCCCAAAACATTTTGGACCCCGTTTACACCTGTATTTAGCGTGGTCCTGTCACAGATTGATCACCCTACATGCATCTTAATACCATGTGTAAACAGGGCTTAGAGGAGTTTAGAGGAAGCTAGCAAAATGGCTGAAATTGCCAAGTCCATGGTGTTGTTTGCTTAAGAGTAACTCTTTTCTGTTGGCAGCAGTGTGAGAATAAGGGCGCCTTCACACTGGAGAAAGCTCAGTTTGATGGATGGGATTGCATACGTTTTTTTTGAGGATGACGAAAAAGTCGTGTCACTTTGAAATCAAGCAAGAAAACAGCTAAATGGATTTCTCATTTATCAATAGACTAGTTTCCATCCACTTTTCGAGCTGTTGTGTTATCGACATAGTGAAAATGCATAAAGTTTTTGCTAAATTTGCCGTCTTCTGCCTGTTTCCATTCAAATGGCCTTTTATCGATAAAAATGGTGTGTGTGATGACATCATGCCTTAAAAAAACATTTTGTCGCATAAGTTTTGGTTTATCGCAAAAGAAATCTACCCTTAAGCCATTTCCATACAGAAATGTGTGTTTATGGCTAATTCGCCTCCCAGATGTCCCTCATTTTTTTTCCCCTCAAGTTTTGGTAAAATGGGGAGAGTATTGAGACAATTCATTAAAATTAGCCAGCTTACTGTCATTTTAATTTCACAAATAAATGCAATCAGAAGATGAGGAATTGCAATCAAAATGGAGCTGTTACCCTTCTGATAGGACTGTAATATTGGTCCTGATGTTGCACCTATCGCAGGTTGCCACCGATTCCGACCCGAAAGCGAATCGTCATGGCCCTGTTCAAGCTGGCAACCTGCACCAAGTAGTGGGGTAAACTTTCGGTCTTAGTATAAGGACCTTCCATCCATGTGTATATGCTGTGTGTACAGCTATTAAAGAAAAACTGATGCGGTGTAATTTCAGGGTTTACATATGATACATTCCTGATATTCAATAGGCTATTTTGAACAATCATCTAATCTAAAGCATTGCCATCTCAACTGCATTATGTCCCGTATATTTGTCCCACAACTTTTAACGACCAACTGAACTTGCTTATCATCTAAAATAAATTTTAGCGTCATAATGCAATTTACATTTTCTGAAGAAGATCAGCAAATGCGATCCGAGGTAATGAGGGTTAGATTTAAAATATAAATATGTTTTAAAATGTTCAAAGACTAGTTTTCTGAAAGTGAACTCCGCATTGGACAAATAGTTCTGATAGTTTATAGTCTTGAAGTGTGGAAAATGTCATTCAGCCGACTTTATTCGTCTACAGAACAGGGTATGGCTAATTTAAGTTTGAGTAAAGACAAGACATATATATATATATATATATATATAATATATATATATATATATATATATATATATATATATATATATATATATATATATATATATATATATATATATATATATATATATATATAGGTCTAAAAATAAAAAATAAATTCCTTTTGGTATTTAATGCGTTTTTCGTTTGGTAATTTATTTAATTTAATACAGGAAATTTTTGCCAGCATTTTTTTCAAAAGTAAACTAAACAATAATTGTATAGAATTGGGCTATATGTTAGTGTTTTAAAAAAGCACACTGAAGCTTTTCTTCTAGTATTGTGTATTTATTTTTAATTTAAAACAACTTTGTGCACAGAAATTATATGTTTTTTGTATTGTGGTCTAATTCCGTGCCGTCTATTATTTTGAATAGTGTGGAAAAGCAACTTTAATAAATAAGCGATTAAATTAATCACAAACAGTGGCCATTCATTTGTTCTCTGTGCACTTGTCAATGTGCATGTCTTGATACGAGGTATTTGTGTTGGCACTCCTGGAAGTGTCATGTTTGCAGTGATTGGATATTTATGCCATCCAGATCAATCCATAATCACGTAATAAATTGGCTTTCAAGGATGTATACCATCGTCATGATTAACACAGGCTAACGATTGGGGTAAATTCTGTCATGTGACACTACATTTTTGCGTTAATGCCAATTTTCTCGACAAAGTGTTTCCAAACCAGTTTTTCATGACATTTGCTGTATCGACATAGTTTATGCACTAGAGTTAAAGGGAAAAATATTATGTTGACACTTGTGAAATGTTAGCGATAATTTGCGTTTCCATCAGCTTTATTTTGATGCGCTAAAACTTTTTCCACAAAAAACCCTTGGATGGAAACGTAGTTAATGAAAGTCTACACCAGTGTTGCAGCAAGAGTAGAAATTTCCTCAACTTTTGGTCCTATGTTGGTATCACTTGCAATTTTGTCCTCTCAATGGATTCACAGCATTCTCTGACATAGCATAAATTCTAGTGTGTAGGCGCCCTACAACATGACTCAAATGCATACTCCAGATTGAGTTATTGCTTGACTGTTTGTAGTTTTCACACACCCTACTGAACATAAGAGCTGCTGATTTGATGTAATTTTATGCCTTTTTGTGGTTTGAGCTTTGATATCCGAGCAGCAGCAAAATGAGATTTTGAATATTTATCATATTGCAGTTCAAACTGAAGTCACAATATATGTCAAAATAATTGCAATTAGGAATGCCATGATGTAAGTTTTTGACGGTTAGATTAACATCTGAGAAAAAACAGCCTGATCTCATTAATATATTGTAACAGTATAAGGACGGGCAAGGAGGAGGTTGGAACCGGCTGAACAGTAAACATAAACTTCATTTATATCATTAAACTTAAAACAACATAAAACAAAAGGACACAGACACACATACAACGTGGCCGTGTGTGTGTCTCTCTCTCCCAAACCGGCATCTCCGGCTGCCTCGCTCTCCCACTGATCAGCTGATTCAGTGCCGGCCGTGCTCCATCATGGCCCGGCCACGCCCTCCTCCACACATCACATAAACGTAGCTATTTGTATGTTAATATTTGGAACATATTTTAAAAATTCAGGCCAAGCACCACACAAAATATATAAATATATGATATTTTTGCCACATGTAAATAAGACATTTCACGGTTTTTAACTGTATATTCTGAATTCTTATAGTTAAATTAACTGACATTTTTAATCATGGTTAATAGTGAAATAGTTTAATCACGACATCCCTAATTGCATTATGATGATAATCTTTGGACCAAACTGTGCACCCTTAGTAGTTGTGGTAGAGTACTCCAAGCATGTTATCTTTGTGTATCTTTAGGACAGAATGTTATCATAACCAATTAATGGTACAAGGCTTAGGTTTCTGTGAAGGTCAGCACTTTCGGGAAACTAGGACAGCATATCTGCTCAAAGGATGCGGTAAGTTTACTGTGACTGCAGTCAGTGCAGTCAGACCTTGCTGTCAGCTTACTGCATTCACTGGACCATGGAGAAATAGAGAGAGAGAGAGAGAGACAGACAGAGACAGACAGAGACATAGTGAGACTTTTAAGGTTCCCTTTATTTAGCAAAAAATATTGAAGAAGGCCAACTAAATACTGTATTTGTATATCACAAGATATACAGCCCTTTAAATGTTTGAATGATGTTTAAGAAAAGAAAAATAACCAAACAAAAACACTGAATTAAAGTGTTTCGAACAGTAGGTTGATTGCAAACTGTACGCTCTGAGGGATGAATTCACTAAACATTTGTACCACTTTTGTGCGTGGTATTTCCTGAATCTCATTCAGGTTTTTATTAATCAACTTATTCTTAGTGAATTCCCCCATCAGATCTCTCTTTTAAATACAATTCTGTTTACCGCCTGTGTTTTTTGGGCAATAATAGTGCAATATTTCTTCCATTGGGCAAATATTTCAGAGTTTTGTGAATAAAAGCACAATCTATTATGAGCCTAATTTACATAAAAACAATTATCCACGTAAAGGAATAACAATGCCCTAATCTAAACACTTAAGACGCAGCACCCTTTCAGCACTGATTGCATCTGCTTAAATGTGCACTTAGTCATTTTTTTCCTCATTAAAAAGTTTAACTTGTAAAGAAATTAATTGTAATTTTGCAGTATATGTAGGAAATCATGACCACTCACATTAAAATGAAGACTCCAGTCATATCAGTAACGTTATAAAAGCTGTTTAATTCTCAAGGAGAGGGTCTGCACTTGGGGGCTGCCATAGAATGACATGACCAGCTGAATACTACTCGCTTAATGTCAGTAACCGTCCTGTTATTTGACACTTTCACTCATTGATTAAAGTAATCATGGCTGACTGTGAATGCAACATTTCTGAAAACTGTTGATTTTAAATGATGCTGCATCCAAGCTACTAGACGTCAGTCTAAGTACAATATGACACAAAGACAAAAGTTACTGAGTGCACCTTTAAACTAGATAGCGGGTGGTTTTTGCATTGAAATACCATGCGTAAAAATGGTGCAACTGTTTATTGAATTCCCCCAAGACTCTGTGGTGCTGTTCGAGCGTCCCGGCCACCCAACACAGCACCTTAGACATTGGCGTGACTTTTGGACGGGACCATCTGTTTTCTTTTTTATTATTATTATCAGCAGACTGGGAGGCTTCAGAATTATTTTTTTTTAAACCAATGTTCCTTTTTGTAATTCTGTTTGATGGTGCTTGTGGTGCAGAAATTACACACTTCAGTTTTAAAATGCATAAAATGCTAAAGAGGTATCCAGTTATCTTGTACTTTCATAAACTCATCTTAAAACCTTCCCAGTGAGGACTTAAAACTGTGGAGTGAATGAACTCATTTTAACACCATGCTGCATCAGTAGTCGCTGCAGAGTATGCAGGTTTATTTTAGATCTGTAGCTGCTAAGCTGACCTTCTACTCTCACTGAGACCATTGGAAATGATACTTATCCACCCAAACTAACACATCAGCCCAATTAGGGCATCCATTCACATGCAAACAGATACATACTCACAAAAGAATAAACACACAAGCCACCCCAAGACTAGGCTGCCTTGGTTAGCAGGGAAACTTAAAAGTTCTTTTGACAGTGGGGGGAAGAATGTTTTTTATGTTTAATTCATTCTCTTTCCAAAAATAGCTGACACATGGTCAACTTTGTCCTTATGTATGCTTGGGATGCATTCTGTCTCCTCTCCCGTCCTGTTGTTTGTCAGCTCTTAGAATTACGTCACGCCTTGTTGCTCTCCTTTCTATGCTTGAGCGTGAGTGAGTCACAAGCGTAAGGGACGTCAGTCAGTGCAATGACGCCATGGATCCGGTTGGACAAATGAACTGGAAACGTTATCAAATGCAGCTGTATGTAATTTTTCAATGTTAAAATACTGTCTCCTGTCCCAGCTTAATTTGAAGGTGTAACTTTAAGTAAGCTATTTGTAAATTTATTTCCCTATGTCAGCAAACCTAAATGTGCACAATGACTCACAGGTAGAGATTTTTCTGATATATTTGTTTTTTGATAGGTTGAAAAAGTGTGGACCGCTCCCCTGACATTTGTGTTTTTGCTGTTTACAGGGCCTAGGGCTGTCAAAGAGATTGGTGTGATATCTCAGAAGACATATTTGAGCGATATCTGTCAGGTTGTTGGGACATTTTAGGTGTGGTATTCCAAAAAATAAATAAATAAATACATTTAAAAAAGACTTGCACACAAAATGAATCAAAATTGCAACATAAGCATATTTATTTATATATATATTAAGAGTTCAATGGAGCATATTACTTTTTGAAATGTTTATCACTGCATATTGCATAGTCACATACTATTTTAAAAATAAATACAAGGAATTGTAAAGCATGCAGTGTAAAGCATACAGTGTGCAGTTTACAGTATGCTAACATTCCATTCCAAACTTCCACACTAATATACTGTTGTTTGAAAACTCTTGTTTACAGTTTCCTAAACTCATCATTTTCCAAAGAATGCAGTTATGGAGAGCGTTTTTGAAAGCCTCCCATATCAGTGGAGGAAACGCTGTTCCTATGTGGATGAGAGGCGTAAAGTAGCAAAAATCAATGTGTTTCCAAACGAAAAGATATTAGTGTGGACGTGGCCATAGCCTAGAGCTCCTAGCCAGCCATTAACACTGTGGAACGTTCTCCCAGTTACTGTCTGATGCTCTTTAACCAATAGACTGGGCTATTCAGCTTGGCTATAATTAATAGAATACTTTGAGGTGAAATATTGATGATGCTAAGTAGCTCATATGTTTTCCAGGATTCCGGCACGCTGTGGAGATGAGGCGTGGAAGGGGCCATTGTGTGCGAAATCAGACGAGGCGGTGTGGAGTGTTTTTTTTTGTTTTTGTTTTTGTTTTTTTGTAGTTGTGTGAAGAATACATCTATATATCTCAGTCTGACAGAGTTTGTAGAGTACTGCTGGGAGCCGTATGGTTAAGTGTGGAACGATTCTAGAGTCATTATGGAGTGTAAGCTTTGTGCCATAGGGACATTTTTGTTTGATGCTGGTGTGCAGAGAAAGCAGGCTTTTATTTTTGTGGAGGTATGTGCTTTGATTGTAGCAGTATAATTGGCTGTGTAATGGCTAAGAAAGCACTTTTGGATTGGATGGATTGTGGTACTCTCCGTGAAAAGGGTACAAAGCAAACTTTTTTTTTCTTTTTTTCATTTTCAACAAATGGACTGACTGAGGAGGTGTTTTACATTCAGAAAAAGTTGATTGCCAACCTCAGGATGTCAAACTAAATATTTTATTCTATTTCCAATTAATTTCATATGAGTTTTGCAGTTTTTGCAACTCTGTTACCAACATTCAAAACCATTTAAAACCTGTTATTTTTGTAATTTTCTAGAAAAACATTTATGTATGAAATGAAATTAAATGGAAGAAATACAAATATATAAACGACTATGCAAAATGTTGCCTAAATGAAGCTATTAGTAGGGGATGGCTAGTTTGGGACAAAATATTTATTGATTAACTTATACTTCCTTTTATAAATTAAAGAATTTTTAATTTTTAAAGGAGACCTATTATTGCCCTTTTTACAAGATGTAAAGTAAGTCTCAGGTGTCCCCAGAATGTGTCTGTGAAGTTTCAGCTCAAAATATCCCATGGATCATATATTTATACCATGTTGTAAATGCCTCTTTTGGGTGGAATCAAAAACACGCTGTTTTCGTATGTGTGTCTCTTTAAATGCAAATGAACTGCTGCTCCCCGCCCCCTTTCCGGAAGAGGGCTGTGACTTTACAGCTCGTGCTTCGGATATTACAGCAACAACAAATCAGAACCAATATGACTGACACCGTAAATACCGGAGTTCAGCCATATATGTAAACATTCCACTTTTAGTACAGCTCTCTTATGTTCACAGAAAATGTACATAGTTTTCAAAAAGATAATTACCTTACTGTATTGTGCATAATAAAGGTGCGGTTATGAATTATACAGACAGTAAGCGTAAAAATAACGACATAGCTCTGTTCTCCGTGAATACAATCAGAGACAGTGGTAACTGACAGTAAGTGTTTTCGGGTTAAAAATTTAAAATAACGACATAGCTCTGTTCTCCGTGTATACAATCAGAGACAATGGTTACTTTAGCTGCATTAGCTGTGGAATCAGCTAACAAGCACATTCGCAAAGGCAATTTGCATACATTCACAAAATATAAAGTGCGATACTTACATCTTCAGGATATAAAGCTTGAACATGAACAGTTAGTACTGATCCATGCTTGAGAATCAAATTTTTGGAAAATCCTGCTTTATATTGACCCTCACTCACAAAGCAGTCCGGTGTAAAACGATTTACTCAAACATACACAAATTTTGGTATGTTTTGGGGCACATTTGCTTCAAAAACAAAACTTGTCCACTGCATCTTCAGTGGCTCTGATGCTGGGAGTACATGAAGACACTTATGTTCACTGTTACAGCCAACAACAGAACACTTACGAAGCTGAGATATTATTCTTCTCACCGTAGCTGCTCCAGCGTCGAAAAAAATGGCGGACTGTGTTTAGATCACTCAGGGGAGGATCTATGATAATAGGGTGGAGTCCGTCACCAGTCGTGGGTGAGGCCTGCTCTACGAAAACCAATCACTTTGAGACACTGTTTTAGATTAATAGAAACATAAGAAAGAGGAGTGGGTGGACTTTTAACATTGTAGGGTGGTTGTGTACACACTGCCGACTCACATTTATGTTCAAACACCATGTAAAAGTGAATTTTGCATAATAGGTCCCCTTTAATTTTTTAATTGTCAAGGGACACCAAAGTGTACTGTATTCATGGAAAGTGCCATGTGTTTATGTGCGGGCTGTCTGGCAGAGTGTGTATATTTGTGTGTATTTGTGGTTTTGAGAGGAGGTAATGTGGACAGATGGTCTTTGGTGACTGTCTGCAGGGGTGTGGCACATCACTCGGTGCAAAAAATCTAACTTGAAACACTGTTAAGTCCCAGCATCCAATTATCAGACTCAACCTCTCTCACCTACAGAGCAACAAATTAAAGTCTCTTATCCGCAATGCAAGCCCCTCTTCCCCCTTGACTCCCTCTCATGTTCATCCATTATTTTTTCATTTTTCTTTCTCCTGTATTGGCTCGTGGTCAGGCCCTGGCCTAATTTCCATGCAATCTGTCTTCCTATGCCAGGCTGGTTGATATAGCGGGAAGGAAGTGTGTTTGTGTTAAATGACCCAGTGGAGAGAGAGGAGCAGGGTCTGGAAAATGAGCTCTGGGTGAAAGATTAGTTAGGGGATATTTATTTTAATGCATGTTGTGCCCAGATTGTAATCTGCTTTATGACCTCCCATGAACTCATTTTATTCTGAAACAAAAGCCTAAAATCCAGCAACAAGAAGCACAGTGAGGAACAACTTCAAGGGTTTAAAGATGCATTGTGTATTTTCTGCACCACTAGTTGCACCAAACAGAAGTGCAAAAAGAAATCTTTTTTTCAAACTCATTCTATCTTAAATTGATTGGACAAACAAACTCTCACAACTGATTGACCCAGTGTTGCTATGTCAGGACACTCAAAAATTTTGACTTTTCAGGGAAGACAACCTACGAATGACCTACTTATATGTGTCTCTGCACATTAAGCTGGGATAGAAGAAAGTATTTTAACATCAAAAAAATGCCACACAGCAGCTTTAAAAAAGAAAAGTGCAAGGGGTATTTAATATTTCACTTGGGCCGTTGTGAAATTCTGGTGAAAGAATGGTCAAAATAGATTTTTCAGATTGCATTTTGTTCATTTGAATTAGTCTTTAAAACAATTATGTGAATACAACATTAATCTCTTTCTCAAGCATTTCATAATGTTAAATGCTTGTAAAAAGCATCATGCTGTGTGGAAAAACATTTAGTTGGATTAGCTTGCATAGTTATCTTTTTTCATTTTAGAAACCCACTTTAATAGCATAAAAATGTAATGACATATATAGACAATGTCTTTTAATGAGAGTGCCGGATTTAATAATCTAAATCTGCACAGAGGGGTCCAAAAAGCTGGCAGGCATATTTGCTGACTGCATGGTAGGGATTTGTGTGCGTGTGCATGTGTGTGTGTGTGTGTGTGTGTGTGTGTGTGTTTTGTGACAATAATAAACAGAGTTTGATACATATGCGTGCAGGTATTACATTATCACTGCAAGGTAATAATTTGAATGTGCATACCTGCTTGTGTGTACGCAGAGCCATTACAGGAATGATTTTCTGTGTGCATATCTGGCCCTGAATGGGTGGGCAGTGACAGATGGCTTTAACAGCAGTGGAAGGGCTTGATGCTGTTAGTCAGATACTGTGTACATGCTCTTCTCATTTCTCTGATGAAAAGACCTTTTACTTTGTCAGTCCGGCCCCAGAGACCCTTCCATTACGCAGAGCACTATCGACCGTGTTGTGCTGTCTCAATGCTGTGCTGCTTATACATGTGTCCACTCCGGGAGGAAGAGGTCTTCCTCTCAGTGTACGGCCCAGATGCCCTTCCTGTGTGGGGTGGTGGCAGATGGCTGGGCCCTCCCTCCCCTATCACCTCCACCCCAGTAGACTCTCATCCCTCCAAAGACTCTGAGGAAGAATTAACTAAGAATCAATTCTGCCTCTAATAGCACTGTTTATTTTCAACCACTGTCTGCATCGTTGTAACATCTAATTCACTAAGGCACTATGCAAATCAGGTAACAACGCAAACACATGACATAACATATATTAAATATAATGTAACATTTACTTAGTTTTCACCATTAATCACCATCCACGTAATCAAAACTGTCTATCACAGTGTAATATCTCTGTGAAAAGGCTCACCAGATTTATGTGAAAACAATGACAATTGGCACAACATAAATGTGTCTAAAATTGCTTTTTACTGTGTGAAAAGTAAAGCCCTGGTGTCAGATATCCGTGAAGGCATTTTACTGTTGGAATGGCTGCAAATGTGTTGCTCAAAGTAAAAATACAGTAAAAATAGTGTTTTGTCAGTATTTAGTTTGCTGAGAAAAACATTGGTACAGAGACTATTTAGTAGAGACGGGCCACTTCTTTTAAAATGAATGAAAGATATTAGAACGCCCAGCGGTCAGCAGATGTAGAAAGGAAGTCCAGGCTTACAGGCAAAAGAGCCAATCTCCTTTTAGATACAGACATTACATGCTCATGGCTATTAGCTATACAAGCTGGGAAAATTGGGGGGGGGGGGGTTTGTTGTGTAATCTGAGGTTAAGGAGCACAATTTAAGAATCCAGTTTTGTCAGATTTTACTGCTGATTTGAAATGTTCTTTGATCGCAATATTGACCAACCTTTTTTGAGATTTCGGTGTTCCTCCATCCAAGTAGATAGGAGCTGCACTTTCATGAGCATTCCAAAGATGGCTGCCAGTGGACTGACTTGCTAAAAAGACTTTGATTGGTAATGGCTCTGTTATGATATTTATTTATTTATTTATTTATTTTTATTTTCTGCCCTTTTTCTCCCCAATTTGGAATGCCCAGTTCCCTATGCGCTCCAAGTCCTCGTGGTGGCGTAGTGACTCGCCTCAATCTGGGTGGCGGAGGACGAATCTCAGTTGCCTCCGCGTCTAAGACTGTCAATCCGCGCATCACATGGCTTGTTGAGCGCATTACCGCGGAGACATAGCACGTGTAGAGGCTTCACGCTATTCTCTGCGGCATCCACGCACAACTCCCCACGTGCCCCACCGAGAGTGAGAACCACATTATAGCGACCACGAGGAGGTTACCCCATGTGACTCTACCCTCCCTAGCAACCGGGCCAATTTGGTTGCTTAGGAGACCTGGCTGGAGTCACTCAGCATGCCCTGGATTCGAACTCGCAACTCCAGGGGTGGTAGTCAGGCTCTGTTATGATATTAAGATAACATGCCTTAAAGGTGCTGTAAGCGATTTTAGCCATTCTAGAATTTTAACAAGATGAGACTTTTGGATTAGCCATGCCCCTTTTTCCAAAATGCCGCACTCCAAAGATACCAAATGAGCTTTATTGAGACTGACACAAGCAAAAATGGTTGTCAAAAACAACAGTACCAAAATGGCGCCCTCAACTGACAACTGTTATGAGCAACATTGCATAAAAATGGCGTTATGCCTCAATAATTTGCTGCAACTATAATACTATGAGAACACGCAAAATGATTGACGGGAAGAAAGCGTCATTGTCCGCGCTCCACGGAAATATTTTTGTTTGCTGTTTAAAGAGTCTAGAGCTGTCACAGAGACAGGTGAGATATCTTAGGACACTTATTTCATTAATATCTTTCAGGGAGTAGTAAAAAATTTTGCATACCTTTCCATGAAAAAATCATTTACAGCACCATTAACAGCTGGACTATGTGATTGTGGCTATGTATTTACAGTTACTTTTTGCTTTTCTTAGAATGTATAGCTATTGAATGTATTGCAGTGTACTAGTGGGCTATCAGACAACCTTATACAGGTGCATCTCAATAAATTAGAATGTCGTGGAAAAGTTCATTTATTTCAGTAATTCAACTCAAATTGTGAAACTCGTGTATTAAATAAATTCAGTGCACACAGACTGAAGTAGTTTAAGTCTTTGGTTCTTTTAATTGTGATGATTTTGGCTCACATTTAACAAAAACCCACCAATTCACTATCTCAAAAAATTAGAATACATCATAAGACCAATAAATAAAACATTTTTAGTGAATTGCTGGCCTTCTGGAAAGTATGTTCATTTACTGTATATGTACTCAGTACTTGGTAGGGGCTCCTTTTGCTTTAATTACTGCCTCAATTTGGCGTGGCATGGAGGTGATCAGTTTGTGGCACTGCTGAGGTGGTATGGAAGCCCAGGTTTCTTTGACAGTGGCCTTCATCTCATCTGCATTTTTTGGTCTCTTGTTTCTCATTTTCCTCTTGACAATACCCCATAGATTCTCTATGGGGTTCAGGTCTGGTGAGTTTGCTGGCCAGTCAAGCACACCAACACCATGGTCATTTAACCAACTTTTGGTGCTTTTGGCAGTGTGGGCAGGTGCCAAATCCTGCTGGAAAATGAAATCAGCATCTTTAAAAAGCTGGTCAGCAGAAGGAAGCATGAAGTGCTCCAAAATTTCTTGGTAAACGGGTGCAGTGACTTTGGTTTTCAAAAAACACAATGGACCAACACCAGCAGATGACATTGCACCCCAAATCATCACAGACTGTGGAAACTTAACACTGGACTTAAAGCCACTTGGGCTATGAACTTCTCCACCCTTCCTCCAGACTCTAGGACCTTGGTTTCCAAATGAAATACAAAACTTGCTCTCATCTGAAAAGAGGACTTTGGACCACTGGGCAACAGTCCAGTTCTTCTTGTCCTTAGCCCAGGTAAGACACCTCTTACATTGTCTGTGGTTCAAGAGTGGCTTAACAAGAGGAATACGACAACTGTAGCCAAATTCCTTGACACGTCTGTGTGTGGTGGCTCTTGATGCCTTGACCCCAGCCTCAGTCCATTCCTTGTGAAGTTCACCCAAATTCTTGAATCGATTTTGCTTGACAATCCTCATAAGGCTGCGGTTCTCTCGGTTGGTTGTGCATCTTTTTCTTCCACACTTTTTCCTTCCACTCAACTTTCTGTTAACATGCTTGGATACAGCACTCTGTGAACAGCCAGCTTCTTTGGCAATGAATGTTTGTGGCTTACCCTCCTTGTGAAGGGTGTCAATGATCGTCTTCTGGACAACTGTCAGATCAGCAGTCTTCCCCATGATTGTGTAGCCTAGTGAACCAAACTGAGAGACCATTTTGAAGGCTCAGGAAACCTTTGCAGATGTTTTGAGTTGATTAGCTGATTGGCATGTCACCATATTCTAATTTGTTGAGAGAGTGAATTGGTGGGTTTTTGTTAAATGTGAGCCAAAATCATCACAATTAAAAGAACCAAAGACTTAAACTACTTCAATCTGTGTGCATTGAATTTATTTAATACACGAGTTTCACAATTTGAGTTGAATTACTGAAATAAATGAACTTTTCCATGACATTCTAATTTATTGAGATGCACCTGTATAACAATACCTTAGCCTTTTAATACACGAGTAGTGTAACACGAACCATTATATTTATGTAAAGTTGTTTTGTGATATAAAATATATGTACACATTACTATATTACAGCCTTTTCTGTTGAAGCATAATTCTCAGTAAAGTTGCTTTGAAATGATATGTGTTGTGAAAAGTGCTATACAAATAAAAATTACTTGACATGTATGCATATGTGTTTTTATTGTTGTCTAATGATTTTGTTTTATTTTTTTATTTTTTTTTCAATTGTGCAAAACATTATGTAAAAATTAAAATAATTGGTATTGGTATGGGTTGTAAAAATGTACTATCGGTTGATCTCTACGAAGGTGTTCTCGACTGCACTGCGCATATGGGAATATGCCCGGTTATGACACTCTCTTCAATCATTTGATCATCATTTGATTAATGTCACGCTATTACCAACCACAGAAAGTACACAGTAATAGTACAACGATAATTTAGTGCTGAGTTTTTTGAATAAGTCGCAATCTATAATGAGCCAAATTCACGTAAAGAGGCATTTTAGTGAAAAATTGACAGTGATGTAATTTAAATGCTTATGCCAGCGCTATTTCAATGCATTTAGTGCCTGATTGAACAGAATTGCTGGTGGTTTGTACGTATGATTTAGTATGTTTTGCACAGAAATGCCATGACCAAAAGTGCCGCCACTGTTTAGTGAATTTGCCCTTCTTTGTTTCTGGGCTTGTGTGAATGTCATGCTCCGGGGCTGAGTACGATTTGGCTCTGCTATGATGTTAATTTTTTATGCAGCTCTCCAGAGGGCTGGAATTTGCCTTCAGGGATTAGGATGTAGGACACAGGCTTTCTCTCTCTTTTGATTTATCTATTTATCTGTTCCTCTTTCTCTTTAGGAGATGCAATGAAAAAAAAAAAAAAAGTCCACAAGGGATAGAAGCATTGTCTGTCTTCTCTCAGTTCATTAAAGATGGAGTGACAGGGGCCCCGTCATATCTGTCATGAATAGAGGGCCCGACTCCTGTGTGACCGTACTTTTACACTCTCAGCTTTCAAGTGTTTGAAGTGAAGTGCAGTGACGTTCTCAGGGGTAAACGGTTGTGACTGCCTGATGCATTGCTCCAAATGGCCGTTTTGAACACACCTGAGCTCTGTTGCATCAGCGACAGAGAAAAACTGTGAACTGGAACAACAACAAAGCCATAATAGGTTTAAGGTCATCTCTTTAAATCCTGCTAATCCTCTTTTTCACAGACACAAACAATCCAGAGCTCCACACTAACAAGCTATCCTTCTCTTATTACTGCAGCGACCTAATGACAGTACATAATCCTCTAATACTCATTATAAAATGGATAGTTCTGACTCTAAATTTTGATTGGATGACATCAACCACTATATTACCGCATGACATTGTATGACCTTGAACTCTGCTGTAATTGGTCTGTATGTAATTTGATTGACAGGACCTGTCCACCCTGCAATGTGAGGTGTGCATCCTGGTGTTCTCGTTGACGGACAGGCGTAGTTTCCACCGGATTGCCCAGCTCCGCTTGCTGATGAGGGAGTCTCTGCCCCACACCCCAATCATCCTAGTGGGCAACAAGAGTGACCTCGTGCGGTCCCGTGAAATCAGCTTGGAGGGTAGGCCTGTTTTCTATATGTCCTTGAGCTACAGATATCATAATTTAACTAGGTTTGCTTGTTCTCCGAGGATGCATTAAATTGATTGAAATAATTAAAACTGTAAAGGCATTTATAATGTTACAGTTGACTATTTCTTTTAAAATAAATGCTGTATTCTTCAAACTTTTTGTTCATCCAAGAATCCTCTACTTGCAGCAATGCAACTGTTTGGCATATACTGTTAAATAAAGCTGCTAGTTTAGGACCTGTTAGGAGTCTTTCTCAAATTAGAGACTCTGTACTTTTGTTGTTGTGCATCTGCGTTGTCCTCTTCTCTCTCTGTCCCGGTTAGATCAAGTTTGTTGTATTCTTTCAAAACAGAAGTGCATGGAATAGCCCTCATCTCTCAAAAGAACAATAATTGATGAATTTGAGGAGAAATATGTTTCTTTTTGGCTATTTTTAAAACTGAAATTTGATTTGCAAGTGTAAAGTAAAAAAAAAAAAAAAAAAAAAAAGAAATGCAATACCTCAGCTGGAAGAAGACAATATATTGTGATTTCCACACTTCATTAAGTAGCACAACCATTTTAACCGTTCTAACAAAAAGAAAATGTTAATTTAGTACTAAATTAACACATTAAATGATTTCTTAAGGATTATGTGACACATTATTTTCTTAGAAGACTGGAGTAATGACTGCTGAAAATGGGGCTTTGCCATCATGGATAAAAATTAAAAAAATATATAAATAAAAAAGCATAAAACTTATTTCAGATTATAGAGATTATATCTCTGTAATCTGTAACCACATTACAATTGAGAAATGAAAATTATTGGTCAAAAATAAACATTCTGAAAAAAAAAAATCTGAAAAAAAATAATAGCCAAATTACATTTAATGAATGGGTATTTGCTGTCAGTCATGCTAAACCACGCCCCCAGCATTGCGTGCGCGCATGTGAATGTATTCTGGCCACTCACAATGGTTAACATTGCACAACCATAGATGCAGAAGGTCTCTGAACCTGCAAAGCTTTCATAGGCTATTTAGTGGAGAAAAGATCAAAATACCCTTTATTCCCATAACAAATGAAGCCAGTTTGAATGGGAACGCCGTTCCCCCACGAAATTCACTCTGGGATCTCCATTCCCAGTGCTGGTTACACATGTATTTTCTCAGGCACTTATTGAGTCTAAATAGATGAACAACTTGCATTATTTCAGTAGTATACCTAAATGACTTGTTATATCATACTGTTCATATGTTACACTTGCTATAGTTTACTTCAATGTTATTTCTATGTCAGCTAGATCAAATTTAAATCAAATCAATCACTGAAACATCAGTGCCATCTTGAGTAAGAAATAACAAGAATAATATGTATGGGCCCGGGTAGCTCAGCGAGTAAAGATGCTGACTACCACCCCTGGAGTTGCGAGTTCGAATCCAGGGTGTGCTGAGTGACTCCAGCCAGGTCTCCTAAGCAACCAAATTGGCCTGGTTGCTAGGGAGGGTAGAGTCACATGGGGTAACCTCCTTGTGGTCACTATAATGTGGTTCTCGCTCTCGGTGGAGCGCGTGGTGAGTTGTGCGGGGATGCCGCGGAGAATAGCGTGAAGCCTCCACTCGCGCTATGTCTCCGTGGTAACGCACTCAACAAGCCACGTGATAAGATGTGTGGATTGATGGATTCATAAAAAAATATTTTTTTTAAATACGTGTACGTGCATATGGGATATTGATAATTAATAATTCACCACTGTTGATAATTCACTGTTGCGCAGAAAATCAACAATGGTGAATTATCAGTATCCCATATGTACACATACATATTATACTTATTTCTTACTCAAGGTGGCGCTGGTGTTTCAGTGATATCAACATGATGTTTATTTTTATGAATATAGTACTCATTTATGTTTTAACAAAGAAATAGATATCCTGTGATAGTAAACTAAAATAGATAAAAAAAAATAAAATAAAAAAAAAAACAGACACTCTTACATACCTCGGGTCTCTAAAGACCCCTATACACTTTTGGTACTTAAACCATTATAAAAATTATTTTGTTGCAAGTTTTCTTTTTCTTTTTCTTTTTTTTTTTTTTTAAATTACACCATTTATAAGAGATAAATTGAGGAATACTAAAGAGGTTTGGAAACAAATCCAAAAAATGGATGAGGTACAGGGGGTGGAATGAGGTCCCGGGTCTCTAAAGGGTTAATTCAGTCCTATTAATTAAATAAAAAAATTATATTTTAAATAATATGAATGCAATTAATCATGAACCGTAATAAGGAATATTCATACCATCGGAGAAATTCAAGCTTGAAGTTCCACCTTCATATTTTTACAAGTCTCAGTCAACAGGGGGCAATAAAGGCGGGCGTGCTCCAGACTGATTATTATTTTAATTTTTTTTCCAGTCGGGAGAGATCACATGGAAATCGTTGCCACTTCTGTGGTCGTGGCTTGCATTGTGTGAGAAGAATTACAAGCAGACCCGAGCAGCTCAAGACTTCCCGATCATTTTTACAAATGTTTAAAAAATTCGGGCCGATTTGGCGATCTGCCTGAAGTTGACCAATCAAGAGAAGGTGTTACAACTCACACGATTAATGTAAACTGAGTGTTCATGAACCTTTTACACATCTGTTGAAAATGGTCATATTAAACTGTTTTCCCCATATTATTCACAACCACATCACTGGGAAGGATTCTACAGAAATGTCATGCTGTTCTCTCCTCTTTAAACATATCATTTGCCATACGGGTTGCACAATCTATATCACTCTGATGGACACCGTTGTAGAATTCCTGTCATGGTCTATTTTTATTCATCATACTTGCATTCGATTCAGTTCTAGGGTGACAATTAGGGGGATATAGCATCAACACAATAGTGGATATGTGATAGAAGTTTTTTTTTTTTAACTCTCCGAGGAGCGCGTGTCTAGTGAAACAAAGGACTTCTAGGTTGAAAGTTCTACCTGTCAGTCAACCGCTGCGCTAAAACAAGATTTTTAAACTTTGCAGTGTGCGGCTTTAAAGTGCATTCACATGGACAAGAAGACCACACAGAGGCCTTTCTCAGCAAATATTGATACATGCAATTCAATGAATATTTTGACAGCCCTATTAAATGTATAACAAATAAAATTGATAGAAATCAATTCATGATATTTGTAAATAAAATCATTTTATATCATATGGACAGAAGGAATAAAGTGGCTGGAGCTTCCTGGTTGTTATGAATAAAAATGTGACAGCTGAATATTCTTACATTGTAAGTCAAACTTTAAAAATTCTTAAAGTAAAAAATAAATAACTAAATAAATAAACTATAAAGCACACCTAAGGCTGAAATTATCTGTATGTTTGGAGCAAAAAGATGGTGGAGAAGAAAAATAAGTAACAATATGAGGAATTTCAATACAGTGCTGGTTTTCCAGCAGCGTAACAAATACTTTTAAAGTACAAATCCCATAAATCAACAGGTATCTTATTCAAACAATGTCCCTTTGGTCCACCTCTGTCTCTCCCACTAGTGAGTCATCTATATTCAACCCTTGCTACTGTGATTCAGCATCGATCTCCATCTAGCCTTATTTATAAAAGAGCTCTGTAAATTCTTGGTTTGAAAATTTCACTCAGCTTATCACCGTGAACAGGTGCTGCTAGGAGACATCCATTAGTAAGTGGATATATTGTCCATTTAGGAGCTGATATGAGAATGGAACACGGATTCGCCTGACTGGAGTTTATTCAGCAGTGCAGCCACAATTTTGCCTCAATAACACTCATTTAGGAGATAAATTTATATTTGAAAGGCAAATTAGTCCTTAAATGGGATTTGTATCCTGGGGGATATAGACATTTGAGAGGCTGGGGGAGAATCACATGACATGGTCTTGAAAAATGTCTCTGTGAACAATTGTTCAGATATAAGTAAATTTGCACCAGCTCACTAATAACTCTGCACACAGGTGTGCTCATGTTGACTGATTTTGACTGACTGAACACCTAATGATGATGTGGACCAATGCCAGTAAGAAGGTGTTTAGCAGCCGCTAAGAGTGTTTTCTAAAAGTTCACCCAGGCGAGCTGTTACGAACCACCGAAACGAACGCAAAAACACCTTTCTTGCCAGATTGTGTTCTAAATGATGTAACACCCTGTTATTTCTTCGATTTCATATAAACTATATTGGGGCGTGTTACCATAATTTTTATGTTCCCGCCCATTTCAGGGTTCAATTATAATTTTAAAAAATCTGCTTCGAAATGACATTTTAAGTTTATGCATTTGGCAAATTGACATTTTGTTTGTGTATCCTCAGACCCTGTGCTGTACAAAAGTCGTACCATACGGTGTAAATAAGATGCTAAAACTGGTCATCAGCTACATCCTTAGTCAAGCTACATCTGCCTCTCTCTCTCTCATCTGTTTGCTTGGCATGTTTAGGGCATTTTTAATGTTTGCTCTGTATTATCTCTCACCCACAATGTGCTGGTGTTACTATCTTTGTGTGTGTGTGTTGTATTTGTATGCCAATGATGGTATACACTCATATTCTCTCCCTCACACCTTTCATCCTCTAATTCTCTCCTTCGCCTGTGTGGTGACGTGAACACCCTATGCCATGTGTTTGCTGGACTGCGATAAGGAGGATAAGGAGAGGGACAGTAAGCTTAGTGTCATGTAATAAGTAAGAAAATGGTGTGCGGGTGCTTTGTGTATTAGAGCTGATAGCAGTGCATTTCCAGTCATGGGGTAAGTAGGACATTACTTGTGCTCTTTTCTTTTGGAGTAATTTATACTTTCTCCTATCCTTGTTTATTATTCAGAAAGCTAAAAGTAAGCCATTAGAAGGTTGATTTCCTTAAACTGTAAATATACAGTGGCTTTTTTGCCTTTTTACTGGTCCTCTGTTTGTTGAGCATCCTGAACAGCCTGACAGAGCAACAATGGCTCAACCAATGGAGTGAGTTTTGGGGTGGGATTGGTCTGTTTTACTGGCCAATGGAGGACGGGGGAATGTTTGGGGAAACTTGTTTGTAAATGGTCATTATTTTGCAATTCCGTTTGGTGAACCATAAATTGTACATTTCACCTTAAAGGCTAGCGTATATGGGACTGTTTTTAGAACATTATACTTAAGTTAGTTCTGGTCCTTGAATCTGAATGGATGAGAGGTGTTTCAAGAGTGCTGATAAAGGAGTCAAAAAAGCTAGGATATATTTACTGCACGTATCACTCCACTTAAAAGAATAGTTCTCCCAAAAATGAAAATTCTCTTATCATTTACTCACCCTCATGCCATCCCAGATGTGTATAACTTAATTTCATCTGCAGGACACAAACAAAGATTTTTAGAAGAATATTTCATCTCTGTTGGTCCATACAACGCAAGTGAATGGTGACCAGACATTTGTAGCTCGGAAAATCACATAAAGGAAACATAAAAGTAATCCATATGACTTAAATCCATGTCTTCAGAAGCAATATATATTATAGGTGTGGGTGAGAAACAGATCGAAATGTAAGTCATTGTTTTTACTCAATCTCTACTTTCACTTGTGGGTGAGTAAATGATGAAAGAAATTTTCATTTTTGGGTGAATTATCCCTTTAAGTTCGTGACATTCTATACCAGAGTAATGAGAGAGATTTTGATGCCAAGAGACAAATGACCATCTTTTGTGTCATGAGTGCTATTGGGTGAGAGAGAGTATCTGCGTTTTCTGTCAGTAGGCGAATTTACTCATTCATAACATCTGTGTAACACAGCCCTTTGTAGGTATAGAAAGGAGGAAGCGGGAGTCGGCTTTAACACTCCGAAACTTTATTCATTCTGAACAATTATACTCTGTTTGGACTTTTCAGCCATAGCACACACACAGGTTCAGTTCTCTCTCTTCTCTGGGATTCTCGTCTCCCTTTTATCTCCCCAATGCTGCTCACTGAAACACAGAACAGCTGTTAGAGAAATTATACACCATTGCGAGTCCTTCCCATTCATTCCTCCACGCCTCGCTCTCCATTCACAAACCAGCGCTCGGCCACGCCCCATCACCACAATCTGCATTCTCTCTCATGCTGCCTTGACATGCTATCGGAATTATAATACAAGTTTACTTGGAAGATACACATAAATGCCCTCTCAAGTAATAACTACAACTGGGAAATGGGGAGATTTGATACCTGAGTTTGCGAGTTGTGAGGAGACAAACTTTTAAGATGGTGGAGGAGAGTACGGTTTTTGTGTTTGTGTCAAAATAAGAGTTCCCCAAGAAATATGGTCCTTCATGTTTTCTCTATGACAACAAAATACTCAAACATGACGTACTCGTTATTACCACTTTATAAGTGGGGAGTAGGATAATTCCTAATAGCAGCATCACTCCACGATTGCGCGAGAGGATTACTACTACATGACAGCTGAGGAATAGAGCAGTTAAACTAACAGCATCAGCATTACTGATCACAACAGCAACAGATGCAGGTAATCACAAATGCTAAGTCATTCTCTCTCTCTCTCTCTCTCTCACACACACATCCTTGTTACTTAAATAACTTGTTAGAAACAGCCCAAGCCGTCATTACTAGTTCACTAAGTGATGCTTTCGAGTTTTTAACAGAGGCTTGGGCGCATCTTTTGAACTATCAACAGCAGATCCTGATCCGTGGTGTTTGAAAGTAGTCCCACACACAAGGGTTTTTGGGATGCTTCTTGGTTTTTCCATTATTATTTATTTTACTTGTCTGTTGAACTTGTATAAAAGCAATATCACACTGGGGGAGAGGCTCTGTTTCAGCTTAACTACTGTCATGGCGGAGAAACTGTTTGAAGAGAATCTTGCAAACTACTTGCTAGTTGCTAACTAACATATAAACTAACAAGAATATAAATTAATATCAATTTGTTTATATGAAGCTAACTACTGTAAATAATAACATATTTGGTTTTATGACACAGACATCTGAAGGTAACTATCGCCCCTTTGAGTACTGGAGCTAGGAGTGTATGTTTTTCCAGAAACTTGTGTTTTTCCCTGTCTGCTGCAAGGAGTAAACTAGCATAGAGTAATATGTCACATGGCTTATTGACAATACTTTTTCTCACAATACTGTATTGATACTTTAGATCCAAAAGGTTTGTTTTTTACCATCTTTTTTTATGAATTCATATAAATTCCAACATTTCAATAATGAAGCAGGTCATCTCAATAAGCACAAACTCTGAGACCAACATTTCTCAGTGTGGTCAGATGTGCAGTTTAATTAAGTTATGAAATTGTGATGCCTTGCGATTATGTTGAATTGTGACTTGTATTTTGATACGCAGATTGTGTACTTCTGTAGCTATATGCACCAGGAAAGCAATTGCTTTTTACACTCAAAAAATGAAGTCATTACCATTACTTAATTGAATTGTAGAACATTTTTAAAAGTAATTTAATGTCTTTCATTTCGATTAAGTCAGTTTCATTGAGCCAACATAATTTATTTGGTTTAGGCCAAATTAATGTACTACAGTAGTTTAAACTCAACTTCATTAAGTTTGTAAAACTCCATATATTACGTTTTCTTATGTTGGACCATCTTAATTTATTTTATTAACCATTATTAGTATGTGCCAGGTGAGCAAGTTTAAGGACAGTATAACTGTTGCACTATCAATTTAATAGCAACTGCTTATAAAGCTAAGCAGCAATCGAATCAAGCATCATTTGAAAATGAAAGCCCATCCTAAACATAAGCACACGTGCCAATCTTCACCACAACGGTAACCCCCAAAACTCCAGCATAACAGACATTCTTTTTAAATACTAATTTTATCAGAATATTAAACATCAAAAATGTTTCATATTCTCATCTTGCTCAAAAATGCATAAAATAACACTTTATAAAAAAACACTTTTTCTTCCTATCCAGTCCCATGCAGAGCATGCTGGGAAATAGAAATCCCCTGCCTAGTTTCATCAATACATCATTACAGTAATACCAAAAATGTATTTATGTAGTCCCAACTCAAATGCATTAAGTAAACTTCCATTTTACAAATTAAATGGATAGAATGCAATAAATGTAAGTTGTGACAATTTTCTGGAATTGTGTTTTCAGTAAATTGAACAAGCACCAAAAATCTTTTTTTTTTTTTTTTTTTTTTGTGTAGATGAATGTGAACGCTAACATGTGAATAGCTTTCGCCAGGTATTTTAGTCCACCTTGGTGTGACGGAGAGAAAGAAAGATGGATATAGAGGGAGAAAAGGAAAGAATGAGGGAGCAAGGAACTTGTGTAGGAAGGGCAGAGGGGAGTTATCTGGGCACAGCTGTGCTCAGCATATTTTTCCGCCAGGATGCTGCAGTTAGATTGGTCGTCAATATGGAAATATACTGTCTGTATCTCTCACTCTACCACCCAACACAAAAACACACAAACACACACTCACTGTGTATACAGCTTGGTGTAGATGGGTTGTATTTACATTAAGTATTTGCGAGTCAGCTATTTGATACTGACATTCAAGCCTTGGATAAATAGGCACGCACAAAAGCCCTGAATGCATTAATGCTGTGAGGTCATATGAGCTAAATCAGTGAAATAGAGACACCCAGCCTGATGCTGGGAGAAGATGAGTCTATAGCCATAAACATAATTTATAACCTTGAGAAGACTCGCACTTTGATGCTACACACTTTCCATAAATCTCCCCTCTGCTGTGCAAAGTGAATGAGTTCCCCTTCATTTTTATGATAACAGGGCACACCATTTTTAAGGGTTCATATCCAGCATCATGTCAAGCCACTCATGGTGTTAGTAAAGGTTTCTTTCACACACACACACACACACACACACACAAAATAAAATAAAATAAAAATAAAATCAGCAGTTTTATGTGACCATTTTCCATTTCTCTCTCTAAATTATTATTAAAGAGGTTGCTTTAGCTACTGTACCTTTAAAACTTCTGTATAAATGAGCTCTGTAGCGATTGGCATTCCTCTTTGTATGTGAAATGAGTAACAATGCTTATTTATGGGTTGCAGGTTTGCTGCAGGGTCCAATATAGTCAGCGCTACCCCATCTTTCAATAATAGTCTTTTTGCAAAGCCGAAATGACATTGTAACAAATTCACAAAACAATGCATGCTGAAATTGCTGCATAAACCGTAAAGGCTGAACTGCAATGATCAGTGACCTTGGTAAAACTAAACTTTAGACACTTATTTCCAAGGCTGGGATCCTTCTAAAGGCTATGCAGAGCCACATATACCCCAGATCCAGCAACAGAAAACTATTTGGCATGCTTATTGTTAGTTATTTACCAACTGGAATAATAGTATCTTTTATCTTTCTAGTACCCACTTTTTCAACTATCTTGGTTCCGGAAGTATTTTTCCCATTCATTTTTTTTTTCCATAGTGATTTAATAAAATCCTTCATAAAACAGTTCTAAGACATGAACCAAACAAGCAAAGTCAGAGGTGAATCACAACATTACAAACTTTGATTTAAAGTAAATTGGTGACTCCAGCCAGGTCTCCTAAGCAACCAAATTGTCCCGGTTGCTAGGGAGGGTAGAGTCACATGGGGTAAACTCCTCGTGGTCGCTATAATGTGGGGCGTTCTCAGTGGGGCACATGGTGAGTTGGCCGTGGTTGCCGCGGTGGATGGCGTGAAGCCTCAACACAAGCTATGGCAACGCGCTCAACAAGCCACGTGATAAGATGCGCAGGTTGACTGTCTCAGACACGGAGGCAACTGGGATTCGTCCTCCGCCACCCGGACTTGGGCAAATCACTACGCGACCACGAGGACTTAAAAACACATTGGGAATTGGGCATTCCAAATTGGGAGAAAAAGGGGAAAATCCCCCCCGACACACACACACACACACAAAAAAAGTCAATTGGACTGAGAGATAAAGGTACAAGACTGTTCTTAACGCCTTTCATGAGGAATAAAGCACAATGACTTACTGAGAATAACATAAACTAATTAAAAACTGTAGAAAAATACAAAACTATTCTGAACAAGCCATTTATATTTCTGAACGAGCCATTGATGCAGTTTACTTTTCCATAAATGGTCTAGGTGGATTGGGGGGGTTTTTGAGTTGAAAGTTGCAGTATGTCTTAATCTTATTTCAAAAGATCAAGCAAGCTACACCTCAACTGTCAGTTTGCATAAGTGTTTTCTTCTTACCTTGTTTTTCTATCTGCTCTCATCTCATCAATTTGTTCCTTCTCTCAGAGCACTCAATTCATTCAGTTATCAAAAGCTAATTTGTTTTGATATGACAAGACATTGTCAAACTCCATCTGTGTCGGTATCACTCAACCTCTCTCTCTCTCTCTGTCTCAGAGGCTCACTCCAGCGCAATGATGTTTGGCTGCTTGTATCTGGAACTCTCCGTCTCTCTGGACCACCACACTAATGATCTACTGGAGGCGGCTGTGAGAGCGGCCCGGGGCCACAGCCTAGGGCCCGGCTGGACAGAGGGGTCCCCCGCAGCAGCTCGAAGAGAGAGCCTGACCAGCAGAGCTAAACGCTTCTTGTCTGGGCTGGTTCCTCGCTCCCACCTCGGCAGAGACAGAGAAAGGGACGGAGGAAGAGACAGAGACCTCAGTAGACACAGAGGAAGTAGAATGCTCAGGCAGAAATCACGTTCCTGTCATGACCTCAGCGCTCTAATGTAACAAAAAAGGACTGATGCCCCGTTCACACTGACAGCGATTTTATTGTTGGAGATAGCGGCACTGTTGGTCGCTACCAGGCGTACTTGCCGCTGGATGCCCTAATGTAATTGGTGGGCTGCGCAACTGGGTATAGCATTTTATTTTATTTTTTTTAAGTAATGTTATGTATTGCCAGTAAAAATAAGATGGCATTCTATTTTGACAAGATATCTGTTTTCTTGCTGCTAAAATTAACATTCTGATGGACAAAACATTTGTATATAAATTGCAGCAGTGCATAATATGTCAAATTGTAAACGAGATTATCATTGCATGTATAAAACTCACACAAAACACACACTTTCGGTTTCACATGCATCTTTTTTTTTTATTATTATTATTATTATATCACTGTACGTGGGTTGAAGCAAATCAAATAGGATTATTCCATTTCAAATCAATTTGCTGAAATTGTAGATTTTGCTTATATTTCTTCTGAAGAAAGATATACCATAATGTTCAATGCCATGTATCAATATAGTAATCCATTATTTTGTAGAGTGGGGTCAAAAAGCAATTTTCGCCATATAATTTTGGAACAAAACTACAGTTAAATAAAAAAAACTTTAAAAGGTGGCAGCATCATTATTATTGTTTTACATCGTATACTTCAGCACCCCTGGTAATGGTAAAAAAAAAAAAAGTGCTGAAGTCAACCTATTTTGGTGTAAAAATAAAATGATGCTGCTACTTTAAGTTTATTTTTAATTTTTTTTACCTGTATTTTTGCTCCAAATCATGGGCAGAATAATGTATTACTCAGTAAATATTGAATGTACATATACATGGCATTTTATAATCTGACATTGATCATTATTTATCTGTTTCTTTCAGCAGTAATAAGACAGCCCAGGACCTTTGGTTTAGTTGACATAGAATGACCCCATAAACAATTAAATAATTCACTTTAACATTAACTACTTCTCCGTCTTGCCCTATTATCAGCTACAGCATCTCACAGGAGACAGAGAATCACATGAGCTCCACTGTCCTCACTCCTGTTGGTCATCGCTATATTGCATCTTTTCCATTTGAATAATGTTTTTACACACGTTTATCAAATTTGTCGAGTCACTGGACACGCCCACATCACATTGCGAATGGTCACAGTAGCTTATGTTGCCTAAAATGAACAACTCTCAGTAAAACAAATGCCTTCTGGTCACTTTTGCTCCAAATCGCTGTCAGTGTGAACATCCAAATGGACGAGAGCGAGAGATGGTTGATGTGGAAGGAGGAGAAGAGGGTAGAGGAGCCAAGGAGAGATAAAAGAGAAAACTTTATATAAGATTGACAGGTGCGGAGATAAGAGACAGTGTTGACACACCACTTCACAGAGGCGATAATCCTCCAGTGATATTACCTAAACTAGTATGTGTGAAATTAGTTGTTTATACCAGTCTCTCAGTCATTGAATGTGACAGTGGTGCAGAGAAGCCAGCAATGTAAAAACTATCCTAAAAGAAAATAACCTTTAAGGTAGCAAGAGTTCTCTAAATAAAGACAGTCACACAAATATAGCACTGGATCTCAGTATAATGAGTAGATCGTGCTGGCTGTGGTAGGCTGTTAGTGCTGATAGAGTAGCTCCTGTAGTAGAAGCATGCTGACACAGCAAGGATACAGAACTGTAGTATAAGTTCTGTAGTAAAAAATAAAGGCCCCCAGGCACTGAAAAAGATACTGTAGTTATTGCATGGATTTTCTTTTAGCTTTTCTCACCCTACTCCCATTCAAAATCTCTCCGTTTATCACATAGAAAATAATAGAAACATACACAGTTTCCTAACCATCACCAAACAAATCACAAAGGTACTGTACAAACTTTGATTTGAAGCAAAAAAGTATATACCGGTAAGTTGTTTGAGAGTGTAGGGAGTCATTCACAGTGTGTCATGGACATGGCTGCTGCTGGTTTCTGTTGCTGTGGTTTGTTTGCTGTATGTTTTGCAATTAAACATGATTTTTTTTTTTAAATGCACTTATAATAACACAGACTGATGGCCTCAACAGAAGCATATACCATCAATTAACAACCTCGGAGCTCATGGTAGGTCTGTCTTTAAAGGTTATCATTAATATTCAAGTCCCCTTTAGAAATGTGAATAGGATTTTTACTTCCAGAACGCACTATTGTGCTCTTTATACAGCTACGAGGAGCTGGATTTTGAATCACTGAGATATCACTGTAGGTGGGGCTACTCAGCGTGACACAACTGATATGGAAACCAAACAACAGACAAAATGTGTTGTTGCGCTTTGTTAGGACATTGCATCAAGCACCAATCGCAGACATAACCAGTGTGAGCTGAACTGATGATAGATTTCTCTTTCACACAAAATTGGTCTTTATGTACAATGTTTAATGATACAGATCAGTTTTATTTATTGGCAAATTTTGACCAAAAGATTGATGCAACGTGTTGACCTCCAACAGATCGTTCTTCATGCAAGCTGTTACTGCGGAGACATATGTCACCCAAGAAATTTGCCTTGAGACTAATAGCAAAGCTTTGTGGAACATATGGGCCTCATCAACAGAAATGTGGAGGAGGGGTAATGGTATTCAAAGCATTTGTTTTTTTTGTTTTTTTCTAGTATAAATAGCCAGCCATTTGCAGTAATTGAGAATCGTACCTGCCAGGGCCTTGTTTACAAGAGGAATTGGCACTTGCTAAAATAGTTTGCATTTGCAGTTCCGTAGCATGATGAATGATTGAAGTGAAAAGGTGGTGTATGGTCTGATTTGAAGTGCTTCAGAAAATGCATTCAAAAACTCTTGGTTAATGGTTGGAATTAACTGACTAGTCATAGATTTTGAAAACAAGAGAACAATATTCAAAGAAAACAAGCAATATTTGTGATTGAGTACTGATAATTCCTCCCTCAATCATCTTTTTTACTTATTTGATGATTTGAATTTTGAAACATTATTGCCTTTTAGTTAACCTGGCAGGAAGTCTGTTTACTCATTAACTGGGGCGAACTCGCAAGCAAAATCACAGTTACTAATTGATTGTTTTACGATGTAATGGGCCATTTGTTGCTGGTGCTACAGCAGTTATAATGATAAATTGCAATACAACAATAAAATGTTGTAGTTATTATTCTTACTGATATTAACATAAATTAAAACTCTTAATTACACACACACACGTAATTAAACTCGACCAAAGCAGTGGAGAAATACACAGACCTGCTATTTAATGAGCATAAAATGAGAAAGAAGGCAATATTAGGCAATCAGTATTGGCAGGGAAAGCAGACTGGTCTGTAGAGAGAGCTTTGATAGAGTCCCTTGAGTCAGACAGAGCTAACTCTAGAGATTAACTCAAACTGAGAGTTGTGTCAAATTGCCGTTGAACTAATTTGACACCTCTGCCTAACAAAAGCAAGCCATGTTAACACTACTGTCTGACAAGTGAACAAACAATCAGACTTATTTTCCTTTATACGGGTTGATTGTAATATATAGTATTTGATTTAGCTGCTTGCAGTAGCTAAATGCAAGTCTCAGAGATCGAAAAAGGCACTTTTAATTAACTTAACGCCATAAAGCCTTGGGTTCATGTTAGAAATGTACTTCAAATTACATTTCACCTCAATTGACTTGTTACTAAATAAAAGCGATGTTAGGACAAGCAATACTGAGAATGTCCCACTTTTTCATGTAGTTTTAAAGCATGTAATTTCTTTTTCTCATAATGTTGTTATCATGAGGCTTTAACTGTGATTTTACAAAGTACAATGTGTTTTATGGATCAACATCTTTGTTAGTCCTGGTGGCATAACATTCCTATCAGCAACCAATCAAATGTTAGGGTTAGGGGCTTGAGCAACATGCGTAACAACCTGCCATTTCCATGTGATTTCAGGGGTTTCTAATGGTTAGGCTCAGGTTCAGAAATTAACCAGGACTCAGGTCTCAAAAATGGCACTGAAAATGATCAAAAATGACCCAGATATGTAATATTTTGGGATCAAAAAGTGCCCCCAGAGAATTATACTGTGTGTGTGTGTGTGCGTGTATATATATATATATAAACATTTTATATTTTTCTGAATATTCTACTCTAGGCTGAATGTACAGTGGCAAGAAAATCTGTGGACCCTTTTGAATTAGCTTGTTTTCTGTATTAATTAGTCATAAAATGTGATCTCATCTTCAAAGTCACAAGTGTAGACAAACATGATGGTGCTTGAGCTAACAACACACAAACAATTATAATCTTTCATGTCTTTATTGAACACATCTCATTAAACGTTCACATTGCTGTTGAAAAAGTTAGTGAACCCTTGGAATTAATAACTGGTCGATCCTCCTTTGGCAGCAATAACCTCAACCAAGTGTTTTCGGTAACTGCAGATTAGACCTGCACAAACATCAGAAGGAATTTTAGACCATTCTACCTTAAAGAACTGCTTTAGCTCAGCTATATTCTTAGTATGTCTGGTGTGCACGGCTCTCTTGAGGTCATTCCACTGCATCTGTGTTGAGATCTGTGCTCTGAATGGGCCTCTCCAAAAGGTGGATTTTCTTTTTATTTATTTATTTTTGAAGCAATTCTGTAGTGGATTTACTTCTGTTTTTGGAGTCATTGTCCTGCTGCATCACCCAACCTTTACTGATCTTCAGCTGGCACACAACCACCCTGACATCCTGTAGGATATCTTGATAATCTTAGGAATTAATTTTTCAAGCGGTCCAGGCCCTGAAGCAGCTAAGCAACCCCAAATCATGATGCTCCCTCCAACATACTTCACCATTTGGATGATGTTTTCATGTTGGTATGTGGTGCCCTTTTTACATCATATGTAGTAGTGCTTCATGTTCTTCAGTGCTGCATGTTCCAAACAATTCAACCTTAGTTTCATCAGTCCACAAAACATTTTCCCAGTAGCATTATGGAGTGTCAAGGAGTTCTTTGGCAAACTTCAGGTGCACAGTAATGTTTTTGTTGGAAAGCAGTGGCTTTCTTAATGGTGTCCTGCCATGGACACCATGCCCGTTTAATGTTTTCCATATAATAGACTCATAAACAGAGATGTTAACCAGTTCCAAAGATTCAAGTCTTTAGCGGTCACTCTAGGGTTCTTTTTTACCTCATTGAGCATTCTGTGGTGTGTCCTTTGAGTCATCTTGGCTGGACGGCCACTTCTAGGGAAAGTAGACACCGTAATAAATCATCTCACTATTTATAGACAATTTGTGTATATGGACAGATTAATATCTAAACTCTTTGAGATAACTTTGTTACCCTTTCCAGCTTTATGTAAAGCAACAATTCTTGATTGTAGGTCTTCTGAGATCTCTTTTTTTTTTGCAAGGCATGGTCCATTTCAGCAGATGCTTCTTGTGAATAGCAAACTCAAAATGTTTGAGTGCTTTTTATAAGTCAAAGTAGCTCTAACCCACACCTCCAATCTCGTTTCATTAATTGGATTAGTCTTTGTTGACTAACCTAGGCGTTCACTAACTTTTTCCACAGCACTATGTATTAATGTTTATGGGATGTGTTCAATAAAGACATGAAAGATTATAATTGTTTGTGTTGTTAGCTTAAGCACATTGTGTTTTGTCTATACTTGTGACTTTGAAGAAGTCATCACATTTTATGACTAAATCATGCAGAAAACCAGCAAATTCCAAAGGGTTACGTATTTTTTATTTTTTATTTTATTTTATTTATTTATTTTTTGCCACTGTAACAAAAAACTAAAAACAAATGTTAGCAGAATTAATTTGTGTAAATTGTTCATAAATCCATGCTTGTGTAAATTGGTGCATTGAATTAAATGCTACTATTTACGTATCGTACATATATAAAATCACTCAATGTCCCTTAAAATAAAAGTGTTAATGTGTGACTTTTTAGGGGACTGAGGTAGAAGTGTTTGGTCTGTTTGTTTGACAAGGATGTTGATCCAGGAATATGTCCTACTTGGCAAAATCACAGCCACCTTATCAGGAGGGTTACCTCAAATTACATCTATTCAGAAATATTGTTAATGTTGAAAGAGTAAAGTAGTGCCATGTAAGCATATTTTGAAACAAAGGTACATAATGAGACACAGAACCCACAGAACTGATCAGGTTTGTTGTGTAATTTCACCTGCTCACATTTTAAACCCATCACCACATGGTCTCATGGAATCCACTGTATATACCATACAGGACTAAACATTTCTGTGGGGGCTGGCCACACAGGCTTTTGCATCAACTATGAAAACGCAACGTTCTGGAAACGTTCAGAGGTCAAACATGGCAGCACCGTTTACTTGTTACTCACTATTAATGAATGTTATCCACTCTTGTCTTTGAAAATGAGAGATTAAAGACAATTTGTTACAATAACTCTGACTCGTCTGAAGCTTTTCCTTGCGATTGTGATTACGTTTAATCATATATGCAAATAAACCAGCTATATGAGAAAAAGAACATTGGCGTAGCCTGTGGTGAAGCCCCATGATGTGAACTATATTTGTATTTTAAAGTGTTTGATGGCTTCACTCTAAAAGGCAGATGGTTGAAAACGGGACATGAGGTAAGAAATAAAAGGGATGACAAATGTTAGTTGCCTAGCGACTGTTGTCAGGGAGACAGAGTGTGACTACCCTGACCAGACTTAGAATTTCTTACTATGTTTATTTGTTCAGCAAGGGGGGAAAAAATGCTGGAGTGACATCAGAGTCTACAAACATTCAGATCAACAAACGAGAATACACACGCAAACGTGATTGGTTAAAAAAAATAATAAAAGGAATGGGGAGAGAAATGGCGAGAATTAAGAGCGGATTGAGTGCGTGGTTGAACTCATCAGTGGCATTTCTGAAAGATGTGAGTGAATATTGTCATTATCATAAGCATATATAATTTCAGACTATATAGCAATACCTTTTAAAAGTAGTGTTTTTTTGCCCCCAACACTTGCTACCTATGCAGCTTTGAATCATATGTCGTGATTTCCCCCCTCTGATCTCTTTCAAGAGATGACAACAGTAGAATCAAGAAAACTGTGTTCAGAGAAACTTCTGAAACGGTGACATTTGCATCAAAATCTAATTTTAGTCATAGAAATGTTAGGCTGCCATTACATGTTGATCAGATTTATTTTGAAAAGCATAAAGGTGATTCAAACCAATGAGGAACTGTTCGAGAAGTGCACTGGACATGCAAGGAAGTTAACATTTTAAAGAAATAAGGACTGCAGAAGCATTGTTCACAAAAGTATATGTTTCTAATGATAGAACACAACATTCTCGTGACATTAGAACAAAAAAAAAAAAAAAAAAAATTATATATATACACATACATATATATATACATATACATACATATATACATACATATATATATATATATATATATACACACATACATATATTTTTCCATCTTATCTTTTTTCTTTTCTTTTAACATAATGAATTGCTTTCATTTTCATGATTTTACAGAGGTTCTGCAACACTGGGTTTAAGCCACATTTTAGCAGCCTCCTATAATTCACATTCTTGCGTTCTTTCTAAAAGCACAGACTGCCATCTAGTGGATTGAAAACCAGTACAAATTGTCATTTAAACAAACTCAAAAGGGCCCAAAAGCTCCTAAATCTTGATTACTCAAAAGTGCTGGACAAAAGTGCTGGGAGTAGATTCAATAGCAAATCAAAAGCTTTCAAAATGCTCACTGATGCAAAGCCATGTATATTAACAAAACAAGCTTCATCAATTGAGTTACAACTCCTTTCACTTAAATATAACCAAATACTTGTAGAACATCTCAAAAATAAACATTATACTAATAATTCATTTTAATTTCCCCCACCATGAAGTCTCTGATGGTTTTTGAGTTGATCGCTCCTGATGTATCCTTTCCCACATTCCGAGCACTGGTAAGGTCTCTCCTCAGAATGGATTTTCACGTGTCTACTGAGAGTCACTTTCTGTGCAAACGCCTTCCCACAATGTGAGCAAACGTGCTCCTTCTGTCCTGAATGTTTAAGCTGGTGAGTAACAAGTTTCCCTTCTGTGTTAAATCCATCCCCACATTCCCAGCAGACATATGGCTTTTCGTCGGTGTGTGCAATCTTCTGGTGCTTGAGCAGGTAGGACATAGAGCTAAAGCTTTTGTCGCACTCAGCACATTTGTACATTTTCTTCCCAGAGTGAAGCTGCATGTGCAGCTTTAAGCAGCTTGCTGAGCTCAGGCATTTTCCACACTCTGAGCACTTGTGGACTTTAATCCCTGCGTGAATGTCTTGATGCCTTTTGAAGGTGTCTTGGCGTGTGAAGGTTTTGCCACAGGTGGTGCAGTGCAACACATTCTTGCTGGAATGAATTATTTGGTGGCTCCTGAGCGTAGAGGAGGACTTGAAGGCCAAACCGCACTGAGAACAGCTAAACAGTCTTTCATCGGAATGGACCACCTCATGGCTTTTAAGGCTTGCAAGCCTAGCAAAGCTCCTGCCACACTTCTTGCAGTGGAAAGGTTTTTCATCAGAGTGAGTGGCCTCGTGAGACCTCATACTGCTCCTGAAGCGAAACCTCTTATCACACTTGGAGCACTTATGGGATTTTTCCTCAGAATGTATCGCCATGTGTCTGGTACGATCACCTGATGAAGGAAACCTTTTCCCACAGAGCTTGCAGTTGTAGGGCTTTTCTCCGGTGTGAAGGCGCTCATGCACTTTAAGGCTATTGGGATGCTTGAAGGACTTGCTGCAGTGTGTGCATTTGTAAGGGGTGTCAGAGCAATGGATCTTCATGTGCGATGTGAGGTGGCTCACCCGTTTGAAGCTGCTCTCGCAGTGTGGGCAATAAAATGGACGTTTGTCCTGGTGAATGAGCTGATGTTTGTTAAGTTCTTGCTTCCTCAAGAAACTCTTCCCACACACGGAGCAGCTGAATGGCTTGTTCCCTGAATGGCTATACAGGTGAACATCCAGCTGACACTTAATGATAAACTTCTTGTCACACTGTGGGCACGGAAAGGGCCTTTCTCCGGTATGGGTCGCCCTGTGAACTCTCATAGCTGCCGCAGTGTTGAAAAGCTTCTCACAATGATCACACTGGTGGGGCAGGGTTCCTACATGCAACCGTAGGTGAGTTCTTAGGGTACTTCTTCGAGAAAAGCTTTTCCCACATTGAGAGCAAGAGAATGGCTTTTCCCCTGTGTGGCTCCTTAGGTGGCACTTCAAACCACTCTCCCTGCTGAAATTTTTCTTGCAATAAGGACAGTCAAACAGCCTCTCACCTGTGTGTAATCGTACATGCAAGGACAGCTCATGCTTACCAGCGTAACTCTTTCCACATGTGGAGCATTGGTGTGGCTTCTTTAAGGAGTGTGTCTTCTTATGGGCTCTGAGGTCAGACTTTCTTTTAAAGCTTTTGCCACATTTTGGACACAAGTTGGACCTTAATGATCTTAATGTAGTCGTGGGTGGTGTTGGAGGTTTCTCTCTAGATTCACTGGACTCCATTAACATGGAACTGGGTGCAGGAACTGTGTCAAGTAGCATCATGTTTGTATCTACCTCCTCGTCCCTAGAGGCACTAAATCATGTATAAAACAAAAGCTTTGAGAAGATTCAACAGAAGCTGACTCGATGACAGCTATTTATATAAAAAAAAAAAAAAAAAAAAAAGAGATTTGATTCCAAATGAAAATGGTACACTTACATGGTTTCATAAGACGGCTCAATCTTAAAAAATAAAAAAATAAAAAAACATGAGCATGTTTAGAATAAGTGCTCTCTGCTAGAAAGAATGTTTGGCCAGCCTATCATTGTAAACTGTGAAACATCTTACCTTTAGACAAGTGATCTCCATTTTATGCCCATTTTTGATGTCTTCTATGTTTGTTTCCACTGATTCATATTTTACCTCCATAACCATCTGGACCATAGTACTAATCTCCTCCTCTCTCTTGATGGTGGCCAAAGTGCTCATTACCTCTGATAAGTCATGTTCCATTGACTTCTGTAACCATTAATTTCATCATGAATTGATGTTTTAAACATGGCACTCTATCAGACCTTTGGTACTGAGATAGCAACCCTGCTGGAAGAAAAAAAAACCTGCTGGTCTCCTAGCATTGTGTGTTTGAAAGGGTTTTGGGCACTTTTCAGCTGGTCAGGCTCAGAGACCAGCTGGCATTCCAGCAAAACCATATGAACACCAGCTTGGCAAGGCTGGGATAACATCTTAAACCTGCTAAGCCCAGTCTATAGAAGTTAGGACCAGCAAACCATCTTGGTTTGGTTTGAACTTCTTATTTCAGCAGGGAAGCTACTGATTGCAATATTCTTCTACTTAGTACTATTTTGTCATAAAAAGCCCACTAAACAATCTTGAATTAACTAAGAGCAAACAATGTTACATTGCCTTTTAAATAACTACTCTCTAAAATTCATACCTGGACCACAGTAGATCCCTTAGTCCCAGTAATCTTTTTAAGATAATGCAAAAACTGCTCACTGACTTTCAGAGACTGTACAATGTGGTTCACTTACCATTTCACCTTTTGCTTTCTCCACACAGAATGATTTGAAGTTGCTGCCATCTGAAGATTCACCCTTAGAGGCATAGCTAGACACACCTAATTTATGAAGAAGCACAGAACACTGTGTCTCCCTAAAACAAACAGGACATTCCAGGGACTTGTTGAACTCCCAGTAGCTTTGCAGACAGCTTTTGCACAAACTGTGGCAACATCTTAGAACAACAGAGTCTTTTAAAAAAGAAGTGCAGAGATAGCAGACAAGATCTGCCACTGGAAAGGGTGAATTGGCAGCCATATTGTCACAGCTCTCAACAGGGTGAACAATTACATGATGCATGGGGATAACAGATAGTCAATCATGATTTTGTTTCAGACACTCTACTTTAAATGCTGTAGTTTATCAGTAAGATCATAAGGTTTGACACAACTGACAGCCCTTTCCCTAAGCTTTTCTGTGATTTTACAGGAAACCATGCTACTTCTGTTTTCTTCCTCTATTTAACTTCTCAGTGAATTGATTGACAATGGATAGTGATTTATCATGAGGAGCACTGGCTCCATCTAATGGACAGGATGATGTCAACAGCATCATGACAATATAGTGAAACAAAAAAGGTAGAACTGAATTTAGCACAATCATCATACTTATTTGATATTTTTGCTTATTGAGAAACAACATTAAGTGCACGGTGGCTCAGTGGGTAGCGCAGTTATCTCAGAGCAAGAAGGTCCCTGGTTTGAGTCCTGGCTCACCCAGGGCTTTTCTTTGTGGAGTTTCCATGTTCTCCCCGTGTTTGTGTGTTTCCTCTGGGTGCAGTTTCCCCCACGTTGTCCAAAAAATATGCAGGTAAAATGAAATGGAAACTCTGAATTGCCCGTAGGTGAGACTGAGAAAATGTATGTCTGTGTGTGTGTTAGCCCTTGTGATGGACTGGCCACCTGTCCAGGGTGTTTCCTGCCTTTGGCCTGAGACAGCTATGATAGGCTCCAGGACTACCTGTGACCCTACGTAGGACAAGAGGCTATAGAAGATGAATTTTGTGGAGTTAAGCTACTGGCTGACAGATGTTCCAAAAACAGCAGGTAATATTACAGATCATAATGATGCTTGAAAATTATTTTCTCTTTAGTAAAGACAAAAATGCTTGAAGAAATTTTATGAAATTGTGCCAGAATAACAACATGCACAGACTGCACAGATCAACATGGATAAGAACTGAGGGAAAAGATTGATGGTTCCTTTGCTCTATAACTACGGTTTTCAAACCGGGGGCAGGCCTCCCCAGGGGGTTGCTACAGCATGTCAGCGAATAATGATCAAAAGATCAAAAGATCAGTAAATACAATAAAAATGTAATGTGGAACAAAATCACAACGTGTCCATTATTACAAGTTCAACATACCAGGTCGAAGTGTCTTCATGTGTTTGTGGCAGTTTCACATAGAGACGGTGACTGGCTCATGTGATGCGAGTTTATCACAAATTCAGGCTAAAAAAAAAAAAAAAACAGTTAAAGGGATAGTTCAACCAAAAATTGTAATTCTCTCATCATTTACTTACAAGACTTTCATTCTTCTGCTGAACACAAAAGAAGATTTTTAGAAGAATATCTTAGCTCTGTAGGTTCATACAATGCTAGTGAATGGTGGCCAGAAATTTCAAGGTCCAAAAAGCACATAAAGGCAGTATAAAAGTAATCCACATGACTCCAGTGGTTAAATCCATATCTTCAGACACAATATGATAGATGTGGGTGAGAAACATATTAATATTTAAGTCCTTTTTTGCTTTTATATGCTTATATGCTTTCTGGACCTTCAAAGTTCTGGTCACTATTCACTTGTATTGTATGGAGCTACAGAGCTGAGATATTTTCCTAAAAATCTTCATGTGTTCAGCAGAAGAAAGCAAGTCATACACATCTGGGAGGGAATGAGGTTGAGTAAATGATGAGAGAATTTTCATTTTTGGGTGAACTATCTCTTTAAGTAATCCCATTGTCATGAGGACAGACATATGTTTTTAATAAAACAAATACAATATATGGTTTCATATTATTAATAACAAATATTTATAGCCATTAATCAGTGTATAATGCATTGCCGAATGAGTCTGTCAGACTGGATTTAAGGTTACTGATAAGCATTGGTGAATTGCTCCAATGCCTAAAATATGAATTTTGATAATAATTTATAACACTAGAGGACAGTACCTGATAAAACTTCAAATAAGTGCCCAGAATGTACTGCTGTTTATAATAAGTGCCCAGAAAGATCATTTTTGACATTTAGCATAGGGTGTCGTATTTATTATTTGCTTGGCTATTGTTCAGGCCTATACAACATTATTATATGTATATAAATCAGCAAAAAAAATAAAAATAAAAATAAATAAATAAATAAAATAACATTTTGAGGGTAAACTTACTGTTTTAAGAGATTGAAAATCCCTGCTCTATAACATCAATGGTAAAAGAGGCTGTGTGTATAATCTGTGTACTGTATATTGCAGTCAAATTTGAAAAATATTTGATGTTGAGTTACATTTTATAATATTCTTATACTAAATCTGTACAGAATCATATTGAGGGGAAATATCTCATGGTTCCACTTTAAAAACATTATCATAATTACTACACAGTGAGATTTAATTTCATCTTAAGTGGACATGCAAAAAATTCTAGTTGACCTGTAGAGTAATGAGTTAATAAATGTAATAGGACAGCATTAACTGATTTCTCTTCAAGGAGCACCTACTTTAAAGCTACACTATGTAAGATTTTTTTTTGTTAGAAATGAATACAATTTCATTAATGAGCAAGTACACCAACAATCCATCTTCCAAACCATGTTTTTGCCTTACCCCGATTCACTATGGTAAGCCTATAATAATTATTTATATTTTAGAACTGTCTGGATGGATTTGGTGGGAAATTGCATGATTCCGTCATTCGTCTGTGCATGTTTACATGATGTCTGTAAAGAAAAGAAGATCCAGCTATTACAGTGCATGTTTATGGGCAGTGATATGTGTGGTAGTAGTTTAAAGCTGAAAGCTTGTAGCCACAACAAATGAGCGACATTGACCATGGATCATTCAAAAAGACAACCCTCTGGGGAATCACACGTTCTCAAAATAAATAAACCGAGAAGAGTGAGTCTGCAAGCAAAAAAGGGAAAGCGACAGAGCTTGTATTGGCTTTTCAGAGGTGGCGATAACTCCCAGATCTTAAAGGATTTAAAACTGACCTAGAGATGGAGTTTTTCTTACTGGACAGGTAAGATATTTTACTGGACCGATAGTTGTAATATTTCCTTCTTTGTTTTGCTGTATTTCTTAAAAACTACTTTCACAGGAGATGCAACAGGTGTCTGCACTTGTTTTGCACCCACATCGGGAACACAGTCAGTTATATGTGGATCCATTGGGTCCTGAATGTGTGAATCCGGGAAACTCATCTCTCTGGTTTTGAGCAGGTGTCTCTGATTTCTTCTGTAAACTCCACCATCTGTTGTTCGTATCAAGTAAGATCTTGGCTTGTCATGACTTTTCATCACTACTGCATGTTGCCATGTGTTCTCAACATTTTCCCCCTCACTTAAAGTAGGTAGGTCTCTTTTTCCACAATCATAGTAATATTTTTGCTTCCACTGTCTGTCCTTTAGACTTTTCTGAACATCTATGTGGAGTTTCAGTTTTAACAACTGACCCGTGGTTGGCAGCTTAGCTTTCAGTCTGAGTCTGCGACCCATGAGGAGCTGTGCTGGGGACAATTTCACTCCTCCCAGTGGTTTGTTTCTGTATTCAAGAAGAGCAATGTAAGGATCTCCTTGACTTTCTTGCACTTTCTTCAGCAGGTTTTTAATGATCTGTACTGCTCTTTCACTCTGTCCATTTTCTTGAGGGTATCTTGGACTTGAAGTTGAATGCTTGAACTCCCAGCTGTCTTTGAATTTATGAAAGTGAGCGCTCGCAAACTGTGGGCCATTATCTGAGATGAATTCATCTGGAATCCTATGTCTTGCAAACATAGACTTCAAAGCAGTTATCACGTGTTGACTTGTTGTCTGTGTCAACTTTGCGATTTCAGGGAACTTTGAGAAGTAATCGACACAGAGAAAGTAATCTGCTTGATTGAAGTGAAAGAGATCAACTCCTACCCTTGCCCACGATTGAAGTGAAAGAGGTCAACTCCTACCCTTACCCATGCACTGTCTGGTATGTCATGGCTGACAAGAGGTTCTTTAGTGTTATTTCTTTTGAAAGTATTGCACACAGAACACTTTAACACAATATCTTCAATTTGTTTTCCCATGCTGTGCCAAAACAACACATCTCTTGCCCTCTCTTTGCACTTAACTTCCAGATGGCTTTCATGGATCCTCTCCAACATTTCTGCTTGCAGGCTTAGTGGAACTACAAGTTTTGTGGTTTTGAACAGCAGTCCTTCTGAGCAGGTGAGTTCTTCTCTGAATGTCTAGTATTTTCTTATTGCAACTGGAACATTTCTTATCGATGTTGGCCAACCTGTCTGAACTACTCTCATAACCATCTGCAGCTCTTCGTGTACTGCTGTAGCTTTTTTGAAGGTATTCAGTTTCTCTTCAGTGATTGGAATGTAAGCTGACAGTAAATGCACTTCCAAGTCATTGTCCATTAACTGTTCAGTTTCTTCCGCCAGGTAGGCTCTACTGAGTGTATCAGCTATTTTTAAATCTTTACCTGGTTTGTAGGTTACAAGCAGGTCATAAGGCTGAAGTTTCATCAACATCCGCTGAAGTCGTGGTGGCACTTTTTAAAGCGACTTTTTAAACACTGTCTCTAGTGGCTTGTAATCGGATTCTTTTACTGTTTTGCCGTAGAGGTATTGACTGAATTTCTCGCACCCATACACTATGGCTAATAACTCTTTTTCAATTTGTGCATACCTTTTCTGGCAGTCAGTCAGTGGTCTTGAGCCGTATGCAACCGGGTGACCTTGCATAATGACAGCACCTAAACCCTCTGAACTTTCATCAACAGAGAGAATCAGTTCTTTGTTGACATCAAAAAATTTGAGAACTGGGGCACTGATTATTTGTAACTTCAGTGTTTCAAAGCTTTTCTGCTGTGGAGTTTCCCAGTGCCATGCTATGTTACTTTCAAGGAGTTTCCTTAGTGGCGCACTGACCTCAGACAAGTTTGGTATGAACTTTGCAAGGTATTGGATCATACCTAAAAATCGCATCAGGTTAGTTTTGTCTTGTGGCTCAGGCATCTCCACAATTGCTTTGATTTTATCTTGGTCTGGCTTCAGACCGTCTCCAATCAGTACACGTCCTATGTACTTTATTTCGTACATTCTGATCTTGCATTTGTCTCTGTTTAATTTCAGATTTATGCTCCTGACTCACTCCAGAGGCCGTCGGAGTCTTTTATCATGTTGTTCCACAGTTTCGCCCCACACAAGTATGTCATCTATGATGTTCACTTCTCCCTCTAGGTCCTCAAGTCTCTAAGCAATGCACTTCTGGAAGACCTCTGGGTGCCAACGAAGCACCAAAGGGAAGCCTCTTAAAATGGTATCTACCGAATGGTGTATTAAATGTATGTACAAAGCTTGGAACTTTCTTCATCAAGCTGTATTTGCCAAAATCCAAGGTTAGTGTCCAGCACTGAGAAAACCTTTGCATTTGGCATTCCACTCACCACCCCTTCAGCTGTCCTGAGTGGGTAGGTTTATCTCTTTGTTGCTTTGTTTTTAATCTTGTGGATCGATGCAGATTCGTAGTTTGTTTTGCTTCACTACAGTTGCCATACTATTGACCCAGTCAGTGGATTCTGTCTGCTTCTCGATAACTCCAAGGCTTTCCATACTGTTGAGTTCTGTTTTTATTTTGCCTTTTAGGGCAATTGCCACTTTTCTTGGTGGATGAATCACAGGACACACAGTTGGATCTATCTTGATATGGTGTACCCTGATCACCCCACGCCATTAAACACATCATCAAACTCTTTCAGGATCTCTGAACTTTCTTCGCAATCCACCTGGTAGATTCTCTGGACCAGTCCTAATTATGTGCAGGCTGATCTTCCCAGAATGGCAGGTGAGTCACTCTCTATGATCTGGAATTCTAGCTCAGCTTTATAGTCTTCGTACTGGCACATGAGCTTTGCTTTACCCTTTGGCTCCATCTTGTGACCAGAATACGCAACTAACGTGCAGTTTGTTTTGTGCATTGACGGTTTTCCCTGCAACACCTCTGAAGTCTTTGTAGGAAAGTATATTGCATTCCGCTCTGGTATCTAGTTTAAAAGTAAGTGTTCTATTGTTTACTTTAAGTATTTCTGTCCACTTGTCTCTTTCTACTTCTGGCAGCAGCTACTGTGTCCATCTGGAATGCATTTTTCTCTCCACACATTTCTTCAAAGGTGTCTATGAACATTTCAATGTTTTCCTCATTCATGAACTTTTCTCTCAGTTAACTTTGTCCTGTCTTTCTGCTTTTGTCATTTGCACATCTGACCAAAGTGATTTTTTCTGTGACACAATTTCCATATTTGGCCATAGGCTGGACACTTTCTAGGCTCATGCCTGTAACCACATCTGGTATATTTGCTTTCCTTCTTTGACCATGCGTTCGCAGCAGCATCAGTTTCATGTGGCTTCTTAGTTAATTTAATCTTGCTGATTTTGTTTACTGTCACTTCTGCTTCCTCATGAAGAGCTTTAATCTGGCTTTTTGTAGCTTCGCTTGCACGACAAATGTTCACTGCTTTGCTTAAGTCTAGGTCAGGTTCTCTTAAGAGTCTAGCTCTAATTTGATCATTGTTCACGCCACAAACAATTCGATCTCGAACCTGTTAGCTGTGCAAACTCACATTCTTTGGACTTATTTTTCAATTCAGTCACATAGGCATCGATCGTTTCAGTTGGTCCCTGTGCTCTAGTAAAGAACATGTGTCATAGATATGTTATATTCTTCACAATAATGTCTGAACTTTTCTTTCAGTGTCCCTATGTTATCAACTTCCTCCTCATCAAAATCCATGGAATTATATACCTTTATATATATATATATATACCTTCATCACCAGCTACGTGAAGAAATATAGCACACTTTCCCTTTTCCGACTTCTCGGAAATTCCACTAGCTTTGAGATATAGCTCGAACTTTTGAATCTAAGCCCGCCAATTCTCTGCAATGTTTCCTTCGAAACTCAATCCGTATGGAGGCTTCATTTGATCCATAGTCTTCTTCTAACAACATGTAATATTTCCTTCTTTTTTTGCTGTATTTCTTACACCTTAGGAAATATAAAGACCACACAACAGGCACGTGGTCTGGTAACACCAACTGCTTTACTCCTCTTCTTTTGTTCTGTTCTCTTACAGGATAAGTAGCAGGGTAGGTTTGCACCAGCTGTGCGTATAAGGTCTCACTTAAGTTGAGAGGTAAAGTTCACACTAAGGGCTTAGTAACTACTAGTTAGTTTGTGACTAAGTCAGTGCTTACGTGATGCTCCTGTTCTATCTGCTCCGTATGGGACTCGAACCGGCATCTCTGGCATGGGAGGTGGGTGCGCTAACAAGGAGGCTAAAGGCTACAGCCTCTAGCATCAGTCGCTAGTGCACCTCTTGAGGTCAGGAGAGTGAGGTTTACACACTGCACAGCTACCTACCAGCTGGCTCCTGTTACACTCATCCCCCTAAACCTCACTCCCATCCAGGTCACGGCACCATTGTAACCGGTCCTGTTAACCCCACTCCGAACGGGACTCGAACCAGCATTGCTGGTGTGGGAGGCTAACAAGAAGGCTAAAGGCTACAGCCTCTAACGTCAGTTGCTAGTGCACCTCTTGAGGTTAGGAGAGTGAGGTTTACACACTGCACAGCTACCTACCAGCTGGCCTCTGTTACACTCACTCCCCTAAACCTCACTCCAATCCAGGTCACGGCACCATTGTGATGCTCCTATTCTACCTGCTCCGTATGGGACTTGAACCAGCGTCTCTGGTATGGGTGGCAGGTGCACTAACAAGGAGGCTAAAGGCTACAGCCTCTAGCATCAGTCGCTAGTGCACCTCTTGAGGTCAGGAGAGTGAGATTTATACACATTGCACAGCTATCTATCAGCTGGCTCCTATTACACTTAATTTGGTTGCACCACCTGTTGTTAAGGCAAGACTTAACTAGTAGGCCGTAAAGTAATGCATAGTCGCATAATATGATGTTTACCTGTATTTATCCAATAAGCAGCCTTGAAATTTGTACACAGATGTGTTAAACAGCCATGAATTTCAGTTTGATCTTGTTCAAACCTTGTTTGCTCATGTAACTGTCAGCTGTAATAAATGGTATCCCCACTGAAGTACGATACACAATAAAACAAGATTTCATTAATGGTATATTTAGCCTATGAAAACAACAATATTCAATACCTGTAGGCTATTTAAAATGAATAAGGGACAATAAATAAATAAATACAAATATAACAGGCTGGAAAAATAGACATTTATTCATTTTAATATCTATTTCGTATGTTGAAACTGGACACCGGGTGGCATACACAGGAAAGTGCACCGTTAGATCCAATTAATGCTGAAGAGGTAAGTTTTTTACATAATGTTCTCTCCCGTAAATGTAAACAAGTGTAAATGCCAACATCATCATATATGTCGAAAGGACTGAAGCATGTCAACCAAAACATGAGTTCATTGATGTCATTAAGCGAGTCTGCTTTTTTATTCCATCCGTTACTCCTGGTCAGAGGCTTCCGTAAATATTTAGTTTATATGTAGGTTTACGTCCTACCTAAGTTTAATGGTGCAACGCTCAAATATTTAGTAGTGTGTAAATTGTGCCCATTTACACCACAACTAGGCTAAGTTGTAACTTACATATAGTTGGTGCAACCGGTCCCAGGTGATCCGGTACTGGGGCGCCATCTACAGGTAAGAACCACTGTACATCACAAGTGAGCCGGGTAGCTTTCTTAGCGCAGCGGTTCATTAGATAGCGTTACTCTAATGGGGCATTTTATTATGAATTGTGATACTGCAGTGCTTTCAATTTCGAGGAAGGAAGGACAATGGGAATAAATGGACTTTTATGCTGGTAACAATGCCAATCTCTAAACCAGTTACTTGGTATATTTGCCTGCTAGCTAAATTATAATACTTTCCATCGTTTCTATCTGATATGACTAGCAATCATGTCTTATGTCATTGTTACCTAACTTTTGTAATGCTATTTATTTCAGAACAACTTTTCAATAGGTCAAAACAACAGTGGAAGATATGCTACTTACCTGCTCATAAGACATATTTTCAGATATATGTCTTTCACTTCCTTTATTTATTCATTTTTTAAAGGGAGGGGGTGAGTTTTGTTGTCATTAGTGACATTTGCTGATAAGTGATCACCTGTAACCATGGTTACACCTCAAACCATCAGATTCACCCATGCAGAAGAGCGGAGGCCAAGTCCAACTCACCTAATTTCCAAAACAATGTTCCTTCACAAGTAACCTGCAGTTTTATGCTTCAACCGCTAGAGGGCCAAAAATTACATACTGTAGCTTTAAGTCAAACATTCACTAAAATGTAAGTTGTTATTTACTATTATTTTATCAAGTTTTAATTTAACTCTAAATATCACTTAAAATGAACTTTATTTGGTCATTTTACATGTAAGTCTAAATAAGATTTCTGTATAAAGAATCCCTTCTATTTGAAAACATTTTTGAAAAAGATACAGTCTGAAGAATTATCACTGTGTATTATTAGTACTTGATTAGGCATGATACTTCAGATAATCCAGATGCCCATTTATTTTAAATAAAATAATACCCAAATGTATGTATGATTTACCCTTTTTTAATGTGCATCCTCAGTTGGAAAATGGGAGGAAGCTTATGGTTGGTTACTATATGATTCTGTATATTTAACAGAATATATAAAAACAAAGAAACATTTTATTTCTGATGGTGGAATCAATGCAAGATAACGAAGGCCTGTGGTACTGAGAAATGGTTAACAGTATTATGACCTTTATTATGAATAAAGACACTGATTTATCATGATAGAACACATGAGAGTCAATGTATGTGTTGGTGTAAGGGTAAAATATATACTGTAGTTCCAGAATGAAGTACAAAAAATCAGAATCAATAACATATTTCTTCTTTTTCCATTTGTGGTATGTCCCAAAAGACATATTCATATTCAGCCCTATCCACCCTAACCTTCAGCTCTGCAGAACCTACATAGGTACAAATAAAAAAAAAAGTGTTTGGTCGCTTAAATAAATTCAATGCTTCAGTGCTGGGGGTTTAGTCGTCTAAGAAGTCATCATCCAGATTAACGTCTGTGGTATCGATGTCATCCAGCTCCATGTTATCCAAATCATCCTCAAGTTCATCAATAATCTGAAGATAAATCAACAAAATTATCAGACAATTCCAGAGCATAAAATAATACCAAGATAAAATGAGTAGTTTATGTCTTTAAAATGCTTTTAAGTGGGAAACTAATTAATAGAACTTTAATTAAATGTAATATTAGATGATTGCCTGGCATACTCAACACTTTTACATATTGGCTAGTTTGCTATAACTTCGTCACTCAATAGGGTGTCTTTAGGCATCAGCCTGACTACCTTCTGCTCTGATGCTGAAACCTTGAGAGGCTCTTCTTCTGTCTTCTCCTCAACCTTCTGAGCAGGCTGGGATTCTGCAGGACTCAAGGAAGAGACAGCTGCAACTACTGGAGCTGAGACAGCTGCCATCATTGAAGCTAAAACACCCACATCTGCTGGGGCTTCCTCTGTGTCCTTCACCTGCTGAAAATACCCATGTGCAATTGTTAGTTTATTTACAAAAGATCTATTTATGAGATCTATTGATCAGTTTTGGAGCATTTCCTTTGCAAAGGAATTAAGGGTTGTAGTGTGCACAAATACTGCTGTTCCCATAAACAGAATGAGTGTAAGACTTACCGGTGTGGGAGTGGGGATGATGCCTTTGGGTTCATAACCACTGGCTTCCTCCAGCACATTCCTTTCTTCATTGGGCTGCAGAAAGAGAATAGACACACTTAGGATTGAACACAAGGGTAATTTCATAAAATGTATGTTTTATCTTTTCATGAGGCATCTCATTAAATAAAATGGATTAGAAAAGAACAAACTATTGCTTACAATTACAGGCCAGCATTAATAGATCCAAGCAATGAAATATAGCACTAATTGCCACTCATCTTTATTTAGTTTTGACATTGCGTACATAAGATATAAGCCAACTAATTTTTCAACCTATATCTGTAAAAAATCCTGCTTGGAAGTAAACAGGAAAACATCAAAGAGCTGCTTTCTAACCGTGATCAATGGGTAGTCAGAGGCAGGTCTGGTTTGGCCAAGACAGGTCTCTCTAAGGTACTGCTCTGCCACAAAGGCCTCTTTCAGGCCAGGGAACAGGTTCTCATACTCGGTGGGGTCTGCCAGAGACTCTGCTGCTTTCTGATTTACTCTGGACAAGCTCTCTCTCCACAGCTTAACCACCCTGTTATCCAACATATAGAATTATTGTATTGTAAAAGATTTCACTCAGACATTAAATTAAGTGTTCAAAACTTGTTTTGCACAATGTCCAACAACAAACACCTTGGCTATGTTCAGAATGGAATACTAATGTACTGCTTACTGGGCAGTATACACTGATTAAAATGAACTAATATACACTCACTGAGCACTTTATTAGGAACACTATGGTTCTAATAAAGTGCCCGATGTGGTCTTCTGCAGTTTTAGCCCATTCGCCTCAAGTTTCGACATGTTGTGCATTCTGAGACGCTATTCTGCTCACTACAATTGTACAGAGTGGTGATCTGAGTTACCGTAGCCTTTCTGTCAGCTTGAACCAGTCTGGCCATTCTCCGTTGACCTCTCTCATCAATAAGGCATTTCCGTCCTCAGAACTGCCACTCAATGGATGTTTTTTTTTTTTGTTTTTTTTTTGCACCATTCCAAGAAAACTCTAGAGACTGTTGTGTGTGAAAATCCCAGGAGATCAGCAGTTACAGAAATACTCAAACCAGCCCGTCTGGCACCAAAAATCATGCCACGGTTGAAATCACTGAGATAAAAAAATGTCCCCATTCTGACGGTTGATGTGAACATTAACTGAAGCTCATTACCCATATCCGCATGATTTTATGCATTGCACTACTGCCACACGATTGGTTTAGATAATTGCATGAATAAGTAGGTGTACAGGTGTTCCTAATGAAGTTCTCAGTGAGTGTACATACAGCATACTATTTTCAAATATTGTGAACATACAGTGTGACTTTCCTTCCCTTGACTCTACTGTAAGTTGTTCCTTAACAAAAGCCCTCAGAGTTGTGAAAACACAAATATAAACACAGACCTAGACACTTGGCTGGGCAGATATGTGCGGGCAAGAAAGGCTGCTTCTGGTAGACGATTGGTCCTGATTAGAAGTTCCAAACAGTTGTCCAGTCTGGCAAGAAAAACAAATTATAAAAATATTTAAAAAAAATTTAAATGGCGGTGACTTAGTATGACAACCCTTATTAATGGTGCACAAAGTAACAGCAGACTTTAAAATATAACAGAATCCACAAAAGAAAATTGTGGTCAACATATTTCAAAATGCTTTTTAATTGACAAAGGTCTTTTCTCTCCTCGCTGACACTCACTTTCCCTGCAGGAAGTAGGTCATGAAGGCGACGTTGTTTTTGCCGTCACGCTCTGCCCCCTCTGCAAGCTTGGCAACCATAGAAGCATTGCCAGATGCAGTGGCCAGCAGAAGCAGTCCTCCATAGTCCTGCGCATGATGAAGGCACTCCTGTGCCAGCCCAAATTGGCACTTGCTGATGGCCAACTCTGCCAGCTGCTTCCATTTCTGTTCTGACTGCAAAAGGAAAGCAGTAATACAAATTTAAAGTTACTTCACTGAAGTAACTTAGAGCTGCCATGCAGAATCTTGTACACTACTTTTGCTAAAAAGTAATACTAAAACAAGTGTTTAGATTATTTCTATAATGCTTTATGTCAAAAATTTTAAGAATAAATAAATCAATAAGCCAGTGATATGCCGCTGTGTAATATTTAGTTCCATAAGCATTGACAATTGAGTCTTAAGTAGTTCAAAGTGTCTGGCTACCACTAGGGGTAGCTGATATGACAGTCATTTATGTTTATTCTTCTTTATCATTTGTTTGAAACAAACCTCAGCTTCTACTGCAAGCTGGTAGGCGATCTTCAGCTCTCCTAACTGTAGTGCCAGCTCAAACCTGTGCTCTGGATCAGTGGACACGGCCAGAGCCTGTTGCTTGAACCCCTGTAGACACATAGATAAAGATTTTTGGGACATCAGAGTTTCATATCAGATTCATATAGCTTTAGGCAGTCGATCAGTTTTAACAAGGTTTTCTTGACAAATGTTTGTAAATATTGGACTTCAAATGTAATTTATTAAAGGGGTCATGTTATGATGAATTAAATTTTCCTTGATATTTTGACATGAGGTCATTCTACTACAAAAACATACTGTAAATTTCAGAACGCATTTATAGAAAACAAGATGCAAAAACGCCTCGTTCTCTATTTCCACATCTTCCCTACATCACTAGGTGGCTCATTAATTCATGACCGCCTCTACAGCAACAACATCAATGCCTACTTCACATCACTGCACTCTTGGCCCCGCCAACGGGCACTCATATACAGAGAGAGTTCATATACAGAGAGAGAGAAGGACAGACAGGCCTAGTGTGGCCTACTAATTATTCCTGAACACAATAGGGGACCCATCTAGACTATTTTAAATTATTTTTGTACATTAACATGCACTAGACAGGCATCTTTGACCATTGTCATGTATCTTGCACCACTTTTAAAAGACATGGTGTCAAGTTATAACTCTGAAATGGAGACCCCATTCTGTTTCATAAGCTGCTCTGCCTCTTGCTGTTTTGAGCACAAACACGTCCTGGACGCGTTCTTGTGCCATTTTTAATTTTTAGTATATGAAAACATGCACAAGATGGACATTGATCGTTTTGATGTCTTTCCTGCGCTATGCACATCAGTGCAGGTCAGGATGATACTGTATGTGTGTCTTGTTTCGCATGGCTTTGGACTATGTATATTTTTTTCGGCTTGTATCAGCGTGGATTGCTTGTGAATCAGTTATAATAAGATTCAAGCTTTGCAAAGGAACTGTTATTGAAGGATGGGGCAGTTAAAAACACATAGACCCGATCGCAAAACCGTAAGTAAACGGTTTCATTCATGAATATTTAAAATGTCATGACTGTTTGATAGTTTAAGGTGCTGCTGTGCTTAAGTGAACAGTTTATTATATTCGGATACAATGTGTTAGTAGATGTGCATTGTGTGTATACCCTGAAATTTTGTTTTTATAATGTTGTTTATTGTTCATTCTCTTCCATTTGAGTTCATATATGGCTGTATTCAAGGGGCTGCGCGATGTTATCCAATCATAACTGTGGGCAACTGGGCGTTTATGCCATAGTTTAAAGATGGCACTTAGGCCAAAACCGAGCGTTTCAGACAGAGGGCCAGAGACACGGTTGAAAATTATCATATATTACTAAATTATGACTGTTTTGGTGCAAAACAACTTTACTAAAATTATCAGTGGACCTCAGGGAAGATAATTAAATTATAAGAAAAAAATCATGTATGTCGTGACACCTTTAAGGGTGAAGCTGATTTGCTGGTCTGTTTGCTAAGAGTAGGGATGCAATTTATCACCAGATGTGTAGTGTTTTAACACTTGAACTAAAGAACAATGTTGGCAATACTTTACAGGGACTGTTAGAGGATTGTGGTTTGCAAGCAAACATTGGAAGTCTTACCTGTTTTTCCAGGAAGTGGGCAACCCTGGTCCTCTGTTCTTTTGGGATGGTGGGCAACACTTTATCTGCCATGCCGAAGTCTCTGCGCATGACAGCTGTTTGGTACTCCAGCACAGACACCAGAAGAGAGTAACTGACAATATTCAGCTCCTTATCACCCAAGTAAAGACGATCGTCTTTGGGAATGTATCCCAGCAGGTACATGGTTCTGAGAGCAAAAAGTCAATGTTAGACTAAATCAAAATTCTTCGTAAATGAAATTCAAGATGGCTCTCATTCTATCTTTATGTGTGATATAGATATCTCAAAAATGCTTGAAATAGTTTTAAATGAAGGTTAGATAAACATTGAATGCACCGGTCAAGATGAGCAATGGTGACAATCTCTCCTCCAACAAAGTAGTTGAGACGGTTGACTGAGCTGGTGTATATGAAACAATCTCCCACCCACAGGCCTGTCTTTACCACCTCTTGAATCTCTCCCAGGACCTGCACACACAAACACAGACCATTAGGAGCTTAGACCTTTCCTCAACCATTAATTTCCAATTCTAACACATTTTGCAAAGAACTGGATTGAATACTGCCTTTGTGTGTGCCTTTGAATCCAATATGCTTACCTCAAGAGCATCTTCAATACCATCTTCAGTAACTCCCTCATTTGTCTCCTGTGATGCTGCCACTTTCTCCGACATATAGCGCAGGATGAAGAAAGACTCCTCTGTGGCAATACACACCAGCTCTCCAGAGTCTGACCAAAAAATCTGTTTAGAATAAATCCGTTTAGATGTTTATTTTTCTCTTCCACTCATTACAAGTACAGAAATAGCATTGACATACTAAGTAGTGAGTATATACAAAGTATTATAGTAAAGTATATTGGAGCAGTGGGCAGCAGAACTCACATGTTTGGGCTGGATCTCAATGCGACGAATCAGCTCTGTATTCTCCCAATCATAGAAAGCCAAACCATTCACTGATCGGACACCCAGCAGAAAACCACCATAGATACCTGGAAACACAAAACCATTAAATTAATGTTTAAAAAACCACTGACAGCAGCTCACACGTTTGAAAGTCATTTTCCCTAAAATCAGTATGAAATGGAATTTAATAAATTTTTCCATGCAATATATATTCTGTGCACGTTATGCACATTTTCAAGTGTACATTTAAAATCTGGATGACCTACTGCAGGTGTTTTCATACTGGCCCTTGCAAGGGGATCATCATATCTGTGGGGGTCCTTGGCATTCTAAAGTTTGAAAACCCCTGACCTACTATATTTGCATAAAAAATGCAGTCTAACACTAGAGCCAAGTTTGACTATTATTACCCACACTGCAAAATAATTTACCTTCTGCTCCAAAGTCTGGCTTAAAAGACTTTTTCTCCTTGAAGTTTTTGAAGATCTTCACCACACTGCTGCTTTCCCGAATTGCGTACCTTTGATTTAGAAAAAGCCATACGAATATTTACCATACAGACAGTCTTGACATGGATTATCTGTGATCATGTATAGTGCAAATATGTCTTTGATATGCATGTTAAGCACTTACTCAGATGAGTCATGGGCCCACACAAACTCCTGTGCTGATCCAAAGCTCTTGTTCCTCAGAGCCATTGCAGTGTAGATGATGTACTCTCCATCTCCACAAACCACCACAAACCTGAACACAAGATTAAGGAGAATTGAGTCTTTGGACAAGAAGCACAAATTTGAAAACTATACTGTTCTTATTAAATCGCATCAAAGATACAGTATATGAAATGTTGGTCAAGTTGCATGTAAACGTGACTGGTGTGAGTAGATGTATGTGATTGTCTTACCTGCCATTAGGATTGTGCTGGATAGTTTGAGGGTAGATCTCACAGCTTCCCATGTCCTTCACTGCGAGTGGCAGCCTCTCTCCATCCTTGATCTCAGCATCTCCCATGGCTTTGAGGTTAGCCTGCTGAATCTCTGAATGCTTGGCCCAGATGATCTTTCCACTGGTATCCATTGACATGGCTGGTTCCTCACGACCAAGCTAAAACATAAAACATAGTTTTATCCACAATCTTTAACCATTTGTACTGCAAGCAATAATCCAACTTTAAATGAATTTCCTTACATCCAAGAATAATAAAAAAGAATTCCTGATCTTATAAAGTAAAATGATTTTAGATATCTCAGTTTTAAAGTAATTAGCATGCAGTAATTTAGCGAAGGAAACACTTGCAGTACATTTATTACAGAGACGATCCCCTTGGAGTGACCTTGGGTTAAAGGAATATTTCACCTCCCAAAAAAATTTTCTCATCATGGCACCCCAGATGTGTATGACTTTCTTCTGCAGAACACAAAGATTTTTAGAAGAATATCTCAGCTCTGAAGTTCCACACAATTCAAATGAATGGTGACCAAATCTTTGAAGCTACAAAAAGCACATAAAGACAGCATAAAAGTACACCATGTGACTCATTGGTTTAATCCATATCTTCTGAAGCGATCTAATTGGTTTCAGGTCAGAACAGACTAAAATGTAACTTATTTTTATTGTACATCTTGCCATTGCAGTCTCCAGATTAAACCGCTGGAGTCTTATGGATTACTTTTATGCTGCCTTTGTTATTTTCAGAGCTTCAAAGTTTTGGTCACCATTCACATGCATTATATGGACCACCAGAGCTGAGACATTCTTCTTAAAATCTTTGTGTTCAGCAGAAGAAAAAAAAAGTCACATCTGGGATGGCATGAGTGTGAGTGACCATTTTTGGGTGAACATTTTCTTTAAATGTTTTGCTCAAAGGCACAATTATCATAGCTCTCTTCTTGTGGGAATCCATCTGCAACCTTCTGATTACCAGCCTGGCAATAGCATGGTGTTTCTTTTTAATAATTTTATTACCTTAATAATGATGCTGCCTTCGTCATAGCCCAATGCCACATTGTTGGAGCCCCGCAGACCGGACACACACCACACTCGCTCCATACCGTAGTTTAGAGTGCTTTCAAGACGATAGGTGCTGGAATGCCAGATACGAACTGTGCCTGAATCCCAAAACAAAAACAAACCGGTATCAGATCTGCATGATGCTCTGTTGGATTATTATGCATTTCAGTCATTGAATTCTGTAAACTGGTGATCATTAAAAGATCTACAATGTTATAATGATGGTTTTATGTACTGTAACTCACCATCCTCTGAACCGGTGATAATGATTGGCAGTTCTGGGTGGAAGTTTACACAGGACACATTCTGGGCATGACCCTCAAGAGTCTGTACACATGTTTTATTCTAAGGAGAGAGAGGTACACATAAGATGAGAAATAATGGCTGCATATGAATATCAGGGAGGCAGAAACCAATAGTAGAAACTCATACCTGATAGTCCCAAATCTTGACCAGTCTGTCATCAGCTCCTGATATGAGGTAGGGTTTATCTCCTCCACTGTAATAATCAATGCAGTTCACTCCCTTATCGTGGCCCTCAAGAGTGAAGTTAGGGGAGGAGGAGCCCAGCTGCCAAACCTGAAACAACAGAGGGGCAAAGTATGATGCAAGTGGTTTCTAATTTTGTATAATTTTTGTCATTTTAGCCAGTTGTAATTTTAGAGAGAGGTGAGGAAAATTATGGGGAAAAGGGGAGGAAATGGTATCTGGAAATATTGAAAGCTGGATTTAATCTTGCATCATTCATATGAGCACCACATCTCAATATGTCTAACCTCCTGTTTCGATATGGCATCTGGTAGGCTAATGCATGCATAAAATAAACATTTGTTCAAACTTACCTTGATGGTTCTGTCCAGCGATGCACTTGCAAACTGGTTGTTGTCTTTGGGGTTGATGACAATCTGCATGACATAGTGTGTGTGGCCCTCAAATACCTGACTGCAAGACCATTTCTTGTCCCAGTCCCACAGCTTTATCAACATGTCATCTAAACAAAATCATTAAATGAATTAGGGATGTGCACGAGTAATCGACTACATGTTCTACACCAGATAGTTGACTTAAAAAAAACACTACCTGAATATCACAAATTCATTTTCCTTTGCGCATTTGCCTGCCGTGGGCAGCACTGAATTATACTGCACTTTCCCTTTGAACATCTCACAAAATCTTGCAGTTATAATTGAGTCCACTGGGGGGCGCTCTGGATGTGTGTGGTCGAGGTGTTGGATGAGAGAAGTAGCTATGATGGTGCCTGTGCTTTCAAGGAAAGCCAAGCATGGCAATACTTGTATTATTTTGATTCTTATTAAATTATACTCTGGTCTTCAGCTCTTGTTGGAGTCGTGCCTACCTATGGACAAGGATCTGCTTTTATGGTGGCAAGAAAATGTGAAGCGGTACGAGAAACTTAGAAGTTAATCAGACCAGTATGTGCATTAAATCTCTGAACACAGGCAGAGCACTTTTTATAAAAAGCCAAATTTCACCTCTTGTTTTTCTGCATAAGAACATGTGAAATGATAAAAATGTGATAGACATTATGTGGACTCTGAGTTATATATATATATATGTGCATTACCCTAATGTTGTCAGTTTTGGTTTCTATGGAAGCTCCAGGTGAGAGCAAATGCTTTTACTGTTATTTTTACATCTTTTTATTAATGCATATTGTTCATTTCAGCATAGTTTGTTGAAGTTGTCTAATTCTTGGTAACGTTGTGAATAAAACAAAATATAAATTTCACGTACATGTCATTCTTGTTATTTTTACTTACGAGTAATCAATTATTTGCTTTTTGTGGGTTAAAGTACCTGACTAAATTTCTCGAAAATGCCCATCCCATAAATGAATGTAATATGAATGCTTTGAAAACTGAGAAAACCTGAACTTCATTCATTTGAAATGATGTGGTTATGTTGTGCATTCCTCTATCCGTACATACCACTGCTCGTGAGGATGTAGGGCTGGGTGGGGTGCACAGCAATGCAGCGAATGTAATCTGAGTGAGCCTCAAACATGTGCACTCGCTCTAGTGTGTTATAGTTGAAAACGCGAATCTGCATGTCATCCTACAAAAAAGAGAAAAAATAAAGTCAAACAGGTCACCAGTATCAAATCTACAGTGCTTCATACTCGACTGATGTGCATTAATTAATGTATAATAGCTTTTTAATAAACTTACTGCACCGGTTATGACCCAATTTTTCCTGGCGACAAACTTGGCAGCCCTTACTGGCAGATCACAGACTTCAAACGTCTTAACTAGAGTCTATGAAAGAGCCATAAAACTCATTAATATACAAACATACAAAAGTCAAAATCTCATCAATGTACCATTTTATATGTGCAATGTAAACTATATATTTAATATCTGTTCCTTCCCATACCTTCTTGCACATACCTGTACATAGTTAGTTACTTACTGTACATACATGCATTTTTCTGTAATGATGTTAGTCTGTGTCTAGTTGCTATGTCTGTCCATGTCTGTACTGAAGCTTCTGAGACCAATGACAAATTCCTTTTACTCACTTGTGTTTCATGGTTCCACACACAGACGCTGCCGTTGTACAGACTGGCCAGCATCCATGGCTCAGCTGGATGAAGGTCTACGCTTTTGACACGGTCAGATCGAGCCGTGAGCTTGCGCTTGATGTCCAGCCTGAGAGGCTAAATAAGAAGAATCAATATTACAGTTAGATGACAGCTTACATCCACCATCAGTTCCTCCTCCTACTACTACTACTATAATCAACTGGACCAAGAACACAACAATTACATATATTGCAAATATAAAAGCTACCAAGACGAGAGAAAGAAGTGACATTTTGTTATACAATTTTGAATGTTCTCCCAAACCTAAACAATAAATTTTTGGGTTAAGTAGGAATGACTGTCACCTCACCAAAATAGCCTGATAGAGTAAAAGCAACAGAGTAGCAATAACACATGCCACAATTCAATGACAAGACTGACGATGCTTGTGCACATAAGCTATACAGCACATTTTCAGAAGTGTCCGTTTTCCCACATGTGAACAATTTTAGAGTTCACAACCATATTCATATCATCAGCTGTTAGCAAGAAAAAGGACAATAAATAGCTACCAAGTCACCTGCAACACAATTCAATGAAGGTTATTCGTATTTTGGTTAATGTTAAGACTTTGTAGGCAAACAGTATCACAATTTGTACACACTAAAAAGAAAAATGTATGAATAGTTCACAAGTACACATAGAGAGGGACAACTGCCTATGTGGCCATTATAAGGGCCTTCGAGGTTAACAGCGCTAGCTAACGTTATTGAAAGCGGAGTTTACCTCAAAATCTGCGATCCAATGTTAATATTAAACTTAATGTAGATACTTAAGCGGCACTTACCATGTTTGCGTTTGCTGCTTTTGGTCTCCTTCAGCTGCAAATATTTAGATCATCCACCGAGCGCTTATGTGTTTTTTTAGCTGGAGTTTACTGCACGGTAGACAAATGTGACGTGGAACTTCCTTAAAGCCCGTGCGCTTGACGTCGGAAGCGTTGACGTGACACTCGGATGGCTCGGAGAACTTCGGATAATTTCGGATAATATCGGCGTTTGAGGGAGGCTGCATGCAAACAAAAGAGGGTTGCAATGAGTTTGTAACCTTCTTTACCTCAGAATCAGAATCAGAATCAGAATCAGCTTTATTGCCAAGTATACTTACACATACAAGGAATTTGTCTTGGTGACAGGAGCTTCCAGTGTACAACAATACAAAAACAATACAAAAACAGCAACAAGACATAGATAATGATAAATAATAATAATAATAATAATAAAACTAATTATACACATATGTACAGTGCAAATACAAATCTGTTATGTACAGTGCAAATGTTTTTTGTTTTGTTTTGTTTTGTTTTTTCAGAGGAATGAAATGGCAGAAGAGGTTGGATGTGTTGGATAAATATAAGAAAGACTAAACTGTGTATTGCACATAGTTATTGCTCAATGGGGCAATTTATCTGTTCATGAGATGGATAGCCTGAGGGAAAAAACTGTTCTTGAGCCTGTCGGTTCTGGTGCTCAGAGCTCTGAAGCATCGGCCAGAAGACAACAGTTCAAAAAGGTAATGGGCAGGGTGAGTGGGGTCCAGAGTGATTTTTCCAGCCTTTTTCCCTCACTCTGGAAGTGTATAGTTCTTGAAGGGGGGGCAGGGGGGGCAACCAAAAATCCTCTCATCCTCCAAATTTTCCTTTGTAGTCTTCTGATGTCTGATTTCGTAGCTGAACCAAACCAGACAGTTATTGAAGTGCAGAGGACAGACTCAATGACTGCTGAGTAAAACTGAATTAGCAGCGCCTGTGGCAGGTTGAATTTCCTCAGCTGGCGAATGAAGTACAACCTCTGCTGGGCCTTTTTCACAATGGAGTCAATGTGGGTCTCCCACTTCAGGTCCCATGAGATAGTAGTGCCCAGTATCCTGAATGACTCCACTGCTGCCACAGTGCTGTTTAGAATGGTGAGGGGGTCAGTGTTGGGGTGTTTCTCCTAAAGTCCACAATGATCTCCACCGTTTTGGGCATGTTCAGCTCAAGGTTGTTTTGACTGCACCAGACAGCCAGCTGTTCAACCTCCCTTCTGTATGCAGACTCATCGTCATCTCGGATGAGGCCGATGACAGTGGTGTCATCTGCAAACTTCAGGAGCTTGACAGAGGGATCCTTGGTGATGCAGTCATTAGTGTAGAGGGAGAAGAGTAGTGGGGAGAGCACACATCCCTGGGGGGCACCAGTGCTGATTGTACAGGTGCTAGAAGTGAGTTTACCCTGTCTCACAAGCTGCTGCCTGTCCGTCAGAAAGCTGGTAATCCACTGACAGATAGACGTGGGAACAGAGAGTTGGTGTAATTTATTCTGGAGTATAGCTGGGATGATGGTGTTGAAAGCTGAACTGAAGTCCACAAAAAGGATCCTTGCATATGTCCCTGGTCTGTCCAGATGTTGCAGGATATGATGCAATCCTATGTTGACTGCATCATCCACAGACCTGTTTGCTCGATAAGCAAATTGAAGGGGATCTAGAAAGTGTCCAGTGATGTTCTTCAGGTGGGCCAACACCAGTCTCTCAAATGATTTAGTAGTAATTAAGTCCTGTGATTTTTGGTTTCTTTGGGACAGAAATAATGATTGAGCGTTTGAAGCAGCATGGGACTTCACACTGCTCCAGTGATCTATTGAAGATCTGTGTGAAGATGGGGGCCAGCTGGTTAGCACAGGATCTAAGACACGCGGGTGAAACGCCATCTGGGCCTGAAGCCTCGTCTTTTGTTTCCGAAAGACGTGGCTCACATCATCTTCACAGATCTTAAGTGCAGGTTGAGTAGCAGGAGGGGGGAGGAGGGGGGATGCAGGAGGTGTTGGTGTTTGTGTGAAGTGAAGTGAAGGTCAGAGTGGGTGTGGGGTGTGAGACTGGGCCTTTCAAATCTACAGTAGAACACATTCAGGTCGTCAGCCAGTTGTTGGTACACCACAGGGTTGGGGGCAGGAGTCCTGTAATTTGTGATTTGTTTCATGCCACTCCACACTGATGCAGGGTCGTTAGCTGAAAACTTGTTTTTCAGCTTCTCAGAGTATCTTCTTTTAGCCACTCTGATTTCTTTGTTCAGTGTGTTCCTGGCCTGATTGTACAAGACTTTATCCCCACCCCTGTAAGCATCATCTTTGGCCTGACGAATCTGCCTGAGCTCTGCTGTAAACCACGGTTTGTCGTTGTTGAACTTTAAATAAGTCCTAGTAGGAATGTATATATCCTCACAGAAACTGATATATGATGTAACAGTATCTGTGAGCTCATCCAGGTCTGTGGCTGCAGCCTCAAAAACACTCCAATCCGTGCAATCGAAGCAGGCTTGTAGTTCCCGATCTGCTTCATGGGTCCATCTCTTTACAGTCCTTACTACTGGCTTGGTTGATTTTAATTTCTGCCTCCAACCTAAAAAGATTTCACCTACATTGCTTGTGCAGAGAGTCTGTAGAAAACATACAACAACAAAAATATTTGAATAAAACGTTAATAAATCATACTTAAATATTAGCTTAGGTGGTTTATTTGTGTTTGTTCTTACATTGCTTACACTGTACAAAAAAGAATTGTTGCGCAAACTTAAAAAAATAAAGGCAACATGATGCAATAAGATTTTTGAGTTCTCTCAACAACTGTCTTAATTCTCCTCAGTAATATTGCTTTGTTTAGTCAATGTGAATTTGTTTGTTCTTTAAATGCAAAACTCTTGTTGTTAGAATTAGCCTACTACTAATTTCTTGTTCAGTCTAGTATGAATTTGCACTACAAGAACTATTGTTTTGACACTATTTAAATTATTTTTTATGCTAACTGCATCTTTTCCCTCTACATAGCAGTATGTTTTGCAAGGCAAAATAGACTTCAACCCTTAACACACAAACCTCAATAATGGTGACAATCAACAAACCTCATTAAGTTAAATGATGAGCTCTACTATACAACAATTGACATTTGAACATTGGCTACAAAAAAACAACAACAAGCATAAATGAAGTCAATAAACAGCCAAAAATAAGCCAATACCACCACATAATTTATTAAAGTTGCAATGCATGCTGGGAACTTGCAAATCAGCTAAATTGTTTAACATGAAATTGTATGTTCAGACAACTCTTGTTAGGCCAGCTGGGACAACATTTGGGGGAAAATTGTTGGTCTAACATGTGTTTTTATGTGTTTTTGCATATATAAAAAGATATTTAGCAAGTTATTATTCAAGTAAAAAAAATTGAAGAGAGATGAAGGACAATCAAATACATTATATAATATATATTTTTGTATCATTTGTATTGACTTCACTGGAATCATACATGTTCATTAATATTTAACTTGATTTTTTACTTTAAAGGTACTATATGTAATATTTTTCCTGTACTAAATCATAAAATGACCATAAAATGTCATTATAGAATTAGGAAACATGCTAAGTTGAAATACTGGCTTCTCTGATAGTAATGCTAAAGCCAGTATATTCTACTTTGAAGTTTCCAATCCGGCCGGGGTGTATTCCAGAAAGCAGGGTTAACTTACTGTTACATATACCCTGAACTCTCGGTTGATTAACCCATTCCTTGCATACTCCGTGTATATGGGTTCCAGAACACCCGCGCGGGGTTAGTTCACTCAACCAAGAGTTTGAAACTGAGTTTGTGCGCGTTCACAGTGAACTCAGAAAGGAATTCTCAGCAGATCGCCGAATCCACGAGTCACCATGGAAACAGACGCTAAGAAGAAAGACGCGCCATATTTCAGTGAAGCGGAACATGAAGTTTTAATGACTGCAAACGAGCATTACTTCATCTTCACTCGTAATAGCGATAGGAGAAATTTATAAAATACAAATGACTGGTTTAGGACTGAGAGTTTGCTTGACAGAAATTATACTGGATCATTGCGTGAATTTTTAAATTAATAAAACTATAAAGTTCTTCCGTACATATAAAAGCTTAATTCAACATTAATATTAGACCTCTCTCAACTACATTAATGTTTAATAGGTCGACCGTTACGTTATTTGCTTGCACTGAAATTAATTATAAATATTAACATTCATATTCTTTTAATATTATGATAATAGGCTATAAGTTTTATATATATTTTATTTTAAGATTAATTTTAATGGTATTTACCATGATCTGTGCATGCTAATTTTATTTTACTGTCATGTGAACTGAATGTATTTATTTTATTTTTAATACTATTTGATGTACCCAGCTGGGGTTTCTAAAAACTTAGAATCATATCACCTTTAATTTCCCACAGTTGCTGATGGTCTCATTGTATTAATAGACCCTCTTTCAATTGTAGGATCTCCCACAGTTGTCATAATTTTCCATAGATTTAATGTAATGTTTTTTAGTAGGCCACACATGATTATTCATGTGCATTATAAGATGAAGATCTGCTGTAACAGAGGTGGACAGTGATAGGAGTTACGTGTCCATTGTGTTCTTTTCTCATTTGATGTGGCATTAAACATGTTATGTTGTGTTGTCATGTACAGTAGGGTCCATCTGCCTCCACCAACTTGGTACGGAATGAATTTATGTTGTTTTAACTGAGGTTCATGTGTCTGACTATACATTATAGATGTTCATGATCTCAGCATTAGGGAAAAGGTCTCTATTGAAATGCAGAACAAAAATGTAATTTAGAGATGGACCATGTACAGTTTCTTATGGAGTAGAGGAGGCTGAGCATCAGAAAGATACATCTTTTCATTGAATCACCTGACCACCAGCTAAATGAGGGCACTGTGGGTGACTCTAAATGACAGCATGTCTCATTTATATTTTCAGATAATTGAGTAATGTACAAGTCTGGAAATGTGTGCATTTATATGTACCGTAGACTACATGAATTAGAGTGATAAGAAATAAAATCTCTAATCTGTGGTCTGTGAAATTATCACATAGTTAGTGAAGAAGAATAAAGAGTGATTCATTGCTTAAGCTTTTAATTGGCAGACATTACCTACATATTGATACTATGGAATGTCTTTTTATAAATAACATTAATATTAATTGACTAATGGAACTGTAAATAGAATGTGGGTGCTATAATAATTTTATTGTATGAAAATTATTAGAAGCACTAAATATACATACATAAAGCCCTGTCTTCACAGTGAAGAGTGTGGGGGACTTTCCAATGTGTTCTGCGTAAAAAATAAATAAATAAATTACAGTATTAAAACCTTCCCATTAAAAGTTAAAGCACAATGTACACAGTTTTTTCACTTTTGAATGCAAATCTGTGATGTGAGACTGGAAATGCCGCAAGATGTAAAGAAGGTTTGTGAGGTAAAGTAAAGATTGCAGTTTACCGTAATATTGCTTTAAAAGTATAATATTGTGCGTAATCTGAACTTTCTCGCCCACTGTGCCGCTGTTAAAAGGGCACGCATGCGCTGACAGCCTCTGAAACATACTAACATCTACTTGAAATAAACTAACTCTGGAACATAACCTACTCCGGAGCAGGTTATGTTCAGAGTGTAAATTGCTATGGCTACTAACATACCCTGAAAGTTACCTTCGTTTTTGGAACCGAAAGCTGAGGTTATCCATTAACTTATCCATAAACTTACCCAGGTATGTCGCATAACCTGCTTTCTGGAATACACCCGGGCCGGAATTTCTGTTTATGTTTTGGCCAGTGTGATCCCGCCCACTGCCCACTCACCAATAGTATTTCGATACCGCCGGGTTGCCAGATTTGAACAAGTTTGCAGGCAAACTACACTGCGTGCTGCAGCCATGCCAATACCACCATGACCAGAAGCGTAGTAAAACAAGGATAAATACTGGAAATGCCTTTGGAAGATGGAGACAGCTTAAATCCCAGAAATCCTTTAAAACGGATGCTGAGTTGGCTAATTTGCGTGTCAACATTCTGGCAACCCGCATGAGCTTCGAGTCTGGGGCTGGGCAGACAACTCTCCAATATTTTGAATTTGGACTGTGGGGGATTAACAAAATTATTCTAATAATTGTATTTGTCAGTTACAGACACAGGACAAATGAGACCCATATGTCATTCTGTATCTTTATTGATACATAAGAAGAAAAAAATCACACAGAAGTGATGAAAATGTCACATTGTGAGTTCATTTAATCTCCTGAGGAAGCTAATACTTAGCTTGCCAGCCCTGGACTTTTATAGCCTTTCAAGAACAGCAAAATAAAAGTGACAACAAAACACATGACAATCATCACGCCCGCTAGTCTTTTCTTTTGTAGACTTGATGGCAAACAACCTCTTCACATGTCAGCTCCTACAAATAAAATGAAACAAAGCTTTTTGAAAAGCATTAACAACTTCCAGTAGATGGCATACTTTCATCATACCAAATGTTTGTATTCATACATAATTATGAAATGTTGATTCTAACTGCTTTCTGATCTGTTTATAATTCAAGGTTCCCGTGGTCATAGAAAACCTGGAAATATCAGGCTATTTTGAAACTGTAATTTTCAAATTGTGTTATTATTTCATGGAAATTGATAAAATATTAAAAGGCTGTGGAAAATGTATGGAACTGTATATGGTGAATATACATTTTTATAGTTATGCTCAGGTCTACAATATTTCATTGGACTGAAATTGCTCTCTTTGAGTATAATCTCTATCAAATGGTCTTTCAAAATCCTTATTCAGTAATCACAAACAACTGAAAAAGTCATGGAAATAGATTAAAAAGTTTGGGATCCTATCTCTAAAGGATGCTCACCAGATAGAGTTTGCCTCCTTCTATCCAGTGTTTCCATCCGCGGTTGGCCTTTTCACCCTTCTGTATGGCCACCAGTTTGTCCCCTTCCCAGGTCACCAGTGTCTGTGAGTATGAAAAAAATCTTAAACCCCAGGAATTGGCTTGTACACATATACAGTTTATAGATTGACAGTACTGTAAATAAAGGAACCCAAGCTGTGTTCAGCTGTCACCAGAAAAAAGACCCTCCGTGTATTTTGGCCCTCTGGGTAAAAGTTCTGTCCGCTATTTGTTTTACCGTAAGACTATCACTGAACAAACATACTAAGATCATGGTTAACAGGCCAATGATTGGGTAACTATGGGTTAAATACCATTATGTCATTAGAGTAAAAGGAGAATAGCAGATTTGTGAATACAAATGAAATGCTCACCTTTATTTTCCTGTTGTCAATTTCTTTAGTAAATTCTTCCTTCTCAACTCCAACAGTGAAGCTCAGCTCAAAGCTCTTGAAGGTGCTCTGTGTTGTAATCACAAAGTTGTCTCCATCCTGGACAAAGATCTTTGTTGGAGTAAGGTGGGGAGCAATCTTGCGGATGGCAAAATCAACATCTGTGGGAGAGAATATTCTCTAAATATATATAGTCATTTTCATAATGTAGTGTTAACTTGTAAATGGCTTTATCTAAAATCATAATAAAAATGGCGTGATCTATTTTCATTAGAAAATAACAAAAACATCTTTCTCTTATTCCTCTACTTTTTAGTAGGTATTACATTTATGCATTTGGCAGATGCTTTTATCCAAAGCAACTTCCAGTGTATTCAAGGTATACGTTTCATTAATTTGTGTGTTCCCTGAGAATGGAACCCATGACCTTAGCATTGCTAATGTTATGATCTAGTTGATAATGGAGATTTGAACAGGCTTACCCAGTGCTTTAAGGTAATTCTCAAGGTTTTCGCTTGACTCCAACTCCCATTTTCCATTAAAATCTGCAGGCATGGTTTTGCGATGTGCTCTGGACTTTGGGTAGTTGCAGGTCAAGAGAGGAGGGTGCACCTGGGATTTTATACTCTACTGGCCTGTCACAATGAGGGAAGAGGGCAGAGTAATGATAAGGAAGCTCTCTGACCGAATGGGAGAGAAGAAAGTATAAGAGACTGCCCCGCTTATGGAAAAGAGTGAATCAGCACTCTATCCAGTATGCAAAAAAGGAGACAAACTAGATCAACTATGAAAGGCATGCAAAACACATTTACATAAGCGCTCATACACTATATGTATGTCCACTCAATAAGAAAATATCAGCAATATATTTTATTTCTATGCCTTTGTTTCAGAGGAATCTGGTTGGCGAGTTGCGTTTACATGGTTGTAAATAGAATAGAAGGAGGCAGTGCAAATATGCTTTGAAGATGGGTAAATTATTAGCGCAAGAGTCACAAACATTTAATCGTATAGCCCAATCAGAAAAAGATGGATTGGAATTGTTCCTCTTTGTTCATTTAGGACTTCTTAAAAATTGTATTGAAGTTAAAATGAGCATAGTGCATAAACAACATCCAGAGAGCACCCAGTGAGATGCAGCTGCAAGAGAATGGGGTAAGTGGGTGCAGGATTCAGAGGGGAGCTGATTCACTGTATGTGATTTTAATTTGTGTGATCAGAGAAATTCATTATTTGGACTCTTTTATTAAGCATGGAAGACAAGATAAGTACCAAAGAAATGTGTCAGGAAGAACAAGTGCCATTACCAGCATTTGAAGTTCAGAAGATCAGCATGCCCAAAGGCAACACTTTATTCTGTCACCACTGTTCCATGCACATAGCGAATGTTTATGAGCTTAATCTTAAATGCTTCATTCAGTCTGTCATCCAACAGGCTTGTAAGAGCCTTGCTATTAGTCCTTTGCATGTGTTGTAGTATACGTTTTTTGTTCTTTTTTGTCATTTTAGTAGAGCAAGGATGCAAAATGAGTCGGCTTGCCCGTACACATGAGCACCATGGCTTAAAGATGCACTCCTCATTTCTCAATTTTTTCCTCATTAACTTTTTTTACTCTTAAACAAATAAATTGTAATCTTGAAACATACAGTCTGTAAAAAAATCATGACCACTTACATGAGATGAACATTCCAATCATATCAGTAATCTTATAAAAGCTGTTATTTTTTTATTTTTATTTTTTTCTACATGGAGAGAGTTCCTTCATGGGGGCTTGCATGTTTGGCCTACTTAATCTCAGTAACCAGTAAATGAATCAAGGCTGACTGTGAACTGTAGAACTATTGCATTTGAATGATACTGCATCCATGCCCCTAGGTGTCAGTGTTCAAGACCAAGAGGATGTACATAAAAAATACTAAGTGCAACTTTAAGTCAGAGCATGTGTGCTAACTTCTAGGCCATGGATCCATTATTTATTTATTTATTATTTTAGTGATAATATACAGTATGAGTGATGAGTTTAATATTGACTGATTTTAATCATTCTGCACTTCTGTATCCTGTCTAAACTTAAAAAAATTTTGTTTAAGACTGTTTAGGCCAATGCACTTATGCAATTTAAAGATAGTAATACATTTTAGCAAGGAATAACACCTGATAGATTACTTTTATGCTGCCTTTATGTGCTTTTTGGACCTTCAAAGTTCTGACCACCATTCACTTGCATTGTATGGACATACAGAGCTGAGATATTCTTCCGAAAATCTTCGTTTGTGTTCAGCAGAAGAAAGAAAGTCATACATGTCTGGGATGGCATGAGGGTGATAAAGGACGAGAGAATTTCCATTTTTGGTGAAACATCCCTTTAAGTAAAATCATTGTAATTTGTTGTTCCTCTTTAAAGGCGAAGTGTTTCATTTCTGCACCAATAGTATCACCAAATGTAGTTGCAAAAATAATCCTAATTTTCAAACAGCTTTCCAGAACACTCCCTCCATCTTCCAGTGGTCAAACAAACAGATTGTCCCACACCCAGCTAGCACAATTGGTTGGCCAAGTGTTGCTATTGCGGTCTCCGAGTGGAGTTGGAAATATCGTAATTACAAGTTTCCATGAATGACCAAGGGAAGTTTCTAGATGATAGGAATTCTAGATGATACCCGAGTAGCCGACTCGTTACGTTGGAAGGGGAATGTCGACATGAAAGATGATGGAAAGCGATGATTTTGCACAATTATTTTAATTTCAGTACTTTATTTCAATAATATTAATTTGTTATATACTGTATGACAGATCATATAGTCAACTAATATAAAGCTAATGACTCACTCTTCATGAATTGTTTTCAGCATCTTAATTAATCATTTGTATGTACCATGCAATAATAAATTACATGGGTTGTGTAAAAGTGCTGCATGTGTATTCGCTTATGCTTATTCACTGGTACAACAGCAAAAAAATGTGTATTTCTTTTATTTTGGCTTCTTCCGTATTTTGTTTCTGACTTTGTAATAATGAATGCCCAACTTGGACGTAGGAGCTTCCCAGGTGCACTTGAATGCAGCATATGTTTGGCCGGTTGGGATGCTTTAACAAACAGAGCAATGTTTTGATAGCACCACAGACCCATGGTATTTGTACTTTTCAGGTAAATCAATGAACAGATGGCTTACTTAGAGTTGTCCCTGCACATTAAGCTTGGATAGAAGAAAGTCAAAATAAATAATACAAAAATATATAAATACAAACATGTGCACACTTCACCAAAACAATACTGAGCCTTTAACATTTGTCCATGGATAAACTGAAGATCGGTTTAGTTGGTAAAGGAGCCTTGGTTGGTGAAATGCAAATAGAGTATGACCATGAAAAAAAAAACATCTAAAGAATACCTTATCCTGAAAACCTTTGTATGTATCCTCTATTCTAAATTTCACTGTCAACACTTCAGTGCAATTTATAATCAAGAAGACAACACAAGACTGCCTTCATGACTGAGAGCCATCCACTCCTATTTGTGTAGTGAACAATTCTGTCTCTCTACAAACCCTCTCTCTCTGGAGGCAGAAAAGGAAGTCTGTTTGACAGTATTGTGATTGTTGCTTTGATTGATCCTTGTGCCACTGCCAGGTCAAGAATCACGACAATTATAAACTGACACATCTGTCTGTTCACATTCAACAACATACGTAAATTCATGAGACGTGTCAAGCATGAGAATACACTCCAGATGACAGAGCTCCTGTAAAGAAAGAAAGAAAGAAATCTACAACAGTAGTCCCACCACAGGTGTAAATGCTCTTTGAGATAATCCAAAGGCACAAACTGGCTTTAGGATTACAATTTGCCTTGTGGTTTAAGACACCACACAGCACTCTGATGTTGAAACATTGGTACATAGGAGAAATGCCGAAGGCAACTTAAACTAAGTTCACAGACATGAATGGATATTGGAAAATGATAAGCAATGAAAACTTTGATGAATACATGGAAGCACTTGGTAGGGGATTTCAATTCATCATTTTCTATTTATTTACTTATTATTCTCCTGTGTTGGGTAAATACATGCTTACAGATGTGAATATTGTCATCAGAAAAATTGTCAGCTATCTCATCCTTGATAAGAGATTTTTCAGATCATTTTAATATCAAGACTCTCACCACATTTAGTAATTACCACATGGAGTTTGATTTGTTCGGCATAGGCGATAGGATATGTATGGTAAGTGACCTCCTTATAAATGAAGGTATACCTTAAAATGCTACTGAACAGAAGTATATGATTACAAATGCTTTTAATTTGATAACTAAGTGATTTATACTAAGGTAAGTATTCTAATGTATTATATTCCAAAGTAGCATAGCTTGTCCTAGGTGACAGTGATAAATGACTGTGTCAGTAAATAGGATTTACATACAATCACCTATTGAAGCTTAAATCCATTAGGGGGTTTTCCTAATGTTCAAAACACCTGGTGCTCTGTTAATATAAGTCAACTAGAACAGGAATGTTCCTACAGTATTTTTTGACAACAAAACTGCACTCCAAATTTTAGGTGTGTGTTCAGTATTAGACAAGATCGTATGTTAAATACACTTATTTATGTTTGGTAAAAAAAAAAAAAAAGAAAAGAAAAGAAAGAAAGAAAAACTTTCTCACTGGCTTGTTGTTGTCCTTGTCTTGTAGACTACAGTAAACTGGGTGGGAGACAAATTGGTGTGTGTACAGAAAGGAGAAAAGGAGGCAAGGGGCTGGTCACAATGGGTCAAAGGGGATGAGTTACATGTGGTAAGTTCGCATGAGGACAAGGTATACATAAGGACATGGCATGTTGTTTTATGAAAGGTTACACTTGTCTGCTTCTTGTTGTTAGTGTAGTCAACAGAGACAGTCTACACAAAATGTCTCATCACGGTCCAATAATCACAATAATTTCAACTTAAATATTTCATGTCCATTTTGTTTATTTATTTTGTAGGTAGCCGTATAATAAGATAGATAATGTACAGTCAGCCAGTCATTATTTAAAAATAAACTGTACATTATTCCTTACATATAGTATATATCTTAATATTTAAAAAAAAATTCGTTAATGTATTAAAAATAGCTTTTAATTGTTTTATTTTTCAGGAAATGCGAGCCTGTGGCGTTGTAAGCAGGTTTTTAAGAGACAAGTTCTCGACTGAGGTGCCTTCAACCACAAGTATTCAACTGTGAAATACTCTCTGCCTGATAATAATAGTCATTGGTGTTTAACATTGTCATTTTTAAAAGTAGGTGTTAGGGCTTTTTCATTCCTTCATTTATTTATATCAAGACATGACTGCAAGCTCCCCTACATGCATTGTACTGTATGGTGAACGTTTGGCCTATGCTTTGTTCAACAAAATAAAATGGGAACACAAAGACATATAAATACGAGATTCTTCTACTGTGTTATGTTCTGGGTCAAACATACTGCCAAACTGTCAAAATAATAATAATAACTAAATAGGTACATTTTCTGAAGAAAATGTGAGTGGTGCTCGCCATGGCAAAACACATCACATCGATGTCACACTAACTGCCCCATGTTGAAAGAGCTCAACCCCAATGTCTCTAGGATTTTCTAATGCATAGATATGGGTGTTGCTGTTCAGTTGCGAAGGTGCTCTATCTGGTTGCTAAGCAGTTGCCAGGGTGATACTACAAAGGCTACTAGCTAGGCAAAGTCAAAAGAGCCCACTCTTATGTCTCTACAATTTTCTGCATCTTAGATATGGATGTTGCAATACGGTTGCTAAAGTGTTTCATCTGGTTGCTAGACAGTTACTAGGGTGATACTATAAAGAAAATTTGACAGCCTAAGTCAAAAGAACCAACCCCCATGTTTGTACGATGTTCTGATGTTGAGATACGGCTGGATTATGTTGCTACTGGTTGGTTGCTAGGGCGTGGCTAAACAGTTGGCAATGTGATCATTAAAGGCTGCTTTCCAGCCAGAGTCAAAAGAAGCCACTCCCATGTCTTTACAATGTTCTGGTGCAGAGATATTTGCTTTGCTATACAGTTACTGACCCCATCTGGTTGAGCCAACCCCCATGCCTCTATGACATTCTGATCCGAAGATATCCCTCTAAGCCATTTTGAAAGGAAGTCTGTTGGGCTGGTTGCTAGGGTGCTCTGGATGGTTGCTAGGGCATAGCTAGAAAGTTTCTACGGTGATACTGAAAGACTGCTTGCTAACCCGAGTCAAAAGAACCCATCCCCATGTCTCTACGATGTTCTGGGGGAAAAGATATATGATTTGCTATATGGTTGCTAGGGTAAGCCCATCTGGTTGCTAGGCAGTTGCCAGAGTGATACTAAAAAGGCTTCTTGGTAGCCTGAGTCAAAGGAACCAACCCCTATGTCTCTATATCATTCTAATCCAAAGATATCCCTCTGAGCAATTCTGAATGGAAGTCTACAGGGCTGGTTGCTAGGGCGCTCTGGATATTTGCTAGGGCATGGCTAGGAAACTTCCATGGTGATATTCAAAGACTGTTTGCTAGCCAGAGTCAAAAGTGCCCAAATATGGGACACTGATGTTGACATTCTTTATCTCTATGACTTTCTGATCCAGAAATATGATCCCACTGATTTCCCATCAATGTTATGTGAGACTTTTTCACCCGATTTTTCATTCGCCAGGAGATAAAAGTCATAGCACAGGTTTTGCAAATAAGCCAGCCGATTTGACGCCTCATTCATGGGTGTCGACAAATGATGTGGGACGAGTTAGGTGCCAAAGTTTTGTATGTAAGAAAAGAAGCAGAATAAGTATGTGAGATTGCTAAAGCAATCAACACTTATAATAATAATAATACACTAAGAGATGCAAGTGATCAATTCAATTTTCTTTATTATTCATTGATTGTGTTTCATTAGGAGCACACTCATAGCACACACATGCTTGAGTCGGTCAGCATCTTCTACAAGAAATGCAGCAATCCAGCTACATACACTCTCATCACATCATCTTTCCACCTACTCATCCTCCTCTTGCCTCTGAGAAGAGGAAAAGAGCTTGATTGGCGGTCAGGTCAAGGCCTATGTTCTTTTCTCCTCTAGCCAGCTAGTCCCTCAGATGTTAGGAGGGTTATTTTGATACAGCAGTAATGCTCTGAGTTAGGAGGCTAATCTTAGTGAATAAAGCACTAAATCATACCAAACCCACACACATAAATTTTACAGGCTTCCAAGATAACCAAAAAATTAATTGCTCAATCTAGAACAAACATTGTCTGCTGATGGATATTTACATTTCTATCTACAAGGGCACTTTTGGGGATGCTGGAATACTTCAGGACAAAAAAGCAAGCAGATTGATGAATAAAGGGATGGGTTGTTTCTGTCTTCTCCAGTAGGGGGCCCTACTATACAGAGTAGGCTTAAGACTTCTTGAAGACCTGCTGGCTCACGACTCCAGCTGCTCTCAACTCCTGCATAAAAAAATAAACAAAAATAAAAGCAGAGTGATATTAGCAGACCTCTTCTAGGAATTAGGAATTCTAGGGGAGGCTGTGGCTCAGGTGGTAGAGCAGGTTGGCTATTAATCACAGAGTTGGAGGTTCAATTCCTGGCCCACATGACTCCACATGCCAAAGTGTCCTTGGGCAAGACACTGAACTCCAAGTTGCTTCCAATGGCAGGCTAGCACCTTGCATGGCAGCTCTGCCATCATTGGTGTGTGAGTGTGTGCATGAATGGTTGAATGAGTCACAGTGTAAAGCACTTTGGAACCACTAAGTTTAAAAAAGCACTATATAAGTGCAGACCATTTACCATTAAAAAACATTTTTTTGAAGAAAAATTGACTAATTTTTTTTTTAATTTATTTATTTGGCTGTCACTCAAGAAATCTTTATGGACCCACTTTTTGTTTTAAAGTCATAGTCCAAAAAGGAAAATTCTGTCATCATTTATTCACCAACAATGTTATTCCAAACCCATTTGACTTCCTTTCTTCAGTGGAACACACGAGGAGAGGTAAGTAAGAATGATAGCCTCAGTCACCATTCACTTTCATTGCATCTTTTTCCACAGTGAAAGTGAATGGTGACGGAGGGTGTTGAACCATTTCTGCCTAACATTTATTTTTGTGTTCCATGGAGGAACGAAAGCCATATGGGTTTGGAACAACCTGAAGGTGAGTAAATTATGACTAAAATTGAATAATAATAATAATAATTATAAACTCTCTTTGTGTACTCGCAGTACAATAATTACTTTTACATTTATTCATTTAGCAAACACGTTTATCCAGAAAGACATGATTCAGAGAGACAAATGAGAATAATGACAGCAGCGTTTTCTCCCTTGAATTAATCAATACAAGTAGTGCTTCTATACCAAAACTTGCAGAGAAAGTCCTAGTGGATAGCCTATTGAACACTAATGATTGAGTTGAATAGTTCCGGGAACTAAACTTTGCATTAGCACCCTTAATCCTTTCCTGAAAACTGTCCATTTTTTTTTTCCTTCTACAAACTATCTTTATCACCAGCAGGTGGCAGTATTGTGCTTAAATAAAGATCCTTTAGCAGACCTTTGAGACCCTTTTCAATAAAGGTGTTACTAATGGTAATTAAGCAAAACAACAGAGATGTGCTCAAACATCTGCTGTTATCATTTTAAATGAGCACAACAGCCTTGAAACGATAATCATGTCCTAGTGTCCCCTTCACAATTATTCCCTAATTAACATTGGTGAGTGCATGCAATTTGTATCCTCAATTACCATATGTTTTACAGTAACCAACTGTAAAAGCATTTTTATAAGAACAAAGTGTTTGTTAAACAGAGGGCAAATGTGTCTGCATACGAAAATAAGTTTTTTAGTTAAGTGAAATGTATGTACCAAGTGAAGTTCATCTCCATCAATCCAGTGGGTCCAGCCCCTGCCTTCAATCTCTCCTTTCTGAACACATACGAGCTTGTCTCCATCCCAGGTGATGGTGGTCTATGAGATTAAATGAACCAGTGAAGAAAAAACATTACAGATATATTAACATCTGTGCACCACCAACAAAAGCATGAGTACTGTGTCCTGAATCCTGTAGATCAGGTTGTTTCAGTGTAAGAACTGACTTTATAAGAGTTTCATAGAGCCTGTTCAGTTATGCAAATCATGAAAGTTATTTAAATTGTTATTTAAAGGTGCACTCAGTTACTTTTGCGTTTGTGTCATCTTGGACCTACAGTGACACCTAGCGGCGTGGATGCACCATCATTCAAAAGCAATAGTTTTTAGTTACAGGTGCCATTGCAGAAATGCACTATAACACAGTCAGCCATGATTAATTGAATCCAAGAGTGAAAGTGTCCAATATCAAGGTGGTTACTGAGATTAAGCCAGTAGTATTTGGCTGGTCATGTGATTCTAACATGGCAGCCCCCATGAGGAGACCCTCTCCATGTAGAATAAAACAGCTTTTATAAGGTTAGCCTACTGATATGACTGGAGTCTTCATCTCATGTGATTGCTCATGATTTTATACCTATGTTTCAATATTACTATGAATTTCTTTAAGAGTAAAACTTTTTAGTGAGGAATAAATCTTTGAGAGCACCTTTAATTTCGACTACAGCTCAAATTACATTTATTTCCAAAAATTGGAGTTATAGGTTTCAGGTTATTAGTTGCACCTCAAAGCACCAGTGCAACTATAACTGATGCATGCCTGTGTACTTTAAGATATCTCTAGTGATAAGCCTTTAACTAATTTAAACTTTTCTATGCTCAAAGAACATAGAGTTGGATGCTGGGATAAAATTTCTGTGGTATAGTTCATGTTTCATTTATTCAGCTCATGTCTCACTTTTAATCAGATAAATTAATTCATACCTTGTGCATATTTAATGATATTGAACCATTAAACATTAACGTATTTATAGTTTGGAATAGGAAATCCACAAGAGCTGACAAAAACATTTGTGCCCACTCTGTGCAACATTTACTTAATATTTCAGTCCTTGCCTTTTTAAATGGCTTTCTGTACTTATCTGCATTCCATACTAGGGGATTACAATAAAATAAGTCATTCGTGTGAACAGAAATAAAATGAGAAAGCAAAGCTATTGGAGCTTTTTCTTGGCCAAAGATTGAAAAAAAAAAAAAAAAAAAAGCAGCTGATGAACAATCTAATTTTTTCTAGTCAATTTTTCTCTTCCTGTCAGTGTGCAATTCATACTTGTGGAATATACGTGTTATAGTACGAAAGGACAACTATTCTACAAAAACATGTCTTACACTCACCATACATTTCCTTCCATCAACTGCACCAAGGTCTTCTTCAAACTCCTGACCAACAGCAAAGTCCATATCATAATTCTTAAATGTGCTGATAGTCTTGATGATAAAGTGATCTCCATTCTGAGTGATGTCTTTATCAGGTTTTAACAAGACAGCAATCTTCCTGATAGCAACATTAACATCTTTAAGAATTGTGGGAGGAAAAAATGTATTAAAATTGTAGTTAGTAGTGTTGTTAACAAAGTACAGACATATTTACATAGCTATCTAGAGTGTTTCAAATAGCAATTTCCCATTGACTTCTGCTGCATTTAAAATAATATATATATTATTTTTGTAGACTAAACCTAACTCAAACATAACCTTAAAATACAAACAAAATAAAATTACATTTTATTTACAAATTATAATTTTTTGTGACTTTTTTTTATTTTATTTTTTTTAATAAAGACATTATTTAGCTCATTTATGAACCATATTTCCTTCTGAATCTATAGGCTACAGTTGCAAGTGACATAATGAAATGTAGCAAGAGATCGTGTTTAACTGATTTTATTACCAGCCGGTCAAACAGAACGCGTTCTTGCGCTAAAAGTGGGCGAGTTCTAAGGGATCATCCCTATGCCCTACTCATTCCGAAGGACAGTGCTCTTGGTGTGGGCACTCTAAAGAGAATATGGCATTACTGTATGATACTGTACGCTAACAGTCTTGTGGAAGGGCCCTTAGTGAAAATAAATAAATAAATAATTTTCATACTTTTGTTTGGAACGACCCTTGAAGTAGAGTCCCCTTCCCTCAAATGCCGTTTGAAAAACACCCATTGTCTCAAGACAAATAATAATAATAATAATAATAATAAAACAAAACATGCAGCGTTCTTGAGCAAGAGGCTGACAACACAGCGAGACGGTTCTTTCTAGCAAGTCAGTCAACTGTCGGCCATCTTTGGAACGCTCTCGGGAGGCTATTCCTGTCATGCCATCTGCTATCTACCTGAGTGGAGAAAGACCACAATCTCAAAAACTGATGGTCAACATTATGACCAAAGAATGTATTTAAAATCGGCAGTAAAATCTGACAATAATGGAATAATTAATTGTGATTCTTCTCCTCATATTATGCTAAAAAAAACGAAATTTTCCAGGCTTGTATAGCTATGCGCATGCGCGTTGTAAAGTTGATTGACAGGTGATGCCTGTATCCAAAAAATGATTGGCTCTTGTAACTGTAAAGTGGGATTTCCTTTCTATATCCGTTGACCGTTGGGCGCGAGCTTCTTGGTTGAGCGTTCCAATTTCTCCCATTTATTTTAATAGAAGTGGCCCTTCTCTGCTAATTAATCTCTGGTCTAGCACGTGTTTAGAAAGACAGCGCAGACAGACGCATAACGCGTTCGGTGTGAACGGCCCCTTAAGGCAAGCTCTCACATCCTCGAGTGGCTTATTGTTTTTTGTGATAAAATACACCAGTGTTAAATAAATAGTTACGTTTACTTTAATAATTATCGCAATACACTATTCTTCCGCCAAATAACATAATTCATAGGAGCAATTTGCCACATGAATACAGAATTCGCGGTCAAAGGTGTGCGTAAGTCAACTACGAATTAAACTAATTATCAGTTTTATGAAAACACATATTACACAATAGGCCTACTATTTTCTCATTCCCCCAATAATAGGAAAACTCACCGAGTGCTTTGAGATACTCTTCAAAGTTGTCATTGGAGATCATTTTCCAGTAGCCGTTATAATCAGCAGGCATTTTGAGACGTTTACGTTGATTTTTTCGTGTCCTGACAAGGTGTTGATAGTGGAGACCTGAAGCCCTTGATCACCAGCTCCTGCAGTACTCTTATCCGAAACGCGTTTTATTCACTACCATATTAATCGGATCAGCTTCATTACCGCAACATGTGCTCAAGTTAAACGATATAGGGAAAATCACTCCTACATAAGCACACAAATCCCGTGCATAAAGCTCAGGCCCAAAGTACAAGCACTCGGAACATATGGATTAATGGTAGAGGACAATCGCTACATTATTCACATGGATTTACACCGTTCTGCTGCGTAAGACTTTAGATTAAACGAACTGAAAAGACATTTCTCAGCCGATATGTAAACTAGAAGTCTCTTTAAAGTTTTTAGAGCGCCCTGAAAAGTGTGACAGTAATGCAGTTTGATTCAGGAACAACACGGAAGAAGCCTCTGTTCATTTGTTATAGCTAATGTGTTTGAAGTAGTTCAAGTAGAATTAGCTTTTTGCTCACATCACTGCTGCTATGACCTTTAGTTTGGCACACATCCAGCCTTTTACAATCCAATTAATCTCAATTGACCAATTTCTTAGCTTCATTCAATTTGATGCATGCATACCCATTTGCATGTTGCCTGCTACATACATGCACTGCATACTGACACATACTAACATGCACTAAGGTATCCTAAATCATGTGCTTCATGTGGTAACATCTGAATTAGATGGTTTTATTCAAATCAAGTATTATTTAATATGACCAAATCAAGCTGCTGCATTGGGTTTCACCAACAAAAGTAATTTTTTTAGGGTCAGACAGTAGAAATAGCATCTTAAAGGAATAGTTCACCCAAAAATGTAAATTCTCTCATGATTTACTCACCCTCATGCCATCCCAGATATGAATGACTTACTTTCTTCTGCTGAACACAAACAAAGATTTTTAGAAGAATTTTTCAACTCTGTAGTTCCTCACAATGTAAGTGAATGGTGACCAACATTTTGAAGCTCCAAAATGCACATAAAGGTAGCATAAAAGAAATCCATACGTCTCCAGTGGTTAAAAACATGTCTTCAGAAGCGATATTATAAGTGTGAGTGAGAAACAGATCAATATTTAAGTCCTTTTTCACCATAAATTCTCCTCCCTGCTCAGTAGTGGTTGATATGCACAAAGAATGTGAATCACCAAAAACAAAAGAAGAATGTGAAAGTGAAAGTGGACATTGGTCATAAAAAAGGACTTAAATATTGATCTGTTTCTCACCCACACTTATCATCTTGCTTCTGAAGATATATTTAACCACTGGTGTCTTAATGATTAATTTAATGCTGCCTTTATTTGCTTTTGGAGCTTCAACATTTTGGTACCCATTCAATTGCATTGTATGGACCTACAGAGCTTAAATATTCTTCTAAAAATCTTTGTTTGTGTTCAGAACAAGAATGTCATACACATATAGGATAGCATAAGGGTAAGCAATTGATGAGAGAATTTTCATTTTTGGGTGAACTATTTCTTTAAGGTGATGATGGCACGTTGGGAAAAAAAGAAAAAAATGACAATGTTTTTTTAATATTAACTTTGTAGACTGTATGCAGTCCTAAAATATACTCATTGTAGTTCACACTGTCACATGATCTACACTTTTTAACCATTTCATATGTACCGTCACATATGGGCCCTGCAGAGTAGCATCACGAATATGTGTTTCTGCAAAAGCCGGTTATGTTACAAGCTGCCAGATTCAAATCGGCTTTTGTGCACAGTCTGCACTGGTCAAGCGTCTGTAATTATTCGCTCAAACAGTTACCCATACAGTCTTTTAAACCACAGAATATGTTTATTTTATATACATACATCCAACTTGTCACCAGAGTACCACGATAAAAAGTTTACAACTCTTTTACACACAGTCAATACATCAAACGCGATCTTCCTCCGATGCATGCTGAAATGTTTGTTTACAATAGTAGCTGTTGTCATTAGTCAAACAAACAGCTACCCAAAGAGTCACATAATGTTTATTTTATTTAACAAACAGCCAAATTGTCACCAAAGTACGACAATAACAGTTCACAGCTTGTATATGCACAGCCATCACTTCTAAACGTGAAATTCCCATGCACGCAGCCACATCTGCTTAGGTGCAGATGCGGTTTTCAGTCACACAAACAGCAACTCAGACAGTCTTTTCAGGCATATAATATGTTTGTTTTCTGAAACAGAGAGCCAAACAATCACAAAAGCACCAGGATAACAGTTCACAGCTTATATATGCACAGCCATCATATCAAAACACGATCTTCCCATGCACAAAGCCACGTCTGCTTAGGTGCAGATGCGGTTTTCATTCACACAAAAGGGGGCGACACTAAAAAGAGTGCTAGAGAAGACTGTATTTATATTTTCTGTTATTACATAAAGTAAAATAGTAGACTTTTTGGCTTACTTAGTATGTGAGACAATTCTGGAAGATTATTAGTGAAGCTAATAGTGGTTGAAAGAATAGTTCTTCCTGAACGATAGCGTGGTGTAGTTTGAGTGACATTAGCTGATCACAGCAAACAAGAGACGAGGTAATGATCTGAGATGCCATCGCTTTGCAGTAGAATTTCTATAGTATCAGCATCAACGCCATATAATTATGGTGATGAGTTGGTCCTGTCACATTTTGTCTGACTCCAAGAGAGACGAGAACATCATAAATGGTAATCCCAATGTGCCATTTTCATTATCTATGTGAATGTTAAAGTCACCAACAATTAAAGCTCTATCTACAGTTACTACTAGATCTGATAGAAAATTTGCAAATTCACCAAGGAAATCAGAATACGGCCTGGGTGATCTATATACTGTAGCAAGAGCAAAAGACGACAGAGATTTTGAATGTATATCTGATGGTGTCACATTAAGCATTATTAGTTCAAAAGACTTAAACTTATATCCTGTCCCTTGAGTAACACCAAAAACTTCACTTCCTCGACCCTTCAGACGAGGCTCATGTTTATAACAATAACCTGGGGGAGTAGATTCATTTAAACTAATATTTTAATCTGGTTTAAGCCAGGTTTCAGTCAAACAGAGCACATCCAATCTATGATCTGTAATAATTTCATTTACAATTAGTGCTTTGGTTGAAAGAGATCTAATGTTTAGCAGCCCTACCTTTATATGATGTTTATCTTCAGTTTTTTTGTTTTTTCCAAGTTTGACCTTAAATGATTTAGTGTGGGGTTTGTGTTTGGTTTTTTGGGGAAAAATCACAGTGTCTATATGATATCTAGGTGATACAGTCTCTATGTGCTGTAGCTTATGTGACCTCTGTGACATCTCAAGGCAGCTAGCAGACGTTCAGATTAACCAGTTTGTCTGCTTCCTGACCTGGGCCCCAGTTAGTCAAATACTATCACTATTGAGACTATGAGCCAAATTACTATCAAGGAAAGCAGCAACTTCCCTGGAGAGATGGAGTCCATCTCTCTTTAGCAGGTTAGGTCTACCCCAAAAAGTCTTCCAATTGTCTATAAATCCTATGCTTTTCTCCGAACACCACTCAGACATCCAGCCATTCAGTGAAACTAATCTACTATAAACCTCATCACCACAATGAGCAGGGAGGGGGCCAGAGCACATTACAGTGTCTGACATCATTTTTGCAAGTTCACACACCTCTTTAACATTATCTTTAGTGGTCTCCGGATGGCGAAGCCGGACATCATTAGTGCCGACATGAATAACAATTTTAGAAAATCTACGTTTAGCATTAGCCAGCACTTGTAAATTTGATCTGATGTCAGACGTTCGAGCCCCGGAAATGCATTTAACAGTAGTCTCTGGAGTCTCTTATTTCCACATTCCTTACAATAGAATCGCCTATTACTAAGGCTCTTTCAACATGATTGCATCACTGAGTGGGGAGAATCGGATTGAAATTGAAAACCCTAACAGGAACAGGAGTTGGTGTCACTTTGTTGAGCAAGTATGCTGCCGAAACTTCTCCCAAACGCCCTGCTGCGGGGGCTCTACAGCCGGAACCAAAGTGTGTGTGTTGCTCGCTGTACTACCCTCATCTGAAACAGTATCTACCAGCTTCTCTTTCTCACTGACCTCCACTAGCGTTCGGATGCATGTTTCTAACTTATTAACCTTCTCTTTCAACCTGACTAATTCCTTACATGTATCACATGTAAATCCCTCACGGCTGATGGAAGAAGCTATAGTAAAAATGTGGCATGCAATGCAGGAAGAAATAACATGAGCGTATGCCATGACTTACCTCAATTGTTTGTTGTACTTGCTTGTCTTTATTATTGGGGGGTTACCTTCCCCTCCATCCCCCCTGAAATCTACACCCCTGCACACACACACACTCACACACAATATCTGAGATGTCAAACAGTGCATAGACAAACCAGACTGCTGATATTATTTGTTCATTTTTTACATCTATAAAACCAAATAAATTAAAGCTGCAAGCAGCGATGAACGGGCCCTCGCACCTTGGTGCACGTTGGGGCTGCTGTGCCAGGGGAATGTCATTCCAATTTGTTTTAGCATTTTTTAGCACTTAAATGTTGTTAAGAGTGTATCACAATATAAATCATGTCATTTCCTGTTGCCAGTAGGTGGCACTATGACTATAACTAAATATTGGCATATAGAAGTGTTCAGGCCGGGACTCATAAAATATGTAAAGTTTGGAGCAGATTGGACATTTTATGTTTGAGTTATAACAACTTCCTGTTTCATGGCGAAACATCGAATTTGTCAGGCCGCCACAGACACACCGTTCAAAGAAAACTCAAAAGCTTCGCAATTTAGCATCGCCAAGGCCATTAGATTAGACTGACTGAATATGATGTTGATCTGATTTAATCTCTAGGAGGAGTTTGTTAAAGTATGAGGCCTGGAAATGGCAAAAACTGAGCAAAAATTGAAGAGAAAAATCATAATGGCTGACTTCCTGTTGGGTTTAGGATATGGTTATAAGATACTTTTTTGTACGTGTTGATATGTTACATATGCCTACCGATTTTCTTATGTGTAGGTGAAACGTGGCGTGAGGGGTGCTTTGTTGAAATTTTGTAGGTGGCGCTATCAAGCCATTTTAACACAATTCATTCTAAAACCAGTATCAGAAGTAAATTTTCCCCACTTTTGAGATGTGTGCAAAGTTTCACGAGTTTTCGAACATGTTTAGGCCTCAAAAATGTGACTCGTTTCATACTGAACTTTGTCAGGCCGCCATGGACATGCCCTTAAACGAAAACTCAAAAGCTTCGCAATTTAACATCACCAAGGCCGTTAGATTAAGACTGACTAAATATAATGTTAATCTGATTAAATCTCTGGGAGGAGTTTGTTAAAGTACAAGACCTGGAATTGGCTGTTGCCAGTAGGTGGCGCTATGACTATAACTGAATATTGGCATGTAGATGTATTCAGGCCGGGACTGTTATCAAACATGTGAAGTTTGGGGCAGATTGAACATTGTATGTATGAGTTATAACAACTTCCTGTTTCATGGTGAAACATCGAACTTTGTCAGACCGTCACGGCCACGCTGTGCAGTGAAAACTCAAAAACTTCTCAATTTAGCATCGCCAAGGCCTTTAGAATATAGAATAACCAAATATGATGAAATCTCTAGGAGGAGCTCGTTAAAGCACGAGGCCTGGAATTGGCAAAACTGAGCAAAAATTGAAGAGAAAAATCAAAATGGCTGACTTCCTGTTGAGTTTAGGGCATGGGTCCAAGAGACATTTTTGTAGACATGTGTACCGATTTTCGTACGTGTAGGTGAAACATAGCGTAAAGTGCACATCGTTGAATGTTTGTAGGTAGCGCTATCCAGCCATTTTGCCACACCTAATTCTGAAACCCATATCAGATGTAAATTTTCGCCACTTCTGATGCGTGTGCAAATTTCATGAGTTTTTGAGTATGTTTAGGCCCTCAAAAATGCGATTCATTTGGGAAAAAAATAATAAACACCTAGAAGAACAATAGGGTCCTCGCACCATCAGTGCTCGGGCCCTAATAAACCAAATACAGTACAGCAGACATAACCCATTTGTTCGCATGTTTACTATATTATATACAGTATTCTTTTATTTTTATTTTTTAATGACAAAAAATCAAAAATTAAAATAAAATAAAAAAAATTCTGGTCTACAATCTGCCCCCTCTACCAGCTGTGCAGTGTTACATGCAAAAACAACTTACTCAAGGGGGCACTGCAGAGGAATTTAGACTCAGAAGTGGGGAGAGACACATTTCATGTGAAGTGCTTTAAGCATAATGGTCTGCTTGGATGCCAACACCTGCAATTGCACATCTAAAGTTCTCCCATAATGATTTGCAAGTGTTTGTGTGCAAAGTTACACAAGTGTGCCAGTAAAACACCTTCACTTGTTCTCTTGAGGCTCTTGAAATCACAGGGTTCATTTCAATGATGCTTGAGTAACAGGTATATGTGATGTAATTTGTCCTTTCAGCAAAACATTGGAGTGTCAGTCAGAACAGGTTGAATGTGATGCCGTAGATGCTGATGATAAGGTGCATTTGTGAATTTAAAGGAATTTTACAGGTTCAATGCAAGGTAAGCTTAATCGACAGCGTTTGTGGCATAATGTTGATTAACACAAAAATAAATTTCTTAAAAAACAAAGCAAAAAGCAGAAGTCTGATTTACAGTGAGGCACAATGGAAGTGAATGGGGCCAATCCGTAAATGTTAAAATACTGTTTCAAAAGTATAGCCACAACTAGAATAAAACGTGATTTAAATGTGATAAAATAGCGAAAGTCAACATGGTCAGTGTCACAAAATTGCTTAATTTGATGTGACCAAGTAATAATACAGAATGTTAAAACTTTCTTATTCATTTGATGTCATAACATTTCTTTGTTGAAACCTTTTTCAAAATCATAAAGCTTTTTGTTGATCTCCAGGATCAAATTAGATCTTGAATCCCAGGTTTTATATGTGGACTTTTGAACCCCACTGTATATCTTTCTCATTTGTCATGAATGTACTGGTAAACAGTTTCTTGTTTAAGTTATTCCATTAGAAGACATACTACATTCATCACATCATCTTTCTTGCTGTCTATCCTCATCTTGCCTGTTGTCTATTCTTCATATTGCTTATGTAGTGGGTGGCAGTTTAGAGTTTAAGAGGTTTGAGATTTCTACTGTAGAAGACAAGCATCACACCCGGCCTGAAACTCTCCTTTCCTGCATCAAGAGATAAACAAGACAACAGAAACATCTGCTGTTATCCTTTAACGCATCTTGTTAATTTTCTCAGTGTAACAGTGATGACAATGATGGAGCCTGAGGCCCATAATTATTGTAAAAGTGTAAAATGCTAAGTATATCAGGATCAAATTGCAGATCAAATGCAGGGAGAAGGGTAGTACCAATGCAGATTATTGCTTCTTACTGTTCCAGTAGCTCAAATTTTAGTGCATGGCGCTTGCAACACCAAGGAAACAGGTTTGATTCTCATGAAATGCATTTACTGATAATATGTATGGTTTGTGCACTATAAGTTGCTTTGGATAAGATCGTCTGCCCAAATGTGTAAATATATATTAAATTAAGTTTAACTAAGTTAAGTCAACATGATTTGATTTGATCTCTCAACCAGTTTCTGCAGTATCAGGTGAAACTGAACGTTGCTTTAAACATTCTATTATGCAACACTGACAATTTGGCTTCTTCTTAATCCCATGTGACAGTGGCCTATTTAATGGATATATGCTTTGAAGTCAACTTGAAATCAAAATGGACCCCACTTAGTTCTTTAATGCACATTCCTGGTCTTACTTTGCATGATTCATCAGTGCACATTATTCAGTCTTGGCCCACCACATAGTCAATGTCATAGTTCTTGAATGTGCTGATGGTCTTGTTGATGAATTGATCTCCATTCTGTGTTGTTGTTGGCTTCATCAAGGTTGCAATTTTCCAAATAAAAACATTTATGTCTGCCAGGAACAGGAGCCACAACCAAAGTGAAATTACTTGACTTGCAGTGAATGTGTATTTCCTGTTACTTCAACGGTGTGTATTTACATTTCAAAGACTGTTTGAAAAGAAATGAGCAATTAATGGTATTTATGGAGTTTAGCAGTAAATATGTATCCATATCTCTGTGTACTGTGTACCAGTGTTGGGGAAGCTACTTTGAAACAATAGCTTCCCAAGCTACAAGTACACATAACTTGAAGTAGTTAATTTACATTCAAGCTACTCTTTTAAAAAAAGTAAAAAGTAGCTAGCTACACTATGAACTATTAACAAAAAGTAGCTAATTTCATTGAAGCTATTTAAAGAAGAAAATATTTTTTATAAATATCCTGTTATAGATATATAACAGTTTAATAGTATTATTTAATTCTAAGATTACAGAATTCAATAAAGCTGGTTTATAATATGCAAACAATAAAATCACTGCAAACGTAAATATTAACTGATCAACTTAGAGTGTAAGGCTCGTCGCTTGCCATTGTCAGTTTGCTCAGTCCTGTTGTGTGCCTCAACCTGGCAACCCACATGAGCTTCGAGTCTGGGGAGGAGGGGGCGGGGGAGACAACTCTCTCCAATATTTTGAATTTGGACTGCAGTGCCCATTTTAAATGCTTGATGTCAATGTTACATATTGCTCCTTTCAATTAGATGACCTACTGTCTTTAATATGTAGTTCAGTTTGTAGTGTCCCTACTTTCAGTTAACTACTCCCCGACTCTGTTGTGTACATAGACCTGCATATACTATATAAAAAGATCGAGCTAAATCTCAGTTTATTTTAATTATCTTTATAGTTAATTATTGGTGGGAGTATACAGCGCTACTCAGGAATATAATTATGCTCTAAAGGTTTTATAGTGCTGCACAGTGACAATGTTAATTAAGCCTACAAAAGATTTACAGCCTTTTCCAAGTCCATAATTGACTCACCAAGAGCTTTCAGGTGCTCATTAGAATTTTAATTTGTGATCATTTTTCAAAACTCGCTGTAATCAGCTAGCATTTTAAATAAGAGTTTCTTGACACCAGTGAAAGTTGCTTGGGTACCAGAGATCCAATGCAACTGTTTTCCTGCAATGGAATGTCTTAATGTTAACAGAATAATAATAATGTCCATCATATTTGCAATATTCTAAGAAACTGCACCCTCCACTCAGAACTGAGAATGGTCCATACATCCAAGTGAACTTAGACACACAGATAAGATTTTGTTTGTGATAAACGTCTTATTTCATGTTTGAGATGGTAAACCTTTCCTCTAAAGATGTAACCAAGCTCTGTTTCAGCTTGTTTGATCACAGATTTATGGATAGACATGCATGTTTTTTTAATTTTTTTAACTGATGGTAAATCAGATGTTAAGATATAAAACAGATTGTTTTGCTTGTACAATCTATCAAAGGTTTGAAGGTGGCAGATTGTACAAGCAATGCTGAACATTAACCAGGTTATTGATGCAATGCAGGCTACCATGGACAAAATCATTGCAGTGTCCTTGTAGGCTATTTTTGACAGTGAATGTGCCTTTGTATGCTTTGTTTTTACTAGTGAGTTCAACACACAGCTTAGTAATTTCAAAGCCAATATTTGTTGACTACAGGCAGCATCGAATGCTCTTAGATTTCCTCCCTTGCAATGTTTTTCCTTGACCTTTTTTGCTGGATAGGTTAACTGGTGAACACAGAGATCATGGGTATATCTTTGGAGGTGTAGGGTTGCAAACAGACCACTATTTTCAGCAAAGGCAAGATTCAAAAACATGATTTGGGCCACCAGAATTGAAAGGGATCTTTATTCAAAACTGAATGTCAGCAAGGATTTTGTTATTATTTTGCTATGAAGCCTACATATACAGGTGCATCTCAATAAATTAGAATGTCGTGGAAAAGTTCATTTATTTCAGTAATTCAACTCAAATTGTGAAACTCGTGTATTAAATAAATTCAATGCACACAGACTGAAGTAGTTTAAGTCTTTGGTTCTTTTAATTGTGATGATTTTGGCTCACATTTAACAAAAACCCACCAATTCACTATTTCAAAAAATTAGAATACATCATAAGACCAATAAAAAAAATGTTTTTAGTGAATTGTTGGCCTTCTGGAAAGTATGTTAATTTACTGTATATGTACTCAATACTTGGTAGGGGCTCCTTTTGCTTTAATTACTGCCTCAATTCGGCGTGGCATGGAGGTGATCAGTTTGTGGCACTGCTGAGGTGGTATGGAAGCCCAGGTTTCTTTGACAGTGGCCTTCAGCTCATCTGCATTTTTTGGTCTCTTGTTTCTCATTTTCCTCTTGACAATACCCCATAGATTCTCTATGGGGTTCAGGTCTGGTGAGTTTGCTGGCCAGTCAAGCACACCAACACCATGGTCATTTAACCAACTTTTGGTGCTTTTGGCAGTGTGGGCAGGTGCCAAATCCTGCTGGAAAATGAAATCAGCATCTTTAAAAAGCTGGTCAGCAGAAGGAAGCATGAAGTGCTCCAAAATTTCTTGGTAAACGGGTGCAGTGACTTTGGTTTTCAAAAAACACAATGGACCAACACCAGCAGATGACATTGCACCCCAAATCATCACAGACTGTGGAAACTTAACTCTGGACTTCAAGCAACTTGGGCTATGAGCTTCTCCACCCTTCCTCCAGACTCTAGGATCTTGGTTTCCAAATGAAATACAAAACTTGCTCTCATCTGAAAAGAGGACTTTGGACCACTGGGCAACAGTCCAGTTCTTCTTCTCCTTAGCCCAGGTAAGACGCCTCTGATGTTGTCTGTGGTTCAGGAGTGGCTTAACAAGAGGAATAAGACAACTGTAGCCAAATTCCTTGACATGTCTGTGTGTGGTGGCTCTTGATGCCTTGACCCCAGCCTCAGTCCATTCCTTGTGAAGTTCACCCAAATTCTTGAATTGATTTTGCTTGACAATCCTCATAAGGCTGCGGTTCTCTCGGTTGGTTGTGCATCTTTTTCTTCCACACTTTTTCCTTCCACTCAACTTTCTGTTAACATGCTTGGATACAGCACTCTGTGAACAGCCAGCTTCTTTGGCAATGAATGTTTGTGGCTTACCCTCCTTGTGAAGGGTGTCAATGATTGTCTTCTGGACAACTGTCAGATCAGCAGTCTTCCCCATGATTGTGTAGCCTAGTGAACCAAACTGAGAGACCATTCTGAAGGCTCAGGAAACCTTTGCAGGTGTTTTGAGTTGATTAGCTGATTGGCATGTCACCATATTCTAATTTTTTGAGATAGTGAATTGGTGGGTTTTTGTTAAATGTGAGCCAAAATCATCACAATTAAAAGAACCAAAGACTTAAACTACTTCAGTCTGTGTGCACTGAATTTATTTAATACACGAGTTTCACAATTTGAGTTGAATTACTGAAATAAATGAACTTTTTCATGACATTCTAATTTATTGAGATGCACCTGTAATATGAACACACTGTCAATTATGTTTCTTTAATTTTAAATGAATGTACAGTTATATTGGGTATATATTAGGTACCTGTTAAAGGGAAAGTTCACCCCAAAAATGACAATTCTGTCATCATTTACTCACTTATGTTGTTCCAAACCTGTAAGACTTCTTTCTTCAGTGGAACACAAAAGATGTTAGGCAGCCTCAGTCACCATTCACTTTCATTGTATGGAAAAAGATGTAATAAAGTAAATAGCGACTGAGGTTGTCATTCTGCCTAAAGTCTCCTTTTGTATCTCACAGAATAAAGACACTCATACAGGTTTGGAACATCATGAGGGTGAGTAAATGTTGACAGAATTTTAATTTTTGGGCGAACTCTCTTTTTAATATTCACGTAATACTTCAGAATCACTGAAGCATATCACAGCAATAATATAAAGTGAACATGGCACCCTGAATTGTTCAAAGCATATGCAATATGGCTGCAATTTTTGGTTTGCGTTCTTGTTGATATGGCATAATGAAACTAGTGTTTTGATAGACAGTACAAAGAAACAAACACATGCAGACACATACTGTATGAATGGTGAAATTTATTTAACAGATTAATGTATTATTTGTGTATACACTCATAGAGACATGATGGGAGGGAAAGCAAAACCCTGCCATGCTCAGAACCCTAGAGACTGTCAGGCTCTTCAATCAGAGTGACAGCAGCCGGGTGGAACTCATATTCTTCACATCATTTTTCTTTCTGCACAACCTCTCTGGAGTCTAATTACTTTATATACACGGAAGCTCCCAATTTTCAGTGAGAATTCTACTTACTTCTTGTATCCAAGACAATAACTTGATGCTTACAGCTTAGCATAGTGTTTACTTATATAGGTAACATTTAAATGACAAGCATTGGTGCCTATGAAGGGTAGTCACTGGAGATGTTCCTCGGGGAAAAAAATACACAGGCAGTGTTTGTCTAATTCATAGTGGAAGAGATGAAGACATATGAAGCCACAACTGCAGATAGATGACTATAGGTAGATGAATGGATAGATGTTTTAGTGTTTTATATTTTATGGCATGAAATAGTGTCATGTTTTTTTCTGCATCTTTTGCAAATGTCCAGTAGAAGGCATTACTTTACACCACTGGTAAAGGTCTATGAATTTTTGAAGACCTGTTTACTCAGAGTTCCAACAGCTCTCAGCTCCTGCAACCAAAGACAAACATGCAGATAGATATCATACAAGTAACCTTGCTGAAAAACTTTAAACCTTAAACCAAAGCCTATGGTGGTTCGCTGATCTTAGCTGGTTTAAGATGGTCTAGCTGCTCCAACTTCTTCCAAGACTTCTCCAAACCAGATGAAAAGTGCCCTCTAAATCCACAAAAACAGACCAGCATAACAAGTATAGCCAGGTGGGAAGACCAGCTAACCACCTTAGACTTGTTTAAGCTGTTTTTTTGTTGTTGTTGTTGTTGTTGTTGTTTTCATCATGAAGTGATGTAGGCTACATTTTGGCTCTAAAATGATCATTCAGCACATGAGGACAATTTATAATACATGAAACAAGCTGGTGTCAGTAATGTCCAGTCCTTTAGTAATGATAAGGCATCGCAATCAGGAAGGGTATTTTGCTTATTATGCATGATTAAACACATCGCTGAAGCCAAACATTTTTTATAAGCCGCAGACATCATATTCCAGTCAAATTCATTTAAAAGTCCTATCAAATCATAATAATGGTGTTTGATGCCCATTAGAATTATATACAACAAGTTCAAAGGTATTAAAATACCCAGTTTGTCAGTGTTGTGCTATTTGAGGTGCATCATCATGGGGCAAAAATTGCTTCTGATTTGAGAATAGCTCTTCTCCTGCCGTCTGCTACATTTGTAGCTAGTAGCTCCCACCCCAAACATATTTTTAATATGTTTTCAAATCGTATACTTTTCTTATATAAGATTTTTTCGTATAAATCTTATAACGTGCACAGGAGATCAATGGTCAGTGAACATTTTCACTAAATAATACATTCGATTTCAGTTCGTTTCGCACCAAACCTTATCGTATGCTTTCATAACAATCATGAGTCTCATGGAATAATTTATTAGACTTCTGAATTATACTTCTGTGTCCTTTTGAACCTTAAAGAAGTGGTCACCGTAAACTGCCATTGTATGACATCACTGAGCACATTTTTTTTATTTTTATTTTTTTATTATTACTTCCTTTGTGTTAAGAAAAACAAAGAAAGTCATATAGGGTTATAACAACATAGGTGTGAGTAAACAATGACTGAATTTTCATTTTTGTGTGAACTAATCCTTTAATGTACATTTATGCAAACCATTATACCTAATAAGGAATCATAGTAAGGACAATATATAGTAAATGAGCAGAACTGGCCTACCAAGTGAAGTTCATCTCCCTCAGTCCGGTGGGCCCAACCCCACCCCTCGATCTCTCCTTTCTGCACACACACCAGTTTATCCCCATCCCAGCTGATAGTGGTCTATAATGCATAACAGAAAGGTGATTTATTTTTAACTTGCAGTGCATACAGCAAAAACAATGGGGACTGCAGTGATCAAGGAAAGACACAGGGAAGCAGAAAGGATTTAGCACAGGTAGTAGAATGAGAAAAGCACACCTGCTCTTATACACTTTTAAAACAGACTGAATTAAATCTGACTCATAGTAAATGTGTTTTCACTCCAACTACATGCCCAACAAAAAGAAGCATGTGAAAAATACCTCTTCCTCTACCAATTTTAAGTGGCAGTAGCTAAAAACCACAATGCAGGCACTGCAAGGACTGAATGGGGTGAGCGATTTTTGTTCAGGAGAAAGCAGGTCACAGTTATTACTGAATGCAGTGAATTAAAGTGTTTTTCATTGAAAATGTCATTGGCACTTTTCAGTTGTGAATGTGAACAATGGCCAGTTTTTAGAGGAGACACAGCCAAGTACATTGCAGCACTAAGTTCCTACCAGCTCAGCTAGGCAAAAGGGTTAATAATGGTACATGATTATCTTGTTTTTCTCAGAAATTATCTCAGTACAGTTCTTACAAATACCAAGTTTCTTCAAACAACAAGAAAAGGGCGAGAAGGAAATCAAAGGAGAGAGTGTAATGCTTCTTATTTCATTAAAGAGCCAATTACTGGTCTCATCAGTAGAAATTGTGGACTGGAAATAACATGCACAGTTAGTGACTTTCAAGACCAATGAAATTATAGAAATGTTAACCCTATAAGAGAATAATTCGAAGATATAATAACATGGCTCAGAACTTGGAATGTTATAAAATGACTAATTTTTGTGTGTGTGTGTGTGTGTGTAATAGGTATAAAAAATAAAAATAAAAAAAACTAGTGACTGTCGAATTATTCAAACTTGCTTCTTTTTAAAAAAAAAAAAAAGAGAAAAAATTACAGAAATTCTCAATAAATATTTCAAGTTCTTTACTTTCAACATATTAGTGTCCTTGCAAAGCTAAAGCATGTTGGAATCAAAGGCATGTTTCTTTGCTCAAAATTCATCTTAAGGTGTGCAAAGTATGTTAAAGCTATAAAATGTTTTTTTTTTTTTAAGAACTCAAGCCAAGCATTTGCTGTGAAAATACATGTTTGGCTAACAAAGTTCACTCACCATACATGTTGTCCACACCACTCAGATCCTCCTCAAACTCCTGACAGACTACAACGTCCATGTTGTAGTTCTTGAAGGTGCTGAAAGTCTTGATGATAAGGCGATCTCCATCCTGAGTGATGTCTTTATCAGGCCTCATTACACATTGACATCTAACAGAAAAGAGAATTATAGCCCCATATAAACAAATGTGAATTTACCTCGGTATATCCTTACATGTTTTTTCCATGGTAACATAGTTTCTGCCAAAATATGTACCAGTTAACAATGTTTTGTTGCTACTGTAAAATCAAAATACATCAATGATCTCCTTCAATGAAAGGAGCTATCGGAATCTTTCTTTCATTTCAATTTATTTCGTTAATGGAAGTTGGATACAGTTTTATTTATCCTTGTGCGACCCCGCGGCCTCATGCGAGGACTCGCTCTTTTGGATTCACTATATGCAACATATAATTCAAATTCATTTAAACCCATTGTATACTGTTCAAGAGACTCTAAGGAGTCATTTAAGCGTTAAACTTCTGACGCACGGAGTCACGTGACCAAACACCATGGTGTCGATTTCCACGAACTGCTTCGATGGGTGCAGTGCCAACTAAAGTGCCTTTGGTAAAAAACGTCTTCAAAGTTTTTCACTGAAACCTGTTTAGTTGTAAAGAGCAGCATCTCTAGTTTCATTTGATATGCTGCTTTAAATGTGTTGTTCATTTTTTGCGCTTTGGAGCGCTGATAAACATGAAGTACTCGGATGAGTGCTTGTCAAACTGATTTCTGACAGACGTTCCAAAAACATGTTCATTGTTTTAATAACTTTTCACAGTAACAAATCTGTGGGTCATTTCACTTCATTTTAATCTAAATTGTGTTATATTTTTGTTTGTTAACACTGTACAATAAGGTGCTATTCACTAACATTAGTAAATGCATTCCAATACATTACTGTGCATTTTCACATTGAGAATAAATTTATTCATCCAAAAGCTGAAAAATGCTGCTTTCAGAGGATTTATATGGATTTGGAATGAAAAGAAGGTACATTTCAAACTGTTCTGAGACCAGTGCAGACAGACAGCACACTGGAAGTTAAATTATTCACTAAACAGGGAGCAAGGGTGCATCCTATCTCTTTCCTATGCAGCTAAGTGCATTCACTCCTAAAATCCGACCAAAAGTTCAGTTTCAGGCTGCAGATGATGTTTGGACCACTCAACATGTTTGGCAGACACGGGACAATGATAATTAGTACATACATTCAGAACTGTATTATTACAATTTTTAACATGATTGGCAGTGATTTGATGATGCTGGCCATTACTTTTAATCAGTTGTAATGTCTATAACGTCTCAAAAACATGAATAACCAACACTCCTGGACACATAATAAACTATTTGATGAAAAAAAAAAACATAGAAATTTATCATAAATGTGCAAATACATTTGTTTCCAAAACATTAATTTCATCATCACAGCATAACAATAAAAAGGAAGTTCATCATTAAGACCCATTGTGGCTAACGTTTGGAGAGTATATATCCAAAAGACCTCACAGCTTTGTAACAAAAGGTCTGAGTCACCACCTTTAAGTGGTACCATGACCTTTTCAATACCATGACGTACAAATGGCAATGGTTAAAAACAATCAAATGAACCGCAAGTGTATAGTTCATATCTTATATCTAATTTAACTTTTATATTCACTTTCTATAGCTTGGTATTTCTTAAAATTTCACGACTTAGTCCCGCTCTCCACATGAGGACATACATTTTTAGGAAAACAAATTACTCTAGATTATTTATTTATTTTTGTTTGTTTATTAGGTGCTACTATTTACAGACCAAAAAATGAAATGGAAGATGCACACAGAAGTCACGCGGGGGTCTCAGGAGGTTATTAGTCGTATTGTAATAACAATAAACTATGGTTACCATGATGTAGTATATTTTTTAAAGGATAGAGCAGGCCTTCATAAAAAGTAGAATATAAATTTACATAACTAGACCTGAGACTATCGGCCTTTTTAACATCTTGCTAAACTAACGTCTTGCTAAACTAACTTCCACACATTTTAATCTCTAATTAAGAACATATCATTGCTTTTACTGAGCTGTCTAAAAACTCACAGAGAGCTTTGGGATACTTTTCAAAGTTGTCATTGCAGATCATTTCCAATAGCCGTTATAATCAGCCAGCATTGTGAGGTGCATTAATGGATTCCACTGATGGGCTTAAGTAAAGAAGACTTGATATATCTGTTCTCCCACGAACGAATGCTTTCATTTAAAAGAAACCCTAATTTTAATAGGGTCATCATAATCTGATTGCCTTTGGGTTTATTTTTTCTTCTCTTAGATACTTTTGTAGAAGCTGCATCTCCGCCTCCAGAGTTTGAATCCATCATCACAAACTTGGATACGATTACATCATACAATTATGTCAAACTCTTGACCACCCTTGAAGTAAGAGGGTGTTGTTCCACTGTTGTCAAAGCCTTGATGCAGGCATCTACAGGAACCAGTGGAGTTAAAACAAGAGGGGGGTGATGTTAGCCCTCTTTGATTGACTGAAGACTAGACATGCTACTGTGTTCTGGACCATCTGCAGCGGCTTAATCATGCTAGCTGGGAGGCCGGCCAACAGCGCATTACAGTAGACCAATCTTGAAATGACCAGAGCTTGGACCAGCAGCTACACAGCACATTCAGACAGGAAATTTCGGATTTTGATGTTGTACTGCGCAAACCTGCAAGACTGGGCGGTTGATGAGATGTGGGTGGTGAAGTTAAGCTGGTCATCAACCACCACTCCCAAGTTCCAGGCTGTCCTGTTTGGCTTTAGTGTAGTTAAACCAAGATGAATAGTGAGGTTGTGATCAACAGACGGGTTGGCTGGGATCACAAGGAGTTCTTGGCACGGTTGAGCTGAATTACTAAACTAGGGTTAGTGAAAACAATTAGTTCACATGATCAAAGACACCTTAATTAAAGAATTTCAGGTGAAAAGCAAAACAGCAAAAACAACTGGATGCCACCTTTCAAATGCATTTTAGTGCTGTTGAACTATTTGTTCTTCAAATAAAAGACGTTTTCTGGAAAGTAAGTATTGCTATTGATATATGGTCTAATTGACTTGTTACACCTTTCAACTGTCAGTTAAAGTGTCTTTTGCTTTGTGTTGGCACACGTGGCCATTCTGTGCAATGCAGTGGCCATCTAGAAAAGAGAGACTGTGTTGAATTAATCTCAATCAGCCCATTTCTCAAGCTTCTTTATTGAGAGAGTGGATAAAGGCATTCTTTTAAACCCACACAAACTCCACACACAAAGGCTGTAGGCAAACGCTTGTTCTCCAACATTTCAAAAACACTTAGTGAAACTAGCATGTTTGAGCCAAAACTTTGCAGTTAGCAACACAATGAAGAAGACTTTTAGATTTAGATTATTAGTTTCAGAATTAGACATCACCTCAAACATCCCAAACTGCATTCTTTCATTTTATTTCGTCAGAAACTTTTATCTTTCGACAATGCTTGATGAAACATCTTGTAAGATCTGACAACATGACTGACGCCTACTGTGCAAATGGAAATTCAAGAAGGGATGTTTGCTCTCCAAAGTGTAAAAGCACTGTTATTTATCTTCCTTGTGACATTCAGCAAAAGTCAACAAATCCCAGACCTGCAGAACATATACATACAGCTCTGTAGTGATCTGGCAAATCTAACTCCTGCAGAGATAGGATAAATTCTTAAATCCCTCTCCACACACTTCACCGTGGCGGACAGGTAACGTTGGTTATGGATAAAACTCTCTCAAAATATGCAATGTCTCTAGAGCTTCCTGCTTTCATGTCTTAAAAAAGGAAGAGGGAGTGAGGAAATTTAAATCTTTGAAATATACAGTGGCTCAAAAAACAAACAAAAAATAAAAACACTTTTGGACACTTCAAAATGTAAGAATGTCTTTGCAGTATCTAACAAATATTAAACTAAGTGCCATCAGCAAACAAATGAAGCTAGACCTTTTTTCAGAACTTCACTTTTCTGAGGTCATTTTTAGCAGATGATTGAATTCAGTTCCTTTCAAGTTTACACAAGGGTCCTAGTAGAGTAAACACCAGTGTAGTTTGGACATGTTCTACTAACATTTGACAACAAGTGTCCAAATATGTTTTGTCTTAATTTTGAAGTTTGTACTATAGTGTATATTTTCTTAAATAAATGCCACTCGGTTTGATATTTTGTAACATACTAAAATTCAAAGACATTCATCCGTTAAGTGTGGCGTAAAGTAAAAGTCCCTATGTGTCAGTCTTGTATTGTTTGCTTGGTAAGCGGTCGTAGTTTCAAGTCTTTGTTCTTCATCTCGCAGTCCTGCGTGTACAGGTTGTGCTCACTTATGTAATCAATAACCAAGTCTGGTAAGAGGTATTTAACACTGTGGCCCCGTCGTAAGGCTCGTCGGACCTCTGTAGCACTGATCTCATTATGGACCCATTCCCGAACTAGGAAAATGTTCTGTCTGTGCCTGGACAGCATGTCAGACTCATGTATCGCCCGGTCAGGCTGCAGGCTACCGCGGCTCACACAGACTAGTCCGAAGCGGCCCACCACTTCTTCTATATGATCCTCCCTCCAGAGCTCAGGCACCTTAAATGTGTCCATGAAATCAGCTCCACAAAGCAGCTTCAGCTGGGGACCACCTGTAGGGAAAACCAATCCTATTACGTATCTTTTAAAAGTCACCACAGATCACCATATTACATCATTATAATTCCAATGAATTTAAGCATTTCTGTATATTAGTGAAATGACCTAGCTACAGTGCACTTTCATTGTTATTTTCATATTTTAAGCATAAATTGTTGTATCTATAATTAAAGGAGCTTAGCGTTTCTGAACAATTGTTCTGAACAAATCTTTAATGTTGGCCTAAAACGTGTAATTTTAGGAACAGTTCATGAAAAAATTAAAATTCTGTCATCATCTACTCACCCTTATGTCTTTTGAAACCTGTATGATTTTTTTTTCATCAATGGAACAATTGAAAACATTGGCATCCGATCCTGTCTTCGCAGACAAGTTTCAGCACCCTCTCTACTTGTGTTTAAAAGAGATACAAATGTAAAATTCTTTTGATTCATGCCCAGTTTCGAAAAAAGAGCCTACATCTAACCAGACCTTGCTAAGCCCTATTCCTAATGGCAATTATAGATGTGGTAATTGTGCCCAATGTAACAATACCTATAAAACAAATAATTTCTGCCATCCCCACTCTGAGAAACGGTTTCCCATCTCCAGTGTTATCACATGTACTGTACCTTGAAACATAGTTTACTTGATTTGTTGTCCTTGTGGTCTAGGGTATATGGGAAAAACATCTAGACAACTTAAACAACACATCGGTGAATATAAAAGTTAAATTAGACATAAGATACGAATTATACAATTGCAATTCATTTGATTATTTTTAACCAAGATATTATATTTAAGGAAACTGTTTTTTTCACGATGTCTACTCAAAATGGTATATTGAATTTATTGTTTTTTTTGGAACATCCTATAGGTGGTGTATTCCTCTCTGTTGTCTTTCTATGGTAGATCTATAAAAGGTTAGGTTGTCACCTTTTTTTCTGATTGTCATTGGCCATGACTGTCTGTAACTATTTTTGATGGCCGCTATATACTTTAAAGGAGTCATGACATGAAGAATCAAATTTTCCTTGATCTTTTGACATAAGAGGTCATTGTACAATAAAAATATACTGTAAGTTTCAGAACTCAAAACTTCCTTCTTTCTGTAAAACGAGCATTTGTTGAAACCAAGCTGCCACAATGACTCATTCTCTACTTCCTCCACATTGTGATGTCGTACTGTGGTAGACATTTGCATCTGACCTCCTCCACAACTCATCAATGCCTACTTTACCTTATCACTTCTGTAGCCCCGCACAGTAGCAGTGAGCAGTGAGATGGCAAGTAGAGAGAGCAGGTCAGTCAAAAGCAGAGAGCGTTTACTGCCAAGTATTAAAGGAGAAGCAGCACCAAAACCAAGTGTTTCTGACAAAAGGTCAGAAATAGGGTGGAAAATTATCATGTTTTACAAATATATGACTGTTTTTTGAGCAAAAAACCTTACTAATATCATAAATGGACCTCAAGGAACATAATAAATAAATAAATAATAAAAAAAAGAATGTAAGACCAGTGAATCTACACTTCTTTATCTTCAACTTAGGTGTTTTAAATTGTAATTAGCCAATGAATGAAGAACATGTGGTAGTCATGTGACATACTCTTCCTTATAAATTCCTGTTTGTTCTTTGTAATTTACACCCTGATGAAGGCATTTTTTCTTTATACCATAGCCCACGTTAGTGCCTTGGATCTGTTTTACCTTCATGAAAACGTATTACTTATTTCATATTTATTTTATATGGTAGCAATTCTTTTAGCTTTTAGGATTATTGTGTTTAAAGCAAAAGTCGAAATGGGACCAACATTATAATTTTCTGAAATGTTAAATCCTTTTCCGTAAAATATGATCAGATGATGAGTCAAAAACCAGCCAGATAATTTGAGGAAATAATGCTCACTTTTTTCACAATTGAAAGATTCAATTTTCAGTTCAGTCATTCAATTTAATAATAAAATAGTGTTACAAATACAATATTTTATGGTAGTTGCAGTGTATGCATTAACTAATAACCTAGACATAAAATAGATATTAGTTATACAGAAGAGTAAAACATTGGACATTAAAAAAAAAAAAGGAAAATCTGTTTTTCTCATTTCCCTTTAAGCCTAATAACACCATCCAGTGTATAATATCTCGGCATACTGTAGATCTGAGCTCTCTAAGTGGTTTGACAAGTTAAGTGCATCACATAAAAAAATCAGAAACATTCCTGAGAGTTTCTGCCTGAAACTTGCTGCACTAAAAATCTCTCTCATAGCAAACTACAACAGGGCTCGACCTCACCATTTACAACATCTGAAGGTATAAATAGCATGCTTTTATCTCTAATACTTAAGCCATAATTGTGTGTATGAAAGCTGGCTTTTGTTTAAGCAGACATGCATTGCAGGGGGCAGGAAATGAATGTCACAGGACCACTACAGCATTTTATTTCTGTTCTCTGTGACTCAACATAGCCCTAAACAAAATGTCATGCACACTGAGTGGGGCTCGGGAAATCCCACACTCTTTGTGCTTATTCTAATATTGAATACATTCATGAAAAAGCACAGAGTTGAAAAACATAGAATTGTTTTATGGTTCAGTAGCAACATTAATAACAACCTAATATTTCAAGACAATGATAAATGGCTTAATTCAATACGTGCAAAGTTCCTTTGATGTGTGAATTATAGAAAAATACATTTTTAAATGTGATAATTCAACAAGAAAATTAGTAGGAGTTCTTTTATATAATCTCCCAATTTTAAACAAAAGAAAATACAAAAGAGGCAAGCAGCATCAGAACAAGGGATTTGCAAAGAATCATTGTAGTCCAGCGAGGGATTTTGAGATATGAGTGTGCATGTGTGCTATGCTGTTTTCCATCTTTCTTGGCACTTGTCTTGTTTTAAAGTGATCCTGGCTATTAATCTCAGCTTCATTAATAGTCTGAGCACATATTTTGTTAAAACCAGTCATCCTCTGGTGAGTATTAGGCTTCATTAGCATGCTCCTCTACAGCAACCTCAAATAAAAGCACTGTTGAAAAGAGGCCTTACAGTGCTTGTGCTGGCCAGAGAGAAGAAAACAGCCTGCTTTAAATGCATTAGACTTATATTAGTGATTAGCAAAGACAGAAAAGGCTCTGTTGTGCCAGAGAGTAGGCTTAGGGAAAACAGAACTGTGATAAGAGATTTCTGTGCCAACTTCAGTCTAGTGCACACCGTACGATTTTGGCCACAACTTTTTACAATAGTAAAACAAACTTGGCAGTCTTCGGTCACTTAGTGCGACACGCTCACCAACGGCTGATTAATTGCCTTTGCGAATAATCTTAGCCTCTGACGAAGTTCTGACATGGAAATTTTGGGTTGCAGTCCTACAGTGTGACTGCTCCTATGAAGGCCGTCTAATGAAAAACCAATAGGAGCACAGCAATTAATGACCTGTGTATGTTCAGATAAAAATATTAAAAGCTTACACATACAGTATGATATGCAACTTAAATATGTTGTTATTCAGCGTTCTCTCACATTATGTTTGTCCTATCAAGATATTGATTTCACTCTGAAGAATGAACAATTTTTGCCCAGAATATTTTCGTTTTTTCTACTTTTTTTAAATAAAATTTTCCAAGGAAAACATTGCCATCATTTGCACCATAAAAATATCACTTGTAAATGAGGATGTCATAATGGACATGGACTGGTAACTTAAAATGGCCAATCAACACAGTCAAACATGACATCTTAGCTAAGATGTGTAGCGAAGTCTAAAAAAAAAAAACTAAAGAAAAACAAACAGTTGATGTTGTACAGTTAGGGTAAAGAACAGAAAAATGTAGTATAGTGTGCACCTGCCTTTAGGAAGACGTGGTGAGAGGTGGGTGGGGCTTACTCGATTCTGACTGCATGTTTGTGGGCCGGTCCTTGCACTCTCCTATTCTCTGCTGGTACTGAGCGGCTATTCGGCTGTAGTGGTACCTGACAGCGAGATGTTTTGTGAGGCAGGGAGAAACAAAAACAGAAGATAAGAAACAATGTGCATGAATGGTCATACTGTTTAGGTAAGCAGCTTATGGATGTGGGAGAAGCTTTACATTCACACTGAGTTACATGAGCCTATAGATCTGCGTCTCAACTTCTCTGATTACTCGCAAGAGGCTATAAGCAGCTTCGGTATTGCGTAAAGGCAGATTGGAGTGCGAACCCCTTACAAGGGGATTACAATTGAGAGGACAAGAGGTGTTGTGCATACAGGAACTATATATCGCCCCCTATGGATACATCTGTTGGATACATATAAAAAGGATGTCTAACTATAGGGTATAAAAGCCTCCATGAATATGAGATGAAACGTGATCAAGGAATTGTAATAACCTGCTTGACTAATTTGATATGTAATACAGGACACCTGTACAAACCAATAGCAAAATACTATGGTGTTACCACACACTATAGGAGCATCTTAATTAGTCCCCTAGTTCAGTAGTCAGGGCACTCGCCAGGGAGTCAGACATTTCGAGGGCTGTCCCATTTGCAAAATCAGTTCAGTGCACTGAAACATTAGCTCCCAGAAAATTCATAGAATGCACCTTAAAAACCAGGGAGCATCGTTGCTTCCTATGTTCCCTTACTGAAAATGCCTTCTTAAGTCTCAAGTCATTAAAGGATGAGCACAAGTTTGTGTCCCCCTCCAGTGTCTCTCCACTAAAATATGGGACAATAGGTGTCCCATACAGAACGTCTTAATGTCGGCCAAATTACGGAACGTCCCGATTAATAACGGATAATTGACTACCGTAGACTCGACTCACAATTGAATAGGGTTTGAATTTAGGTTGCATAAAGATTCATAGCACACACAAATATTGGGAAAAACAGTCACCTTTTATTAGATTTACCAATTTCATTACTTTTTGATATTAATCGAATTGAAAATGTCATTATTTCCTTACCCTTAATACCATACCAAATGTGTATGACTTTTTCTTTCTTCTGCTGAACACAAATAAATATTTTTAGGAGAAAATCTCAGCTTTGTAAGTCCCTACAATGCAATTAAATGGCAGCCAAAACTTTGAATGTCCAAAAAGCATATAAAGGCAGCATAAAAGTAATCCAGTCAGTGGTTTAATCCATATCTTCAAAGGCGATATGATAGGTGAGAGTGAGAAACAGATCAATATTTAAGTCCTTTTTTTTTTACTATAAATTATCCTCCCTGCCCAGTAGGTGGTGATATGCACAAAGTGGAGATTTATTAATAAAAGGACTTAAATACTGATCTGTTTCTCACCCACACCTATCATATCACTAATGAAGACATGGATATAACAACTGGAGTCATTACCTTTATGCTGACTTTATATGCTTTTTGGACCTTCAATGTTCTGGCCACCATTCACTTGCATTGACTACAAAGCTGAGATATTTTTCTAAAAATCTGTTTTGTGTTCAGCAGAAGAAAGTCATATACATCTGGGATGGCATGAGAGTGAGTAAATGATGAGAGAATTTTCATTTTTGGGTGAACTATCCCTTTAAAAGTTACAAAATTATTTAGCCAACACCTACCTTTTGGAACAGCCATTCCATCAGGGTGCCTTAAAATTCTGCCTAAATAGGCAGCTTACTAGGTTTGAACAGAACATGTATTTATGCAGCATAAGACTTTGTCCTTTAAAATAGTGAGAACTCAACCTGGTAATGCAACACATAGGGCATTTGCAAGGGCACATAATAAAGTATGTGATTTTGTCCAAGTCTGCCAGAAAGTGAATTACAAACTTACAAAGACAAAGCCCTGGCACGGGCCACTGGCAGAAGAGCGGCCTTTCTCCTCCCTGTAAAGCTAGCAACTGAGTATTAATTAGCCACCTTAGGGCATAGCCAGCAGTTGGCATTCAGCTCGAAGTGTTCTAAGGGGTCCTTAAACTGTCTCTTGTTACTTTGCCATCTCTTGAGTGATTCAGGAGGAGGAATGGTTCGTCATGGCGGAAAGATGGGACACAAATCTGGCATGCTCGCAGATGAACATCACTAGCAGCCAAAATCCTGAAGGATGACTGGGTATTTCATATTTTCTGGGACAAAATTTGAGGAAAATAGAAACTGAGGCTGTTATGATGGATAGCGGGCTGAAGTGTGTCAAGTCAGCGTTTGGCTATTTGATGTCTCATACCCACGGAATTTAAAGATTCAGCTTATATAAAGTTTTGGCTTTAGCACAGCACAGATATTTTGTAGATGACAGTGAGTTTGGGAAGTTGAGTCAGTTTGTGCATCAACCTTCAGAGAGGGCAATGCAAGGTAAATGGCATTCTCACATGTAAAGGCAATAAAGAAAGGTACAATGGCAAAATGGTATTAGGCCTTTTAATTCTTCAGTAAAGATTATCTCTAAATCTATACCTGCTTCTCAGAGGTTCAGCCAATGCACATCATTCTTTTATCTTCTTGTGTATACATTGTGTTATATAAATTAAGACTTCTGGGAATTCTTTAGTGGGGTATAACCTACTTTAAGCCCAAGTATGCAGTCACCATCAGTTCATAGGTGGTCATTAAAGTAAAAGTTACAGTGATAGATGACCCCAAAATGAAAATTCTGTCATTATTTATTCACCCCCATGCTGTTCTAAACCTGTATGACTTACTTTCTTCTGTGGAACACAAAAGGAAATAATCCATTAAGTTAATCACATTCACCATTCTTTCATTGCATCTTATTTTCTCATTCTGCTTAACGTCTCCTTTTGTATACCACATAGGACATAAAGTCATACAGGTTCGGAACAAAATGAGGGTGAGTAAATGAAGACAGAGTTCACCCAAAAATGAAAATCATCCCTTTAAACCAAAATATGCAGGCATCACCAGTTCATAGGTGGATAGAAGTCATTAATGTGAAGGCTAAGTTAATGTCAGATGTGATTGAACAGCATACCAAAACCTGTCATTCATATTAAAATACCAGTGTGTTTAAAATTTAAAGTGTGTATGAGGACGCACCCAGAATGTTTTTGAAGTAACAAAAAAAGTCTGCTTTTCTATCATCAAAGATGACTCTATCTCTGAGCTGCTTGGCACTTTCTGGGTGCAATCAGTATTTAGCACCCCATCTGTCAAAACTGTTTAATGTCTCCTTCACAGCCAGTGTCCCAGTTGTGTTCAAAGACGAAACATATCTCCAAAAAGTTTCCTGTCTTGTCAAACTTTTTGACTGGATAAAATGAGTCCCGTTAGTCATGGCAGGAAGTCAAAACTGGATACTTGCTGAAATCTTTCTTTGTATTTTAAATTTAATATTCACCTCATGGTCACCACAGTTTCTGTCCAGTCATATTGCTAGCTCTCCCAGTCAGTAACCCAGTCAGAGCTCTGCAGGGCCAGTCTTGCCATAGCGAGCTGGTGTTTTGACGCAACAAGACCCTGTTTACCATAACCATCACTGACAGGAGACACAATGCCACCCACAACACGATACAGACCTGTGAGATAGAAAAAGACAAACCAAAAATAGTCAAATGACTATCAGATGTATGTTTATTTAAAGGATTAAAATAGGGGTCCTAAACAAGGGGTCCGTGCCCTCTAGAGGGTCTGTCGATTATTTTTTGATCTTGTTAGATTGTTTAATCTTGATTAAAAATGTTATTGAAAATATTATGCATTAAAAATATGACATACGAGTCGCATGGACTACTTTTATGATACTTTTGGGTGCTTATTTAACCTATGAAGTGAGTCACTATCAACTGCCATTGTACTGAATAGATGGAATTAGTTATTTATGGGAAAAAAATTAATAAAATAAGACAGAAAGTCATACAGGTTTGGAACAACATTTTGGAACGTAAGTAAATGATGACAAAATTTTCATCGTTGGGTGAGCTAGGCTAACCCTTTGAGCAATGAATCAGCCAAATAATTACTGGCTTATTAAACATGAAAGTTCTTACATTGACTCATTTTCAAGCTCAACCAAGTCTCACAAAACGTTTTAAAGTTACTGCACAAATTAACACAAGCACTGCAAACTGTAATGAGTTGCTGAATGTTCAATGTTTATGCCAAATGATTTGTTATAATTTTGCATAGTCAAAATGAAGTCACATCAAACTGCAGTGCAGTCATTATTTGGTGTTACTTATTTAGCTCCATATGCAAGAAATTATAAAACAAATTATCAATAAAGTTAATTTTAAAAAGCCTATTTTAATGGGGATAGTTCACCCCTAAAAGGAAATTATCTCATCACTCACTCCATCCCAGATTTTTCGAAATACACTGCTTGGCCAAAAAAAGTTTGGATTTAAATAAGCAGATACTTAAGAGCCCATGATTGGATCATTATTGCAGTGATTAATATGTTTCAGCTGGAAACAATTATTTTAACCCTAACTGATGTGGTGTGTAGCTTCTCATTTCTTAAACAACCAAGTTGGAAGACATATCCAGTGGTCGTGGAAAAGATGTTACTGTTAGGAAATCACTGAAATCACTGGAATTGGGTTAAGAACTGTCCAACGCATTATTAAAACCTGTAAGGATAGTGGTGAACCATCAGCTTTGTGGAAGAAATATGGACGGAAAAAAAACTTGAATGATCGTGATTGGAGATCACTAAAACGCTTGAAGTCACATCGTAAAAACTCGACAGCAGAACTCAAGGCTATGTTTAATAGTGAAAGTAAGAGCATTTCCATACACACAGTGTGATGAGAACTTACAGGATTGGGAATAAACAGCTATGTGACCACAAGAAAGCCACTTGTTAGTGAGGCTAATTGGAAAAAACAACTTCAGTTTGCTAGAGAGAATAAAGATTGGACTGTGGACCAATGGAAAAAGGTCATGTGGTCTGATGAGTCCAGATTTACCCTATTCCAAAGGGTAAGAAGGGAAGCATATGAAGCGATGCACCTGTCATTCAAAGTGCCCACTGTACAAGCCTCTTGAGGCAGTTTTATGATCTGGGGATGCTTCTATTGGTCATGTCTAGGCTAAGAAACATTATGCAGCAATAAAATGAAGTCAGCTGACTACCTGAATGTACTGAATGACAAGGTTATCCCATCAATAGATTTTTTTTCTTCTCTGATGGCTCGGGCATATTCCAGGATGACAATGCTAAGATTCATCGGGCCCAAATTGTGAAAGAGTGGTTCAGGGAGCATGAGGAATCATTTTCACACATGAATTGGCCACCACAGAGTCCTGACCTTAACCTCATTGAAAGTCTTTGGGGTGTGTTGGAGAAGACTTTACAGAGTGGTTTGACTCTCCCATCAACAATACAAGATCTCGGCCAAAAATTAATGCAGCTCTGGATGGAAATAAAATGTTCCATATTGAAACAATGCCACAACGAATGTGCACCGTAACCAAAGTTAAAGGCGGTCCAACGAAATATTAGAGTATGCAACTTTGTTTGGGACAGGCGGTGTATATCTCAGCTCTGTAGGTCCATACAATGCAAGTGAATGGTGACCAGAACTTTGAAGGTCTAAAAAGCATATAAAGGCAGCATAAAAGTAATCCATAGGACTCCAGTGGCTAAATCAATATCTTCAGAAGCGATATGATAGGTGTGGATGAGAAGCAGATCAATATATTTTTTTTTTATACTATAAATCTCTACTTTCACATTCTTCTACTGTTGTTTTTGGTGATTCGCAATAGTTGTGCATTTCACCACCTACTTTTTTTATACACTGGGCATAGTAAATAAATGCAAATCATGAAATCAGAAATATCAGCGTGCCAAAACCATGCAGAATTACACGTATTTAAAGTGCAAGCAAGTGGCATAGTGCAACAAAACTAGAATACTCATATTATAGGCTAATTAAACGAATCTGTCTAACTTAGCTCGCTTGCTTTCAGTGTAGACGTTACAACAGCTACAAAGACTCTTTGATAAACAGATAAGTAATTTCTAAGGGGAGATTGTGATGCCTGTATGAGCAAAAATCTCTCACGATCCAAGCCACCCTCCGCTTACACAAGCATATTTTCACTGAGAACAGGTCAGCTGATGTATTATCTAATGCCAAAGAACAGCTAAGAGCATTAAATATTTACACTTAGCATTTGTCATTTATTCCTCAGGCTTATACAATGGAAAGCCTCAGCACAATAAAGATGTTAGGTAAACAATGATTTAATTAGATACATACTTTATACTTTAGGTTAGAATTAAATGCAAAATAAATCAGAATACAGTTCTAAATACATCAAAAACCACTATAAAAAGACAAGCCCAGACATTTTGCTCTGATAACAGATGATGGCTAATTTGAGGTTAATGAACAGGTGGCACTTACCCGTCTGGTGCATGTGGTCCCTGGCCAGCTCAAACAGCCTCATGTGCTGATGGGTAATGGGGTTGAAAGAGCCACAGGCCAGCAAAACCAGAGGAATACGACCAGCCATTTCAGTGCATCACACCATAGTCTTCTGGACAAAACTAGGATAAACAAAGACACAGCAAACAGATGTAAGAAATGTTCAACTACTGCCAAGGTTCCACTCTTAAAGGGATAGTTCACCGAAAGTGAAAAATGTGTCATTATTTACTCACTCAAACCCATTGTTCCAAACCCACATTTTGTTGCTTCCATGAAACACAAACGATGTTAGGCAGGGTGCAGTGGTAATCTCTTTAATAAAATTCCTGCCCAAAATGTTCACTGACAAAGGTTTTTTTTATTTAGTTCACCATAGCGAAACAAGATGAAAAAGGTGCATCATGACGGTAATTAACAATTTTTTATCAAAACATGCTGTTGATGAAAATATGATGAGATAAAAAATAATACTTCAAGATATTAACAATGCAATAACAATATTTTGTTTTTTAAATCTGGAAAGAATTTATTCAAATAGTCTACTCATAGAAAGTTTATTTGGGATTTCCCCACTTGAGCTGCGTGAGCTAAAAGAGTTGAACCCGTGTTAATGAGCTCACTCATCATATATATACTGAGATTAATCAGCAATACTGACAACATAAACTTAATATTACAACTTAAATCTGCACAAACAATGAAGCAAATGAACAGGTGAACTTGAACTAAGGAACACGCTAGTCAGTATGTGTAATTTGCTTTGTGAATATGTTGTTCACGTTAATATGCACTACATGTATCGCAATATCTTCAAAAACAATAAACGGTCTTAAAAGCGTGAAGAATTCAAAAATTCTAAAAAGTAAATACTTCAGTTTATTTATTATTTCAAGAGCTCAGGTTTTCAGGACATTTTTTTTATGTTATGTTGATAAAAACTGTAACATTTAATATATTTACAGATTTTTCTCAATCGCTTTGGATAAATTCCCGAATGAGAATATTTTTTTTCAAAACAATAAGTTCAAATCTCTGATCAATTAGTTTCTTGTTCACACCAGATTTGAATTTCTTATTCATTTAAGCAAATTGCACGTGTTTTGGTAAGTACAATTGTCTGCAATTTGCACAATAACTAAATGCACGTGGCTTGCTTATCAAAACTGATGAGTTGATTTTCTGTGAAATTGTCATACTCTTCAAAACTTCTAAACATTCTTTTGCCATCACATGCAAAATGATCCATTCAGTTATCAAAATCTGTCAGACATACATGTATATTCCATAAATATCTATGACATGGAATGTTTTTTCATTGTTGTGTTTTTTTTGTTTTGTTTTTTTAAATGGATGTCAATTTGTGGCAATTTTCTGTTCACTACATATGACTTTACATGTAAGAAATGTGTAAAAATGGACATGCAAATGTGAATTTCCTGTTTACACGTAAATTTACTGTATATATACAAATGTGCATATCCTTTTTCTGTGTACCACAGTATTGTACAGTACTGACCTTTCCCAGTAAACTTTTACCTACTGTTGAAATCAGTATTTAAAAAGCTCAGTGTGACACACAACAGCATTCAGCTAGACAAAACTGACATTCTTGTATAGTACAGTAAGCAGTCAGTGACAACAAAATGTAGAACAAAAATTAAATTTATATATAACAAACATTTCCAGGGTTGACTGCCATGGTGAAAAAACATCTAAACATTTTGACCAGTACGGCTCACACGATGTCTTTTCATTTTGGTGCCATTGGCCAAATTACTGACACAATAACTAGGTTTTGAAGCATTAATTAAATGTTTTGGGTGAGTTACTACATTTTGCAGACATGCAATAGAGTTGTGATGTCCCATAAAACAGATGTGACAAATGCACTTACAGTTTAGAGAATGTTAAGACTGTTTCAAAAAATTAGCCAAAGCGATTGAGGAAAAACTGTAAATAAACATTTGTAAAAAAAATTTAAAATATTTAAAAATGTTCCTATATAGTTTGGTCTGTTACAGTTTAATACATGATTTTGACATTTTGTACATGATCGTCAACTAAAATATGCTATGTTCATCTACTAAAAACATTCTAGTCCAAATAAAAGTGGATACAATTACTTAATGACATGACAAAATATTGAGTAAATTCAAACAACATTTTTGTCAAAAGACAAAAATTATAATTAAAATAAAACTGTGTGAAACTTTACATTGGCAGTGTTCGTGTTAACCTGCCAGCCTCAGTCAACATTCTCTTTCATGAGATGCTAAATCTACTTTCGTGAAAGTAAGAAAGTAAGTCATACAGGTTTGGAACATCATGAGGGTGAGTAAATCATGACATAATTTTAATTTTTGCATGAACTATCCCTTAAAACCACCACTAAACGGAAGGCTACAAAAAAAAAAAAAATGGCAAAACAGCTAATATGCCTACTTACAATATGATCCAAACCCTTAACGTTTTCTCTTAAACAAATTATAATAAAATCAGTTTAAAAACCACACTATCAAATTGTTATATTGACTAATTTACTTATTATTGACAAATGGTTAAAAAAGGCTAATTATTAAGTGTTAATACATGATAAAGCAGGCCACAGTATAAGCCACAAACATACAGTGCAGCAAATAAGTTAAAGTAGCATGCTTGAAGTGCTGGTGTTGAACATACTGATGTGTTGATATTATTGATTATGCTAACTGTAGGTCATTAGCATGTAAGTGACCCTGGCCTGCACACATGTACTTTGATTCCATCTTTAAATGGTACCAGAATTAGTCTAATGGCTTAAGTTCTAACAGGTCTATTAAGGACATAAATCTGCTCAGAATGTACATTACTGGTGACAGAAATCCAAAGAGGGTGTACTGTTTTGAACACTTGGCATTAAGTGACAGATACAGGCTCTGCTAATGTCATCTACTGTAAAACCACATCTTCTGCTGAATTCTTTTTTTTTATATCTAAACGTAACCTTCCCCAGCACAGCGCTACTCAACATGTGGCCCGCATGCGGCCCTTGAGCTATCTTTTGCGGCCCGCGTTATATCATCATCAGAAATATATTTATCAGCAGCCTATCAAATCTGTATGAATTGTTTGGTGTTTATTTTCATGAGGATTTACACTAGTTCTCTACATTGCTGAATCACGTTAGAGAGGGAATTCAACTGCAAGAGATTGATGAAAAAAAAAAAAATACAAAATAAAAAAAATTATAATATCTGAGCATGGCTGATGTTATGAGGGCGGCAGTCTCTCATCATTTCCTCACCTTCATCATGCCATGCCAGATGTGTATAACTTACTTTCATTTGCTGAACACAAATGAAGATTTTAAGAATATTTCAGCTCTGTTGGTCTATACAATGCAAGTGAATGGAAACCGCTTTCTCTAGAAACTCATCAGTCAATCATTGTTTTGAGGAATGAAGGCTATACAATGCTTGAAATTGCCAAAAAACTGAAGATTTCATACAAAGATGTACACTACAGTCTTCAACGACAAAGGACAACTGGCTCTAACAAGGACAGAAAGAGATGTGGAAGGCCAGATGTACAACTAAACAAGAGGATAAGTACATCAGAGTCTCTAGTCTGAGAAATAGATGCCTCACATGTCCTCAGCTGACAGCTTCATTGAATTCTACCCGCTCAACGCCAGTTTCATGTACAACAGTAAAGAGAAGACTCAGGGGTGCAAGCCTTATGGGAAGAATTGTAAAGAAAAAGCCACTTTTGAAACAGAAAAACAAAAAGAAAAGGTTAGAATGGGCAAAGAAACACAGACATTGGACAACAGATAATTGGAAAAGAGTGTTATGGATCATAACCCCATTGAGCTTTTGTGGGATCAGCTAGACTGTAAGGTGCGAGTGCAACAGGAAGCGTGGGGTGAAATGTCACCTGAGTATCTGGACAAACTGACAGCTAGAATGCCAAGGATTTTTTGATGAGAACTCTTTGAAGTAGTTTAAGAAGTTCTAAACATTTTTCACATTATTAATGTCCTGACTAGACATTGTGATCAGTTGAATGCCACTTTGGTGAATAAAGTGTGGCAGTGGCTGCACGATCAAATTGAAAGAATCTGGCTCTGTGAGTGAAGAGATGAAAAATCAGTAGTAGTTATACCACACTTGAGTCTTACTGTAGACTTAAGAATGTAGAGCTGTACATTCCCTTACAAATAATATTAGATGGTAACAACTGAATGACTCATGTACCATTTTAATTGCACTCCAAGGCACTTCAAATAATATCACTCTACTACCATGGAATATATACCAAAATACATATCAATACAATGTTTGGTACTTTAAGCTGGTGTAAAATTATAATTTAAGGTCAGTACAGTTTGGAAATTAGCAAAACTGCAAAAATGAGACGAATCTAGAGGTGGTAAACTTGACAGCTGTATCAAAGTCTTTCTCTGGCTGCATGTAAACTCTGTTATTGTACATTTAACACTTGGATTGCTGACACTGAAAGCACGGTTTCAAAACATGTTTATTAAGATTGTTGCTTCAAACAACTGCCCTTAATAAACAAATAAGCCATAAAAAAAGACGTCTGAGGCAAATGTCTTTACCTTATCCAAAGTCAAATATCTCCTCCAAGTTTATGTAAATGCTACATCGCTAGCATTGTGTTACACTATATGTGTTCCGCAGAACATTGAGTCAGAAAAACAACGTTCCCACCCGTTGTTCGACAGTGACCACTAGTGGCGAAAATGGGCGTCTGCAGGGGTCAGCACGTGTAATATGAAACCATTGATTGATGTATTTAATCATATTGACTCTGGGGTTAACCTCGTCTGCTACAACTGTACTTTTACTGACGAAAACTTTGTTCAGTGTCAAATTATCAGTTCAGTTCTTTATCTGACAAAACAAGGAATTTTCTGGGATCTCTGGGATCGATTCTGAACACAAGAAGATCTTAATAGCACGATTATACATTTGAACACCCACTATTCACTATAAAGGGAACTAGCACACGACTTTAGTAATAGCTATTTTGAAATGGTTATTATATACATAAGGACTACAATATACAGTTTACTGTATATCCACCACCCCCTTTTTTTGACATTCTCAGCCCTTCATGCATTATGTATTACCTTTTTAACATAAATATTCAACCTGCGGGAGAGAGAAAAAGCTCTTTCTAATCACCCTTCAAGGAGACTTTCTGATGCCCTTCAAAAAGGCACTTTGCACAAAACCACCCTAATTATTGCTATTGAAGGGGAAATGGACTGTAAAGATCCATACAGTGAGGCAGCTCGAGCTAATGTGACTAATGTTGTGCCACACTAATGGACTCATATTCTTTGTATTACATCATGCAGGTGGTAATGAACACAGTGATATGCATACTTTTGCGCAAGTCTTTGTAAGTTCCTAAAATTCAGACAATGGGTCTGTCTTATAAACTGAAAGGCACCATGTTTGGCCTTGAAGATGTCATTTCTTCACCTCCGTTCTCTATTCCGAGAATATGCGCAGGACTACTCCTACAGATTGAGATAAAGGCCTATCTACCTTAAAAATACAACATTAAACAGTAAATTCAAAGCACAAATTAAAGGGATAGTTCAACCAAAAATGAAAATTCTCTCATCATTTTCTCACCCTCATGCCATCCCAGATGTGTATGACTTTCTTTCTTCTGCTGAACACAAACAAAGATTTTTAGATGAATATCTCAGCTCTGTAGGTCCATACAATGCAAGTGAATGGTGAGCAGTACTTTAAATCTCCAAAAAAGCACAGACAGTCTTAGTAAAAGTAATCCATACGACTCCAGTGGTTTAATATACAGGTATGTCTTCTGAAGCCATGCAATCCCCTTGGGTGAGAAACAGATCAATAATTCAATTATTTTTTACTATAAATCTCCAATTTCACTTTCAGAATAAAAAATAAAAAAAATAAAATAAAAGGACTTAAAAATTGATCTGTTTCTCACCCACATGTATTATATTGCTTATGAAGACATGGATTCAACTACTGGAGTCATATGGATTACTCTTCTGCTGCCTATATGTGAATTTTGAAACTTCAACGTGTTGGTCACCATTCACTTGTTTGTTGTACCTACAATGCTGAAATATTCTTCTAAAAACCTTTGTTTGTGTTCTGCAGAAACAAGAAAGTAATACACATCTGGGATGGCATGAGTGTGAGGAAATGATTTGAGAATTTTCATATTTGGGTGAACTATCCCTTTAATTAGGAACCTGTGGGATAAAACAGGCCATTGTCATTTAAAGGCAAATGTCATCTTAAGGAGTTTCCAGGCAGTAATTACACAGAGATGACTCTAGGGTGACCCCTCTTGGGAGGTACATAGTACTGCCACAGATACCGTGAACTCTCCAAGGTACTGAAATGATGGACTCGTCAGACGAATGAGCAAATGACGGATTCTAAGTCTGACTGGGGCAGTGAAAACACAGAAGAAAAAAAAAAGGTGTCTGTGGATGATGCATCACCTTTGCGGTGGAACCTAGAAGGGTTATTCTTGCAACAGATGAGTTCAGACGTTTGAATAGATTGCTCTCATAAGATTTTAAATAGAATCAAATTTAATTATTTAGAGATCTCCATAATGGCAAAAGCCAAAGCTAAGTCATAGTACAGCTTGTTCTGAAGATTATGACAACATTTGCACTGTATAAAAACGTGGCTAATAAGATCCAAGGGGTTGAAAACCAATTGAAAACAGATATTAACCTGTATGCCATGGCGTAATTTATATACTGTATTTAGAAAAAGAAAAAAGTCCCTTTACTTGTGATTCTTGGTAGTCTGAATACATAGACAACCAATCAGAGTGATGGAGAAACCATATATCTGTTATGAAACATAAAGCTAAATGCTTTCCAAATTTAGACCACTGCTGAAATTCAAGTTCGTTTTAACCCTCTATCATAATGGCTCCTAATTTGTAAAGCCAGAAGTCATTTCTTAATGGTACAATCACCATTTTCTAAAATAGACTCTTCATTAGCACAGGATGTATTGTAGGTCTGCAAACAATGCTTTGCCTTGGAAAACAGTGAACAGAGTTACCATTGAAGGTTGTCGTTGCTGTTGTTTTCTTGTTGCACTGTTGATGCACTAGCAACCTGCTAGCTAATTAAAGATTGCACAAAACATCAGCTTTGTTCATCATCCATAATAAACTGGCAAATAACCTGCTTTAGGCATTACTGCGAGAAGGTTGCTGCTGTGCTCTTCTCTCAGAGAAGTCAATTCTTTTCCTCTCCTGTCTATGCTGTGCTGAGTGTTTAGACTTTCAGATTCCTTGATAAAAGAGCGAAGAAGCTTTCACCTAGAGCAAATTTACTCAACAGAACGCATCCCCTGAAATGCAACAAGCCAAACGATTGGAATGAATGAGTGCAAATGTTTTTTCCGATCTGTCCGCTGTGCAGGTAAATTAGGTTTCAGGAAGACTGGGGAAATAATATGGCATTTCAAACCACCTCATTTTTTTCAAGCAACTAAAACGATTATCAGAAATTCCCCCGGGCTTTGGAGAAATTGGCATTTAACTAAGCAAAAATAGGAAACAAAATGAGCCAAAGAATGAGTGTTGGGTTAGAATTTTAAATGGATTGATGCAAAGTTTTCTCTATTTTTGAAGACGCTAAATCTTAAAGGCTGACTTTTTAACAGATCTTAATCCGAAATAAATGCAGAAATAAATGTTTTGCACATCCTATGTTCCAGTGTCCAAAATCTGCATCATTCAAATATAAATCTAGACATTGTATTGTCAGTATCATTATACTTTATTCAAAGGAAAGTGTTATTTACAGTCTTCAGTAATCTTTACAGTGAACCTAATTAGTGCTGTCGAGAGTAAATTGAGACTGGAAGACCTTCAGTTCATGGTTGAGCTCTCATTAAAATTTTTTCCAGTCAACCTGGGCACATGGGAAGTTCACAGAACACACACTCTTTTCCACTGCAGCCAACGAATCTCACTTTACCTGAGGGGAATACCCAGGTAGGGCATGAACCACCATTAGAAATTAAAATGTTTGATCTTGAAAATACATTCTGCATGTGAATTGGTGGTTTTTACACAAAGGAAGTTGGGATTTACTACACATATAGTTAATGCACTAGGAGAGATCATTTTCAGGAGCAACCATGTAAAAAAGGGAATTAATATGGTTTGAAAATAGTCTTACCAAAATTGGATTACAAAAGTGCATTAAATAAATGTGACTTTTACAAGTGTATGCTATCCTAAGAAATTCCCAGCATGAACAAACAAATTTTGATGTCCTAACTTTTAGCATTGCGTAACATTTTTATCTAGCATTTGATGTTCACTCTGCAGCTGTCTATTAGTAAATAGTCTTGTTAGATTTTTATTATCTAAAACAGAAGTGTCTGTAATGATGCTAAATGAAGAATAAGGAGCTCCCTAATGGTGGAAAATATTTCAAACTGAAAAATTCACCACAATTAATAGATTGTTAATACTATTTGTGTCTGAAAGACCCTGTGAATAGCTCAAAAACATATGTAAAGGAATAGTTCACCAAAAAATGGAAATTCTCTAATCTTTTACTCACCCTAATGCCATCCCAGATGTGAATGACTTTCTTCTTCTGAACACAAATGAAGATTTTTTGAAAACTATCTCAGCTCTGGTGGTCCTCATTATGCAAGTGAATGGGTACCAAAACTTTGAAATACCAAAAACACATAAAGACAGAATAAAAGTAATCCATATGACTCCAGTGGTTAAATCCATATCTTTAGAAGTGATATGATAAGTGTGGGTGAGAAACACATCAATATTTAAGTGCTTTTTTACTCTCAATCTCAACTTTCACTTTCACATTCTTCTTCTTTTGTTTTTAGCGATTCACATTCTTTGTGCATATCGCCACCTACTGGGCAGGGAGGAGAATTTATAGTAAAAAATGACTTAAATATTGATCAGTTTCTCACCCACACCTATCATAACGCTTCTGAAGACATGGATTTGACCACTGGAGTCATATGGATTACTTTTATGCAGTTTTTGTGTTTTTAGAAGTTTCAAAATGTTGGTACCCATTCACTTGCTGTGTATGGACCTACAATGCTGAAATCTGAAAGCTTTTAAAAATCTTTGTTGTGTTCAGCAGAAGAAAGAAAGTCATACACATCTGGGATGGCATGAGGGTGAGTAAATGATGAGAAAATTTTCATTTTTGGGTGAACTATCCCTTTAACATTGAACTGTCTGTTTGATACTTCACGACTTTTCTTCTTTTAGGATAACCTATGCAAACAAAATTTTCACTTGATAACACTTCAGCCGTCCTACATTAAATATGTTACATTACTTATGTTTAAGGTCTCTAGAGGCCCTAGGTATAAAACATGAATAAATGCAATGCGTTTTCACATGCAAACATTTTCTGATTGGTGTAGACACTTTGTCACATCTACAAGTACTTTAGTTTGTTTTCTTGTGTTTCTATACGGTGTATTAATGCTGGGGTCAGATATATTATATAACAGTCACATTTTCTAAAAATGACATGCCTACTCTGTAGCAAAACAGAGTTAAACAGCTTCAATAATATCTGTTGAACATATTTCACATATAATAAAAATTATTTGAAAATAGTATTATTATTTCTACACATTCAGCAATATGGTATCTCCTACCCCAAACATAAAGAACGTAAAGTCAATCTCAAAAGAACATTAACACATATTATTTAGAATTATTATTAATAATTATGTTTTAGAAACATTGCCAATGCATTGCAAGTATTAATTCTGAGCTACAAAGAAAAAAGAAAACATCCTAACTCTATTGTTATTGTTATTCATTTTTAATGAGCCTGGAAGGCAAAGGGCAGCAGTTGCCCACCTTGTCACTGGATTAAGATGAGTATATCAATAATTAATAAATGAGAATGATAAGATGATTGGATATTATGCTGTGTGTTTATCTTGGGCTGAATCTTTGATACGGAAAATTGTGTAAATAGATAAAAAAATAGAAATACACAAAGCAATTTCTAATACCATGTTTCAACATCAAAATACTAATTATTAAATTCATCAACAATGTTTATCCAAATACTGCGCGTGTATATAAATGCCGTATCATGGGTCAAGATTAGTTGCTTTCGGGGAGTGACGTAGCAGCAGCCTGATCCTGAGGTTCTGCCTCGCGCATCTCACAGAAGCGCAGACCGTGTTCCCGCGTGCGCTCAGACCGCGTCTCGTGCTGCTGGGAGTTTCAGTACCAAGACTTCACTTCACCGTCTGCACCTTTGCGACACTCAAGGACAGATAGACCCAGGGTGGTGGTGTTTTTTAGTTAAAGTAAAGGAAAGCAAAAGAGGAAGAATTAGGTCATCGCGTTCTGGTCGAAGTGTTTGGCTCATCATGAAGATATGCTTGATAACGCCGATGCTTTTGCTCGTGCTCTTCGGGCAGTGCGGCAGCCTGGCTGGTAAAGGTAAGGCAGATCGGAAAACTTGGGATCGGCTTGACAGGGAACGCCTGGGGTAGTCTATTCTTAGATCAATGTCTTAGATCATATGTGATAAATTACAGTCACATCGGATCATGCAGTTTGCAGATTGCACACCGACAATAAAGGGTGACAGTGTCTTATAATGTATCAGGCTGGCACTGAATTGAATTGAATGTGCCCTTATTGAGTGCAAGTTTCTCCCTAACTGATTTTCAAATGTCCTTTACCCCTTTTCTTTTTCAAGTTTAACATGCAAGATGAACCTTCATTTATAGGACACTTCAGTGAGATCAACAGCTCAATGAGATCTTCTCAGCAAGGTGACGGATGTTACACCCATTAAAGTAGTGATCATGGTATAAATCTAGGTGTTTTCTTTACTAGAGGGGTGATTTATGCAATAATACAGTCTGTGATGTCCACATTTAAGCTTCCTCGGTATGTGCCTTAATATAGCCATTTCCCCCTTATCAATATTTAATTGACCTTTATGGCACATTTGTACTGATCTATCTACTTGATCAGTTTAATTTATGATGCTCATAGTAGCTGCGTTCCTGCTTAATCTTCTCCATAAAGCTCTATGAGGCGTTCAATGACTGCATAGTCCTGAAGAGTTCAAGAGCATATAAAGCCAGAGATTTGCCATTGCTGCCATGGTAATGTTTGTAGGAACACAAACATTGAGATAAGAGATCTAATTGTGTCTCTGGGGCAGTGATGAATATGGAACGTTCAATTATTCGTTAGTGCACATGTGGAATGTCTGTCAGTGGGCCTACCTGCGTGCCCTGGTTTACTTTCCTTAGAAGTAATTTTCTGGTTTAGTTTGGGATGCTTTCAGTGTAACAGATTAGTGAATCAGGGAATCGGAACCTTGAATATTTGCATTCCAATTTTCTGGATTCTAGCACACCATGAAAATTTGAACATGATGAAAAAGAGTTGAAAATTAAGCTTTATGCATGAAGAGCCTCAGAAAGTGAGCAAGGCCATGGAACAGAATAGAATAGCCAGTATCCTGTGTTCCCTGGGAAACAAACCAATGACCTTTGTGTTACTAATGCCATCCTCTACCAGTCCAAAAATGTAAGCTTGGTGAAAAAAATATCCACAAAATGACTCAACACTAAAGTGCTTTCAAGGTATGACAGCTGAAAAACAACCACAAGTAGGCCTGGCCCGATTATTAAATAACCGTCTAATCGCGATTATTTGCAGCACACTCTCACGGTGAAATTGTCAGGATCCGTACGACTTTTCTAAATTTGGCTAATTCAGATGATATCATGCGACTGCACTCGTTTGAATTCCTACGACTTTCACTACAGCCAATGACGTCGCTGGACATCGTTTCCATCTAATAGGACCTACGTGACAATTACTTGCTTCTGTCACACACAACAGCTTCCTATCATGTTTACACACTCTACTGATTGGTTAAGTTTAGATAAGGGGTTTTGGTAAGGGCATAACATTAATAAGTATGTCCTTAACCCTTCGTGTGCGGAACTCGCGCTTCCGCATTAGACATCTGGGAATTTGCACGCGAGGAAGTCGGACAAGTTTATGCGAACAACATCGTTCGAGACCATACGAAATAGCCAACTCGTAAATTATGTACGAATTTATTTGAGATTACCGCGATTATTGTGCTCTTCAATTTCCAATCACATTTTAGTGCCCAAATAAGGTCATTTTAAGCAAATTTATAAATGCCATCAACGGCGCATTTGTGTGTTATTCAGTTGAACTCCAAGTGTCACTGAGCTGCACAGCGGATGTTAAGAGTGCTTCTTTAGCGCTTTGATTCATGTGCCATCAGCAGAGGCTCGCACCAAACTCCCATGAAAATATAAACAAATATAAAGTTTGATAGTGAACGTAAAGCGCTCTGACTTCACTTTAAACGATTGTGTAATGGCAAATGTTCCTGGTCATAACGGGTTCATATATGCAGTGTTAATGACACACAGTGACACAAAAGAGGAGACACGCTTAGTATATTTCTTTGGAGTGATACAATTATTAAACGAAATCTCAAAGGTTGTGCTTCATGAGAAATAAAGGCTCGTGGGTTTAATCAAAGAGCATAAAAATGACGTGTGAAAGTGAAGAAATTAGGACAGAAAATGTTTTATTGTATAATATAATATAAAATAATATAATATAATATAAATATAATAAAAAATATTTTATATTATATTATTTTTTTGTTAAAATAAAATGTTTTAATGACAGCAGTGTAAATGTTAAAACTGACCAAAACTAAAGTTGACCAAAAAGAGACATATTTTAAGTATTTAGAAATATTCAGATATTTAAAACATTATTTTTCAAGTCATTAATATATATATTTAAGCCTTAAAAGGAAATCATATACCCCTATTTGATTATTTGATTGTTATATTTGAAGTTAAATATGTAAAAAAGACTTAAGCTGTATGAAGCACACTTGACCAAGAAATATGACCATTTATATGACAATTAAATGTGAATGTCCTAAAAGAGACAAATAATCATCATAGCCCTAAAACAGACAATTAATCATCATAATTGCAAGTATTTGTTTGACAATTAATCGTCATTCATTTTTCATAATCATGACAGCCCTAACCACAAGCTTGTGATTTCTGCCAGACGGCCTTCAAAACTCAAAAAAAAAAAAAAAAGTGAGAAGGATTTTATCAAAATTACATCAGAAGGCCATTGTAATCTTGAACTCACTAACTACCTGGTTGATTGCTGAGTGAAAAACAGTTTATTTTAGACATATTTATTTAATTGAATTAGACTACTATTAGACTGTTTGTTGAGTTTAAAGTGCTTTGATGAACTCTACAATGTTGTAGTTGTATTGTGCCTTGGGTCTCTTAACATTTAGAGATTGACCATTGTTACCAACAATGAGAGAAATTAAAGCTTCATTTATTGTTGGCAAGGCCATGCGTTATTGTGTCAGAGAGATGGAAAGTATTTCTAAAACTCAGAGTCTTAGAGGTAGAGTTTTGCATTAGCATGCTGGAGTTCACAAAAGGAAAGGAATAAAACAAGGACAGCAGTGACATAAGGGTAGGTCTGTAAAAGCAGGCTGGGATTTATGCTGGCCTTTTCAGAGAAAGCACAGCCTTATCCCAGAGCCAAATAAATTGGGTTGCTGATCTGGAATAGATGCATAACTTAGGATTTTGTCTTGTGACCTAAGAACATAAAGCTTAGGGAAAGCAAAGGCAAAGCTCTTTTGAATCACTTCTGTTGTTCGGAAAGCATGGAGGAGCTCACACTCACACTCGAAAACATTCCTTTGTCTTTTGTTTCAAGAGGTCTATCTTTCTTCTTGTCTTTTTTGTCTTAATGTGGCTTCTCAAGGAGCACGCCGATCTTCAAGCCAGAATGCCATGCAAATGCGCATCTTAATTTAAACGTTAATTACCCAGCATGCATCATTAGCGTTGGTGTGATGAGTGGCAGGGAGGGATGGGGATAAAGGAAGGGAGGGGACGACAGGAAAGAGCTGAATTGGAGGTGAGATGGGCCCTGTTAGTGGAGCTCTTTCGCCAGCTCTGGCCAGTCTGCACAGGAATAACACTGTATGCTCAGCCACACACTCATACACACACTCAAACAGACACAGTTCTGCTCAGAGTCACACATGCTTAAACAGCCTCAATTACAAGTTCAGAACAAGTACTGTTTGCACACACATTAATATACACATGCAAAAATCATGGGCTACTGTATGTTTCCAGAGCAACAGAATAAAAAACAGTCAAAAATATTTTTTCCAGTGCTTGTTTACAAAGAAAAACAATTGAAAATCAGCGCAGATGCACGCAAAAACACATTAGGTGTGAACAGCCACTAACTCGTATGTTGGCCTGGGTCGTTTTTCATTAATTACAAACCCGAACTGCACCCAGAGTTGTTGGGTTCCGTCGTGCTTGAGTCTGGTAGCAGACCTCTATAGCAACTTACCTGAATACTAAAAAAAAAAATCTTTAATAGCACAAACTTTTAAAAGTTACTCTGTTGTCCCCTTGTTGTACCCCTTGAGTTTTATTATCACCACAGCAGTGCAAGAATGCATGGTATGTATGTTTAACTGGACTGCGTGTTGACAATGTGTTGGTCAAGCCCTCGCATCAGGCCAAGGATACTTGTGTAAGGTATGTTTCTGACCTTATACAGACATTTCGATACGCTTCTCTAAGCTGCTGAATGTACGAAAGAGAGTCACAACTTGAATAACTAAGTAAATAAAATTTTCCATCCCAAACATGGACTGTGAAGTTACACACATGTGCACAATTGTAAAGGTACAGTACATGCACACATAGGCACACCTGTGAAATAGACCATATTTTCTGTCCTCAGTGCGGCTGATTGGCTGGTGTTATGAGCCTGGTGCTGGTATTGGAGCACTGAGACCCTTCCTTGCATTTGCAGACCATTTCTGAGAAATGGGCTAGTCTCTCGGATTCAGTCTCAATTACACTGCTTCAGCTCCCTCTTGGGGAAGAGATAGAGGGATTCTGGGACACTGTCCTCCAGCTTTCCTTCTAATTGCCTGCACTGGGTGTTGGTGAGCTGGCCATGGGTGAACAGAGTGCCCATGGTGAACGGGAATGTGTGTGAGCATGTGAGAGTGTGCATGTCCACATGTTAGCGAATAACGACTCATGACACTTCCTCTGTATGATGCATGTCTTTTTTAGAAAAGAATGCAAGCGAATGGATGTAATCACTGTGTTTACAATGGTGCACTACAAGATGGATTACTTCCAGTAGACCGTGAGACAGAACTGTCTGTGGGTGAGAGATTGAATGTAACGTAGTCAGAAGGCATTGTGTAGGAATCATGTCCTCGATCTCTTTGAACATTCTCGACCAGTGTTTTGAAAACACAAGAATTCTCTGAAACACCCACGTCATGTTATTATTAAACAATACATATTGTCTAGCCCTTGCAGCTCTGTCACTTACTGACCTCAGGTTTTTTTGCTCTACTGAATGTGCTGTGCTGAAAAGAAGCTAACTGCATTGAAACTGAGCATTGAAACTTATTCCTGTCAGCAACTATTTAGCAGTGATGGACCACTTCTATTACAATGAATAGAAGAAATTGGAATGCCCAGCGGTAAATGGATGTAGAAAGGAAGTTCCACCTTACAGCCAGAATTCGCACCTTACAGGTAAAAGTCACCTTAGATACTGACATCGCCTGTCAGTCAATTTGAGAATGCGCATGTGCATTAGCTAAACAAGCTGAGAAAATTGAGAAAATTGCATGTTTTTAGTGTAATCTGAGGTAAAGAAGCACAATTTATGATTCCAGTGTTGTCAAATTTTACTGCTGATTTGAAATATGTTCTATGATCGTAATCTTGACCAACTGTTTTCAAGATTTCTGTGTTCCCCCATTCAAGTAGATATGAGCTGTCCTTGTATGCTGCTTATTTACATAGAAAAATAACTGCCCGAGAGCGTTACAAAGATGTCTGCCAGTGCACTGACTTAATAGAAAGACTGTGTTCATGTCCTCCTCTAAGTACACCTTTCCATAGGACTTTTTTAAGGGCAACATCTCCTCAGTATATGCTGCGCTGACCTTTTGTTGTTGTAGGGCAGCGCCATACCCCATGTTTCATTAAAATGGACCCAAACCTGGTCTCAGTCAGCTTGCCATTTGTACAACTTGGAGTAAAAGCATTGTTTGATGACCTGCGATGATTGGATCATGCTGCAAGCTCCTGGTAGCTCCTGGCAGCTCCCTCAGCACCGTAGATAAGGCAGCATGCATCGCGTCTCATCTTTTCAGCTTGATCCACAGAAATGGTCTCTCTGACCTTCTGTGGTGACATAACCGGCGAGAGAAAGAGCCAATCAGTTGCTTTAATAGAACTCTGAGCTGGATACTGTAAACAACCAGGACTCCACTGTGAAGGTCCAGATCAGAAAGGCCACGCTTTGATTAGTCTTGCCGAATTGGGCCAAGATTTGCAACAGAGAGCAGATGTTTGCAGTGTGCTAGGTCATGGCATACTTCTTATTCGTAACCTTGTTGTTCACTTTATTTTGGTGTTACATATTAACATAACATATTAACGTCTGCGATTCATATATGTTTAACACTGTCATTTTTTTAAAGCCTTTAACACATTTACTTAATTTTAATATTACCTGTATAATTCTTGTCCAAAAACTGATCTGAATCTTTGGAGCTGATTGGAACTGATTGATTCCGAAGCTCAGGTTTAGCCACGTCCAAGGAGCACTAAAATGCCTGGAGAAAGCTAACCATTAGAATTCACATTAATTTAAAATGGTAACTGCTCAGCTAGCGGAAGCTATGGCTTCTTGGAAGTAGGACCCTATGAAATCCGTTTTTATTCTTTTTTCCCAAATTCTGTGTTTTCCATTTTATTTTCTCTGAGTTCTGTGTTTAAAGTTTAATTACAATTTATATATATATATATATATATATATATATATATATATATATATATATATATATATATATATATATATATAAATCTAATTAATTTGTTTCATTTTAATTTAATGAAAACAGAACAATTACTTTTCAGCATACCATTGCATAATTTTTTACTAAATGAAGAGCGTCTATACTGATCTCACAGCACAATCCAAAACCCAAAATAGGGTTTATTATTATTATTATTATTATTATTTTTGTCAAATACAGTGCTGCATAGTAGAGCATCACAGTATCAATGAAAAGAGTGATGAAACTCTTGCTTGAGATATTGCTTACAAATAATGTAATTATTATTGATATATTATTATTATCATTACTACTACTACTACTACTACATGGAATATTACATTTTACTATAAAGAAGTAATATATTTCTGTAGCATTTTTTTTTTTTTTTTTTTCAATTTCACACAGTGCAGTTAAATTGAGCTTTTATTTTGGTGTTTTGGTAGAAAATCTGATGTTTTTGATTTCTTCACTTCTCACCTCTGGAAAAGCAGTTTGCTATATGGGCTAATGTGCTTATTAAACCGCAAAAGGCTATGATTTAATTATATAAATATATGGTCTGCATGTTCTACGCGCTTCACAGTGAACAAAGTGATCTGCTCTTTGTTAGGGGTGCCCCAATACCATTTTTTTGAGACCAAGTACGAGTACAGTTTTTTGGTACTCGCCGATACCGAGTCCAATATCTGTTTTTTTTCTGAACTGCATTTCAACAGTTTATTTCAATTTTATCATCAAAATGGTGTTTAAATAAATAAATAAATAAATAAAAAACATTAATCAAATGAAAGTATAACAATTAATTTTCAACACGATATTGTTTTGTTTTTATCAAATGAAGTGCTTTTATTCAGAACCTCACAACACAATCTCAAATATATTTGAGTTATATTTTATCAAATAAAGTGATGCATTACAGAGCATCACAGATGTAAGATATTGTTTAAATATAATACAATTACTACTGAATTATTATTATTATTAGTTAGTAGTAGTAGTATAACAGTGAATATTACATTTCTCTCATATTTTTTTATGAAAGTTTAAATTTAACTTTTATTTTTGCTGAGCTATTAATTTGAAGTGTTTCTGTGTTGTTATAACCAATGAGCTCTGACATTATGGCGAGCTTCCCACTCCGGAAGAGCAGGTCGCTACGTGACTCAAAGTGATTATTAAACCACAAAGGCTGCTACTTAATTAAATAAGTATGTACTTTGTTTGGCCTCATGCTACAAAGTGAATTTGCGCTCTGTTCGCTGTCATCTGCTTCAAACAGAGCACTCGATGCTCATGACGGTGTTTTCCCTGTACAAGCCAAGGAGGATTAAAAGGTATGTGCAGCCGTCACATTTGCAGTGCGCTGCTTATGCAAACTATATATTTATATCATTAAATTGCAGCTTTTGCGGTAAAATAATCTCACTAGGACATAATGTGATTTTAATTTGTTCGCTGAATGTTTACGTAATGACATTCGTATGTCATATGGTATCGGTTTTTGTTATCAGAACATTTTTAAGAGTAGGAGTACCAGTACATGAGCTCGGTATCAGACTCAATACCAGCCGCGGCCCGTGTATTTTAAGTCTAGGCCTTCAGTGCGATTCATGCCATTAAGAAAACACAGTTTCACAATGAATAAGATACCGTATGCCTATCATACATTACGTGACAGTCAACTAATAATACCAATTTAAATTTTAAAAACACATCCACGTATGAAAGCCAGAACCAAGGAGGTCTTGTTTCGTCAGGGTACACGGTTACTTTACAAAACTTGATCCGACACTGTTGGGCCTCATGTATTCAGATAGAAGACAAAGGCAGGCCTAACACAGTCGTAAAAACCTAACTCAGGCCCCCACACACCAAGTCGTAAATCTTACTGATAAAAATCGCGCCAAAATCAAACAAAGGGAGTCCAAAACAGACACAAATCCCATGAAGCCTTGCTCACTAAAGGATCGAACTCTCAACTCCTATTGGATGAGGCACACAACAGAACGTCCCTCAAACCATGACATCAACAGGAGTAGAAATACCTCTGAAATGCTTCCGGGATTTGCTTCCAGCAACTTTGTTTGCAGTGTGTAGACGCAGCTCATCGCTGCTCTCATGTGCAACCTCATGGCACAAGGAAGTAACGTCCGACTTGAAACTGTGGCCATACAATCTCCAGCTCGCTGGACGAGTTGAGATTACTCTGTGTTCAACCGAACACTCTAACGGATCCGAAGGAGACCGCCGAGCAATTCGCATCTTCATCCGTTTGCCTACAGAAGTGAAGAGATTAAAGATTTCTCTTCCATCTTCAATCAAGCCGACATTTCTGAGTTCTCCGCCAGCCCGCCGAGAATCAACAGCCGTACCGCCCGCCGACAGAGCGAAGAAACGGCCTCCCGTCATCACCCGAGCCTCAAGGAACCCATTCGGAGTTAAAGGACGGAGGTAAACACATTCTACCTGTGTCCTCATGCGATTCAAGTAAGAGGTTTACGTCTGGGCAGAGATAGAATATTATAGTGTGTTATTCTTGTGTTTCAAGGTTTTTGCTTGTACAGTTTACGGACCGCCATGTCCGCTCATTATTAATACTCAGGGTATTAATTATCACGAATTTGATTTGCTGTATTGTGGTCCAACCAAATTGGACTGTTGTGCAATTTCGCCATCGCGGGTAAGACAGGTAAGCTGAGTTCATCCATTAAAGAGTCAAAGAACGCGGGACTGTTTATGAGCCATCCACCGCGTCTCTGAGCGATGAACTAACAGCTGCTTTCTCTCCCACGATCGCGAAATCGGCTTTAGGGCCGTCACTGCTCTCTCTCTCGTACTAACCACACACACACACACGCACACACACACGCACGCGACCCCTCACAAATATTCTGGCACACATTTTTGGCTCCTAGATAGCTTAATTCTACAGCCCAGCTTTGTCCCTAAGCTATCGTACAAGCGGATACACACGGTGACTGGTAGACGCCATTGATTGGTTTCTCGCCGCCCCCATTCGTGGTCATATTCCCTGGCCGAAAGTCTCGCGTGACATACTCTCCACGAGAGTCACGTCCGCCATTTTGTGCGTGTCCCTCCCCACAAACACACACACTGTCACACACACACCTTATGTGTTATAGGATTATTTTTATTTCCATATCTAATCATGTCACTGTTTAGTTTGTAGTTGTAAGTCGGAAGTTTATTGACTGCATTGTATTAATTATTAATTGATATTACTGCATAAATAAACTTTGTTTATATTACAAAGAGGAGTGTTTTGGTTTGTTTTGCATACGCCTGTGTCATGCTGACAGGATGTCAGTGCTCGGATTCAAGCCTTCATTCATTGTTTTTTCCCGAAAATCGATATTCTTCGGATGTTGATTTTCCTAAGAAAACAATCTAATATTGAGACTGTTTTACTATCTGGTTATTAGTCCCTGATTCCAGGGTGGTGCCCCGTCAATGTTGATCCTTATTAATATTCTGTTGATTTTTGATAATTGATAATTATCTTTGATGATTGTTGAATTTGAATGATCAATAAGCTAGTGTTAATTTTAATTAATGTTTCATCGATGTTAACAATTAACGATTATCTTTGATAATTGTTGATTTAAAGGATTAAAAAAGCTAACACTGATTCTCATCAATGTTCTATTGATTTTAATAATTAATAATTATCTTTGATAATTATTAATTATTGCTAATAACCAAACCCGCTCCTAAATGTAGCACACTACATTTACTGGAGCCCCATATGAGGTTTTAATGAGTTAGATTCAATTAATTAATTTAAATATTAATTAATAACTAAAGAAATAATTATTAATTATTTCTGATAGTAACACTGATCTAAACAACCAGTAAAACCCTACAACACTGAATGCACAAGCAGCCTAATTTACACTTAGAAAACTCCAGATGTTGCTATAACAATGCAAAAAGCACATCAGTTTGCTTGAAGTGAAAATCAGTCCTCATGCAGAACATCTTAGGTTTTTAAATCCATAAGGATCTCTTTCTCAACGGCAATACCAGCAGTGATGACAGCCGACTCGTCAGCAAGATCTCGCGCTCTTCGCTTTCAAATTACGTACATCACTTAAAGCATGAATGCGTCACTCAAGGCCAGCTAGAAGGCCTTGACTGGGACATATCCTAAAGACCACACCCACAAGAACAAATAAATCAATCTGATTGGCTGATGAATCTGACAATCTGACTTTAGATGCCAAACTTACACTGTTGAGGGATTCTGTGGAAATTCTGAAGGCCTGATCGGGTGGAGCTCAGACTCACACACTGCTTCGGCTAAGGAGCATGGCTAAGGAGCATGGCTTCGGGCATGCGATTTGTGAAACAGTTGTCACACTTTGCTTGTAAGCATCGAGGAATAAATTCTGATTGGATACATTTTTTTGTTTTTTGCTATTCGTTTGTAGATTAATTAGGAGAGGAAAATACATAGGCAAAAAAGTCAATGAGAATGAAAGGATGAAAAAGAAAGCAGAGAAATCGCCACTGCCCAATACCGATACCAGTATCAGGACATCCCTACTCTTTGTCATTAACACACACACACAGTGCGCACGTGATGTTAATGATGCGGTTAGTGTATAAGCAGTGGCTTCTCACATTCACTTACAGTGGAAGCATGCAGTTCATGCAGATTGTATAGGCTATTTGTTTAATTCAGTCTCAGCCTTTTGTAGTTTAATCATCATACTAGGACATATCACCATTTTGATTTGATTAATTGTGCATTTATGCATTAATTTCAATAACATTTTCAAATTCCTTGTTTTATAGTTAATTCCGTTTTTATGATTGGATTCCACGATTCTGTCCGTGTTTTCTGCAATGCTGAAATCATGGGGACCTATAAGTGTGGATGTGTGGTCGTGGCCTAACACTATTTAGCACTAAATGGTAAATGATGTAAAATAAAAAAAATATTTATAAAACTTAAAGTGTGGAGAAAGTTGTTTTATTATTGAATTATGAATTATGAATTGAATAATTACACAAAGCCCTATTCTTTTGTTTTCTTTCTGTAAAACAAACAAAAGTTCAAAAGTGATTAAATATTTTAATAATTTGACAGCCCTAATTTTGGTTTTATTGTTAATCCTGGAGATGTTATGAATGGTTTCTGTGAAACTAAGCAGTGGGAAATCTCAGCTCACCCACAACATTTCTTCAGAGGTTATGTCACTGTTTGCGTGGTTAGCGAACTGTGGTGGATATGGCAAAATTTGATGCTTTCACAAAATTTCCTTTTCCTTTTTTTCCAGTTGACAGTGACAGAGAGAGAAAAACAGCCATTTCTACCCTGAAAATGAACTCTTACGTACAGTAACAATCAAACATTTGATCCCCCCACTCGTGTGGATAGTATCTAAGCACCACGCCGATCTAATACCCACAGAGCTTCTTATAATTGAGCAGTTGCTGGATATTCTTGTAACACGCAGAGGGAATGCGAGACGCAGGTGCTGCCCTTTGTGTTATTTGGATGCTCTGAAAGGGGTTGGAGTTTTATCTTTGGCTCATAAATGACTAAGGAGGATGTTAATGTTGTTGGGTGGAGGAGACACCCGGGCTGTCAAACTGCAGGTGTTTGTTTACGACAGGACCAGCTGCAACACCACCCCTCCTCCTTTCTCCCAGGTGGAAAAGCACAGTGGCGGGGTGCGTGGCTCATGATCTTTCCTCTCTCTCAAACAAACACACAAGCAGTGACTGTTGGGACTCAAACAGAGATAATGTGAATTCACATTGCTGGGTAGTTTTAATTACAGCTAGAATCTGCACACATCAGCGTAAAATATTAATGCAGGTGTGATGTCTCTGTATGCATTTCGCTAGATGCGTGTGTGGATGTGCGAGAAGCTGTAGGATCTTGGAGAGAGAGAGAGAGAGAGAGAGAAAGAGAGCACACTGGAATAAAGTGTGATGAAAGAGAGACTGAAAAAGAGACTATCCGTCTGAGTGTTTTCATACGTGTGGCGCCTGTCAGATGACTGTGCTGACTGAAGCTGAAATCAATAGTGCATGCCACGGGCCTCTTGCCACTGCTGCAAGAATAAAAATGTATGCCATGCAACAAAGGCACAACCAGAGTGGGAGTGGCTGTATTTGGCTGCATGTGTGTGTGTGTGTTGTATATGATACATCTTTGAGCTCAACCATAAATATTTTATTCTGGAGGCCCAGTCAGACCAGTTGCAACAAATCTTTTTAAGAAAAAGTTAAGAAAACTCTTTGTGATAATACCCTTACAATTGTAACTTAGGGTTTCGTAACTTTGATTTGGGATTTTTTGCAAGGGGGCACAGATTTTTACATATATACTATGAATATTTATGTAATATATATGTAAAATGTACACTCACTGAGCAATTTTTTAATAACTCTATGGCCCTAATAAAGTGCCCTACGTGGTCTTCTGCTGCTGTAGCCCATCTGCCTAAATGTTTGATGTGTTGTGCATTCACAATTTCAAGCATTGTATAGCCTTCATTCCTCAAAACAATGATTGACTGAACAGTTTCTAGAGAAAGCTGTTTCTTTTTTTTTGCCATTTTTGACCTAATATTGACCTTAAGACATGCCAGTCTATTGCGTACTGTGGCAACTCAAAAACAAACACAAAGACAATGTTAAGCTTCATTTAAAGAACCGAATAGCTTTCAGCAGTGTTTTATATAATGGTAAGTGATTTTCTAGTACCAAATTAGCAATTTAGTATGATTACTAAAGGATAAGGTGTTGGAGTGATGGCTGCTGGAAATGGGGCCTGTCTAGGTTTGATCAAAAATGACTTTTTTCAGATAGTGATGGTGCTGTTTTTTAAATCAGTAATGACCTGACTATACTTTGTGATCAGTGAAATTCTACTTTGTGAAATTAAAGAACCAATTTCCTTCTGAAACATCAAAATCTGTACATTATTCCAAACTTTTGGCTGCCAGTGTATGTCAGAAAAAGATCCATTTATATTGTTCATAAGACAAGAAAAAAAAAAGAAAAAAATTGTGTTGACTAAAATCCATATTACTTTTTATTTTATTTTGAGGAACACAAAGAGGCAGTTACGCAGTATGTTAGTCTCAGTCCCCATTGACTTTAATTGCATCTTTTTTCATACAAAGTAAGTGAATGGTGACTGAGGCTGTCATCTTTTTTTGTTCCATGCAAGAAAGAAAGTCACATACAGGTTTGGAACAACATGAGGGTACGTAAATTACGACAGAATTTACATTTTTGGGTGTATCTCTTTAACACACTTTTGCTGGAAAATGATGGCATACGGTGCAAAATATTACTGATTTGTTTATGATTTGCTGTGAGTGGCCCCACCTGTTCGTTTTTGAGGCAGAGTAAGGTACTTTGGGTGGGAACAGTGCCGCCCAGAGAGAAGAGGAAGTGGAAGCTTGTCCTCATGAAAGCAGTTATTAATTTTCATGGTGCGTCCCGCAGTTAAAGGCATTATCTTTCCCTCTCGCCTGCAGTGATACACTTGATTCGCTTTAACTGTGTCTGTTAAAATATGGTCTCCTTCATCAGATGAACAAAAATAAAGAGGAAGAAAGGGGCAAGAAGATAAAAGGACAAAATGGGGGAAATTCTCAGCATCTGAGCTGAAAATGGAGCTGTCAGTCAGCCCTTTCATTCCTGCCCTCAGAACTTCCACTAACAATTCCAAATCCCCTCAACCTCGTTCCCCCTTTCCATCACGCTCTTTGTTCTTTTCTTTGTATTTTGGTGTTATGTATTTACTGTGTTGCAGTTTTTGTGAGAATACGAAGGGGTTTGTAGAGAGATCTCAGCCAGAATCCAAAATTAGTACTCCGCAAGTGCCAAATTCCAATTATAATGGACTTATTTGATGAGCAAATAAAACAGAGTGACTGGTAGGGTTGGGTATTGATACAGATTTCCCAATTTGATTAGATTCCTATTAACAAGGTCTTCATTCTGACTCCAGTCAGTCTTCCTAAGCAACCAATTGGCCCGGTTGCTAGGGTGGGTAGAGTCACGCTGGGTTAACCTCCTCGTGGTCGCTTTAATGTGGTTCTCACTCTTGATGGGGCACGTGGTGAGTTGTGCGTGGATGCCGCGGAGAATAGCGTGAAGCCTCCACATGCACTCAACAAGCCACGTGATAAGATGCGCGGATTGACTGTCTCAGGCACGGAGGCAACTGAGATTCATCCTCCCACCCGGAATGAGGCGAGTCACTACGCCACCACGAGGACCTAGAGTGCATTGGGAATTGGGCATTCCAAATTGGGGAGAAAAAGGGGAGAAAATCCAAAAAACAAAAAAACAAGCTCTTCATTCGGTTCGATTTTGATTAATTCGATTCAATTCTGATTCATATTGGTATATTTCTATGGTGGCCCAGTGATGCAAAATTCTCACAAGATTAACATTTGCTGCTATTGAAGTTAAGGTATGGGTAGGTTTAGAAGTAGGGTTAGGGTTAAGAATTAGGATTAGGGGTCAGAGTTAGGTTTTGGTAAGGGTTGGGCTAGGGTTAGGTTTAGGGTTAGAGGTAAGGTTAGCAGTGTAACTACAAATGTAATTAAATGCAGGTACTTTAAATGTACAATGCAGCAACATGTATGTACATAGTAAGTACATTGTATCAAATACTTAAGTACATAGTAATTAAAGACACCTAATATAAAGTGATTTAAACCTGTTGTGGATTAAGTTTGTTGTATTGTGGCTAATTTCTGTGTTTTCAGCTTTTATTTGCTTTGCTAGTTTGGTTGTGTTCTTTGTACTATTTAAATTAACTTTAATTTGTAGAACATGAGTTAAAACAATGCTATCTCTTTAAAAATAACAGCAGTTCAGGGAGCTTCTGACAGAGGCATTTCAGTTGAGCGCACATTAACGAAAGTGGAGTCAAATGGCTGCTTTACCGCATCCGTGCTATGTGAGATTGGAATTAAATGTTTATTTTTTGTTGTTTTTGATCAACAACTGACTGTAAAGAACAGAAAGGCTATTAAAAAAAACATTATTCACTGACAAATGGATTGGGTGGATCTCGTCTTTGGACATGCATAACACAGAACGAGCCAAACCAAACTTTTACTCTCAACACGCTGTGAAAGGATTTTGGTGCTAAAGTACTTTGCCAATATACTACTCAATCACTGGTGAGTGAATCTGAAAATTTACCAGCCAGTGGCTAATCCCAGAAATTTTTAGTCACATAGCACAAAATTTGTTCTCATAAGCGAGTGATTTTCTTGAATTGTAGACAGTTGCCACACTGAGTAAAAGATCAGTCTTGTCACCATTCACCATTCACTTTCATTACATCATTTGTCCATAAAATAAAAAGTGAATGATGACTGAGGCTAACATTCTGTCACATCTGCCATTGTGTGCCTTCTTTTATCTGACCACTCCAAAACATTCTCCTAATTTTTATGGAACACATGAGCTAAAACAGAGAGAGATCTAAAGCATTCGAGTGAAGCCTAGGACTTGGCCGAAGGGTCGTAAGTCACCAAGAGTGACAGTCCCAACAGAGGCTGATGATCTCTGTTGGTGAAATATGGAGAATAGCTCGATGAATCCTCTGGACCCCTTACAGATGCCAGGCTTGAGTTATCGCTAACCTTACAGGGCCTTTACCCACCATCACAATGTGTGTCGGAGCAAGACATTGACCATCACTGTCCAGAGTTATTTGGACTTATTACCTGTTTGAACTGGAGGGACAGATAGACAATAATATTCATGTTGGGACATAAAGGACATTTAATGAGGAACACAATTCTGTTTATAGCTCAGCGACACATGAGAGAATAACTTTGAAGTGCTAGATGCTCATGTAAACACCTGCTGAAAAGACTTATGAACTTCCATGCTGGTTTAGGCTGGTTTATGCTAGTTTTGGGCTGGTCTGGCTGGTGGACCAGCATAACCAAGTGATTCGCACGATACCTGTCAAATGTCCTGGTTTAACCCCAAATCAATAAAAAGTTTGAAAGTATATTTTACATAAAGAGAATAAAGCCCACATTTAGGGACCATTAAGATTTATTATTTATTTATTTATTTATTTATTTTTTGCATTGTGACATCATTTTCTGGACACGAAAGCATTACCGTAACGTGTCTGGACCTTTACTTTTACTATTCCCATTGTTTTCAATTATGATTCTCATTACTGTTACACAGTAGTTTTTACTGTATTACAGTGAAATAATAGACAAATATGAAAGGCAGTACCAAGGTAATACTACTTTGATGTATAAATACTACACAGTTTAAATAATATCACATTTTACGTTGCGGTTATGAGAACATCATAATGACTAGGGTGTGCAACGAAGCCATTTTCTGTATCTGTGTCTGTATCTGTTTCTATGGCAACATTATCTGTATCTGTATCTGTAGTCCGATATTACCGGATGTGGGCGGGGTTTAAACTAGAAGTGCACAAATAGTAAATGAAAGGTCAATTTTAAATGTAACCCTATTCCATTTATATTTTTCATATTGCAAATATGCCATGTATAGTTCATACAATTATTTATCCTTTTTTATAATAATAATAATAATAATAATAAAATTATTATTATTATTATTATTATTATTATATTTAAGCTAATTAAATTATCCCTTTAAGTGGGGACACCAGCAAACCAGTATTGCATGATGGAAGCTGCAAAGCAGCAATGCTGATCTTTTCAACAGGGAAATAAGACTATACTTGTGGGGCAACAGAAATAATATTTTTTTTGTTTATAGACATAGTAGAGAGAGTGGAAAGGAGGTGAAATGGAGAAGACTGCATCAGGAAAAGCTAGGATTCGAACCCCTGTTTTCCACTTGTGTCAGAGCACTTGCACTAAACACTAGGCCACAGCTTCACTAAATGAAACTGTTAACCATACAGAAATGTTGTAAAGCACTTTGATGAGGTGCCTGACTTCCTCTTTGCTTCCGCTTGAGCTTACTTTGTCTGTAAGGGGCAAAGTGATCTGCACTTTTGTGCTGATCGAACTTCAGGCCAGCTGCTCCTCTTACAGGCACTGATGATGCTTTTCAGGGTTGCTAGGCATGAAGGTTTTTGGTGCTGACACAGAGCTTCTTTCTAACTCTCCTGTCTTTCTCCAGTCTGAGTCATTATCTCTCCAAAGCCCCCCTTTCCTCCTCCCCTCCTCAGCAAAAGCGTTGTGCGAAGGCTCGCGGGGAAAAAGAGCACAGGCCTAATTGAATTTTGGAGCAATCTGTCGCCATGCTACTCTCTTTTGGATCACAGGTGCCCTTTATTTCCTCACCACTGTTCACGGGACTCGGATATGGTCACACTGTTTTCACGTCGACCAACTTGTTACATTAATTTTTTTGTCATTTACGCCACAAAAGAGCTGCATAGAACAACCTTGCAACAAGGCTGTGGTTACAACTCTGTTTAAAAAGAGACCAGTAGTGTTGATCTTTCTGACTAGCACTATTAATCTTAAACCAGCCTGTACCAGCATGGAAATTCAGCAGGGTGTGTAGAACAACTCTGTAACAAGGCTTAGGTTACCAGTGGTTTTATATGAAAGTTTTAGTATTGTTTTTCTTTCTAATCCAACTCATTCTGGCTCAGACTTTCTGTTTTGGTAAATATTCACTGGCTGATGTACCTCAGGGTGAACCTGCAGGGATCTGCAGTGACTCTCGCCAGCATCGCCCCAGAGACAACAGGACTTCGAAAACAGCACAAACGTGTTTGTTGCAGTCTCAGCGCTTGTGTGTGTTATGTCCCTATACACACTCCCCCTGTGTGTTCATTACTCATGTTTGGAGCTGGATTGTCCCTGTCTGAACACCTGTGCCAGAGCACTGGAGGCTACCAGATGAATGTTTGTGAGGCAGTCCAGTCTCCTCTCCTCTCCTCTCCTCTCCTCTCCTCTCCTCTCCTCTCCTCTCCCCTCCTCTCCTCTCCTAAAAGTGCTGTTGTGGAACAATAGTTTAGTAATTGTATCAGGTGGTATTACCACGGTACTTTGATAGAAACTATGATACTGTTTGAATTATCATATTTATATACCAAGGTATTTATATGACACTGTAAGTTACTTCAAAGAATACTATGGTATTATCATCATAGCAGTGTTCAAACAATGGTACTTTCATGTTTTTTCAATGTATTTTTCCATGGTATTTTCCAAAAATCGAAGACCACTAATGAAAATGCTTCTGTTTTGCATTTTTATAATTTAATACACATTTTTTTAAAGAGCACCTATTATGGTTTTTAAACATGCCTAATTTTGTTTTTAAAGGTCTCATACAATAGATTTATATGCATCCAAGGTCAAAAAACAGTTTAATTTGCTCATAATTTAAATTGCAGCATTAGCTTTTTTCCCAGTGTCAAAAACGACTCCGTCAATGATCCGTTCTAAAGGATTCATTCTAAACTCCTCCTTTCAGAGAGCCTACTCTGCTCTGATTGGTCAGATGTCCCAGTCTGTTGTAGAAGAGGAAGAAGTGCGGGCGATCAGTTACTCTCTCTCCAACAAGGAAGAAACACAGCCGCCGAATATGCCCTGTCCTTCCGCACTCTCACTGCACAGACTGTATAGGTTGATGACACGCTCAAGGTGCTGTTTTGAAGATGATTAAACAAAGAAATTGCAATCGGAGTTGGCATGTTGTGATGAAGGGAGGACCTTGGACCAATTCATTGATCTTGCCATCCATATTGACAATTCATTCGCCCGGAGACCAGATAAACCTCCCCTGTAGAATTATCAGCCGGCATGCACCGCTGAGGAATCTGTGTCTATGCAAATAGGGCACGCTCATTTGACTTTGGAGGAGAGAGAATGCCACGTCAGACAACACCTATGCTTATATTGCGGTCAACCCGGACATTTAAGAGCAGCCTGTCCTGTACGACCAGCACGATCATCTCAGTCGGCGGTGAGTAAGGTCTCTCTACCCCTCCATGTAACCTCATGCACTGATGTTCCGATAACAATTTCCTTCACAAACAAATAATTTCCCACTCACGCCATGCTTGACTCAGGGGCGGCTGGCAACTTTATTGATGAGGAATTAGTCAGAGAATTTAAGATACCACTAATTCCCTGTGAATCTCCTTTGGCAGTGGCAGCGCTAGATGGACGTCCTCTGGGGACCAGCCATGTTCAGTTCACCACCGCAGATATCATCCTTCAAGTGGGCATCATACAAACTGAAATCACATGTCTCTATGTCATTCGCTCACCACACCATCCTGTCACCATTCTAAACTCCTCCTTTCAGAGAGCCTACTCTGCTCTGATTGGTCAGATGTCCCAGTCTGTTGTAGAAGAGGAAGAAGTGCGGGCGATCAGTTACTCTCTCTCCAACAAGGAAGAAACACAGCCGCCGAATATGCCCTGTCCTTCCGCACTCTCACTGCACAGACTGTATAGGTTGATGACACGCTCAAGGTGCTGTTTTGAAGATGATTAAACAAAGAAATTGCAATCGGAGTTGGCATGTTGTGATGAAGGGAGGACCTTGGACCAATTCATTGATCTTGCCATCCATATTGACAATTCATTCGCCCGGAGACCAGTTAAACCTCCCCTGTAGAATTATCAGCCGGCATGCACCGCTGAGGAATCTGAGGAATCTCAGTCGGCGGTGAGTAAGGTCTCTCTACCCCTCCATGTAACCTCATGCACTGATGTTCCGATAACAATTTCCTTCACAAACAAATAATTTCCCACTCACGCCATGCTCGACTCAGGGGCGGCTGGCAACTTTATTGATGAGGAATTAGTCAGAGAATTTAAGATACCACTAATTCCCTGTGAATCTCCTTTGGCAGTGGCAGCGCTAGATGGACGTCCTCTGGGGACCAGCCATGTTCAGTTCACCACCGCAGATATCATCCTTCAAGTGGGCATCATACAAACTGAAATCACATGTCTCTATGTCATTCGCTCACCACACCATCCTGTCATTCTCAGACTACCCTGGCTTCAGCAACATAACCCACAAATCTCTTGGAGTGAGAGACAGATATCACAATGGGGCTCCACATGCTTTTCCAACTGCCTGAGGTCAGTAGTTCCTTTATCTGTTGGAGCTGCATCAGTCACAGAGAAGATCACAGAGGTACCCAAATTACCAAAGGAATACACAGATCTGGTGGAGGCCTTCAGTAAGACCAAAGCATCACAACTTCCCCCTCATCATTCCAGCGACAGTGCTATTGAGCTATTACCGGGCACGACACCACCACAAGGCAGGATTTTTTCCTTTATCTGAGCCTGAAGCCCAGGCCATGAAAAGTTAAATCAAGGAGGAGCTGGCCAAGTGTTTCATACGACCATTCACTTCCCCTGCTATGGCTGAATTCTTCGTGGGTAAGAAGGACGGTGGTCTCCGACCTTGCATCGATTATCGTGCTCTCAATGATATCACTGTGAAATTTCATCACCCTTTATCATTAGTCCCGGCAGCACTGGAACAACTATGAACCGCCAAGTATTTCACCAAACTGAATCTGCGCAGCGCTTACAATCTCATTCTCATCAGAGAGGAGGATGGCTGGAAGACTGCATTCTCCACCAGCAGTGGACACTATGAATACATGGTTATGCCCTTCGGCCTTGCTAACAGTCCTTCAGTGTTCCAGTTCTTCATCAACGATGTCTTCAGGGATATGTTAAACCGATGGGTGATTGTACACATCGACATTCTAATTTATTCTAATTCCCTGGAGGAACACATCGGACATATCAGAGCCGTTCTCCAGCATCTAATCTCACACCATCTCTATGCCAAGGCCGAGATATTTGAGTTTCACCAAACATCTGTGTCGTTCCTGGGCTACATCATTAGCTCTGGGGGGGTCGCCATGGATGACAGCAAGGTACGGGTGGTCTTAAACTGGCCTCAACCATCGTCTCTGAAGGAACTACAACGTTTTCTGGGGTTTGCTAACTTCTACCGACGGTTCATCAGGAATTTCAGCATAATTGCTGCACCCTTTACGTCCATGCAGAGAGGAGGGGGCACCAAACTATGTTGATCTGCATCAGCATTACAAGCCTTAAAGGATCTCAAAGCCCGCTTTACCTCCGCTCCAATTCTGCATCATCCTAATCCAGACTGTCCATTCGTAGTCGAGGTGGACGCCTCGAACACCGGGATCTGAGCCATTCTTTCACAACGCCATGGGTCACCTCCGAAACTCTACCCCTGTGCTTTCTATTCCCGAAAACTCTCCACGGCAGAACAAAACTACGATGTGGTGAACTGAGAATTACTCGCCATGAAAGCAGCCCTGGAGGAATGGCGACATTGGTTGGAGGGGGCAAAGCATCCATTTCTTGTGCTGACAGATCATCAGAACCTTGAATATCTGTGCTCAGCAAAGAGAATGAATCCATGGCAAGCCAGGTGGGCACTGTTTTTGACATGTTTTGACTTCAAAATCACATATCGCCCTGGCACTAAGAATGTTAAAGCTGACGCCCTTTCGCGTCAATTTGAAGCTCAGAATCAGAACCAGACATCAGAACCCATAATCCCCACATCTCTAATCATTGCACCAGTCCAATGGGACATCATGATAGAGATTAACCAGGCCCAGTCTCAAGATCTGGTTCGTCACGATTGCCCTGAAGTCAAAACCTTTGTGCCACAGTCATTACGGGAGAAGGTTTTATAGAGGGTCCATACCACCACCAGCTCCGAGCACCCGGGCATCACGACTACACTCCATCTGCTTCGGAACCAATTTTGGTGGAGAACCATGCAGGCAGACACCATTTCTTATGTCAACCAATGCCCCACTTGTGCAGTAACCAAATCTTCCAGACTACTCCCGGCGGGCCTGCTTCAACCACTTCCGCAGCGCCCATGGTCTCATATCGCCATTGACTTTATCACCGATCTTCCAGTCTCTCAAGGTAACACCACAATCTTAACTGTGATCGATCGTTTCTCCAAGGCATGTCAATTAATCCCTCTTCCCAAGCACCCCACAGCCTTCGAGACAGCGGAACATCTATTACATCAAGTATTTCGGTTCTGTGGGCTACCTGATGACATCGTATCTGACCGAGGTCCACAATTCACTGCTCGGGTCTGGACGGCCTTCTTCTGTCAATTAAATGTCAATATCAGCCTCACCTTTGGGTACCACCCTCAATCCAATGGGCAGATCGAACGTCTGAATCAAGAGATCACTCGTTTCCTCAGGATGTATTGCCATCAAAACCAAAACAACTGGAGCCGGTACCTGCTGTGGGCAGAATACGCCCAAAACTCACTACAAAAACCATCCACGGGCATGACTTCATTCCAATGTGTGCTGGGATTTCAACCACCCTTGTTCCCCTGGTCAGGAGAGCCCACGGAACTACCTGCCATCAATGACTGGCTCCGGCGGAGCGAGGAAGTGTGGAACCAGGTGCATGTCCATCTACAGCGAGCCGTGAGGAGACAGAAAGAGCAGGCTGATCGACATCGTCGACCGAGTCCCCAATATACACCAGGACAATGGGTCTGACTCGCCTTCATCTGCCCTGCAGAAAGCTCAATTCCAGGTATGTGGGTCCCTTCAAAATCATAAGACAAATCACTCCCGTATCATTCCGTCTTCAACTGCCCGCTAACTATCGTATTTCTCCCACATTTTGTGTCTCGCCGCTCAAACCTGCTGTTGGACTGAGGGAGGAAGCGGAGAACAATACTGTAAACCCCCCCCATAATCGTGGCTCTGTTACAAACACTCCCCTCGATAACCACCAGAGAGCGCCATCACCTGAGTATTAACTGTTTCTCAAGAACTACGATTCCCATCATCCACAGCGGGACTGATTACTACACACCTGTACCTTATTTCATGGACTATTTAAGCACTGCAAACACTGGGTTCAGTGCGAAGTCTTGTTTTTGCCCCGGCTAACATTTCTGAGTGTTTTTCCATATTAGTCTGCCTGTGTTTGAACTTCTGCCTGTTGTTATTCTGATTCACTGCTGCCTGCCTTCTGACTTTGATCTGTTCCTGGATATACTCTTTGTGATTGTTTTCTGCCTGCCTTGACCCTCTGCCTGTATTTTGACCACAATTATTGGATTTGCCTACGATGCTGTATATTTTGAATACTGACCTCTTCCTGTTGTATATTCTCTGTGACTTTACAAGTAAAGCTGCAAATGGATCTAACTTCTGGTTCTCCTGAGTCTGTTACACATATAGCCAGTTATGACAGATATCCTGACAATCGAAGATTGACAAGAAGATCGGTGACCGGTATCGGCTGTAAAAGTCCTGATCGGAGCATCTCTAGTATTCTTGAAAAGTCCAATAATGAAAATGCTTCTATTTTGCATTTTTATAATGTCATACAATTTTTTTTTCAATACAAATTACATTATGAGCATAACAATTTGAGTTCCATTACGTTCAACTGTAATAAAATTAATAATAATATAATTAACATTTCCGATCTTGTTGTGTAGTTGGTATGTTCCACTTTTGCTTTAATGACAGCAGATGATCCATGTTATTCCAGCATAATTTGAGTTTTTTAATCTTTCCCCACCTGGGTATAAAGTAAATCACAGATTTTCTATGTGGTCTCAGATTTCTTTACAGTATGTATCAGAGGATTAGCTCAGTCAACATTTCCTTGTTCATCTCTGGCTATTTCACAGCTCTTACATCCTGCAGAAAGGCGTTGTAGGTTCTTTGGAGGATAGTACATGTTTTTAGTCATCTTTTGCTCTTTCTGTAAAATCTCTCTCTTGTTTCACTCTTTCCCCCATTCTCTGTTGCTCACTTTCTTTTTTTTTTTTTGTCCAAAACTCTCTCTTGAACACACACACAAACTCATAGCACATACTTATTCTCTCCTTCTCTCTCTTCTTTGCACTACCTCTCTTTTTCTCCCTGGCTATCGCATCCTTCTCTTCTCCTGCTCTTACTAATGCAACCTGGATCTAGAAAGAGGGAACTATTTAACCTATTTACGGTATACTCCATCTCTGGTCTATTCATGTGGGGCGTCGTTTGTTACAGAAGTGTAACTTGTGTGTGTGTGTTTGAGCAAAAGGCAGACAGAAAAGGAGAGTTTTTAAAGAGCCAGAAACAGTTACAGCAGTAATGTTTTCCTGTAGCAAAGACACATTTAAGATCTCTTAAAGGAATATTACGGATTCAATTAAAGTAAAGCTCAATTGACAGTATTTGTGGCATGAAGTTTACCACAAAAATTAATTTCAACTAGTTCCTCCTTTTCTTAAAAAAAAAAAAAAGCAAATATCCAGGTTGCAGTGAGGCACTTACAATGGAAGTGAATGAGGCTAATTCGTAAATGTTTAAATTCTCACTGTTTCAAAATTATAGCCACAACATGTATCCAATATACGTGTTAACATGATTTTAGTGTGATAAAATCACTTACTAACTGCTCAGGCATGTGACGGTATCAAATTTTCACATCTCAATAATTGCTGAAGCTTTTACCTTGGTATACGGTATTATCACGGTATTGAATTAAATTACAAAAACGAGTTGAAAGATAAACAAACTTTTTTGTTGTTTTCTTATTAATAAGTAGTAACTTTTTTCAATACCAAACTGGCCTTTTAAATGAACAGATAACAAAGAACTTTGAAAAGAACCCTGAACATTCAAAAAACTCAAGCATGTTTTTTTTTTTTTTTTCTGGATAGCAAGCCAGTTGCTTTTAAGGTGCTAACTGCAAATTTAATAACCTCAAGTTCACTCGCATTGTATGGTAATGTACGATTGCTTTGCATTCCAACTTGAGCTTAATATTGAAATCATCATTGTGCCACATTGCCATTATTAATTACAGGACATGGTATTAGCTGATTACAACTGTATTTTAGGTGTTACTACAAGATGCAAACATTACAGTATAGCTAGCGGAGTTTTAGCAATCTCCTCAGCCAGTTGAAAGCAAGCTACACATTATCTGCAAATGGTAACAACAGTTCACTTTCTTTGTCGTCTTAAGGCAAATTTATACTTGCTGGGCGAACAGGCTTCGCTTAGTTTGCCTACAAATGATGACGAAATGCTGTGATGTTTTTGTTCTGCCAAGGTGTTCATTTGGTGAGATTTCTCCTGTTCATGCACATCTCTGAAATTCTTGACCCAAGAGAACTCGGCTGGTCGAAGAGTGTTGATGATTGGTTAAAACTATTAGTGGGTGTGGTTTGGACCTGACGCTTTTTATTTACAATTGCACATGCCAGTTTAGGAGTTGTTACCTAGGTCAGTGTTTCCCAACCTTTTTTCTGCCACAGCACCTTTTTACGACTAAAAAATTCTACAGCACACCACTATTCCACATAGGCTAACCATCGTCAATATTTTTCCTTTTCAAGAACTTGTCTATGTTTTTTATTCGTCTTAGTAGCGTGTTTACTTGTAACGTTTGAAATTTGGCTATGCAAAAAACCACAAAAAAAACAAGTCACATAGGTAGGCAACGCTGTGTGAGGTCAGAGGTGGCAAGAGCACTAAATGGGTAATGAAAAAACAACAAATTTACTTCTTTTCTAATTTGTAGATTTGATCTTGCAATGCCACAACAATCACTGGTCCACAAACATTTTTTCTGAGGATATTTGTTTTTAAAGAATAAGCTAAAATCACCAATTCCAGCTATTTTAGTGATTCAAGTTTATTCAAGTTTACAATTGTGCAGAATTAGCAGCAAAATAAAGAGTATTTTGGTGAGGCTTACTTCTGTTTCACAAATGTGTTCAATTTTATTAACCGATTAGTTCAGTGACCCCTTCTGGAAATGTCACTAGGTGGCGACAAATGAGCGTCTTATGTGCTATGAGTGAGTCAGTGAATCATTTTGAGTCGTTCATAACCGAAATCTACCAAGAGACTTTACAGTGTTTAAGCATTAAAAGAACAATGCAGATCTATAGTCTTCCTTCAGTCTGAGCATTATTTTTCATCCAAAAAGACAACAATAATATGTATTAATAGTGTAATAATACCTAATACCTAATAATAATACCTAATAATAGTGAGTTTCAATAACGTCCTTACCTTCTCCTTTATTAAAACTTGCATGACTACAAATCTACTGACTTCAGTATAAGAATTATAAACACAAATCAGATCTACGGTATCATTTTCCTACAGTAGCCTATTTAAACTGCTGAGCATGGCTTTTATCAGAAAAGACCACAATAATAGATAAATATAATAATTTTGAGTTTCAATAATGTTCTTTCGTCATTGTAAAGCGCATTTCACATGAGTTGAGTCGAGGCTTCAACGCTCCGTTCAACGCCAGCGTCAAGTGCCGCATTGCCCTCCATATGACAAGAGTTGCAGAAAGCGTCACAGAGGGGTGATTTTAAGAGTTTGCCACATAAAAAAGCAGGAGGTATGCACAATAAACATTGAAAACGTATTTGGAAGAGAGAAAAAAAGCTTGCAGTTGCTTTGATAGCAGAAAATAATAAAAGGACTAGTTTATATTTAGGTCTAAGCGTTTTCTTGGTGAATTTAAATTAGTTCAATAACTGGGGTCTCTGATATTCGGAAACGATAAGTTAATATTTAATTAAAAGAAATTATGAGACATTCAATGTCTCTTCACAAATTTGGACAGTTTTTAAATATTTCTTGTTGCTTAGTACTCTCAAAGACATTATTGGTGAAGCAAAAACATGTGTGTAAAAAACACTTTGGTGTAAAGTGGCGTCACTTCATAGACTTCAGTGTATTCTGCAGCGCTGACGCGAGTCATGTGAAAGACACTTAACGCATATAAATATCAGTCACATTTGCACATTAATCATTGCTCTTCACAATCACAAAAGTGACCGATTATGGTTTCAAAATGGTGAATTTCTCCGAAAGGTGAGGAGTTTGGATCCCTGAAATTTTTTTTTTCATGCATGTATTTATTTTGTGGAATTTGATTATTTTCCACGGCACACCTGACAATCTTTCATGGCACACTAGTGTGCCGCGGCACAGTGGTTGGGAAACACTGACCTAGGTTACTGTCCTTAAAATGGATAACTTTGAAGCCTGTCTCTCAGAGATTGTGTGGAAGTATACGTTTTTACATGATTTGCAACACAAACTCTACAAAGACAGCACGGCCACGACAAATGAGTGTAGAGAGATGAGTTTTTAAAAGTGAAAGGGGCCGTGACAAGTTTAATAAGAAAAGAAGTGGCACAGTGCTAAAAGCGGCGGTCCACAGAGAGAAAAACCTGCATTTTGGGGTTTACTTGTGGCTGGAACAGTACGTTAAACACTGTGACATCACCCTAAACGAATTAATTTTTAAAACAATGTTGCACGTAGGATAAATGGCAGCTTTGTTTGCCTAGGGTGCTTTAGTTCGTCCAGGAGAAAAAAGTTTGGCTTCTTCCAAAGTATACAGTAAATCAGGCTTCAGTTGTCACTTTGATGAAGAAAAAAAAAAACTATTGTGCGATAGGCTAAAAAAATAGGCTAAAATGTTATCTAGAAATATTTATGGTATTTTGAAGTGCCCACGATTACAATATCGTGCATGTTAATTACCGTGATATAACGTATTACCGAATACCTTCACATGCCTACTCTCAGTTATTTTCAATTTTAAAACTTTGTTGCCATCACTATGTACAGTAACGCTGTAAACCCTAAAATGACAAAAAAAAAAAAAAAAAAAACCCTGATCAATACAAGTATCTTGTGGGTTTATGGTTCGTAACTTGCAGTAGAAATGTCTCACTATGTCTGAAACTGACTGATGTGTGTTTGTTCTATATCAGCGGTTCTCAACGGGGGTGGTACTGCCACCCAAGGGGCGTTCAAAGGATGCCAGGTGGCACTGAGAGCAAATTAGTAGAGAGGGGGGCGTTAGGTTACAAATGGGGGCGTTTATCAGTCATAATAATCACATCTATCGTCAAGTTCCTCTTTGCATTAAAACGTTTATCTAGTCTTGGAGTATATCAGTTGGTTCTCAATTATACGGGTTTGATACGCATTTGTACCGCGGTTCATCTGATTTTGAAGTCTAGCGACGCACCTGAAGTATCTGGTTTAGCAGCATCAAATACAAAGGTGGAGGCACAACCTCGGGTAATGCACCTGTATGGCTCTGTAGGTGGATATGGCTCAATGGACAGAGCAGCACGAGCGCAAAGCTCTTAAAGCTTGAGCTCTTAAACTCGCAGCTTTAACAGAATCAGTGAGAAGCAAGGCGCGAGCAGCAGAAATCATTTGAATTCGGCACAGAATTCTACAATCCCAATTCCAAAAAAGTTGGGACAGTATGAAAAATGCTAATAAAAACAAAACTGAGTGATTTGTAAATTATAATCACCCTTTTCTATATTGAAAGCTCTACAACTACACATTATATTATGTTTTACCCTGTGAATTTCATTTTTTATTTTTTTTATTTTATGTACAGTAATTTCAAATCAGATGATTGCAACACGCTCCAAAAAAGTTGAGACAGTTGAGCGTTTACCAATGTAAAAAAAAAATACAAATTCTTCTAATAACACTTATTAAGCATTTTGGCACTGAAGACACAAGTTTGTTAAATTTAGAAAGTGGAATTTTCCCCCAGTCATCCATTATGTAGGTCTTTAGCTGCACAATTGTACAAGGTCTTCATGGCCGTATTGTGCGCTTCATAATATATCATTCTCAATTGTAGACAGGCCAGGACTACAGGCAGGCCAATCTAGCACCCACAATCTCTGCTCACACAGACATGCACTTGAAATCTGGGCAGTATGTGGTTTGAAGTTGTCCTAATTTAAAATGCAGGGACGTCCTTGGAAAAGACGTTGCTGGATGGCAGTATATGTTGCTCCAAACTTTTTACATATCTGTCTGCATTCATGGTGTTCTCACAGATGTGCGAGTTACCCATGCCATGGGCACTGACACACCCCTGGCCCATATAGACACTGGCTTTTGGATCTGATGCTAATAGCAGCTTGGATGGTCCTTTTCCTCTTTTGCCTGGATAACACGACGGCTATGTTTTTCAAAAACTTTTTTAAATGTCTTCAGATCAAAAAACACAGTTCCACTGTTCTACTTTCCATCTAAGATGAGACCGAGCCCAGAGAAGTCTGCAGCGCTTCTGGACAGTGTTGATGTTGGGCTTCTGCTTTGCATAGTAAAGTCTTAACTTGCATCTGTGGATGCAGCGGCGAGTGGTGTTGACTAACAAAGGTTTACTAAAGTTATCCCAAGCCCATGTTCATGATATCCATTACAGATGAATGACGTTTTTTAACACAGTGACATCTGAGGGATCAGAGATCACACGCATTCAGAAGTGGTTTTCATCTTACCCTTTACCCACTGAGATTTGATCAGATTCCTTGAAACTTTTAACTATACTGTGCACTGTAGAGGGTGAAATGCCCCAAATCCTTCCTATTTGTCTTTGGGGAACATTGTTCAAAAGTGCTGGATTAATTGCTGAAGCATCTGATGGCAAATTGATAAGTCTCGAATGATCCTTGCTCTTGAAGGACTAGGCTGATTTTGGAGGCTCTGTATACAGTATAAAGTAGTATGACACAATTGCCTAACATGTTTAACATATCCTGTTTCACATCACCTTGTTTTTTCAACTCATAAAATTGTTATTAGTAAGAGAATGAAGTAGGGGTAGGCATTCATTAAAAAAAGGTTGAGAACCACTGTTCTATGTGAAAGAAAGAGACTCTACTGTTGTGTATGCTCTACTGTTATCTCTTTGTGACAGTAGCATTTGAACGTCCTCTCCAGCATATTTTAGTTTGTTTTCATGTTCTTTTTGGGCTCTCTGTAAAGTGCTCCTGCTGTGGTGCGCACTCAGCCGCAACCACGATGCCACAGAAGCCCCACACCCCCTCAAACACATGCTGAGTGAGAACCCAGTCTCCTTCTCCTCTGTCTTCCCCCCTGTGGAAGAGCAATTTCATCTGCAATAAATTATGTTTGCGGTGGTTTTACATGGGGTGATTAATTAGTTGCATCAATTCTTTTGCATTTGGCTTCATTTTTGCCCACCCCCTACCAGCTTACAAAAGATGAAGCCCAGGCGGTGGGGTATTGGGGAAAAACTTTGTAGTCCCATTGACATTAATTTGTTTCGTTTTGCTAGCATTATTTTACCCTCTGTCAGCGGAAAAAGGAATTCTGCGGGGTCAGCTCAATTTGTGTGTGTGTGTTTCATTTTTTCTGTTTGTCTGGCTGCCCTACTCAAATCAGTTAAAAAAATAAATAAATAAATAAAACGCTACTTCAGATTTCAGAACTGTGGCTAAACAGCGGTTTGAGACATGCTTCACTGACAGCTGCTCTGCTGAGGCGAGTTTTGTTTGAGGATTGTGGAAATGCATTTGTGTGCGTGTGTGTGTGTGTGTGTGTGCGCGGCTCTTGCAAAGATTCACAATTATTTCTCTTAGACAGCAATGAGAAAACAAATAGAGACTTTCACGGAAGTATCTCGCTTCTCAAATGTTTCTCCTGAGAAAAAGGTATACATTTGATCATTATACACTCACTGAGCACTTTATTAGGAACATTATGGTCCTAATAAAGTGCCTGATGTGGTCTTCTGCTGTTGTAGCCCATCTGCCTCGAGTTTGGGCATGTTGTGCATTCTGAGATGCTATTCTGCACTACAATTGTCAGAGTGGTTATCTGAGTTACCGTAGTCTTTCTGTCAACTCGAACCAGTCTGGCCATTCTCTGTTGACCTCTCTCATCAACAAGGCATTTCTGTCCTCAGAACTGCCGCTCACTGGATGTTTTTTGTTTCTGGCACCATTCTGAGTAAATAAGAGACTGTTTTCTGTGAAAATCCCAGGAGATCAGCAGTTACAGAAATGCTCAAACCAGCCCATCTGGCACCAACAATCATGCCACGGTTTAAATCACTGAGATCACATTTTTCACCATTCTGATGATTGATGTGAATATTAACTGAAGCTCCTAACCTGTATCTGCATGATTTTGTGCATTGCACTGCTGCCACATGATTGGCTGATTAGATTATTTCATGAATATGTAGGTGTACATGCAAGTAGGAATGTCAACCTCATACACCATTCATTTTCTTTGCATATTTTTTCAATACAATTTAAGTGAAAGGTGACTGAGGCTAACATTCTGCCTAAACATCTCCTTTTGTGTTCCATGGAGGAAAGTAAGTCATACAGGTTTGGAACAACATGAGGGTGAGGGAACGATACAGAATAAAAAATAATAAAAAAATTGAAGGAGAAATTTAAGCTTAAAATGAAGCTTAACTGACTCTATTAAGTCTATGAAAAAGCTCTGAGGAATACAATTTCCATTAGGACAGAACTAAATACACACTTTGGCATCTTAATAGGTCAGAATTAGATATTCTATTTATGGAGCAAATGTTGTCATGTTTGTTGGAGAGATTTGTGGCAAAGCTTTTGCCGCCACATGCATCAAAGCACCCAGTTCAGACATTATCAACAGTTAAACCAAAGAATGCAAGGTTTTTGTAGCCATTCACGAGGTTTAGTGCATGCATTTTCTCGGCCTACTGTCAGATACTATACAGGAAGACTTTGAAAGGCCGCATTCAGTGCTTAAGGACTTTATTCAGGAAAGAGAATAACAAGGACTTCCTTGTTGAAATACAAATGAGCAAGGACTAAAAACAAGTTCTGACAGCCAGGCCACATTCTGCGTACCAATCACACTTTATTCTCCCTCTCCCCAATCTTTTCGTCTCTTTGACTCCTCTCTCAGTAGATCACTAGTTATGTCTCTCTGTCTGTCTCCCCCATCCTTTCTTTCCGTGAGTAGTAGAGTAATGGTATCACTGTAACTGTTACTGTAATACCATGGTACTTTCATTAATTCCATGGTACTGAATGATTACCATATTGATATGTCATGGCATTTACATAGTAATCCACATCATATACAATAAACTCTGGTGTTACCAGAGGCCCTTCCCCTTGCCGGAGCCTTCAAGGTTAGTTCAAAAAGGCATTACTGCTAATAGAGAGACCAGAGGCTGTTCTGTTTGAGTGGAAGCCAATAAGGGAGATGTCTTAGTATGCTGAATAAACTGCAGTTTGGTGGAAATTGCTCATCACTTAATAAATCGACTGGCTTGCTGATCTTCAATATGTTTGCCAGATATATTCATTTTGGAAAGAGCTATTTTTGGAGTTTTTGTTACGTTTGTTTTATAAGTTGTAGGAATTTTGAGACAGGACAGACACAACTACCCTCTTATTTCTATGGTTTCCATCAATGGTGACTCACTGATGTAACACTTTCAAATACATCAATGATGTCAGTGCCATTTGCTTATTATCTGCACCCTATATAAGAAAATCTCTGGTATTACCATCAGGTACCATGTCCAAAAACATATGGCTTTTAAGGGATGGATCTAAAAATAGTCCCAAGAGTCCAAGAGCTCTGCATTCTTTTCATTTCCGTCATGCTTCATCTAGCTGTTTTGAAAGCATGAATGCATCTTATGTAAATGCCCACTAAAAGTGTCAGATTGGGGTCACTTAAACCTGAAACTAGCCTAATCACAAAGGGCTTACTTAAAGAAATAGTTCACCCAAATATGAAAATTCTGTCATAATTTACTCACCCTCATGTCATTCCAAACCCATAAGACTTTCTTTTTTCCATGGAACACAAAAGGGGAGATTTTAATTTCTTCACACAGCCTTTTGCCACATTATAACTAGTGAATAATTATACTGGTGTGTCAAGCTCGAAAAAGGACCCCCCCCCCCAAAAAAAAACCCACCATCAAACCGCACCAACTGATACAACTCAAAACTAATTGGTTCTTGTGACATGACGTCATGAATTTTGGTCATGAGATGCAATGAGAACTAGGGATTCACTGATGTATCGGCTGCCAATATTTATTGGCCAATGAAATATATGCATGAAAATGTCGATATGAAAAGCTATGGTTTATTTATAATTAATTAGTAACACACATTGTAAAAACACTATGAATTCAAATGCACAATTCAGAAATTATAATAGCCACAATATGTGGAAGGGTTGGCACTCCTAAGTAGATTTAATTTTTATTCTTTCTCGTTCTCAAATTAATGCGGAAAAACCACCATAAACAAACGTGACAGTTGTGAAAGCAGCTCTTACAGGCTACATGATGAGGGAAACCATCCAAAACGCTTTGAAACCAGCAGACTTTGACTTCGGAGACATTGGTAAAATATCCATTAATGCTGCATGGTTGGATATAGATTGAAATCGCAATATGGCCTTGCACAATTACTAAACCTTAAAAGGCTGCATTTTAAAATCTAGTCTGCATTCAGCGCTTCAGTCAGCGCTGTGTGAGCAAGCGGCGCCCTCTAGCGGTCTGGACGGCATTATCCATTATACCACTATAATACAGAATTTAAAAGTGGTTTTGTTCATTTGGTTAAAGTTCTTTATTTTTTTCCATGATGTGTCTGACATTTCCATTGAATCCAACATATGCATAGTATGAATTTGTAATGTTCTATCATATACAGTACATGTCAAATGTGAGTTCTGTTGTTTTGAACTGCAAAAACAGGAGTGCAAACCTTTTTTAGAAGTACAAAATAACCTTTTTCATATCAGTCATGCTATCATAATTTGGTATTTTTGTATCTTTTTTTTTTTCATCTTTTCATTGTCTACTTATCCTTCATTGTGGCTTTCTCTAGGATTTTGGCCTATCATGTGTTCCACAGATCCAGTCCATGTTAAAAATGATTTATTGTTAGAACAGTAAAACAGTTTTTGTACCTCTTTGTACATTTTAAAAGCATAATTCCTAAGTAAAACAGTGATTTGATGACAAAATAAGGTGGCAAAATGTCGGCATCAGTATCGACCTATATTTTTTGTTAAAATCGGTATTGGTATTGCCCCAAAATTTTAATATAGTTACATCCCTAATTTGATGTTTTCGACGTAGCCGCCATATTTGATTTAAGTGCTTTATTAATGCTTTTATTTGAGAGTGATTTACAGCTTAGTTTTCATCACACAAAGTGATTGTAGTGCTTTAGAGTCGTATCGACTACTTTTATTGTGGTTTTATGGTGCATTTGTTTTTCCTTTTTCAAGCTTGACAGATCGGAGTCATTGTTCACTGTCATTAATGGCAAAAAAAAAACAAAAAAACACCTGCACAAGAAAGAAAGCTACTGTATATGGGTTTGGAGCAACATTAGGGTTGGAGTAAATAATGACAAAATTTTTATTCAAGGTTGAAATATCCCTTTTAGACTGATAAATCGACTAGTCATTCGGGCAACCCACTGACTAGTTAATTTTGAAAATGTGTTGCTTTGCACCTATTTTATGGTACTTTTTGTTCGTGTTCCCTCTCTCTTTCTCTGTCAGCAGTAGCCTCTCCACATTCCGTTCGGGCTCTTAGCACCCTGCGTCTGTCGTGCTGTGCCCTTTCTTTTGTCAGAGATAACTCTTAATGCAAGGCCACTGACAACACGGGAGAATTTGAAATATCAATATCTATCCTCTTGAGAGAGAATCTAAAGACTGATAGCTCGCAGCTGAGCCTGTCTGCTCGTATGCGAGATGCACGGCTCATGGCGCATAGCTCTGAATCTGTTGTCATTAAGCATGGCAGCTTTAGCCGAAGCGAGTCCTGTCTGCAGCCTCTGTTTTTCAGATGCGCTCTGAAAGACTTTTTGTAAGGTCACTTAGTTATTTAATATCTAATATTATTATTATTAATACATTTACATTTAGTCATTTAGCAGTCGCTTTTATCGAAAGCGACTTACAAATCAGGAACATAGCAAGCAAATGAGGAACATAGCAAGTAATAAATATAATAATAATAATATAGTATTATTAATTAATTAATATAATTAATAATCATATTATTATAATATATAATTTAAAATAACTATTATAATATATATTTAGTAAATATAACAACAACAACAACAATAATGATTATGATTATGGTTATGATGATGATGATGACAATTAGTATTATTACATAATCATAAAATTGATACAATATTGAATATTATTAATATTTAATTTTTATTAATAATATTAAATATTATATTTAATATATACAGAGTATATGATCTGTCTGTCTGTCTGTCTGTCTATCTATCTATCTGAAAACATTACAACTGAGAAAGTTGATTCATTTTCTATTCAAAAGTCACCACTGCCAATTCCTCCTCAACCTCGTGAGTTGCGCTGTCCCGCTTCATTGTATGTTTTTCAGTATTAGACGCTCACATTCTGTCAGTCATAAGCACTGACAGTTCCTCTCGTCAAGCAAATTTCTTGCATGTCTTAATGTCTGTGAACGTCACAGATTTACTTATCACACTGTGTGTCAGCAGCTAATGTAGATTCAGTACAGACTGAATAGGTATTTTAATCAAAATCTGACCGGCCAACTAGTATCATAACCTATAGAACCAAGAAGGAATTATATTGAATGATACAGCTGCAGGAAAAGGTATTTGAAAGTATTTGATTTCTGCAAAAGTTGATCATAAAATTTGATTTGATCTTCAACCAAGTCACATACATAGACAAACACAGTCTTTGTAGTATGACTGGAGGAACAACTGGTTGGCCATCTTTTGGCAGCAATAACCCCCACCAAACATTTCCTGCATTTACACTGATATTACAACTGCAACTATGTGTACTGTACTTACTTGGTGTAAAATTGGCAGGTTTCACATCTACAAGTGTTTATTTTCCACTGTGTGTACATGGTGCTGCGGTCTGAAATAACCTCATTCAGCAGCATATGTAATAAGGTAGCATAACAACGTAATGCAATATAAATGCTTTGCTCAGTGTTGTTTACAAACATAGTGGCTGCAGGAAGTTTGTAAAGATCTGCACCAATTTGTCCCTGCATTCCTCACTTAAACACTTAAACAGGTACATATATGAGAAAAGGCTCAATATTCTTTTATACCGACACAATTATTAAGTTAAAAATTCTCATATGCAGCATTGATAGTGCTGGGGTTCACTTTGTGTTGGCAGAGCTCATTACTATCAGGTAGTTTACACTGGAAAAGTGTGGGCAATATACACAGACACATTTATGCCACATGTTGGAATATACAGCTTTGATTTGGAGGGTAATGTTTGAACACTCCTCTCTGGATATTCATAACGTTCCTTCAAGGACTTTTTCGTAGTTATTTTATGCAACCCACTGACTTTTTATAAGCATGCATATCTTCAGACTTACAAGTTACAGAAAAGAGAAACAAAATAAAATAAATTGCCAGTGCCAGTTTTGTGAATAAAAATAATAATTGCATTAATCAAGATATCAATGGTATACTCACATGTATACTCACTGAACATGGAACTCTATGATCCTAATAAAGTGCCTGACGTGATCTTCTGCTGTTGTAGCCTATCTGCTTCAAGGTTCGATGTGTTGTGCATTCTGAGATGCTATTCTGCTCACTACAATTGTACAGAGTGGTTATCTGAGTTACTGTAGCCTTTCTATCAGCTCGAATCAGTCTGGCCATTCTACATTGGCCTCTCTCTTCAACAAGGCGTTTCCATCCGCAGAACTGCTGCTCACTGGATGTGCTTTGTTTTAGTTTCTGAATAAACTCTAGAGACTGTTGTGTGTGAAAATCTCAGGAGATCAGTAGTTACAGAAATACTCAAACCAGCCCATCTGGCACCAACAATCATGCCATGGTCGAAATCACTGTGATCACATTTTTTCCCCATTCTGATGGTTGATGATTGAACATTAACTGAAGCTCCTGATCCGTATCTGCATGATTTTATGCATTGCACTGCTGCCACACGATTGGCTGATCAGATAATTGCATTAATAAGTAGGTGTACAGGTGCTCCTAATAAAGTGCTAAGTGAGTGTATGCTTAATTGAACATTGAACAACATACAACAAATTGAATATAAAATAAAACAAATAAAACTAGACAGCACACTTTTTATATAACCGAGAAGAAAAAAATAGTGATAAACAGCAGCAATTCACTAAATATTTTGCTTCTAAAAAGGAAGAGGCTTTGTCTTAAGTGAATTGGTGCATTGTTTATTTGAACTGGTTCATTTACATGAACGGTCTGAATGTACTGGTCCACTAAAATTATTTGGACTTGATTCGGACTTTCTGAATCCTTTATTTTAACCAATTCACTCACATGAGCCCTCTGAATGAACGATTCACTGAAATGTTTTATACATCCCAGTGTCACATATATGAGAGAAAGAGGGCAGTTTGAGAGTTTTTCAAGGTTTTTCTTTTTTATATCTCTAAACTTGTCACAGTGAAGGAGAAAGTGTGCCTCTTTCTCAACCTCACAAGTGTCACAATGACCAAATCTTTCTTCTCTTGTAAGAAGATCACTAATGCCAATGTTTGCTTGAGACTGCCGTTTCTCTCTCTCTCTCTCTCTCTCTCTCTCTCTCTCTCTCTTCCGGCAGTGACGAGAGACCGGATCAGGTACCTTACAATCCACAGACATCCCAGGTGCTTTTAAACAGTTAGCCGTGTCACCAGGGTTGGAGAGTAATGGAATTCATGTAACGGGATTACGTATTTAAAATACAAAATATAAGTAACTGTATTCCACTACAGTTACAGTTTAAATAATTGGTAATTAGAATACAGTTACATTCATAAAGTATTTTTATTACTGAAGAGGTTACTTTGCATTTTATTGTCATTTGTTTCATTTAATATTTAGTCCTTTCAGATTGAAAACATTTATACATATAAATGATGTGATCCAAAGTGCATTTGAACAGTGGTGAAACACTTTCTTATGATGTGTTACATTCATACGAGCAGACAGAGAAGTAAGTTTGAAGTAAGTTTGGAGCAGAAGAAATAGAAATAAACCTTGTGTAAATTGTCAGCTTTAAGCTAAGCTAAAATGCTATTTCTAGCCGTTTTACATGCACGTTACCAGGCACGATCATATTATTTTATCAAGAAAATTCACATTGGATCATAATTTCTTTTTTCTAGTAAGTCCTTTGATATTAGGGGAAAAATCATATTCTTGATAGTAATTTTTGTATTGTTTTCCTGTAAAAATATCTAAAAATCCTTAAAACAAGAACAATTTGATTTATCTTGTTTTAGAAACAACACTGCATAAGATACTTAGGTTTTTCAGAGAATGTATTTTTAACGTGTATTTTGTCTTACTGTACTGGTACAAAAGTAACCCTCCCAACCCTGCGTGTCACTTGTTACTCCAGTTATCTAGCTGCAAAGGGAAAGCATGCATCATAATGGCTGCGTGCTGCTCAGCACCGGCCTTCTCGTCGTAGTCCACCATTTAGGCATAATTGGACACAAACTGGTCTCTGTCTTATGCCAGAATCTATCATGGCCCCACTGCCCTTGTCAGTGCACCGTGGCTTTTAAATTAAAAAATAAATAAAAAAAAAGGGATAACAGGTGCTTTCTAAGATGTCATTACCAGTGTCAGGGTATGTGTGCTTTTGTGTGTGTTTTATTTCATAACTGGTTTGAAGAATTGCCAAAAGGGCTGCCTAGAAAATGAGACCTAATGGTTCCTGAATTTACATCTGTTTATATAGCGCTCTCCCTCTGGGCATCTAGAGGCTGTTAGACCCGGAGCAAGATAAACTGTAACGGCCCATGGCTGTAGTCTGCCGGCCTAGAGACACCGCATAGAACAATGGGCTCCACAGTGGGGGCCAATGTAAGCTACAACTAACGATTGTGTCTCTCTGATCCTTTTGCACTCTGTTGGGAAGCCCACTGATCCTTTTAATGAGCTTAAAGGGACAATTCACCCAAAAAAATTTATATTGTGTCATTATGTCTTTTATGGTGCTTTTTAATCGTTTTTTTTTTTTTTTTTTTTTTTTTTTTTTTTTTTGGCTCAACAGCTTTCGCTGGCATTCACTTTTGTTGTTTGGAAAAGAGTGGCTGGAGAATGGCCAGTTTTACCTGCTACTCTGATTTTTACCAGCCAATTTGATTTATATTTATATATATACATATTAGAGCTATCAAACTTAACACGTTAACGCATGTGATTAATTAAAAAGGTTTAACACATAAATATGTCATATGTCACAGTCATTGTCATATGTCACCAGCTGAGCAAAATTAACTGCCACAGCGCATGAAATACCTGCATTTGGCAGATGCTAATTTCATACCCTGAAAGCATTGCTTTGGTAGCTACTGGTCTCAGATCAGCGATTACTAATGCAATGCTCTTTTCAGTAATTCAGAAATGATACAGGGGTGATTTTCTCAAGAACTTTTGACTAAGTTGGCCTTGTAGACAATTGACAACAAATATTCCTCCTATCAAGTGCTTTGTTCTTGTTCTCCAATGTGAAGTTTTCACTTGCCATTTTATTTAATCTTAAGTCAAGTACCTTTCCCTAAGTAGCACAACAGCACTTATTCTATGCTGCATCAGAATTTATTGCCTTTCATTGCCTCTCAATAAATGGTGTCATCCACTTCATAAAATACGACCGAATCCCTCTGAAGTGAAACTGTTCTGTATTCAGGAAGTATGACACAATGCGAGTGATATTGTTTATTGAGTCGGCATCTGCCCTGTCATGTTGCAGATAAACAAAATGCCATTATGTGAAAATGACAAGTAAAGAGGTATGGTAATATGGTATGATTTTGTCTTGATTGTGCCTGTCTCTTCTCCACTATGAATCGGGTCAAATGGGGGGTTAAAATGCTTTGCTGTACTTACCTGATTACACTGATTCTATTTCTACAGTACATTTTCATTCTACTACATTGATTGTCCCTTTAATTGGAGGCTGTGGTCACTTCATCTGTAATTTGTCAGAAACACTTATTGAAGGAAACGTGTATTGAAGCATTTATTAAAGTAAATTATGCCCATAAGCAACACTTTAAATGGCCCGTTTAAATTGAGCATTTGGTGAGTTCTGTCAGGCTGGGCCATAAGGAGTGGATGTGTGTGTGTGTTTTTGTCTGTTTGGCCAGGGATGCAGTCAGTGGACCAGAGGCAAAAATTTGTTTACTGAAGTGTTATCAGTCAGAGCCCATGTAAACATCTGTCAGCGCCTGCCAACGTCCTGCCAACGTCCTGCAGGTCTAGACCAAACTAGTCTTGCATAGCCAGGCTTTTGACTTGTGGCAAAAAGACTGGTACCCATAACCGCCCACATAGACAGGAAGAGGCTGTCTTACTGACATACAAAGCAATATACATCAATTGCTCAGTGAACAGACTGTAGGCAGACTGTGTCTGATGTTAAGACCAACGTGATCCTCTTCAAGACCACAGAATACCACATCCACAGTCCTCACAATGTCCACCCCCCCAGCTCCTCTTTTCTTTATCACTGTTTTGCAGCACGCCTCTTCTCTTGATGTAAAGACAGAAGAAGAAGAAAGAGTAAAAAAAGAATATTGAGGGATAAAAAAGAGCAGCACAATTGGGTTGTGTTGATGATGCTCTTTGTTCCTTGGTGCACAGTTTCCTCCAGAGCGATTCATCATGATTATCTTGTCGTAGGCAGGTAATGTCACAGGTTGGACCGGGGCTATTTATGGAGCTGCTACTGCTGCCAGTGCTGTGTTTGACAGCAGCCATCCCACTCCAGGCAAGGCACAGATTCTACATGCTGGCAGCTTCAGGACAGAGGGATAGACAGAAGGATCAAAGACAGGGCGAGACAAATAGATACTGTAGATAGATATATAGAGTGAGAGAGAGAGATGCAGAAAACGAGAGAGATTGTTCTACCTGCAGGTGACAGTTGCAGTTAAATGACCCCATGATGCAAACAGTGTCCCTGAAAATTAGCCCTACAAGATGAACATGCAGCCCAGCGGAGATGTCGCCCCGTTGGGTACAAAGTGTGCTGGAGGAAGACAACTCATTCACTCATTGCAATCAGAAAGCTCCTGGGCTCAGTTTTGGATAGTGCCTTGTTTATGATGATAATTTATGAATGGGAGATACGAAGATTGCATGGATATGGAAGTGGGTTTGTAGTAGGGATGGGCGATACTGTAGCTAAACAAATTGTAGCTCTGTAGTTTTCAGCCTTTGGTGATATATAAATAATTATATATTTGCTTTGAAATGGCTTAAAGGGATAGTTCACCCAAAAATGAAAATTCTCTCATTTACTCACCCTCATACCATCTCAGATGTGTATGACTTTCTTTATTCTGCTGAACACAAACAAAGATATTTAGAAGGATATCTCAGCTCTGTAGGTCAACACAATGCAAGTGAATGGTGGCCAGAACTTTGAAGGTCCAAAAAGCATATAAAAGTACAATACGGCTCCAGTGGTTAAATCTATATCTTCAGAAGGGATATGATATCATTTTTTACTATAAATTCTCCTCCCTGCCAAGTATGTGGCGATATGCACGAAGACTGCAAATTGCCAAAGAAAAAGAATGTGGAAATTAAAGTGAAAGTGGAGATTTATAGTAAAAAAAGGACTTAAATATTGAGCTGCTTCTCACCCAAGCCTATCATATCGCTTCTGAATATATGGATTTAACCACTGGAGTCGTACGGATTACTTTTATGCTGCTTATATATATGCTTTTTAGAGCTTCAAAGTTCTGGCTACCACTCACTTGATTGTATGGACCTACAGAGCTGAGATATTCTTCTAAAAATCTTTGTTTAAGCAGAAGAAAGAAATTCAGACACATCTGGGATGGCATGAGGTTGAGTAAATGAGATAATTTTCATTTTTGGGTGAACTAAAATGTTTTAAGAGAAACCATCATTTCAACCAGACAAAGTATATAAAAAAATGTGGCAAAGTATATTAAAATGTAAGTAAAATACAGTAAAACTTTAGTTCAGAATAATCAAAGCATGTTGTTCACACTGTTTTTCACTAAATGAACACAAAGAAGAATGATATTCAATCATTTTAATTCATATATGCACCAATATAACAATTGTAAGGAACATAGTAATAAAAATAATTTGTTTATTAAAACATTTTAATATATATACAGTGCCACGCAGGGACTTGAATACATGAATATTTTTTAAATTGACAGTTTGAACTGATTCACGGAAATTAATTGTACTTACCAACTCTAACAGCGTTTTTTCCTCCTGAAGTTTAAATAAGATACACTTTTAACATCCCTATCTTAACGCTCTCATGCTCGCAAGTGGTAAGACAAAAAAAGGCCACGTGCATGTCCACACTAATCCATTTGACATCAGTTTGACAATCCCTACATCAATTTTCCAAAGCAAGCTGTAATGAAGAGCTTTTTCTAAATACTCGATTTTCCGTGGAAGAAAACGACATTCTAGTGTGGATGAGAGGTGTAAACATAGCGAAATAAAGGTGTTTTCAACCGAAAATGTATTAGCACAGATGTGGCCTTAGTGGTCACATAAAAAGCAATACAATTATTGCAATATTCCCATATTGCTTATTTTAAAATCGTCAGCAAAATCATTGCAAATATTTTGGGAATGTTGCCTGGTCTGTAGGAGTACTTTGTTGGAACGGGTGTTTTTATGTCATGATTTGCTTTTTCTTTGAATATGTGTGTGTGTGTTTTCCATTACCCTACATAAGGTGTGCAGAAGGTGGAATGCGTTTGAAAATTTGATGAAGGTCTGGGTGCCCAAGTGTAGATATCATGGATAAAACCTGCCCTGCATGCTGAATATTGCATATATGATTCTTTTAAAAGCACAAATCCAGCTAGCCATTAACCAAAGAGGAAAAACAGGGCAGAGCTGGCCCAAGGATGAAGCATCAGGCCTTTACGCATGTACTTGTGCATGTACGTGTGCGTCTGCATTTGAAAGAAAAAGAGATGGGGAGATTGTGTTACAACATACATTTGTGAGAGTGCTGTATGAGCGTGCATTAATATACTTACTTTTGACCTCTTTCTCTCTGCATATCCTGTGTTTGTGCTGGTTCATCATCCTCTGTGATTTTTGGCTTTTTGATGATGTGCTTTAAATTGGTAGACTGTTTCTACATACGTCTGCTTGAATCTCAATGGGACAGCCAATGGAGGCAACATTGTCTTATAAATATGGATTGTGTCGGCTGGCGCGTTTTTCCCTCAGATTCCAACTCAGATAGTATGACATATGACCACTTGAAAAGCCTCCGCCCGCTATAAATCTGTCCCAGCCTTTGGCCCTGATGGAAATTAATTAATATTAATATTTATGGCATCGTGACAGTTCTTTCCTCCTTGCAAGAATTCAAATCTCTCTCCTCAGTGGGTAATGAACAAAGCTAAGTAGGAGAGACTACTGTTCATTTTTCTCTGCCCAGGACACTTACTCTGTCAGGGAATGTACTTAGCAAACAGAGCAGGATATCATTATGTTGTAGCCTGTGTTTTCACCCCCCTCACTCCTCCCCCAATCTCTCTTGGATCCCAGTCTGTTTTGGCAGCTCCAGCAACTGGACTGGAGTTGATCTGTGAATGTGTTTATCTCTGCTTGACCCTGCCTCTCGAGAAGAGATTTGTCCTACACCACTCACACCTTCCCTTGACCTTGGCTGCCGGGACCATTAATTACGTGGCCTGTGCGGCAATCAGCGTTCGCATCAGCACTTAGACAAAGGACACACACATGCCAAGATAAACAGAGGCATTTGGTTCGCTCTTCTCGCTGGGTCAAACGCCCATTTAAAAAATCTAAAGCAGCTCATTATCAACAAAGTGCTGTGATTTAGGTGGGCATAGATAGTCGCCACTTAACTCATTATTAATTATTTTCAAATTACGTAGACATTCATTATGGTACTAAACTACTACATATTACATTATTTCTGATAATCTAGTGTGGCTAGTTGTCATACTTTCTACTCCAGTGAAAATTTCTCAGGGTAGGTGAGTCAATTACTGTATAGGCACAAACCTAAGTACTGTCTAGAAAAGAAGCTACTGAACATTTCCATCATTATTGCCCAGGAAACAATGATGATTTTTTTTTCATATTGGGGCATGTTGTCACAATGAAACCTGCCATTAAACAGCTTATTATAGTAGGCCTTTCTGAAAAAAAATATATATATATAAAAAAATAATAATAATTAGTAAAACAAACAAATTTAAACAGTAAAAATGTAAAAGGTAATTCACAAAAATATAAAAATATATGTTTTGGCCATCACATACTGTAATTGATAAAGTAAACTAAACACATGTGATAACTTGCCCTGACATAAAATTTACTGTATGAAAAATACCCTCGTCGTAAGAATACAGTTCAACCTGTGAAAATCTACCTTCCTTAAATTGTTGACCCTTGTCTGAATGTATGCCAGTGTGGTTTTATTGTGCTTGTTTACCTAAAAGCTATAGCAAAATATGATGATATTTAAATTTTAGTCACAAAAATAATACTAATTTAAAGGGACAGTTCAACCAAAAAGGAAACTTCTGTAATCATTTAGTCACCCTTATGTTGTTCCAAACCCTTAGAGGAGGAGATATATCGGTTTTACCGATCAATCTGTGCCGAGAGTTGGTATTTCGAACTATTGGTTATCGGCAAAAATCTATGCCGATAGTTGCCGATAGCTTTTTTTATTCCTCCGTGTTCCTCTGATAATTATGTTCTTTTTTTTTTTTTTTTTTTATTGAATCGAGGGCATGTAAAGAAAAATGCGACTGTATGTAACTATAATTTCAAAATATGAGCCCCCGTTGTGTTTCAGGCTTGTTTAGTGTTAAGTCCCACATTATGCACTCAATCTTCTTTTTTTTCAGATTTTCATTGGGATTTTGGTTGACAAATAAACAACATGTAGGATTTTTGGACTCCAAGTTAAAAATGAATAAAATCCCAGATATTTCAATCACAATTCCAAAAAGAAAATGTTCTATGAATCACTAAAAAAAATAAAAAATTAAAAATCACTAAAAAAAACCCCACTATCTGTCAACCTAGGGCTGGGCAATAAAACAATATAGATATTTATCAAAAAAAATAAAAATAAAAAAATAAATAAAAATTTGATATTGATGATAAACTTTTAAGTAATTTTCGATATTTAGCCTATGTTCTACATCTAGACGTCGGATCAGGTATGTGTCGCTAAAGACGCAAGCAGTCCAGCAAAGTTATACACACAACTAGCTAACTGAATCACAGTCATGAAATCAGCTGGTTAGGAAGTATAATGCCTGTTAGCAGGCAGCCCTGCTGCTATGGAAACCGGTAATGAGGCCAGATGAGGCTTGGTAGTCGTTAGCTAGCAGCTAGCTATCCGGCTTATATGACATCTTTGTGTACCAAACAAGAAACATTCGAACACAACAACTCCGAAATCAACACCATTGCTGTTTATTTATGTACTATTTAGTTTAAAAAAATCATGAAAGAGGTCACACCTTATGTGGAATTAAATCCTAAACCGAATATACTTTAAATGTAGATTACCCTCTGGAGTTTACTTGTAAACAAACAAGTTGTGTTTAATTTATTCTTGAGGTCTAACAAACATGTGGAATGCAGTTCCGCACCCATTAAAGGAATAGTTCACCCAAAAATGAAAATTCTCTCATTATTCACTTACCCTGATGCCATCCCAGATATGTATGACTGTCTTTCTTCAGCAGAACACAAATGAAGATTTTTAGAAGAAGATAGAGCTCTGTCAGGTCCTTATAATGCAAGTAAATGGGTGCCAGCACTTTGACAGTCCAAAAGTCACATTTAGGCAGCATAAAAGTAATCCATGTGACCCCAGTCGATCAGTGAATGTCTTCTGAAGCGAATTGATAGGTTTACATAAGAAACAAGTCGACAATTAAAACGTTTTTAACTTTAAATCAGAGCTTCCAACCAGGGCTCCGATGCTGTTTGAAATGGCCAAACTCTCGCGTTATGTTTGTTCTTCTGTTGTAAATAAGCACCACTTCCGAATTCTCGCATGAACTTGCCGACACATTTATTTCACGCTACAGCTATGTAATGCGTCAACTGCTGGCAGGAAGCACTTTTTAAAAGTTAATAAAGTTTTAATTATCAATTTATTTTTTACACAAACTATCGATTTGCTTCAGAAGACATTCACTGATCGACCATCAAAGTGCTGGTGCCCGTGTACTTTCATTTAAAGGACCTGACAGAGCTCTATCTTCTTCTCAAAATCTTCATTTGTGTTCTGCTGAAGAAAGACAGTCATACACATCTGGGATGACATCAGGGTAAGTGAATAATGAGAGAATTTTCATTTTTGGGTGAACTATTCTTTTAATGGTATGAAATGTATATCGTGATAAATATCGACTGTGTATTCCCTGTGTGACAACTAGCCCCTTTTCACTTCTGTTTTACTGGAAATCATTTAGCATTATCATTGCACAAATTGCCAAAATACATATTGTTTTATTGTGTCAAAGTCATCAATTATGTTTTAGAGTTTTAACAAAGCTAAAAATAATCTTTCCAAAAAAAAAAAACCAAATAATTAAAAAAAATAAATAAATAACTGGAAATTGTGTACCCCCGATGGTACATCTACTCTTCTGTTTGGGAATGACTGACTGATGGTATATATATATATATATATATATATACAAAGTGACTTACAAGATATATGACAAGGACAATATCTTTGGAAAAACTGGGGTTAAATACCTTGCTCAAGGGCACAATCGTGATAGATCACCCCCTCTTGTGTTTGAACCTACAACCTTTTGGTTACCATCCTAGATCTTTAACGATTATAGTGCCATATCGTTTAGCTTTTGGGAGCATAAGTTCAACATAACAGAACACTCATATGACTGGAACAATAAGATGGACCTTACAGTGTATTGTACATAGATGACATTGTGACTTTGTTATTTATGATAGTTTGAGCGAGTGAAAGAGTATGTGGTGCAGAGTAGTTCTAGTAGTCAAACATTGTTCTATGGGTTCAACGGGGAAATGGAACACAGCGGATGAATAATTCGTCCTTTTGGGGCATCACACAATTCACATTGTCAGAATCTCATTCTTCCATCCTATTTCTTTTCAAATAATTGTGAACGCATTGACGCACACGTTAAATGGTGCCTTTATGTGACAGAGGGATAGTTGCTTTACCGTAATGTTCAGTTCCTCAACCACACCTTTTTATCCTTCAAGCTTGAAGAGTGTGCTTGATCAAAATCAAAAACTTTAAACAAAACAAAAAAATTCCATTCTTACCTCCTGGCTTCAAATTGAATGTACAAACCACATGCTAAAATCAAAACACTTAAAACAAGCCATAAAATATAAATGTAGCACTTTAACAGCATGCATTTTGGTCCATTTTATTATTTTTCTTTAATAATGTGAGCAGATATAATAACTGCTATATAGACAATCACTTCTCTCACATCATTTACCATATCATGCATTCTTTCCATGCATCCAGTGGATCATTTTACAGATATTCAGTAAAAGCCAATTTGTTGTGTGAGTTTTTTTGAATGCTAAAAGCCTTTGCGAATTGGATAATGATTATTGTGATAGCCATCATTTTTCCAACACTGTTCTATCAGTGGATTTGTGTGACAGAGCCATTAATGTAAAACTGTTTACTTTAAACCGAGGTGAAGGCAAACACCTTTCAGATAAATAGCTGTCTCTGTCGCTTGCCCTTCTGTACTCCGTTTCCTCCTTTTTTAACCTTCTTCTGTATGGACACGGAGCCTTGAAGAAAGATTGGTTATAAGACAGGCACTAAGTAGGAGGCTGGAGCCTGTTAATTTAAGAATGAGGGCCATTTACTAATGTCAAGCCTCCCTCGGTGCTTATTGTCACATCCCAGGGTTTGAGCTCTCAGACAGAGAGATGCTGAGAGCAATTCAGGGATGAGAAATTACACGTTCAGTTCATAAATATGATTGCATATCCTTATATTCTCAGTGATTGCAGCAGATGGGGCCAAAATAAGCTTAGAGTGATACATGATTGAATACCAAAAATGGCACAAAGCTAAAGATATTATACTGAGTATTTATTTATTCACAGGGGAATTGTGTTTGCTAATAGCATGGTTTATTTGCATGCACTGTCTGCATTTTGTGAGCTTTTGTTTTGTCTGATTCACAAACACAAAGCTCATGTGAAGAAATTTTGCATTCTGCTATGCATCAAATTTTAAGTTTGGTGATCTCTGACCTGCAAATTCAGATGATGAGAATGGACACATGACCGATCAGATGGACACATGACCGATAGAAGATCAAAATATCACACACTGAGCTCACACATTTTAAAGTGGCATGTTTTTATTGTTGCAGGATAGTAAGGAGATGGTATATTTTAATATTTTGAATATAATATTATTTGTTGTTTGCGATTTATTATTTATTAAAAACAGAAATCCTCGAGCTGGACCTGATATACTGTCTAAAATTGACAGCAGCTTTATGCAAATCGGGTAACAATGCAAACGCAACCAAACATTTTGTGCCGAATGTAATTTGCACACCAATGTTTGGTCTTGTAAATGCCCAGTATTTTTGTATATTTGCAGGTACTTGCTCAGTTAAAACTTTCTATTCCATCATTTCATTTGATCATGATTTGGTGAATAGAAAATGTAGACTGACATGCTATTTGCCATGCCAGGCAAATAGCACTTATTTTATGAATAAGGCTTACAGGCTAATGATCCTTATTTATAGTTGTGGCCAAACATATTGGCACCCTTGGTAAATATGAGAAAAGAAGGATGTGAAAAATATATCCTTATTGTTTATCCTTTAGGTCTTTCATTCAAAATATTCACAAAAATCTATCCTCAAATAAATATCAAACAATTCCAAACACAACACAAGTTTGATCAAAAAACAAATATTTTTTCAAATATATGTGCGATACAATTATTGGCACCCTTGTATTCAATACTTTGTGCAACCTCACTTTGCCAAGGTAACAGCTCTAGAGTCTTCTCCTATAATGCCTAACAGTGTTGGGTAATGTTACTTTTAAAAGTAACTCGTTAGAATATTGCGTTACTCCTTAAAATTAACTTAATTTATTAAAAAGTTTAACTTTTGCGTTACTTTTGCGTTACTTTTTTCTCACAGCCACTTTCTCTTCTGCTATGCTATGCATTCCATACAAATAAGCCATGCATTGCATACAAGAGATATTACAGGTCATGCTAGCTACTGTACAACACTCATGTCAAAACAACATGGTAAACAAACAGATATTTAGAAAGTAGATCTTCATGTAATATTTATAATAAAGAATCAATAACATTGGTAGCTCAGCGAGTAAAGACGCTGACTACTGCCCCTGGAGTTGCAAGTTTGAATCCAGGGCATGCTGAGTGATTCCTGCCAGGTCTCCTAAGCAACCAAATTGGCCCGGTTGCAAGGGAGGGTAGAGTCACATTGGGGTAACCTCCTCGTGGTCACTAAAATGTGGTTCTCGCTCTCGGGGTGCGTGGTGAGTTGTGCGTGGATGCTGCGGAGAATAGAGTGAAGCCTCCACACGCGCTATGTCTCCTTGGTAAGCTCAACAAGCAACGTGATAAGATGCGTGGACTGACGGTCTCAGACATGGAGGCAACTGTGGTTCGTCCTCCACCACTCGGATTGAGGCGAGTCACTACGCCACCACGAGGACTTAGAGTGCATTGGGAATTGGGCATTCCAAATTGGATTGAAAAAAAGAAAAGAATAAATAACATGAATATGCATTATTTGTTTTTCCATCAACATGGCAGCCAGTATGAATAATGAAGAATAACCACTGTCTTACCTAAAGCAGCAAAGTCCAACACTTGAACCTGCATCATATACACTATATTGCCAAAAGTATTCGCTCACCCATCCAAATAATTGAATTCAGGTGTTCCAATCACTTCCATGGCCACAGGTGTATAAAATGAAGCACCTAGGCATGCAGACTGCTTCTACAAACATTTGTGAAAGAATGGGCCGCTCTCAGGAGCTGAATTCCAGCTTGGTACTGTGATAAGATGCCACCTGTGCAACAAGTCCAGTCGTGAAATTTCCTCGCTACTAAATATTCCACAGTCAACTGTCAGTGGTATTATAACAAAGAGGAAGCGATTGGGAATGACAGCTACTCAGCAACGAAGTGGTAGGCCATGTAAAATGACAGAGCGGGGTCAGCAGATGCTGAGGCGCATAGTGTGCAGAGGTCGCCAACTTTCTGCAGAGTCAATCGCTACAGACCTCCAAAGTTCATGTGGCCTTCAGATTAGCTCAAGAACAGTGCGTAGAGAGCTTCATGGAATGGGTTTCCATGGCCGAGCAACTGCATCCAAGCCATACATCACCAAGTGCAATGCAAAGCGTCGGATGCAGTGGTGTAAAGCACGCCGCCACTGGACTCTAGAGCAGTGGAGATGCGTTCTCTGGAGTGACGAATCACGCTTCTCCATCTGGCAATCTGATGGACGAGTCTGGGTTTGGCGGTTGCCAGGAAAACGGTACTTGTCTGACTGCATTGTGCCAACTATGAAGATTGGTGGAGGGGGGATTATGGTGTGGGGTTGTTTTTCAGGAGCTGGGCTTGGCCCCTTAGTTCCAGTGAAAGGAACTCTGAATGCTTCAGCATACCAAGAGATTTTGGACAATTCCATGCTCCCAACTTTGTGGGAACAGTTTGGGGATGGCCCCTTCCTGTTCCAACATGACTGCACACCAGTGCACAAAGCAAGGTCCCTAAAGACATGGATGAGCGAGTTTGGTGTGGAAGAACTTGACTGGCCTGCACAGAGTCCTGACCTCAACCCGGTAGAGCACCTTTGGGATGAATTAGAGCGAAGACTGCGAGCCAGGCCTTCTCGTCCAACATCAGTGTCTGACCTCACAAATGCACTTCTGGAAGAATGGTCAAAAATTCCCATAAACACACTCCTAAACCTTGTGGAAAGCCTTCCCAGAAGAGTTGAAGCTGTTAAGGGTGGGCCGACGTCATATTAAACCCTATGGATTAAGAATGGGATGTCGCTTAAGTTCATATGCATCTAAAGGCAGGTGAGCGATTACTTTTGGCAATATAGTGTATGTCATCATATGGAGAGACTGGTGTTGGCCCACCTGAAGGACATCACTGGACCCTTTCTAGATCCCCTTCAATTTTGCTTATCGAGCTAGCAGGTCTGTGGATTCAACATGGGATTGCATCATATCCTGCAACATCTGGACAGACCAGGGACATATGCAAGGATCCTTTTTGTGGACTTCAGTTTGGCTATCAACACCATCATCCCAGCTATACTCCAGACTAAACTACACCAACTCTCTGTTCCCACGTCTATCTGTCAGTGGATTACTAGCTTTCTGATGGACAGGCAGCAGCTTGTGAGATAGGGGAAATTCACTTCCAGCATCTGTACAATCAGCATTGTTGCCCCCCAAGGATGTGTGCACTTCCCACTACTCTTCTCCCTGTACACAAATGACTGCATCACCAAGGACTCCTCTGTCAAGCTCCTGAAGTTTGCAGATGACACCACTGTCATCGGCCTCATCCAAGATGATGATGAGTCTGCATATAGAAGGGAGGTTGAACAGCTGGGTGTCTGGTGCAGTCAAAACAACCTGGAGCTGAACACGCTCAAAACTGATATTTCATATAACTGATATACTCAGTATTTTGAATTAAACATCAAAAGAATAAACAACAAAGACATATTTTTCACAGCCTTCTTTGCTCATATTTACCAAGGGTGCCAGTATTTTTGGCCAATATTGTACATACTGTACACTGTAAACCCTAATGTTGTCATTGCTGGTAAAATCAAGTTGTCTTAAACATTACTTGAAATGTCCAGTTTTGGGTTCATAACTCAAATATCTAAGTTTCTTGAACTTATTTTTCTTAAAAATCCATAAACTTAAGTTTTAAGTGTTAATAACTCAAACTATTGAGTACAAAATTTAGGCTCTTGGGAGTACCCACAATGTCTTGTGCTTGAATTATTTAATTATGTTTCCTTGGTCAAAGGAAACATATGGGGGCATTTAAAATGTTGTTATTAACAATTCATAGAGGTTTTTGCTCATTATTTAGTATTATTTATGTTGTTTTGTTGCAAATAGTTGTTTGGTGTGATGTCACCATTAGCTGTCATCTCAGTTCTTCTTGTGCATGTGCAACTGAAGTACAGGCATAAATGGTATGCATTTCAGTGGAGAAATCAGTTTATTTAATAATTGACCTAGACTAAGTTTTAATCTTCATTATTTAAGCTGTTCTTGCATGATCTAAATTTAAGTCTATTCAATTAAAATTATTAAGTTGAAACAACAACATTTAAATAGCAAATCTGAGTTAATTCTACTCTCATCTAGTTAACTTAAATAGTTAAGTTTACTCTATATGAACACAAACTTAACTCAGAATCAGAATCAGCTTTATTGCCAAGTATGCTTACACATAAAAGGAATTTGTCTTGGTGACAGGAGCTTCCAGTGTACAACAATACAAAAACAATACAAAAACAGCAGCAAGACATAACTAACTTAATTACAGTTTTAGAAATGCTATTACTCTACTCAACTGATTGAGTAAACTCATTCCCTCAACTGAATAGAAAGTGGCTTTTTTGCACTGAAAATAATGAAAACTTAACTCAGAAATGGCGCAGTGCTATTTCATCACATTTAGCGCCTGTTAAATTGGATTGTTGGTGGTTAGTGAAAAAGATGCTGGTTTTTGCACTAAAATAACAGCAGACATAGACCTGGACTGCTGGATGCTGGGCTTTGGAAGAGAGGATATATTTCATTTTATTTTTCCATTTGCTTGAGTTCCCAGAGTACTGCGGCCATCTTCAAAGCAATTGTTCCTCTCTGTTTTTCCAGCATGTGCTATATTCCTTTCACTGACCCCGGGGAGAGCGCTTCCTGCATTAACTTTGCAAACACATTCGGGTATAGCCACCAGGGCCACTCGCAAATTGAATTCTTTTTTATCTCTTTAAAGGAGGGACAGGAGGGAAATAACTAAATAGCCCTGTTACAAGCCAGTGTCTGTGGCAACATTAGTCCTTGTAGCTAGAGCAAATTGACTTAAATGGATCAAGCCCAATTTGGTGAAGGTCACACAGCAGGTCAGGAGATATACCTGAAGCCACAGCTATACCTGGATGAAATCATCTCAGCAAGTTTTTTTATGTTTGATTTAATTGCATAAGGGTTTTGTTTTCTCTTTTAAAGCTTGCTCGGAAAAGTGTCCCTACAGCCCAGTTTTTGGATATAGTGCTGATAACTGGAATGAGCACGCTTTTAACTTGAAGTGCGATTTTGTAATTTTTCATTGCTTCCAAAAGCTTGAAGGTTCATCTCAGTACAGAGAGGTTCTGGTGAGGTTGATTCATGCACTCTAGCCTGAAGGCAGTGGTGTCAGAATCCATCTCTTCTATCCTTTCAGTTCCACACATAACTATAAAATGCACCTCATTCGGAATACAAGCACGGGAATGGTTGTCATCTCTTGGAGACGACACTGCTCAACCATGAATCAACGATTATAGCTTGTTGCTACGTGTCAGTTTCTTTTAAAGCCTTTAGGAAGAGTTGGCATATCTTCACAAGAACTGCTTTTAATTGATCCGCTAGGGGCTCTCCACACTGTCAAAGACATTATAAGTAGTATTACGAACATACTGATGGGGGCCCCCACACAATTTTTTGCTTAGGGCCCCCAATAGGCTAGGACCAGCACAGCTCATGCGATCCCAGAAGTATATGACTTTCTTTCTTCTGCTGTACACAAACAAAGTTTTTAGAAAAATATCTCAGCCCTTACTTGGGTACATACAATGCAAATGAATGGTGGCTAGAACTTTGAAGGTCCAAAAAGCATATAAAGGCAGCATAAAACTAATCCATATGACTCCAGTGGTTTAATCCATGTCTTCTGATGTGATATGATAGGTGTGGGTATGAAACAGATAAAATATTTAAGTCCTCCACTTTCACTCTCACTTTCACATTCTTCTTCTTTTGTTTTTGGCAATTTGTATTTTGTCCTTATCGCCAACTACTGGGCTGGGAGTAGAATATATAGAAAAAAGGACTTAAATATTGATCTGTTTCTCACCCACACCTGTCATATCGCCTTTGAAGATATGGAGTTAACAACTGCAGTCATGTGGATTACTTTTATGCTGCCGTTATATGCTTTTTTGGGCCATTAAAGTTCTATACACCATTCACTTGCATTGTATGGACCTACAGAGCTGAGATATTCTTCTAAAAATCTTCGTTTGTGTTCAGCAAAAGAAAAAAAAGTTGTACATATCTGGGATGGCATGAGGGTGAGTAAATGATGAGAGAATTTTCATTTTTGGGTGCACTTATAGGAGTCATATGGACCACTTTTAAGATACATTTACAGTGCTTTTTGGTACTTTTGGAGCTTGACAGCCCCAGTTCTCATTTATTTTCAATATAGTGGAAAAGAGCAGCCAGAATATTCTTCAAAAATTAACTTCTTGTGTTTCAGAGAAGGAAGAAAGCAAAACGGGTTTGGAATGACATGAATGCGAGTAAATGATGATAGAGTTTACTAAACCTTTAAGAAGAGTTCTATACAAGAACTGCTTTAAATGTGCTTTAATGTTGGTGGGAGGCTTGAGGAGGCTTGAGTCTTTTTGAAGGTATCAAGGTCTTGTGCAAGCACAGAGAAAGGTGCAAAAAGAGTTGCTTGACAGGTGACATGAAGGCGCTGTCCTGGATGTTTGGGTGCGTGGTGTCATTTTGTCACAGACGCAGAAAAGCCTTCCAAAACCTGCCTTCAGCATCCACCACGGTCTTGTCAGCCTGTCTCTCTCTTTGACGTGGCAAAACCAGCTGTGCAGACGACAGGTGATTAAAGTGTCAACATTTCTGATAGGCAGACAGAAGAGAAGGGGGCCAGCTTGCATTTGATTTCCCTCAGCCCCTAACCGCATTAACTACAGTGTACACATACGTATGCATGTAAACCTGTAGCATATGCTGTCAATCCCGGCCCTCAAACCAGCCTAAGATGGTTTGGTCTTAAGTGGTGTAATATGAACAAGCTTTTTCCTGCCTGACCAAGCTGCTGCTCAGCTAGTTTAGTTGTTGAAGTTGGTCTGTGCTTACCGAAATTCGAATCATGCCCCAAAGTGGCTTATATTGGAAGTGTTGTTGAATGTATGGGCATGTGTGAGCATTTCCATTTGAAATGTCCACAAAGTGGCGCCAAAAGCAAGTTGTATTTTCAGTTATATATGATGTAATTATACAGTGCATTCAGAAAGTATTCAGACCCCTTCATTTTTTTTTTTTTCACATTTTGTTTTGTTGCAGCCTTATGCTAAAATGCTTTAAATAAAAAAAATCCTTCACATAAATCTACACTCCATACCCCATAATGACAAAGCAAAAACCAGATTTTTGATAACTTTGCAAATTTATTAAAAAGAAAAAACTGAAATATCACACTGACAAAAGTATTCAGACCCTTAACTCAGTTAACTCTTTTTGGGTATGATGTGACAAGCTTTGCACACCTGGATTTGGGGATTTTCTGCCATTCTTCACTGCAGATCCTCTCAAGCTCTGTCATGTTGGATGGGGACCGTCGGTGGACAGCCATTTTCAGGTCTCTCCAGAGATGTTCGATTGGGTTCCAGTCTGGGCTCTGGCTGGGCCACTCAAGGACATTCACAGAGTTGTCCCTAAGCCACTCTTGCATTTTCTTGGCTGTGTGCTTAGGGTCATTGTTCTGTTGAAAGGTGAACCTTCAGCCCAGTCTGAGGTCCAGAGCGCTCTGGACCAGGTTTTCATTAAGGATATCTCTATATTTTGCTGCGTTCAGCTTTCCTTCATTCCTGACCAGTCCCCCAGTCCCTGCCGCTGAAAAACACCACCACAGCATGATGCTACCACCACCATGCTTCAACGTTAGGATGGCATTGCACAGTTGATGAGCAGTGCCTGGTTTCCTTCAGACATGATGCTTGGAATTTAGGCCAAACAGTTCAATCTTCGTTTCATCAGACCAGAGAATCTTATTTCTCACAGTCTGAGAGTCCTTAAGGTGCTTTTTGTTTGTTTTGACTTTATTGTCTGTTCAGATTTCCTGGACAGAAATTAATCTTTGACACTGGCATAAAAAATACATCTTATCAGACAATACTATACATCCACTAACATACCACATAATAAAGAACATGGAACACACATTAGTCCCCATTAAAAAACATACATAAAACTAGTGAATACAGTTCAATATATATATGTATATGCATGTATACACATGCACATATATACTAACATATGCATACACATGCATACACGCATACACACACCTACCCATATAAATATATAGTACCTCAATTAAGAATTTGGTTTAAAACAGTCACCGCCAATGGAGCAATGATCTTTTATATATGTTCTTTTTAGCCAGCAGTATATGCAGCCTGCGCCCCGAAGGGAGGGCCACAAAACAGGAATGGAGGGGATGGGTCTGGTCTGAATGTACTGCAATTGCCTTTTTTTCCATGAAGTATGAAAACAGCTCTTACAATGTACTATGTTTCTGGCCTGTGATCTTATTTGCTTCATTAATTACTCATATTTATGTATTTTTCTGTCTCATTGTTAAATTGCCATACCACGAAACAATGTTAAATGTTAAAATACTTTCGATCATCGATCTGTAAACAATGGTTAGGACCCTCCTATCGATACTAAAATTTCTTAATTTCCTGAGTAGACATAAATGCTGTCTTGTTTTCTCATGTATATGATCCACATTTTCCTGGAATGTGAATTTGTCATCAATGATTGTACCTAAATATTTAAAATTTGAAACTTGCTCTAACTTTACACCTTTTATAATAACTTGTTAATATGAAATGCCAGCCGTACCTGTCCTATTTTGATTCCCACAGCATAATTCCTTTGTCTTCTCAATGTTCAATTGTAGATGACTGTTATCAAACCACTGTACAAGACTTTTAATATACTCAAAATAAGTTGAACTATTCATGTCTGTTTGGCAAGAAATTAAAATATAAATAAACAGAAAAAAGCAGAGGTGATAATACACATCCCTGTGGTAACCCTGAATTTAAGACTATGAGACTTCGTTAACAAAGACGCGTTGGGGCCTATTTCTTAAAAATTTCTCAATCCATAAAATTAACCAACTACATACACTTAAACCTTGCAATCTTTCTTTTAAAATTTGTGGTTGTACAGTATTAAATGCTGATGTGAAATCCATAAAAATAATTCTGACATGATGCAGGGCCTTATGTAATAAGGTCAGGGAGGCATCCACCATGCTCCGATTGGGCATATAAGCAAATTGTAATGGATCAACAGAGCCATTAATTTGTGCTAACAGTTCTTTACATAATATATACTCCAGGCACTTGCACAGAACAGATGTAAGGGCAATTGGGCGAAGGTCTTTAAAAGCTCTGGCATGAGGTGTTTTAGGTACTGGAATAACAGTAGTGCTTTTCCATGCTACTGGTACAAAACAATCATCTATAAAGACCTGAAACAGCCTAGTACATACATGCCCAAGTTGTTCTGCACACTCTTTTAGGACAATGCCCTTAAAGCTATCTGGACCAGTAGCCTTACTGGTTTAATTCTACGGAGCACTTTGATAACCTCCCCTACCTCTATTCTCATAGGTTCAGATTCTGTCAGAGTATCATTATTCACAACACCTGCAGTATTGTCAAATCATGAATAAAAAAAGATTTAAATTATTTACAAAGCTATGGGGTTCATCATCAAACAGTTGTACCCATTTCTGTTGTCTGCCCATCATTGTATTTAATCCCCTCCATGCATCTCTGACATCACCGGTTTTAAATTCCTTCTCAACTTTCCCTTTATACTGTATTTGCGCCTCCTTTATCTTCCGTTTAACTTCTTTATTTAGCTCTTTTACCTTGTGTGTCTCATTCCTTAAAAAAGCCATTCTCTTCTTATTTAAAGATCGTTTAAGATCAGGGTTGGTTGTTTCTGAATGTTCTATCATTTTTTGTTTGAACCACCGCCTCTGCACAAAAATTAATGTAACTGGTAATTGTGTTATTCAACGACTCATGATCACTGCAGCAATTAAAATCATTGAAAAACAAATCCCAATCAGTGCTCTCAAAACAGTCTCTGAGGTTTTCAATTGAGTCTTTAGTCCATGACTGAACCTGCTGGATGACAGTGTAGATTGATGCGAAAAAAAATAAAATAATTTAAAGCATTTTAGCATAAGGCTGCAACATAACAAAATGTGAAAAAAAAAAGAGGGATCTGAATACTTTCTGAATGCACTGTATAATAAAAGAAGAGAAAAACACACTGCTACACATTCTTTCACACAATTTAATAGATTAAGCAACGTTTCAACTCAAACCCCAACCCTAAACATAAAAATGTCTGATGGGTATGGCGCTTGTCAGTAATTCCAACATGATCACATGGAAAGTCGGCTTGTTATTTACGATAGTTCCGGTACCCTAGGATTGGCCACATGATGCCGACTCAATGACAAGTGCAATCTCCTATCAGACATTTTTGCATTGGCTCCAGTGTGTTTACCTTCCCCTGTGGCGTGACCAGAAGCACGTTGCGTCAGCAGCATGGGAGACCCGAGTTACAGCCTGTAAAGCTGAAAACAACTCGCTTCACAACTCACTTTTGGCGCTCCTCAATGGACATTTCACCTGGAAAATGGAGCTCACAAGTTTCTTATTCGCCCAACAACACTTACTACTTTGGCCTCTGGGGGCAGTGTTTCACATTTGGCTAGGCACAGACCAATTTTAGCTAAAGAAAAGTCAACCTACTGTTTCCGATTTCACTGTGAGATTCCAGGGTAGTCGCACTTTTGGAAGCACCGTTGCCGATTTCCTGTTTAATTATATTTGGTGTTCAACTGGTTTAGCTGGTCACCCAGCTGGTCTCCGAGCCTTACCAACTGAAAAGTGCCAGACACACACACACACACACACAAAAAAAAAAACTCTAAAACCAATAAACAGACCAGCCTGACCAGGCTGGAAGACCACCCAAGACCATCCAACCATCTTAGGCTGGTTTAAGATGTTTCATTTAGCAGGGGTTGCCAATTGTGCAATGAATAGGTTGTGTGATACTACCAGAACAGTCTAAGATCGGTGACAAGGTCAGTCACTGTGGTAAATTGAGAAAGCTGCCGAACAGCTCAATGCCTTGGGGGACTCGATTGCACCCACTAGCCTTATTAAAGAGTCCATAGCCTCAGGGCCACATCTCTATATGTCACTGCAAACTGTTTGGCTTGTGCACTGTAGGTTCAACTCTTGTTGATTTTCAGCAACATATTACAGGAAGTTGCCTCTTTGGAAATTGCAAAGATTGGGAAAGTAGCTGGGGGGATTTGAGAGGCTATCACAAAGCATGGACACAATGTCCTATGCCTTGAGACATCTCCTAGCCAGAGTCATTACAAGCATTCGCTTGTTTTCAGGGTTAACATCCCAGAACGCATTTTCCAGCATTTTTTTAATGTTATTTTTATGTTATCTCTACAAGCTGATTATCCTGTAGCGTGAGGGTTTCTTATTGCTCTATTATTCATTTCAAAGTCATCACATAACAAATACATCGCAGTGAGACAAATTAATAACGTTATGACCAAAGCCGAATAATTTATATGCATGCAATCACGCTCTGCTCTGGCGCCCATCATCGCCGATCCATTCAGATGTAGACTGGCTTTGTTTTTCAGGCATGACACTGCACAACCTCTTTATCAGTCCTTCATCTAGAAATCATCCAACATAATAAATAAAATAAAACAACACTATATCTCTCGCTTTCAGATTTTCACAGCTAGAGTCCATTCGTTTGTTTACCATTGGTATGCATAAGCAAGGAGAATGGATGTAGGCCGGTCGCTGTTTCTTGATACAGTTTTTCTTAATTTCTCCCTCTGTTGTGCTTTGTGTTTTTTCTCATGTACAAGTAGGAATATGAATTCCTTTGAAATATGAGGGAAATTGACTTTGGTGCACCATAAATCCTTTTTGAAGGTGATTCTTTTGGGAGGCAATATTGTTATTTGTTCTCTACAAAAAAACTCTGCCCACCCACCCCTATCACTGTGTTTCAGCCTACAGTATGTGAGCCCAGAAATCTTACTGCTCAGAGGTTGTTCTTTCGTAGCTCACAAGACTTAATTGAGTGGTCAGTAATGCCTATTTTCAAATATACAGTGTATATATATATATACATATGTATATTAGGGGTGTAACGGTACACAGAAGTCACAGTTCGGTACGTACCTCAGTTTTGTGGTCACGGTTCGATACCAGTTTGGTACAACAGGAAAAAGCAACAAATTCCAAATGCTAGGTTTCTTTTCATTTATTTTGAACAGAGAGTAGTGCAAATTACAGTTTGTTCCACCTAGCGGCATTTAGTCCCCCCTGAAGTAGTTGGTACAGTACAGCCTCCTTTAGTGTATTAAGCACTAAGCAGTAAACAGAATGCACTCTCGCATAGGTAATATTTTTTTGTAGGGCTGATAAAAAACAAAAGGTATTTGGTCACAATCAGCTACAAAACTGAAAAGCTCTTGTGTTATAAAAGTACAAAATAAATAGAATAATGAAAAATAAAACTTAGGAGGAGTGTTACAATTTGTTCCACTTAAACTATATTGAAACATTCAAAGCTTAAGCCCAACCCTCCCAAAAAGACAGAAAAACAAACCACCCTTGCTAGTAGGGAGGTACTGAGGTAGCAGGCCAGATACAGCCAGGTAGTATTTGTCAACTGGTAACTTCATTATAAAAATCTGAACTCGCCATTCTTGTTTTGGGTTGGTGCATAGATGGTCTCTTCTTCTTCTACTCTTTATCCTGTTGTGGCAGTTAGCAAACAGCGTCGCATTACCGCGCGCGCCCCCTTCTGGATTGGAGTGTGGATCGCCTGTGACTGACTCGGATGTATTCTTCGTCTGACTGCATGCACCAAACCGTGACGTTAGTACATGCACCGTTACACCCCAATATATATATATATATATATATATATATATATATATATATATACACACACACACACAGTTGAAGTCAGAAGTTTACATACACATTAGCCAAATACATTTAAACTCAGTTTTTCACAATTCCTGATTTCTGACTTCAACTAATATATATATATATATATATATATATATATATATATATATATATATATATATATATATATATATATATATAATTTTTTATCTAAATAAGGAGAAATAAAACTAGAAACAAATGAGAGAATTATTGGCATACAGTAACTCAGTTTTACAGTAAACAGTAAGAGTATAGAGATAATAAATTAATTTAGATAATATTGCTCATTTATTTAATTTGATCTTGGAAGAAATTGAATTTTGAAGAAATGTTTGAGTTCATATTGAAATTGACTTTTGATTCCAGACTTTGGACTATTGGCAAATCTGAGCACAGTTTGAGACATTGTTGAGATCTCTTGCGAAACAAATGTGAGATTACATAAAGCCAATTTACATGTTGTTCTGCTGCCAGGCTGTTGTTGTAAATATGAATTCTGTTCTTAAGTGACTTGCCTGGTTAAATAAAACTAAAATAAAACTAAAAAACAAATTACAAGGGTCTATTTCTCAAAGCAATAGTCTTTATTTGCCCCCCCATTTAATCTTATTGCTGTCTAAAGAGATCTCATTCATAATGTTACTTTTCTATGGCAGTGAAGCATGACTTCAGCATGCAAAACTGCAGTTTGTACAAATTTACAGCTCTTGTCTTTTATTATTCTAAATATATATGATGCTCATCGAGATTTAAAGCTCATGCATACTGAATCAGATGTACTGCAGGCAAGGTTGGATTTTAAAATCTTATTAAGAGAGGTGTTGACGTAAGGGCTGGTTATTCAAATGTCATAGGGTCTATGGACTTTATGGACATTGTACTCAGAAAACTCAACAGATGTGGTATTTTTCAATAAAAGCAAATGCACTCTCACTTTCTAACATGCCGATCATGCAGGTAAAACCAAAACTGTCTTCACATTTGCCCATTTGTGGCCATATCTGCCACGCTTTTCGAGGAATGAGAAATAAATTAATTCGCTGTTTTAATCCCATGCGGCATTAAAATTGGATTTTATGATGGGAGTGAAATTATGTCCCACAAATGTCTCCTTGTGTACATCTGTAGCACAGCAGGAAAATAAGGTAATAATCCCCAAACGGCGTGCATGTACAATGCTGTCCACAATTCCCTGCCCTCCAAATCACCAGGATGTCTGATTCATCCATCAAAACGTTGGTTTGATTTTGTTATTTTGCACTCTGAAAGAAACTGAGAGCCAAAATCCATCTTTTGATGGGCTGAATGGTTTTTAATTCGATTTCCTCATTGTGAATTGAGTTAGAAAAATAAGAACAGTGCAGGAAGGGAAGAAACATGGTGGGCAGGGCTTTTAAAAGAGAGCCATCAGATTAACATGACATTTTCCAGTTTGACTATGAGTGTAATTGTTTTTTAACACTGTTCTCTATTACCTTTTTCCCCACTGTGGAAATAGTTTTTTGCATTATGCTCCCTTTCAGGGAAAAAAATGATAATTGATGTAATCTCATTGAAGAGCAGCAGTCATTTTTCAGCCTATGCACTGTTTGTTTTCAGCACAGCAGAAGAGGTGCTTTGCTGTCAGGCTGCAAACTATAAAACTCTCCATGATGCAGGTATCAAGTTTCAAGTTTATTTGTCACTTACATAACCTAACAGAGGTAGTGAAATGTACTTTCTGTAAGCTCCCTGTATCTTTTTTAATTTCTTTACAAAGATTGTAAAATTAGGATAAGTAAAAATTAAAGTAAATAAATGATCACTTATAATATTTATAATAATGTAAAAGATAAAAGTATAGTTCTGAAGAAAAATTACTTCATCACATGAGCCACTATAGGCTGTTCAGCAGAAAATTCATGAATTCAATACATGAAACAGCAAAACTGTAGAATGTAACACAAATATACCAAACCATTGTTTTTGCCAAAAAATGTTGTAATTAATAAATTATGCAAATTTATAGAATTTAAAACACAAGGAAGAACTTGCCCCAACCCGATATTTACATAGAAATAGCCTTGCCCTAAGAACATGGTTGAACCTTTTGGTTAAAATATAGCTTCGTTATAGAGTTGACCATTGCCTGGATGAATGCTATTGTGGTTTAATTACAGTGTATGTTCACTTCTTCAAATGTATGTACAAGGGTTCTTGTTCAGAACCGGTACCATTTTTTTAAAAAACTACTGGAACTACATTATTTTAAGCTCCGTTATAGTTTCCTTCAAACAGAGAGTGCAGTTACTGACATTGAGATATCCATGAGTTTCGTTGTAATCAGTGGAATTTTAAGAATGAATGAAATATGTTTTCACATTTTATTAAGATACATTTTTAGATTGCATTTTTGCCTCTTAAAACGTCTGTGTAAACGCATCTTTTACAAGAACTGCATTAAATATATTTCTGATTCATTTTATCTGCTCTGTCGAAATCTGAAATTATTTAATAATTTTGCAACAGGCTTCTGAGGGCAGCAAATGCATTAAGAATTGTATTTCTTATTTTTAAACAGTTCTTCCGCAGTAGTACTTATAGAATTGGTAATGGACTTGTTAAGGAACTGGAATTGTTAAGTCGAATCGGAACCGCAATTGTTTAATTCCTTACTCTATGCAGTGGGCACAAGCTCACCAAAACTGGACAGTTAAAGTCTGGAAATACATAGCCTGGTCTGACGAATCTCGACTTCTGCTGAGGTAACCAGATAGTAAGCCCACTGCAGCCTCAACTTTCTGTTCTTGGCTGACAGAAGTGGAACCCGACGTGGTCTTCTACTGTTGTAGCCCATTCGCCTCAAGGTTTGACATGTTGTGCATTCTGAGATGCTATTCTGCTCACTACAGTTGTACAGAGTGGTTATCTGAGTTACCGTATCCTTTCTATCAGCTCAAACCAGTCTGGTCATTCTCCGTTGACCTCTCTCATCAACAAGGCACCCACTGGATGTTTTTTGTTTTTGGCACCATTCTGAGTAAACTCTAGAGACTTTTTTGCGTGAAAATCCCAGGAGATCAGCAGTTACAGAAATACTCAAACCAGCCCATCTGGCACCAAAAATCATGCCACGGTTGAAATCACTGAGATCACATTTTTTCCCCATTCTGATGCTCCTGACCTGTATCTGAATTAGTGGTGCACCGATCATGAAATTTGAGGCTGATACTGATCTCTGATTTTTTTAACACTAAGATCGGAAAATACCGATACCGATTTTTTAAAAAGTGCCCTTTGCCACACTTTTACAAGTTATAGTGTGCAGTTTATGTGCATATGTTTATGCCCCACACAGTAAAATTACGGTAACACTTTACAAAAAGTTTCCATTTGTTAACATTATTTAACAACATTACTGTAACTAACATGAACTAATGAACTTATTGTTAGTCACAACATACAGGTGCATCTCAATAAATTAGAATGTCATGGAAAAGTTCATTTATTTCAGTAATTCAGCTCAAATTGTGAAACTCGTGTATTAAATAAATTCAATGCACACAGACTGAAGTAGTTTAAGTCTTTGGTTCTTTTAATTGTGATGATTTTGTCTCACATTTAACAAAAACCCACCAATTCACTATCTCAAAAAATTAGAATATGGTGACATGCCAATCAGCTAATCAACTCAAAACACCTGCAAAGGTTTCCTGAGCCTTCAAAATGGTCTCTCAGTTTGGTTCACTAGGCTACACAATCATGGGGAAGACTGCTGATCTGACAGTTGTCCAGAAGACAATCATTGACACCCTTCACAAGGAGGGTAAGCCACAAACATTCATTGCCAAAGAAGCTGGCTGTTCACAGAGTGCTGTATCCAAGCATGTTAACAGAAAGTTGAGAGGAAGGAAAAAGTGTGGAAGAAAAAGATGCACAACCAACCGAGAGAACCGCAGCCTTACGAGGATTGTCAAGCAAAATCGATTCAAGAATTTGGGTGAACTTCACAAGGAATGGACTGAGGCTGGGGTCAAGGCATCAAGAGCCACCACACACAGACATGTCAAGGAATTTGGCTACAGTTATCGTATTCCTCTTGTTAAGCCACTCCTGAACCACAGACAACGTCAGAGGCGTCTTACCTGGTCTAAGGAGAAGAAGAACTGGACTGTTGCCCAGTGTTCCAAAGTCCTCTTTTCAGATGAGAGCAAGTTTTGTATTTCATTTGGAAACCAAGGTCCTAGAGTCTGGAGGAAGGGTGGAGAAGCTCATAGCCCAAGTTGCTTGAAGTCCAGTGTTAAGTTTCCACAGTCTGTGATGATTTGGGGTGCAATGTCATCTGCTGGTGTTGGTCCATTGTGTTTTTTGAAAACCAAAGTCACTGCACCCGTTTACCAAGAAATTTTGGAGCACTTCATGCTTCCTTCTGCTGACCAGCTTTTTAAAGATGCTGATTTCATTTTCCAGCAGGATTTGGCACCTGCCCACACTGCCAAAAGCACCAAAAGTTGGTTAAATGACCATGGTGTTGGTGTGCTTGACTGGCCAGCAAACTCACCAGACCTGAACCCCATAGAGAATCTATGGGGTATTGTCAAGAGGAAAATGAGAAACAAGAGACCAAAAAATGCAGATGAGCTGAAGGCCACTGTCAAAGAAACCTGGGCTTCCATACCACCTCAGCAGTGCCACAAACTGATCACCTCCATGCCACGCTGAATTGAGGCAGTAATTAAAGCAAAAGGAGCCCCTACCAAGTATTGAGTACATATACAGTAAATGAACATACTTTCCAGAAGGCCAACAATTCACTAAAAATGTTTTTTTTTATTGGTCTTATGATGTATTCTAATTTTTTGAGATAGTGAATTGGTGGGTTTTTGTTAAATGTGAGCCAAAATCATCACAATTAAAAGAACCAAAGACTTAAACTACTTCAGTCTGTGTGCACTGAATTTATTTAATACACGAGTTTCACAATTTGAGTTGAGTTACTGAAATAAATGAACTTTTCCACGACATTCTAATTTATTGAGATGCACCTGTATACTATTACATTTTTAAAATCAGAAGTTGTATTAGTTAACATTAATGCACAATGAATTAACATGAACTAACAATGAACAATTGTAATTTTATTAACTAACATTCTAATTAATAAAGGCTGTAAAAATATATTGTTCATTGTTTGTTCATGATACCTAATGCATTAACTAATGTTAACGAATAGAACCTTTTTATAAAGTTACCAAAATTACATTAAAAATTACATTAATTGTGAATTGCTAATATGTATTTGTTTTGAAACAATTATGAATAGTTCTGTTGTCAATATCAAAAGATCACTGTGACAATGGTAAGCAATAAAAACCATGAGAGCATCACACACAGCAGACATACATTCAAAAATAAGAAAAATGTATCCATTACAAGCTCTAAAACTGCTCCAGTGAGAAATCATTAATATCTATGAATTGTTTACTGTCTTTGGCGTTTTGCTGTAACACAAATCACTAATTATTAAGCAAATGCATGTAGATGTGGTGCCGTTATGGTTAAAATGTAATTGCTGTGATTAGTGATAATGTGACCAACATCAATCTGATTTAAATTGGGATCCTCACAGAATAGCACTGAAATGAGTGACTGATGAGATATTGAGAACACCTGGAGAGCGAGCATGTTTGATTTACACGAGTGAGCATACTGAAGGGAGTGAAGCTGAAAGTGCTCATGATCGCTCAGACAGTCTCTTTCGCTCAACACAACGTCTGATTGCAACGACTCACGTTACATCAGTATACTCAGATTTGTATACGCACGCTTGTTTGTTGTTTAATTCGTTTTTATACCCGTTTGTAGTCTCTTTATCCTACAGAATTACTACTGTAATGACTCTAGAAAATGGGCAACTTAATATCACACGTATAATTTTCACACATTTTTAAAAACAAACTAGCATATTCATCTGAATAACAGCATGTCTGAAAGATTAAATTCGTGAATACTTAGAACTGCCAACAATTCACCCTCCAGAGGCCACACTGTCATGCAACAAGTGCTGAGAAAACACTCATTCATTAGAGTAGCAGTGTATGTGTGATTCTCTGTGTGCTGAAAAAAGTTTCTAGGCATGGTCGGCTGACGAAGACGAAGATCGGCCAATTTAAATTGGTGGCCGATCGATCGGTTCACCCCTAATCTGTATGATTTTATGCATTGCACTGCCGTCACACGATTGGCTGATTATATAATCGTATGAATTAGTAGATGTACAGGTATTCCTAATAAAGTGGTTGGTAAATGTATATGCTTATATTTGTATGTACTGCACATATAGTGAGAATAATTAATATACAACCCCAATTCCGAAAAAGTTGGGACAGTATGAAAAATGCTAATAAAAACAAAAAGGAGTGATTTGTAAATTATGTTCACCCTTTGCTATGTTGAAAGCACTACAACTACACATTATATTATGTTTTTCCTTGTGAATTTCATTGTTTTTTGAAAATGTACAGTAATTTCAAATCAGATGATTGCAACACGCTCTAAAAAGTTGGGACAGTCGAGTGTTTACCACTGTGAAACATCACTATTTCTTCTAATAACACTTATTAAGCATTTGGGCATTGAAGACACAAGTTTGTTAAGTTTAGAAAGTGGAATTTTCCCCCAATCATCCATTATGTAGGTCTTTAGCTGCACAATTGTACAAGGTCTTCGTAGCCGTATTGTGCGCTTCATAATTCTTCATTCTCAATTGTAGACAGGTCAGGACTGCAGGCAGGCCAATATAGCACCCACACTCTCTGCTTACACAGCCATGCACTTGAAATCTGGGCAGTATGTGGTTTGAAGTTGTCCTGCTGGAAAATGCAGGGACGTCCCTGGAAAAGCTGGTGCTGGATGGCAGTATCTGTTGTTCCAAAATTTTTACATATCTGTCTGCATTCATGGTGTTCTCACAGATGCAAGTTACCCATGCCATAGGCACTGACACACCCCTGGCCCATATAGACACTGGCTTTTGGACCTGATGCTAATAACAGCGTGGATGATCCTGTTTGGCCCGGATAACATGATGGCTTTTTCAAAAAAAAAACAAAAAAAAAAACAATTTGAAATGTGGACTCTTCAGACCAAAAACACAGTTCTACTGTTCTACTTTCCATCTAAGATAAGACCGAGCCCAGAGAAGTCTGCAGTGCCTCTGGACAGATGTAGGGCTTCTGCTTTGCATCGTAAAGTCTTAACTTGCATCTGTGGATGCAGCGACGAGTGGTGTTGACTAACAAAGGTTTACTAAAGTAATCCCAAGCTCATGTTCATGATATCCATTACAGATGAATGCTGTTTTTTAAGACAGTGACGTCTGAGGGATCAGAGATCATTTGCATTCAGAAGTGGTTTTCATCTTGCCCTTTACGCACAGATATTTGACCATATTCCTTTAATCTTTTAACTATAATGTGCACTGTAGAGGGTGAAATGCCCAAAATCCTTCCAATTTGACTTTAGGGAACATTGTTCTCAAAGTGCTGGATTATTTGCTGAAGCATCTGTTGGCAAATTGACAAGTCTCGAATGATCCTTGCCTTTGAAGGACTAGGCTGTTTTTGGAGGCTCCCTATATGCATGATTGCCTCACCTGTTTAACATCTCCTGTTTCACATCACCTTGTTATTGCCCCTGTCGCAACTTTTTTAGAGCGTGTTGAAATCATCTGATTTGAAATTACTGTACATTTTCAAAAAGCAATGAAATTCACGAGGTAAAACATCATATAATATGTAGTTGTAGTGCTTTCAATATAGCAAAGGGTGCATATAATTTACAAATGGGGTTGTACAGTATAAGTGTAAATTATCCACAGGACTATAACAGTTTTATTAACGTTTTACATGGATGTCAGGTATGGAGAACTCCATTGCCTGAAAAGCATTTAGTCCTGGTTGTGCAGAGTTTTCCAGCCAGCGACCAATACTGACAGTCATTAGCACAACAGGTTTGTAATGGGTTACAATGGGCTGAGACTTAGGCAAGGTGATTTCCAACCTGGAAATATGTTGTCCATATAGTACATATGTAGAACCCTACATGGATTATTATTTTGACAACAGAGGATTTGGGTGGAATGAAGAGAGCAAATACATATAATAATAATAAAAAAAATTAAATAATAAATTTGCAGTTTGCAAAAATAATTCTGTGGGATAGAGATTTTGTTATTTTCTGCCAGTATTTCTAAAGAACAGCAGCATCTGAGTAACTGACACAATGAGCTCTGTTTAACGGATGTGTTCATTTGGCCTTCTTTTTTTTTTCGATGCTTGCATTGGTCTAGACGATGCTCATCTCTCTGAAACCCGGCCATTCATCCACATGGGTGGTAAACAAGTCCCTGCTGCCGATGATTGATGTCCAAATTGTCAACAAAATTTAATTGAGATGGTTTCGCAAACTTGGAAAAAAAGAAAAGACATGGAGGTTACATTAACAAGATTGCACAGAAGGAAGCTCATGTATCATTTTAGCAAATTTTCCAAAAATAAAAAATATGTGGCCCACTGCATGAATAAATTATTTGTTCTGCCAATGAAAAATGCAACATTTACAAAGATAATGTAATTACTTGTCTTGAGATATGGTTTGGGACTCTCTGTGAACTTAAATCAAAGCCAATCGGTCTATCTCTGTCTATCCTTTTCTTTTTTTCCATTTCTCTTAGTGGTTTTATTTGTGAATGACTTGTGAACGAATCTTTGAACAAATCTTTTAAATGAACAAATCATGATTCCTTCACTGAACTGGGATGTTGTTTGTGAACAAACTGCACGGATGAGGCATCTTGTTCATGATCTGCTGACCGACACCTACCAAATGAAAGGGGGCATGTTTTTTGTTCAATTCGACATGTGATTTAATTTGTCAGAATAATATGTTTCCACATTATACTTATATATGTACATATAAGAATGTACTAGCTTGATTACCACTCACCTAATTACTGGCATATTTAAAGAAGCTCTTATTTTGACCCCCAGATTTCAAGTTATGGCCTGAAATTGCCAAGTGTTCAGCAAATCCTGTGATAATCACTTGTCTGGAGAGCCTCTACATCTGCAATTATATGTCCCTGTTCAGCCTTTTAGTTTGAGTGGAGGTATGTTTCTCCCAGTAATTTGAGGAAGCTAAATGGCATGTGTGGGGTATCGTTTCCATCGTTGAGTGGATCATTTTTATACCTGCCCAGGTGCAAATCCTTCAAAAGGACTTGAATGTCTATGAATATCAAAAAAGCTCTCTCTCCAGCCTAAGAAAGTATTACATATTTATAGCAGCGAGGCTCTCTGTCCGTCCTTGAGAAAAAAACAATCAAACATGCAGTCAACAGCAGCCGATGCCTGTAAGTTCTCGCTATTTTCCTCATTGTTTCCTATGAAGAGAAATGATAAAACATTTCATCATCTCAAATAGATGAAAGAGCAGTTCTGCTGCAGCTGGTGTGATCTTGTAGACAATTTGCTGGTGTAAAAAAGCAGCATCTATGTGTGATCAATTTTGTACTTTCAGATTCATTTTGTTTAAGGGATATGTCCAAATTAAAAGTTCTATCATAATTTACTTACCCTCATGTTGTTCCAAACCCGTATTTGTTTTAATGAATGTTGAAACATATTTACCTATGCAAAATCCTTAGAAAGACAGGTGGGCATACGGAGTATGCTTGCATGTGCGTATGCGTGAGGCACTATCCTCTGCCTTTGTATTGAAAAGACGGCCCGCAATATTAATTAAAACAGAAGTAATTAAAACTCTCTGCAGAAGAATGAATATCATACAGGTTTGGAATGACATGAGTACATTTTGACAGAATTTTCATTTTGGGTGAACTGTAAGGAAGATTCCAAAAATTATCTGCTGTAATTTGTATACAATTACAAAACGAATAGTTCAGACTCTAAATTCTGATTGGATGAGCCGCATTCAAAGCCATTGTAAAATTACTATAAACCCACACCTGTAAACGCAGATTTTATATCAATGCACCAAGTTGCTACGTTGCTCAGCAATCATAAATATCCTACAGTTAGGATAATGAACTGTAGGCTATTACTTGGTGGAACAATTGTTTACTCTGGTAATTATTAATAATAAAGGTAACTGTTCTTTGAACACTGGTGTCTCTATTCATAGTGTGTTTGGCACCATTACGTGAAAGCAATAAGGCACTCAAGAAGTGCTTTACATTGATTTTACTAGATGTAAGGGGGTTCATTTCTACATTCAGAAAAATACAGTCTATAAAGAAGACTCCATAAATTATCCTCAGTACTTTAGATACAATTTTAAGAGCTTACTTGTGAGCCTGGGGTAGTGTTCAAAAGTAACCTTCAGCAAGCCATGCCTGAATATGCATATTAAAAGTGGAAGGAAGTGGATGTATTATATTTTAGGGCTTTTATTTGGTTTTATTATTATTCTTTTTTTAGTCTTCATGCAGTGGCGCTCAAACAAATAGAATGGTGAATAGCGATAGGCTCAATTGAACAACACAGCTCAAAACCCAGGAAGCTCCTTAGAGAAATTACTGCATATCTGAGCATAGCTTAGAACAATGTGATTTCAGGAATACATTAACATATTGCATACAAATAAAGAATTTTTCTTTTTACAAGAACACATTGTACTTTCTCCTATAGTGTGGCTCCTTTTTGGGCTTTTGAAATGCTATATTAGGAAATTGTATTCCCTTTGTGTTCCTTGCTGTGCTTTTTTAATTTGTTGTTTGTTTGCGAAGCTTCTGGTGGGGTACCCACACAATATATGCATCTGCATAGAGACATTTCCTGATAAAATTGCAACAGGAAGGCGCGCACGAAAACAGGGCAAGATAACTTGATGGGGTCGGTTGAACAGTGGATGGACTTAGCTCCACGATTAACCTTGTAAGGCAAGAGCAACGAAGAAAATTATTTAACATCCAACAGGGCCTTGTCCTTTCTAGGGAAAAATAAAAAAACATCTGTGTCCTTGGTAAACACTTGGCTTTTCTTTTAAATTAATAGATGTCTGTTCAGACACATAATCAATACATCTGGCAATTGCTCTCAGATCTGAGGGTTAAAATAGTCGTAGTATATGACTAACATGGTCTGACGAACTTGGGGTGCCAAAATAATGGTTTGCACTTATAGGCATCATGTGGATGTCTTGTCATTCTGTCAACAGGGTGGAATGTGCTAGAAAAATAGCTTGTCGCTTCAGTTGTATACTAGAGTTGTGTTGTTGTGCAGCTATCAGTGCCTATTTTTTTTTTTTCAGATATATAGGTAGCTTCATAACAATGTCAAATAATGTCAAATGTCAACACAAACCATATGTTTACATTTGCCAGCATTCAGCCAAAAATGAAAATGACATTATTTAATCACATTCATGTCATTTCAAACCCACATGCCTTTATTATTTTTCCGTGGAACATAAAAGGAGACTTTTGGATAAAAAACACCATATAAGCACCAAAAAATTAGTCCATATGGCTTTTAGCTACAATCTAAGTCGGCTTCAGAAGACTTAGAATATAGTAAAAAGCCATATGGACTACTTTTAACGATAGATTTTGTGTGAAGAACAGGCCGAAATTTAAGTCATTATTCACTGAAAATCTTCCCCTCTGCTGCAGCTCTTAAATCAAATATGATGCCTATGGCTAAGATTTGACGTACACTGATGAGCCAAAACATATAGCCTAATATGCTGTTGGTCCTATATTTGATTTGAGGGCTGCAGCAGAGGGGAAGATTGTTAGTTAATAATGAGGTTAATTATATTGTAAATAGTGTAGTAAAAAGTAGATAATGACAGGATTTTCCTTATTTGGGTGAACTATTCCTTGAATGTGTCAAAAATAAGTGTAAACTTTTGTATATTGAAATTTAGCATCAAGCAGTCCATATACTAGGCAATTTACTGGTAGCTTGCTGCATCAATATTCGAATCTTGTTTACTATGTTCAAAAAACAGCAAAATATCAGAGTAAGATATGTATTAAACAGCTGGAACTTGATGTCACTTTACTATGCTAATTACTGTGCTCTAACAATTTTTGTTTAATTACCTCAATATTTGGACTCTTGTGGAGATTATTTTATGGAGATTTTGTCTCCATGGGGAATATACTGTGGTATGATTAATCAAATGTAAGAGAGATGAGAAAATATATTATGATTGTTGATCACTAATCAGAACGCTATAGCTACGGCAACGTGTCTGATGTGTCGTGTTCATTCTTAGTGCAAGTTTTTTGGACCTCTCACCCAGCTGCCCCACGCGATGCCATTTAAGGTATCAGTTGGCATATGTTTTCTGTTCAAACTGTACACAACCTAGAAACTCTGACCCGTTCTCAAACCAGACTGCAACACTAAAAGATTAGAGTGTGTTTTCCTCTTCCAGGAATAGCTCGGTTGGCATAAAGCACAGCAGATTTGTACTTCCCCTCAGGTAAACACCCCAAAGACTGCATTAACCTCCAGTTTCTCATGTTCATTAGTCCACAGCCACAGTTATTCGGCTCATGACAGAGTATTGTTGCAGGTTAGACATGTCTGTGGCCAAATCGTAGCCCACTGGCATCTGGCTCTACGTTCGACTTTGATCCAGTCATTCTTTTTTCTCTTAATAGAACATGTATTTTTTATAGATTATTTCCGGGGTTTTTATTTTATTTTGTCTTCTTGCTAGATCATCATTCAAAGATTATATTTAGTCTCATTATTGGTGACCTTGGTGGTTGTACACCTAAGGCCAGGCAGCTAAATTCTAACTTTTTGATGGATGAGGAGATGCTGCTGAAAATAAAAAAGCTAAAATCAGCATTAGGTGGTTAGCTGGTCTCCCAGTCTGGGCAGGATGGTTAGCCTGGTTTGCTGATGGTTTTAGAGGGGTTTTGGGCCCTTGTCAAATGGCCAGGTAGACCAGCTTAAAAGAATAGTTTAATTTCTAAGATTTTCCATACGATGAAAATGAATTGTGACAATTGCTGTCCACTATTGGGCCAAATGAGGGTGTGCTTGTGCATGCCATTTGCGTTTCGACTGTCTGGCTTTCTCGGGGGAAATGGCCAATGGCCTTTGGCCTGCCGGTTACTGTTGGGCCAAACAAGGCCAACTGGGGATTAAGGTGGGGTCAATATCAAAGGAGGAGTTTCGCTGAGTCAGGTCAGAGGGTCAGCACAAAGATCGAACTTGCCAGGTTGTGTATCCAGCGCACAATAGTACAGGTTCATGAAAAATAAAAAATTGTGGTCACAGTACAAATCTGTTAAAACGCACAGTGGACAAAGCGGTGCCCAAAGGAAGAACTTTCCATGGTTCGAGATAATGGACGGTGTGCTGGGACATCGACCCGCTGTTAGTGGAGTGACCACTCGGGACACCATGGCAGTTACAGTCGGTGAATTATCAACGCTAATTTATTTTACTATCTAGCTAATGTTTACATACAATATAAACTTGATATTCTAGATAACTAGATAACATGATACCTCAGCTTGAGCTTCCCTCTTGCTTATGAAATTGGTGGGGTGTGAGATGTTGGCACCAGGGCGGCGTATTAAGGGCGGGTTTTAGGCTGTGGGGCTGTTGGTCTGATGGTGGGAAAGCAGATTGATTTTGGTCTCACGGCTCGAGGTCCGAGCCAATTGGCTGGCCAGTTGATAGCCCTGGAATCCCAATAGTGGAAAAGTGGCTAGTGTAGGGAAAAGAGCAGCATGGACATACAGCTTAATATCTGCTTTTGCGTTTGGGTCTTGAACATCATGAGGATGACAGAATTCATATTTTTGGATGAACTATTTCTTTTCAAGGACACAAACAAAACACAAGGAAATAGGATGTAGAAGCTTTGTTTATGAAGAATACAGCATTTAAAATAGTTCTTGGTCTCATTCAGTATTCTCCTTGAATAAAGAGAGTCTGTGTCACCATATCAACATGCCCCATTGAAAACGCCTAGCTTATCTTTACCACAATCTTATTGCTCTGCAGCTTGCCATTGCTATGCAAATGTCCCCTTTTCACCGGGGTCCTTCAGGCCTCTTTCCTGCAAATAAATGCTTGTCCCCTATCAGCTAAGGGCATTGTCATGACCTCTACATACCAAAACTGGTTTGGTTAAATTAATGTAGAGCGGGCTGCTTCCTTCGCAGAGGCCGGCGTATTCTAAATCTGTCATGTCTCTAAGCAAATATTTATCTGTGACCTCATCGTTTGTTCAATATTGTCCTGACATTAGGTGGCGAGTTGCTTGACAGCTTCGGATGTGCTTTGGCCATAGTGTTGCGCTGATAAGGGAATGTTTAATGTAGAATAGAGAGCCTCCGAGAGATCAGACTTGTCAAGTGTCTTTATCTCTTTTTGTAAGCATTTTTCCTGGCCACCGTGTTTGGAATACCCAAGTAAGATATTATAATAAAACATGTATGCAAGCCTAGCTGATAGCTTGTCCATGACAAGTAACACATACAAGGTATTAAACAAATAACTTGTTGTTAGTGCTGTTTTTGCTATGAATACCTGTGCATGTGTTAATGTGACATGCTATGAAAAATTACTGACAAATGCAAAGATTATGGGCGCTGTGTACTGTGCTAATACACAAAACATCCATTTTAACCATGTATTTAAAGGAATAGTTTACCCAAAAATGAATTTTATAACTATTTTTTACTCACCCTTATGTCTTTCAAAACCCATATGCTGTTATTTTTGTAGTAGAATTCAAAAGGAGAATATTTGCAAAATCTTTATAGAGATCTTTTCTTTACAATGACTCTTCATAGTGACAACATTTGTTAAGCTCCAAATAAGAAAAAACACACACAAAAAAACAAACCCACTGTAAAAGTATTTCATACAAAGTTAGGTCCTATATTCCAAGTCTGCTGAAGCCATACGATAGCTTTGTGTGAGGAACAGACTTAAAACTTAGGTCATTATTCACTGACAATCTTTTCTTCTGCTGCAGCTGTCAAGTCAAATATGGCACCTATTGTGCAGATTTGACTTCAGTAAGTTTTTTCATGATCAAACATTATCAGATGTCATGACATCAGCTAGTCTTTTAAGTGTTTGATTTTGATATGTTGTATGTATTCCCACAGATATAATAACTAATTAATATATTAATGCACATAGCATCCTAAAGCAGGAATATGCATATGGAGCTAAAAAAGAAAGACGTATATTCCTCTTTAAGTATTTAGCTATGCAAAATCAGAAAAATGTGCCCTCCAGGAGTCTACAAACATCAGCTGCCTCACTGAAATAATTAATGACTGAATAAGTGCAGATGCACACAGCCTGAGATGCCCAGTGGGATTTGACACACATGAAAGTGAAATTACTTTTTTTTAAATAGAGTCGCACAGCATTTGCCTTTATTAGATATCATAACCATCCATTCCCCCAGACTCAGCCCTCACTGATACCAAAGCCATGGCTTCAGATGAGAGGGGGAGTAGATACAGAGCGGAATTCAGTTGTTCCCACAGCAGAGGCTTTGCAGGCCTGCCATGCCATGTGTGGCTGGCACTTTCCTGCTGGAAAATCTGTTTTAAAATAACGTTACAGGTTTCTAGCTGGTCTTAGCTGGTTAATAGCTGGTCGAACAGCTAAAATGTTCCAAAAACCAGCTTGTCCACTGTGACAAAGAGGAGGGTGGGGCCGGGCCGTGACTATGCACACCTGGCCCCCAATCGGGCTAATCAGCTGAGGAGAGGGATAAATGCAGCCGGATGCGGCAGTTAGAGAGAGAGAGAACCTCACGCAGCTACCGTGTGTGTTTATGTTTTGTCTTAATGCTTTTTTTTTTTTTTTAAAGAGCAGTACTTCTCTTTTATTTCCACTGGTTATAATCAGATCAGATAAATCAAGAGTCCACTAAACAAATTGCATTTGACCATATAATGCTAAACATCAAGAAGAAGAAAGAAAGAAAGAAAAAAACACGATGTCAGATGGTTTTTATTAAATCTTACAATAATAAAGAAAAGCAAAACATTTATATATATATATATATATATATATATATATATATATATATATATATATATATAAAATCAACATTTAAACCCCACAACCCCCCTCCCCCTATATATATATATATATATATATATATATATATATAATCATACTCACTTAAATCTATACTACACTACTCTCTCCACGCCCCACCCCAAGAGCCCTCCAAAAACTCCAAATAATTGCCCCGTTTCCAGACAAACAAATCTAAGTCACCCCGTCTTCCCAATGACACCTCCTCATAAGCCCCTACCCTCCCCATCTCCATGCACCACTCCGGATATGGGGGCGCACCAGCTGACCTCCAACCCCTCAAAATAACCTGACTGGCGATCATCACACAGGTCAGAACCCAATTCTCTATATAACTGTCCCCCACATCGATGACCGTCCCATTGCCCAGAACATAAAGTCTGGGGCAAATCGAAACCAGAGTGCCTACCACGTCACACACAAAATTCTGAACCTTCAACCAGAATTTCTGGATCTCAACACACCACCAAAAAACACGGGCCATGTCTCCATCCTCCGACTGGCATCGCCAGCAGGTGGGTATGTCTTTAAGACCAAGCCTATACAATCTAGAGGGGGTCCAATAAAATCTATGCAAAATCTTGAATTGCATAAGACATCTCTAGATGCAGACTTAACGTTTTTAAGAGTCCTAGCCCACACTCCCTCCTCCAATACCAAGTTGAAATCTTTCTCCCATACTCTCTTGATGGAAGTTAAAGCTCTGTCACCAAGACTCTGAATTTGCAGGGAGTAATACACTGATGCCTCATGACCTTTTCCAAAAGCAGCAATCACCTCTCCCAGAGTATCTGCCACTTTAGGGGGGTGTGTGCTACTCCCAAAAACAGTACAAAGCAGGTGGCTGTAACGTCTGTGTAAGATCAGTGATGGCTAAATACACTTTGTTTAAAAAAAAAACCCTTTTAGCCTTTTGACATTTGCATATAAATTACTGACCTGGCCTCCGCGTTTACATTTATATGGGTGCTAAATTGCAGATGGTCTTTATCACTATCAAAAGGATGCTAAAACAGGTCACCTCTGGAGTGTCTCCATCAAGCTTCAAACACATTCCACAGAAAGGGGGGTGACCCCCCGTGCCAGGCACCAGAGCAGTTGTCTGTCTCCAGTAATTCCAATACATGTCACACACACACCTAAAGACATTTTCTCTATTTAGGCCATAGTAAGCAGTTATAAATGTATCTGCTATATGCATGTGTTGTATGTATATTCCCCTATTATATTAACTTAGTTAAAACCCTTTACTTGTATTAGTTAGACGTTAAACGCCTATATTCAAGTGTATGAGTGTATCTCTGCTTTAATATCGTCTGGAGGTTACCTTCTTGGTATCAAAATGATCTTCTCTTTATTTCTCAAACCATAATGGGTGACCCCCGTGCCAGGCACCAGAGCAGTTGTCTGTCTCCAGTAATTCCAATACACGTCACACACACACCTAAAGACATTTTCTCTATTTAGGCCATAGTAAGCAGTTATAAATGTATCTGCTATATGCATGTGTTGTATGTATATTCCCCTATTATATTAACTTAGTTAAAACCCTTTACTTGTATTAGTTAGACGTTAAATGCCTATATTCAAGTGCATGAGTGTATCTCTGCTTTAATATCGTCTGGAGGTTACCTTCTTGGTAGCAAAATGATCTTCTCTTTATTTCTCACACAATAATGTACACCATGTGATCGTGAAATGCATCGAACAATTCTTACTATGTTTTGAATTAAAAGCTGCACTAGTGGTCCAGATCAGCAATAAAATGCGAATGGGCCATAAACGGAGACAAAGGATGTCTCTCCCGCTCAAAATGCATGCCTCTGATTGGCCACTCCACCCACAAAATGGGTGCGGCAATGAACTAGTAAAACTCTAGAACGCAGACTAATCATCGCTCAAAACTCTTCTTCTTGAGACCAACACACTCCAAAACTCTCCTCTTGAGTTTAACCTTCTGGCAGTGTTTACCTTCAAGTAACTTTGTGGATTTCCTGTGGACTTCTTCAACTCACTCCTAAAGAAATCGTCGAGAACCTCGTCTACCGCATCAAGACTCTTATTCAGCAACAAACCAATGCAAGTAACCATTTACAACTGATTAGATGCGCGTTTAAGTTTGAACCCCTTTTAAGGTGAATTGTGCCTCTGATGATTCTCATTTAGGTTGTGGTTAATTGATGTGAAATATTGCCATTCTGTGCTCTCTCTCTCTCCTTTCCTTACTTTCCTTCATTCTATATATGTATGTTTTGCTTAGTTTGTATGTTAGTTATAGTTTCATTTATTAAATCCCTTATATTCACAATTGATTGTCTCTGTGTTCCGCTCACAATTCAAAGTCACTGAATGTTGCTCCTTGCTACATGCTAAACTACTGCTAGCACTGTATAAGTAGGAAGGCTATCATTCCTTGGCCAGGAAAGTAATCTTCCTAGAATTGATAAATAATTATATTGTCTGCTCGGTGGACGGACAGATCAAGTAATTGTAATATCGATTCTGCTATAGTTAATTCTAAGATCTAATCTAAATATTTGTTATTAATTATAACCAGTTATAATTAATTATAAATAATTCCCTTTTTAAGCTAATTTGCCACATATTTATATTGGACGGACAGATCAAATAATTGCAATATCGATTCTGCTACAGTTAATTCTAAGATCTAATCTAAATATTTATTATTAATTATAACCATTTATAATTAATTATAAATAATTCCCTTTTTAAGCTAATTTGCTACATATTTATATTGGACGGACAGATCAAATAATTGTAATATCGATTCTGCTACAGTTAATTCTAAGATCTAATCTAAATATTTATTATTAATTATAACCAGTTATAATTAGTTATAAATAATTCCCTTTTTAAGCTAATTTGCTACATGGCGCAGTTGGAAATACCTATAAACCTGAGATCTGGGGATCCCAAAATGTTGAACCAAATTTTCAAAAGATCTCAACCCTCACAATCCACTCTGACCAGAAGAAAGGGGACTTACCGATACACAATCTTTGGTTCTGCCATTTGCTCGAGGCAACATTTAAATAAATGTCCGAGTTAAACACTCTGGACACTTTTGTCCATACCGAGTGCAAATGCGAAATAACGGGGTGTAATTTAACTTCTCCGATTAGTTTGATAGAGAGGCTTTGCAATGGTGAAATAGAGGCAAGAAATTCCTGTTCAATACCAAACCAGGGAGGGGCTCTCTCAGGTGGAAGTGACCAATGAGCCAAATATCTGAGACTGAACGCATAGTAATAAAACAAAGTCTTGGGTAGGCCTAGCCTACCTTTGTCAATCAGCCTATGTAACTTATTGAAATGCAATCTGGGACGCTTACCATTCCAAATTAAGGACTTCGCTATGCTATCAAATTGCTTGAAATAAGAGAGGGGGTCATCTACAGGGAGAGATTGAAGCAGGTAGTTAAATTTTGGAATACAGTTCATTTTAATAACATTAACCTTCCCAATCATCGATAAATGTAATGAAGCCCACCTGTCCACATCACTCGAAAAACTTTTTATTAAAGGGTCAAAATTAACTCTAACTAAATCAGACATATTTGCTGGGAATAAAATACCCAAATACTAAATGCCCTGTTTGGGCCACTGGAAGGCACCCGGCTGGAAGGCCGTTACTGGACTGTACGCTGTCAGAGCCAAAGCTTCGGATTTAGACCAATTGACTTTGTATTCTGAGAACTTGGAAAAGGAATTAATAATTCTGTGGTGGCAAGGCATAGATCTAGTAGGGTCAGAGACAAATAATAAAATATCATCTGCATAAATCAGAAGCTTATGTGCCACGCCTCCCGCCATCACCCCAGGAAAATCATCCTCCTTTCTTATCGCGGCTGCTAATGGTTCCAGGGCAAGACAGAACAATAATGGGGAAAGAGGGCAACCCTGCCGAGTGCCCCTATCCAGAGTAAAATAATCTGAAATTAATCCATTTGTTTGTACCACTGCTACATGGTGTCTATAAAGTAACTTAATCCAACCAATAAATGTTCTCTCGAACCCATACATTTCCAAAATCTTAAAAAGATAATCCCATTCTACCATATCAAACACCTTTTCGTCGTCAAGTGAGATGGCAGTGACCGGAGACTGATCATTCACCACTGACCACATGATATTGATGAAATGCCTAATGTTATCAGAAGAGCTATGGCCCCGAATAAACTCCACCTGATCTATATGTATAAGAGATGTCATAACTTTACTTAATCGGTTAGCCAAAATTTTTTACAACATTTTTACATTTAGCTGGATCAGGGAAATTTGGACGGTAACTTTTACACTCGCTTGGAACTTTGTCCTTTTTAAGTATCAGACTGATCCGGGCTTGTGTCATGGTTGGGGGAAGCTTTCCATTCTTTAATGATTCCGTATAAACTTCTAACAAAAGTGGAGCCAATTCTGTAGCATAAGATCTAAAAATTTCAGTGGCAAAACCATCTGGCCCCAGAGCCTTGCCTGTAGGTAAGGCCTTAATTACCTCGTCAAGCTCGTCCAAGGTTATCTCAGAATCAAGACAATTTTTTTGCTCAGTTGTCAATTTAGGGAGTTATAATGACTTGGACTGGCTAATGGCCAGCTTGGACCAGCTAAGAGCCAGCTTGGACCAACTAATGAACAGCTAATTGGTCACAAATGTTCTAATATCTTCATCAGTAGACGAAGATGTGGAACTATAAAGATCAAGATAGAACTCTTTAGAGGCATTATTAATATCAATGTCAGAGGTAAAAATTTAACCAACAGCAGATTTCACTGAGGGAATGGTAGAAAAAGACTCTAGCCAAAAGCTTCCCTGCTTTGTCCCCCGACTCAAAGTATGACTGTCTTGCCCTGAATAACCAAAACTCCACTTTCTGCGATAAAATAGTATTATATCTGTATTTCAATCAGACGACATTCGGCGCTTCAGCTCTGCCTCTGCACTTTTAATGTTCCCTTCCAACTCCACGAGTTCTTGTGCTTTGGATTTTTTGATGAATGAGGCATACTGTATGATCCGACCCCTAAGAACCACCTTAAGCGCCTCCCAAGCCACGCTCACAGAAGATACTGAGGACCAGTTGGTCTCCATTTAAACATTGATTTCAGTCTTTAACATTTGTTGGAAATCAGGATTTTGCAAAAGGGATACATTAAAGTGGCAACTATATGATTTCTTTTTCTCCGTATGTGGCAACACTTCTAAATTCATCAGGGCGTGATCTGAGACTAAGATGTTTCCGATTGAGCAATCCACAACAGATGAAATGAGGGACTTAGATATAATATATATATATATATATATATATATATATATATATATATATATATATATATATTCTAGAATAAATCTTATAGACTGATGAAAAAAAATTACAGTCCCTACCAGATGGGTTCAAAAGTCCCCAAATATCTGCAAGACCAAGATTTTACACATCCTGTAAAGTGTCAGTTTTGCTCTAGGGGGCTTACACACTTTTGCTTCACTATGATCAAGGACTGAGTCCATCAAAAGATTAAAGTCTCCTCCCAATATTATATCATGAGGGGTGCCAGCGGCTTGCAACATCCCTTCAAGATCAATAAAATAGCTCTGATCGTCAACATTAGGTGCGTAAATATTAGCCAAAACCAACTGTCCAAACCGAGTTCCTGGTCCACAGGCCCATCAGAGGTTTCAGCTTGAGCACGTAAGTGTCTTTTAATGTCTCCAGAGCCCGAGGATTTTGACTTCTTTGTCATGTTTACCTCAAAGAACAAATATGTAGCTGGGTGTATCGAATCTCACCGGATTATAATATGAAAATAATGAAAAAACTAACAAAGTGTGCAGAGCTTGGCGTTTACATGTCTGCTCCTTGCATGGCGTCACGTGACCTGTCTTTATGTTTTAATATTATATTAAATATTACTTTGACTGTTCAGCTGGTTCCCGCCTCCTCCTTGCCCATTTGAACCCTGTTACATCCACCTTAAGCTAGTATGACCAACTAGGACTCTAGGAATAATTTTCTTTCTTAGTAAAACTATCTAAACATCCTTAAAACAAGATACATTTCCTTGAGAATTAAAATGACAAGGTTTTGTCTAGTTTTCAGAGAAATCCATCAAAATTTTGTAAGGTTCATGCTTAAAACGAGAATAAAAAGAATAAGAAAAGATTTTTATTATCAGTGAGGTTATACAAATACATTTGTTTCCCCCTGTAAGCATTAATGTCACAAAATATTAAGTCTCGTTTTAGAGAAATAAAACAAAATGTAATGACATTTTGCATTTCATGTAAATTTGTCTTGTATGATGGATGTTTAGATATTTTTTACAAGACAAAAATACTGAGTAGGATTTTTTTTTTTTTGCAGTGTAGTTGGTTTGTTGCTTGTCCAAGATGGTCTACCAGCTTGAATCACCAAATGACCAGCTTGGACCAGTTTATAGCAAGCTTGGACCAGCTAATAGCAAGCAAATGGCCTGCTTGAATAAGCTAATAGCAAGCTTCTTGAGTAAGAAAATTATTTTTCCAAGCTGGTTTGTTGCTTTGTCCAAGATGGTCTACCTACTTGAATAACCCAATGACCAGCTTGGACCGGCTAATGGCCAGCTTGGACCAGCTATGAGCCAGCTTGGACCAACTAAGGAACAGCTTGGACCAGCTGATGACCAGCTGATGACCCGCTTGGACAAGCTAATGTCCAACTTGGACCAGCGAATAGCCAGCCTGGACCAGCTAATGGCCAGCTTGGACCAGTTTATAGCCAGCTTGGATCAGCTAATTGCCAGCTTTAATCAGATAATGGTCAGTTTGGACTAGCTAATGACCAACTTGGACTGGCTAAGAGCCAGCTTGGACCAACTAATGACCAGCTTGGACCAGCTAATGACCAGTTAGACCAGCCGATGACCAGTTTGGACCAGCTAATGACCAACTTGGACCAGCGAATAGCCAGACTGGACCAGCTAATGGCCAGTTTGGACCAGCAAATGACCAGCTTGGACCAGCAAATGCCTGCTTGATTCAGCTAATGGTCAGTTTGCACCAGCTAATGACCAGCTTGGACCAGCTAATGACCAGCTTATGGCCAGCTTGGACCAGCGAATAGCCAGCTTGGACCAGCTAATGGCCAGCTTTGACCAGCTTATAGCCAGCTTGGATCAGCTAATGGCCAGCTTGGACCAGCAAATGACCAGCTAATGGCCAGCTTGGACCAGATAATAGCCTGCTTGAATCAGCTAATGATCAGTTTGGACTAGCTAATAACCAACTTGGACCAGCTAAGTGCCAGCTTGGATCAACTAATGACCAGCTTGGACTAGCTGATAACTAGTTTGGACCAGCTGATGACCAGCTTGGACCAGCTAATAGCAAGCTTGGACCACCTAATAGCCAGCAAATGGCCAGCATGAATCAGCTAATAGCCAGCTTCTTGAGTAAGAAAATTATTTTTCTAAGCTGGTTTGTTGCTTTGTCCAAGATGGTCTACCAACTTGAATGACCCAGTGACCAGCTTGGACTGGCTAATGGCCAGCTTGGACCAGCTAAGAGCCAGCTTGGATGAACTAATGAACAGCTTGGTCCAGCTGATGACCAGCTGATGACCCGCTTGGACAAGGTAATGGACAACTTGGACTAGCAAACAGCCAGACTGGACCAGCTAATGGCCAGCTTGGACCAGTTTATAGCCAGCTTGGATCAGCTAATGGCTGCTTGAATCAGCTAATAGTCAGTTTGGACTAGCTAATGTCCAACTTGGACCAGTTTATAGCCAGCTTGACCAACTTGGACCAGCAAATATCCAATTTGGACCAACTAATGACCAGCTTGGACCAGCTAATAGCTTGCTTGAACAAGCTTATGACCAGCTTGAGCCAGCTAATAGCCAGCTTAGACCAACTAATAGCCAGCTTGAACAAGCTTATGACCAGCTTGGCCAGCTAATAGCCAGTTTGGACCAGCTAGTGACCAGCTTTGACCAGCTAATAACTAGCTTGAACCCATCTACAAACCAACTTCCATGTTCCACAGCTACCAGCTTAAGATGGATTTTTCAGCAGGGTTAGAGCCAACGCTTCAGTCTCCCAGATGCCTACTTGACTTTATTTAGAGGGGGTGGCAGAGATCAGTGCAAAGCCAGTGCTGTCAGTGCAGCCAGGTGCTCAGAGCTTGGGGCTCCACTTGTGGAAAGATGGTAGCATCCTGCTTCAATTCATCATGTGCTCCAATGATGGAGGGTGAACTGCACTGTGGTGAAATGGAGGCTCTAACTGATGTCAGAGCCAATGAGAGTGCTAACTTAAGTGTCATTGATTGGATCTAGTTTAGGAGGAATTACGGTCCTGCCTGATCGCTAAAATGATGTTGTGAATGCGGGAGTAAATCTCCCTGCTGCCCCATAAAGCAATGACTGACAGTAGATGAGTTGTTAACAATGTACTGAGCAGATTTGTGTGGTACTTAACAAAAATATGTCATATATTTTGGATGCACTGATGATTGACAATTGACAACAACATATTTATTCTAAATGTCTTTCAGTTCCTCACACAATTTAAAGACCTGCATGTGAATCTTCAGCAGAGTAAAATGCCAGGGTTTTCCTTCATTTACATTTTTCTGTGGCTCAAGCTAAATTTTGGGGCGCCAAGGCAAAAGTTAATGTAAATGATATTTATCTTGCGTTTGCTGCTTTATATGCTGTATTTATTAAAGCTTGCATGAGCCATCATAAAACCACTTAATGATCTGCTCTATTCTTACCTACTATACCTCTGGAGCCTGCGCGAGTCAACCAGACTTCCCTCGATATCGCAGCGCAGACCACAACACTGGTGTGACCCATTTTAATTCTTGTGAGAATTTTCTAGTTTGAAGTGCTATGGATTAAGTCAAACCTCTCAAACAGCTTGACCGCCCTGACATTATAAACAGCACTGATGAGGAAAAGAGGTAACACTGTGCATGCCCCAAACTAAAGTTTTTTTAAATGACACATCATCACCCTTACTAAAATGAATCGCGATTTTACAAAAGTAACAGTAACTGTGGCATTTTGACAAAAATGTCATAATTAATAATCTATTTAGGTGGAATATATTGGACCTCTTTTGGAATCCATTGAAACAATTTTTAATATAACTGTGGTAGCTTAAGTTTTTAAATGTGTTTAAGCTACTATTTTTTCATAAAATACTTTTTTTTTTTTTTTTTTTTACACAAAGACTAGCAACATTCATCTAACCAAATTAATGAGGAGCCATCCATGACATTACCTGTGCTTATATGGCATTGCACTGTAAATATATGGGTTCATAAAGGGCTTTAAAGTCTGGACCTCCAAGACTAATGGCCATTTGTTTCCTCATGTGCAGTATACTGTATGTTCTGTTTGAAAGACGTTTGATATTAGGAAATAAACTGGATAATAAATATAATAGAATCATTAACTCTTAAAAGGGGAGAAAAACATCCTGTATCTTTTGTTGGTGATATCAACAACATAAATGTCACTTTAAAACCATGAACTAAACTATGCTAGATAAAAGGAAATGGTTATGTTTTGTAATATGTTTGGTCACCACTTGATGTCCAATGTAAATTCCGGGCCCTAAAGCAACACCAGTTTTAGACTTTTAAAACATTTTAGGATCATTTAGCAAGCATACTGTAATTTCCATTTACAGTAATACACTTTCAGTGGATATCTATGGGGCAATGCATTGCACCAGAATGAAGCCATTTCAAAAGTATAGACAAAATGTAAACCTTATATATTATATAGTTCAATCAACGTGTTAACTAGGGTTGCCAACTGTCCTGTATTAGCTGGGACATCCCGTATTTTGGCCAAAATGAAGACATTTTGACTTCCAAAACTTTGAAGAAATTATAGCTTTTGTACTGATCAAACTAAAATGAGTTAATCATTAATAATTGTCCTCTCTCTCGTACCTCTCAAATATAATTTTCGCTTGTTTTATTAAAAAGTGGTGCCTTTTGACACGTTTTGCCAGGTTTGACATCATTGATTACAAATGCTGTTGGCTCCATTTCACGTGACCGATCGAGAGGTGGCGCATAAAGGCAGTCGCACACCGGACAAGAAGCACCACACCATGTCGTGGGTAGGAAATGGCACAAGTATCTGTAACAGTATACGGATGGGCAAGGAGGAAATGGGAATCAGCTGAACAGTAAACATAAAGTTTTAATGAGAAACTCAACTTAAAACAAACATAAACAGACACATATGCAACGTGGCCACGTGTGTCTCTCTCTCTCTCTCGAACCGGCATCTCCGGCTGCCCTTTATCTTGCTCTCCCGCTGATCCAGCACCGGCCGTGCTCCATCATGGCCTGGCCACGCCCTCCTCCTCGTCACACTCCTCCCCCTCCCGATTAAGACCGGGGCGCCACCGGTCTGACTAACTACCCCCCTCCATCTCTGGAGTGGAGACACTGCCCTTCCGGCCATTCTGTCAGCCAGTGGTCCACCCCGCCTCCTGTGAACCTGGCATGAGGAGAGGGAAAGGGCGAGTGGAGACACAGAGAGAGAGGAGAGAGAAGACCTCGCTCGCCGACTCCCAGACGCGCTGTCACCCGATCCTCAGCCACTCCTCCGCCCTCTGGCAGACGCCAGCTCGCTCCTTCCCTTGCGGACGGCAGCGAGTCCTCTGGCCCCTGGTGGACGGAACCGCTCCTCCCCTCTCGACAGACGGCCGTGGTTCCTCTGGTTCTCGGCGGCTTGCAGCGACCACTCCATCCCCAGGCAGATGGCCACAGCTGCTCCCCTGGCAGATGGCAGCGGCGAGGACTCCGCAACAGCGCATCCCTCCTCCATCCTGGGTTTCGGCACCACTGTAACAGTATACGGATGGGCAAGGAGGAGGCAGGAACCGGCTGAACAGTAAACATACACATATGCAATGTGGCCGTGTGCGTCTCTCTCTCTCGAACCGGTGTCTCTGGCTGCCCTTTATCTCGAACTCCCGCTGATCAGCTGATTCAGCGCCAGCTGTGCTCCATCATGGCCTGACCACACCCTCCTCCTCATCACAGTATCAAACACAGGACACGTCGATGTGGTTCAGGTGGCAGACAGTACACGCAAAAGTTACCAAGGTTTTTCCCTTCTTCAAGAGCGAAAAAAGTGACGTTTTTGAGTTTGCTGATTAGTGTATGAAACTGGTGTATCTGCACAAACTGAACGATTAGAAATGGCAATGTTAATTATGCAACTTCTCTATCTGTAGCATTAAATTGGCTTCATTCAAGCAGCCAAACCACAAAACAACATACTTGTAACTGAAAACACATTGTGTAGGCTATATGAAAGAAACATATACACAATATATCATCCAGTGATAGCTAGAGTAAATTATTTATGTACTTTGATAATTATTTGGGTCATATTTATTGGAAAACTATTTGAGTTATGCTCTGTGGCGCAGCATAAATTTGAGCAGCCTCCAGAGTCCTAGCTGGGCGCCGCCGACAGACGCCGAGCTGCAATGTGCGTACATTCATAGAAAACAATTATTTCGAATTTTAGAATGCGCCATGTCATCCGCCAGATGGATCCAGTGTGCTACCCCCTGAACACAACCGCAAATTATATTTGAGAGCTACAGCAGCAGGGAAGATTATCCGGAAGATTGCTTTAAGAATATCAGTTGAAGGCTATGCTATTTTTGTCAGATTAGCTTGCAAAACACATTCAGCCATTAGCATGGGAAACCCTAAAGCGATTGAATTCATCTTGTTAACAACGCAATTTATGTTCTAGGCAGTGCCAAAGTGCGTCTGGTATGGCTTTAACAGGACTTAATGTATTAGAGCCCTTTTTCACTTTTATGCAGTTTTTACATGTTATGAACTGCCATTTCTATAATGTGTAAATTAGACTGCTTCAAAGGGATTATTATATTTTCTTGATAAAAAGTGGCACAGGAACCATGGAGTCACAGCCAGCTTTTCATCCTGAAAGAGGGGGAGCCTTTAATGCACAATAGCAACCAAAGGGTTTCACAATTAACATGATTTGAGGGCGCTATACCGTTTTCTTCGCTAACCACCGAAACTAGCTGCCAATGTGACTTAAGACTCTTTTATTTGTTGGAGAAGCAGGGGACATTTATTTTCTCAAGCACAAAAAAAAAAAATAAAAATTAAAAAATGTCCAGATGCTATTGTGTGCTATTCCTTTCTATGAAAGAACACAAAGCAGTGAAGTGCACAGCTTATTGTTACCATGGCTTTAGTTCTGACTGAAGAATGCTCTGGCTCCTGTTCCTAACATGAAGAGCATTCCATCAGGGCCCATTTTAATGTAACACAATAGCAAATGGAGGCCAAACCAGAGAGAAAGTTGTTGATAAGAGAGGTGACAGCCAATAGCACCATGTCCAAGTAAAAAATAAAGTAAAAAGTTTTAGGACGAAGTGTTGTCAAAGAACCTTGCTGGAATATGGTAACAACTGTGTCGAAACTGAATAGATTAAATTATGAAATCATTTTACGTTTGTCACTGCTTAGTTTAATTTGAATATTTTCTCTGAAAAGACACCTTCCTTCAAAGTGTAGAGGAATAATTGAATGCCGCAGGAAGAGTATGCTCTCTGATCCACACTATTTCAAGTTAACCTTTCTTTTAAAAACACTCTTACCGTATATGTAATCATGTTGGCTATTTAATGTTGTTTAAATGTTAATTCTAAATTTCATGGTATGTTGACATTTTTTAAAATAAATTTTTTTTTTCTTGAAGAAAGATAGTGAGCTGTTATTATAAATATTGCTTTTTATGGTGAAATCGTGTCATTTCCATGTGTGCCATAAATAACTTGTTCTGCCAACACAGTACATGTATGAAATAAACAATAATTTATAGTCAGCTTGTGCTTATCGCAAAATAACCCTTGACAGGGTGATCGGTACCTTATATCATCCTGACGAGTTTATTGTGAGATAATGACCAACTGGATGTACATTATCTATCTTATTAAATGGCTACTTTGCAAATAAATGGACATTAAATATTGATTTGAGTTAAATTTATCTAATAATGTGAGCAGGAGACTGAGTGATACAAGAGATATGAAACTAGTAAAGCTACTAGATGCAGGGAATCTGTTACCCATGACAATGGGCAATTATAATTAATTGTCATTATACAAAAATATTTAATCACAGAATGTTGCGATTGACCAGTCCAGGGAAAATATTCAAATCTGTAAAATCATGGAAATTTTCATTTTTCTAGTTATGATCTGTGCTAAAATATTGTATAAGCTAAATATTGTTCTTCTGAAGAGTAAAACTTGATTGAAAGCCATAATGATGTCCAATTTGTGAGCTGATCATATTTTGAGTTTTTCTTTTTCTTTTTTTCTTTTTTTATTAATCTGTTGAACTGGGTTACAAATCAGTCTGAATGATTTATTAGTGAATGGATTTTTCAATTCCTTATCCAGTAACCACAAACAACTGGTCATGGAAAAGTCATGGAAATTCATTGGTCAAATATTGTGGAAACTCTACCAATCAGAACTGAGTATTCCAAAGGGCTGTGCAATAAAACCTTAGAGCTGAACTCACACTTTATTTCACAGATACCCTTTTCTATCTCTTTTAAGTGCAGGTCTTTTGAATAATTGTGCAGTCACTTTAGGTTTAGCTGTTCAGGTGAGTTGCCAAAATCATTTGCGCTCATTCTTCATCCAAAAAGAAAAGAAAAGAAATGAATAAAAGAAAAGTGCTCAGACTGCATTCTGAAGGTAAGGATCATAAGGCCATATTTGTAGAAGAACGACCTGTCCTTCGGCATTTGGGCCAGTCAGTTGTGACCATATTTTTTTTAATGAAATCTTCCCTCCACAGGTGCCTTACTCAATTGCATTATTGCCTCTTTCAATTCTTTTCCCTTCCTTCCCGAGGCTGAGCTGACATTTCCCTCTCTCTTTAATATCTACAATTATTTCAACATTAGATGAGACGTTACTTTGTGCTGTCTCAACAGACCATCCGTCTTCCCATCTGCTTTCTTTGTTCTTGGAAACACAAAGGGACATTTCAGAAAAGAAAAACAGGAAGATGTATTTATTTATTTATGTATTTTTTTTTAAGCTGAAGCATAATGATCATGGCGGTTGGGTAGGTTGACATGATCATACTGTACTAAAAGAGGGTGTTCGGTAATCTAGTCTCCACTGGGGGGTGCTCTGAGTGATCCGCTCATTTTTGACTGGCACATGAGAGAGCATGAGGTGACTCAAAATCTTTGTTACTGTTAGTAGCTTACTGTTAAGAGTAAATGCAGGGCCGCCACTCCCTATACACAGATTATGCAGTCTGCACTGGGCACCAACCCCCTAGGGGGGCACCATCTTACCCAAGCACACAAAAAGTGTACCGATGGCCCTTCCTCGCACATTAGCAATCGCGGAACACTGTTCTCATCTGACAATAACCTTACGCACACTTCTCCCATCCCCTCAGATGATCGCGGAACTCTGTATCTGGCACAAGTTTGACCAACTGAGTAGATGTCAGTCCACACTAAAAAAATAACATTATTGTGAGAAGTCAAATCAGCCCTGCAGATTCAATCCAAGGAAGTCTTTAATATATGGAGAAAGCTACAGTATGTATTAAAGGTATCAATGGCAGTTTAAGATGAAAACATCCACTGTAATATAATGGAGTATTTGGGATTTATATGTTGCTTGCAAAAAAATTGTTTCATCAGAATTCACGGCTGCTTTAGAATAGCCATTAATGGGGTAAGATGCTTTTTACCTCAATTAGAGTGCAGTAACGGTATCTACCAGCAGGTGCTTACTGCTCAACTGCTCATGCTAACCAGTCAAACCTTGACCCATTGACCCCAAACACCCACTGTTTTATCTTCTATCCATTTATTTGTGTTAGCTTTGTGCACTGTTTCTACTCATCATACCCTCTCCCTCCCACACATGACATTCACCACTAACAATAATCTAAGTAAATGGAGCTCTGTGGCTATGGACATGGACAGCTTACATTAGCCTCAGCGCTAAAGGCTTGTGACTTCATCACGGAGAGTAAACATTCACTGGCTGTTGACAGATGAGAGCCCTGGAGACTTCTCTCTGAAATCTTGCAGTTCTTTTGAGGAGCATGCACACTCAAAAGAACAATACTTAAGGCAATTTCCTCATTATTTGTCTGAAAATAAGCTCTCTTTATGAAGTTCCACCAACTTTTTAAACCAGAATTGAGAATTGACTGCTGTCATAAGTATGAAAGCTTTCTTCCTTTCTTTTTTTTTTCTCTCTTTCTGGGTTTCCCTTTTAGAAACAAAAAAGATATATTGTTGAAAGCATTCTTTAATATTCACTTTCTAGCTTTTAGTGTTGTTTTTCATGCTCTGAGTTCACACTACTTTTCCCCATCTCTTTTTCAAATTTCTGCTCTATTGAAAAACAGCTTAAACCAGCCTAGGGTGGTTTGCTGGTCTTAGCTAGTTTAAACTAGTCTAGCTGGTCTCCCAGCCTGGCCAATTTGGTGCTCAGATCGGTTAGTGGGTCGGCAAGCTGGCCAACTGGCTGGTCTTTGGCAGGTTTTGGGCACATTTTAGCTGGTCAAACTGGAAACCATCTTAGGCTGGTTTTAGCCATTTTTTTTCAGCAGTGTAGCTGGTCTCAAAGCTTAGTCTCCCAGCCTAGTCAGGCTGGTCTGTTTGCTGGCTTTAGAAGGGTTTTGGGAATTTGGGAGACCAGCTTGTGCAGCTGAAGACCAGCTTAGCTAGGTTGCGTGGGCAGCAAGACTAGCAAACCAGTTTGAGAGATTGATTTACACTTTGTTGTTGTTGTAAGCAGGATACATGGCCTAAAACTGCAGATCTCAGAATTGCCAAACCTGGAAACAGCAGATATTTTTCCACAGCATTCAAGTTCTTAGAAGAATCAGTCCATTCCTGCATGTCGCTCTGCATTAGCCTCATTAACCACATTAGCATTTCTTCAGCTACAAATGAGAGTGTGGCATGATCCGAACATGTTTATAAAACATCAGCTCCACTGTGATTGAACTTAATGACACGGTTCCTTCTAGAAGAAGTGTAGGGGGCTTCCTTGATGCCCGGGGCCTGTCATATCGCTCTCTCTCCACACATAGTTTTTGGCACCGGTCTCTGCACTCAGCATTCATAATCTGTTTGCCACTCACATTGGCATTGGGACTTTTAAAAAAGGCAGGGGAAAGGAAGGGCTGCAGATGGCAGAGACACATGGTAAACGAGGCTACGGAGACAGAGCGTTAGCTGCAGTGAACGATTAATGAGAAAATGGATCCAAACTCTCTCGTCAGACTCACTTTCATGTCTCTCTCTTTCTCTTTCTCTCTCTCTCTCTTTCTATCTCTCTCTCTCTCTCTCTCTCTCTCTCTCTCTCTCTCTCCCACCCTGTTGAAAAAAACAACAATGTAAACCAGCTTAAGATTATTTTCTGGTCTTAGCTGGTTTAACATGGTCTAGATGGTCTTCCAGCATGGCAAAACCGGTCTTCAGCTGGTCTAGTTGGTCTCTCAATTTGGCCAAGCTGGAACTCAGCTTGTTTAAGCTGATCTAGCTAGTCTTTCAGTTTGGCCAAGCTGGTGCTCAGCTGGTTTTGCAGGTAACCCTCTAAAACTAGCAAACAGACCAGCTTGACAAGGCCAGGAGACAAGCTTAGACCAGCAAACCAGCTTAGGCTGGTTTAGTCCATTTTTCTCAGTGCTCTCTTGTTGACTGCACTTTAAGTGCAAAGAAAATTGTGCCTCTCAAAAGGAGAAGGGCAGATTTTGTCTTGCGTTGCAATCCTGGCCTGACTTTCAGTTTTTCTCACCAATGTCTACTTGATCAGCACTTCTCATCTTTATTCAGTTCATTAGAGTCATTTCTCCCCCAGGACACTGGCTCTCATTTGGAGAAGCTTTTCCGATAGCCCTAAGTTCGTTAATTAACCAAGCAATTAATACAGAAGACCGAAGCCTTGATGGGAGAAAAACAGTGACAGCGATTGGGAATAGGGCCAGGAAAAGCGCTCATTACACATACTGTACCAGGCAGGATGTTAATCTGTGCACAATTTGGTTCTGTGCACTACATTAATGTTTTGAAGACAATAAGTACAGTGAAGCACTACCATATTGCTTTTCATCTCTTTTTTAATTACAGAACGTGTCTATATATCACCTGAGGCAATATAAATGATCATGGGTATAAAATACATTTAATAAATAGATAAGTCATTAGATGGGTTGATCTGAATAATATGCCCGTGGCAACAGGAGCTGCTCATTGGTTTTATTCATAATAGGAACATTAAGGCTCAAACGACTTCTCTAGTGAAAAACTTGTTAACCCCCTGTCGATGTGAGCATCTTTCCATGACAATACGAAAGCGGTGACAGCGAACGCTGTGAAGTTGGACTGGGAAAAAGGATGTTGTTAAAGTTTGGTGTTGTCAAAGCTGGTTGTGGTTAAAGATTTAAAAGGTCTTTGCAAGTGGAAATCTCTCCTCCTCCAACCCGTAAAATGGGTCATTATGATGCAGCTCTCTCTTGTCGTGTTGGCACATTCCCACGTTCCAACAACAACCCAAGATTGATATGTCTCGATCTTGCTGCGTTAATGCTGTGCCAGGCACTCATTGCTGTTTTTAGTATTTTTTCAAATTAAGTAGGGTGGGAGTGAGGGAAGGGCATGGCAATGCTTGCCGCCCTGTTCCCCGGCCTCCTAATTAGTGAGTGGAGTTCTGATAACCCTGATGGATTAATGTGGATTGAGGTTCTGGGGGAGAAAGAGAGAGAAACAGAGAGAGAGAGAGAGAGAGCAGTTGTCGAGAGCCAGTCTCCCAGATTCACATTCAGCACAAGGTCACCTTGTAACCCAGCACTGGAATGGACAGAGCTGGAATAAAGTAGATTGGCGCAATACATGGACATGCATACTGGAATAGTGCTGACACACTGAACAGAAGTGTGTATACACCACACTAGAAAAAGATTAAACCAGTCTAAGCTGGTCTTAGCTCGTCTGTTTTCTCGGTTTTTAGGGGTTTTGGGTACTTGTCAGCTGGTCTGGCTGGGAGACTAACTAAACCAGCTGCACCACCTTGACCAGGCTGGGAGACCAGCTAGACCAGTTTAAATTAGCTAGGACCAGCAAACCATCTTAAACTTGTTTTGTTTTGTTTTGTTCTTGTAGGTTACCCGAAGCAAAGGTTCTTTGTTATTCAGTGTTACAGTATATTCTCTCTTTATATTGCCACTCTCTCCTTTCTTTGTCTTATGATTAAGAATGACAGTTTTATCTACAAACATCTTCAACTAAGTGCAACTGCATGGTCCCTCTGGGCTGAGTAGCTTTACTGTAAACAAATCTTGCCTGAAAGTAAAGTCCTGGCAGGGAGCTTCATTATCGCAATCTGTCCTAACTGAAATGCCTAGAGAAGAGAAACACTCAAGAACACAATTGGACAATTAGTGTTTGATAAGGAAAAGACATTATGTCAAATGCTTATCAGAATTCCCACCTCATTCTGTTTTAGTATCTTAAAATTTGAGCAAAGTTATAGAAGTGCTGCAGTATGTAAAAGCCAGTTTGCCAAGTTACCATTTAGCAACATTTACAATTTTGTATAATTTATGTTTATGTTCACTGAGTTATTATTTCCCCATCTTTCTTAATGCTATGATTTTGACATTGTGAATATATTATACATGCCCACATGTTAGCATAAGAAGCCTTAACATTCAGGGTGATTTGCACCTACTAACTCTTAAAGGGATAGTTCACCCCAAAAAGGGGGAGTAAATGATGACAGAATTTTTATTTTTGATTGAATTGCCCCTTTAATTAAGCAGTTTGTGTGTGTTAATGGCATCAAAAAATGTAATGCTATGGCAATGTGGCAAAACATTCCTCTGTTTGAATGGCCCGTACAGACCCGTCCCAAAAAATGAAGGGAAAGTCATTACTAACTAGCTTATCAATTTGCTTAGGTTTCAGCAAAATCACTCTTTGTGCTTCATAGAGGGGGCTGTTACTAATCCTCACCTACATCAGTGCTTATGAAACAGCCTTGTCATAAAGAGGCGTGGGGGGGATCTCATTAATCATATAGTCTGCTGCCAAATCGGCATGGTGGATCAAAGGTAATTACTAGTTTTAGCTAAATGTACGAGCTAAAGGTAGCTCAGGAATGCTCATCTATTGAAGAGAAATGTAATTAAGAAAAAATAAAAGCAAATAAAGGGCTGCAAACTGAGTTTTTAATTAAATGTAGTCATCCCTTAAAACCTAGCCTCATGGCTCCTTGCTGCGCCGACGATTAAGCAAGCATTGCGTCATTTAAAAGCTGAAAAAAGAAGAGCGCAAGAGTGATATAGCATGTTGGTGCATCAGTTTTGATGGCCAGCTTTCTGTACTCTGACATTTGTGACGTTATCTGTGCTGGTCTCCAACAGAGGTGAATGACCCATGCCAAATTACCACTGCCACTGAGACTGGTAGCGCTCCAAAGGGAGGGGAAACTAGCAGATGGAGAAGTGTGAGAACAATTAAACGTGCTCCAGGGGTCCTTGCATTTCTCTTTTGAAATCATTTCTCATTTTTGCTCAGTTACATTGAAGCAGTGTAATGCAATAAATACAATGAAGGATTTGAGCATGAATGTTTGTGTATTTGCATGTACTTTTGCAGAGGCCCCAGTGGTAGAGGGGGCAAACAGAATGAACATTTGCTGGGGTGATGGACAAATTCTATTTTATTGGAAATTTCGTATCCAAGTGGGCGGCACACAGTCATCACCTGACATTTTGTAATATTTATCTAAATGCTGTGAGAATAGAAAGAATAGAAATTAACTGAAAAAGCGTTTTGAGTTCTAGAAAGAGGCAAAATCAAATTTGATGGTAATGAAAATAAATTAGATTTTGATTAATCCGTGTGGACAACAGATGACAAGAAGCATTTGTTTATTATTAGTGAATCATTCTGGCAGGATCGCTTTGGCTTCTAACTTAACAAGAGCTTAATACATCAAATGCAGAAATTTGGCATATTTGCTACTTTCAATTCACGTCTTGATTGTGTGACTTTTTGCAGCCTGTGGTAATGAATTGGGCAAAATAAATTATTCTTTAAAGCACAGCTTCTAATTAATCTTTACGCCGACATAACGTATTGAAAATAAACTGCTCATCTCATTAACTCAAAATCTCATCTAATCGGAAATGCCTCTTGTTTGCTAAGCTGTGTTGTGTGTAGCAGCTCAGAGTGTGTTTACTTTTTAACTGTCCGTCCTCTTTCAGTTAGATGTTTTTTTTTTTTTTTTTTTTTAAAACAGTGTTTAAGCCGTACGAGGTAAAGCTTTTTATTTGATCTGATTCTGCCAGTACTGCTGTTAACATTGAGCAGTACAGGGGCCTGTGAGAGAGTTGATATATTCAGGGAAGACAGACAGCAGACATTTCTCCTTTCCCTGACACTGCTGCATCCTGAGCAGTTTATCCTTGTACACATAGGCTACATATTCACACAGCAACAGAATATGTTGTCAGTTCTGTTTTAGAGTGATAAATATGGCTACGTTCACACATAGTTTGGTCATAAACAAGAGTAACAACCACATTTTGTAACCAAACTGACTCCCCTAAATTGTTAGGAATCTCAACCACTTAGAGTAGGTTCACAATGTGCTGTGTGAACCACAGTTTTAGTTGTCTGTTATGTCATAGAGTGGGATAGCTGCTCTGCACTGCACTCAAAGTTGACACATATGTGTTTCGTTTTTTTATGTGGGGTGCTGATAACTTTTAGAGACAGAGACAAGAGATGATATACAGTATGAGCTTTGTCAAGCTTTCAGTTGCTGTCTTCATATTGGAGGTGCTCCCACTGTTTGTTGGTCTGGTTGCACCCAGGGTTATTATCATTTTTAATGTTTTTTTTTTCTTTTTGTCATTCCAATTTAGTTGAGTTTTCATTAGTTTTCACTCTTTGACTGTTAGTTTTGTTTAGTTAGTTTTTTCAGAGTTTTCTAATTTTAGTTTAGTTAGTTTTTATCTTAGTTTTAGTATTAATGGGATGCCAAGGTTAATTCATTAACTTAAATAATTTAACCTTGTGCGACCCCGCAAACACATGCGTGGACGTTGTATTTTGGCTTTGCTGTATGCAATGCATAATTTAATTTCATTCAAACCGATTGATCTCAGTTCAGGAGGTTCTGGGCTGTCAGTATAGGGTTAAACTTTCGACATATGGAGTCATGTGATAAAACAACATGGTTCCGATCACAGCAGAGATGGTCTTTGGGAGAAATGGCACCAAAACAAATCTGGTAAGAAACCTAATTACGTCAAAAGATTAGATTCTCCAGTTGCATCCAATATGCCATTTTTTAAATTTAAAATCCATTGGAAAAACATTGGAAATCCTATATTTACTGTGCATTTTCACATTGAGAAAAAAAAAATGCTTTCAGAGGCTTTATATGGAGTAAGGATAACAATATGGTGAATTTCGAACTGTTCTGAGACTACAGACAGACAGCACACTGGAGGTTAAGTCATTCACTAAATAGGGAACAAGGGTGCATTCTATAGCTTTTCTTTGAAGTCTAGTGCATTCAATCCAAGCTTCCTTTCAAAAGGTCAGTTTCAGGCTGCAGAAGATGTTTGAACCACTCAATATGGTTGGCAGACATGGGACAATGGTAATCAGTACTTAGATTCAGAATGTATAATTTTTTTAACATGGCAGTGATTGGAAGATGCTGGCCATTACTTGTATTAGAATTAATTATGCTAATTTCTGATTGGTAAAATGCATCAACTCTGGCTATCACTTGTTTGTTTGACAGTGCAAAGAGAGAACTTTGAGATTTTGCTGCCAAAGTAGAAAAAAACATTGTAACATAAAAGTCAAATCAAGTCAATAATTTTTATTTGTGTAGTTTTTTATTTGTGCTTTTCGCAATACACATTTGTTCCAAAGCAACTTTACAGAAAATCAGCTGTAATGTCTAAAACATGTGAATAGCCAACACTCCTGGAAACATAATAAACAATTTGATAAAAAACTGACTTTCTATAGCTTGCTATTATTGAACATTTCACAACTTACTCCTGCTGTCCACATATGTGGACTTAAATGATTAGGAAAACTATTTGGTCTAGAATAAAAAAAATAAATAAAAAAAACCATATTATTATTATTTGTATATTTATTAGGTGCTCATAGCTACAAATCAAAAAGGGAAATGGAAAATGCACACAGCAGTCACACTCGGGTCTCAGGAGGTTAAATAAGTTTAACAGCATTACATTTCTCAAAACCATCTGTGGCACTGCTATCTAGTGTTATTTTTGTGCTTAATTGATGCATGTTGTAACAGTTTCAAATTTAGTATACTGTGTATCAAAAACTGACACTAAAATTAATCATAAAAAAAATCCAAACATGAAAATATTTTCAATTAGTTTTCGTCAATGATAAAAACACTGTTGCGACACACATGCTGCTCTCTACAGTCAAAAATCAAAGCGCTGTCGGTTAATTAATATTTCACAGATGAACTTGCACCTCGATTGGACTAATTTATTACTTTTCGGTGTTATGGAGGTTTGATATTTACTTAAGTCACTCTCACTATGGTTACATGCATTATTTATTGTTAAAATAGAAAAGGGGCTTGATTTCAGTTATTCGTTCATACTGACATCATTCAATCTGCTTCTCTAAGCTATTGTATGTTCAGAACAAATTGAGAGTCACACTTGCTAGTAAATATGGTTGTCAATCCCAAACATGTAGCCATGCATGGATGTAGCCATAAATTGCTGTGTCCTGTCTACCCTTGGGTCGCTTCTCATTAACTGGGAATCATTTTTGAGGCCCAAAGTCTACTACTTTTTGCATGCTGTCTCCATGCATTTCTTGGGACAATATGAATGAAAATCTCAGCTCAGATATTTTATTGTACACTGGAACTTTCGTATTTTAAATTACATCCCTCCTCCCTTGCCTAGATCCTTACACCTGGTCGGGGGTTACATATTCATTGTTTCTAGTTCACTAGTCAGCTTTGCACAACTTTACATCATGGCCTTGTAGCTGTGGTTCATATCATTATTATGATGGCAAGGCATGGATCGGAGCTTGATTTCTCTCCTCCTTGCTGGCACCAAGGGTAGTGGGACAAATCACCTGCTGTAAGCACTCCTCCCTGTATGTTCAAAATCTGTACCACTACAATACAGCTCATCCCTGCAGTGTCTCACTGCTGCAAGCCAAAAGAGAGGAGGAAAGGAGGAAGACAAATTATTCCCTACAGTTTCATGAAATATAAGTTCATTCAGACTGATCCAAAAAAATTACAAGATCTTTTAATATCTCAGTAGTTCATTTGTTTCTCCTAGTTGGTATTGAGATTAAATGAAGAGTTAAAGGAAACCTGTATGACTTTCTTTCTTCTGTGGAACATAAAAGGTAAATAAATAATTTAAAAAAATCTTCACAAGGTTTTTTGCCATATAATGACAGTGAATTTTTACTCTGGTCTGTCAAGCTCAAAAAATGACAAAAAACAGCACCATAAAACCACAGTAAAAGTAATAGATACTACTCATGAACCATATTCCAAGTCTTCTAAAGCCATACGAATACTTCATTAAATTAATCATTAATAAAATGCTGAAATCAAATATGGCGGCTATGTCGATGACATCAAACCTCACGTGACCAAAAGTCATGACGTAATTTTGCAAGAACCAATGAGGTTGGACATTATTGACGTAGTTGCCATATTTAGGACACACTCTATAGTGCCACCACCAGTTCAAAAATGAACTTTTCTTTTGTGCGTATCTTTTGAACCGTTTGTCCTAGAAACAAAATTCGGTAACACCTTATTTTGACGGTCCCCCTACAGATATTCAGCTGACTATAAGTGACTTATCAACTGACAAGTGATAGTACAATACTGTACATTCTATATATATATACTTTTTTATATATTTTTATTTTTTATTTTTATTGAATAATGTGTATTTATATAGTGCGTATTGTATACTGTACAGTGTATGTTATTATTTGTATACTGTTGAGTGTAATTATGTGTATAACAGATGTTTAAATTGTGTTGTGTTAATTTGATGTTATTGTAAATTGGTATATGTCTCATCACTGTCACGACTGCTATGTTGATCGGAACTGCACCCAAGAATTTCACACACCATTGCACTTGTGTATATGGCTGTGTGACAATAAAGTGATTTGATTTGATTTGATTTGATTGATTTTGACTTGCTATACCGTGCATCCGGAAAGTATTCACAGCGCTTCACTTTTTCCACATTTTGTTATGTTACAGCCTTATTCCAAAATGGATTAAATTCATTATTTTCCTCAAAATTCTACAAACAATACCCCATAATGACAACGTGAAAGAAGTTTGTTTGACATCTTTGCAAATTTATAAAAAATAAAAAACGAAAAAAATCACATGTACATAAGTATTCACAGCCTTTGCTCAATATGTTGTTGAAGCACCTTTGGCACCAATTACAGCCTCAAGTCTTTTTGAGTATGATGCTACATGCTTGGCACACCTATTTTTGGGCAGTTTCTCCCATTCTTCTTTGCAGGACCTCTCAAGCCCCATCAGGTTGGATGGGGAGTGTCGGTTCACAGCCATTTTCAGATCTCTCCAGAGATGTTCAATCAGGTTCAAGTCTGGGCTCTGGCTGGGCCACTCAAGGACATTCACAGAGTTGTCCCGTAGCCACTCCTTTGTTATCTTGGCTGTGTGCTTAGTGTCGTTGTCCTGTTGGAAGATAAACCTTCACCCCAGTCTGAGGTCCAGAGCACTCTGGAGCAGGTTTTCATCAAGGATGTCTCTGTACATTGCTGCATTCATCTTTCCCTCGATCCTGACTAGTCTCCCAGTTCCTGCCGCTGAAAAACATCCCCACAGCATGATGCTGCCACCACCATGCTTCACTGTAGGGATGGTATTGGCCAGGTGATGAGCGGTGCCTGGTTTCCTCCAGGCATGACACTTGCCATTCAGGCCAAAATGTTCAATCTTTGTTTCTCATGGTCTGAGAGTCCATCAGGTGCCTTTTGGCAAACTCCAGGTGGGCTGTCATGTGCCTTTTACTGAGGAGTGGCTTCCGTCTGGCCACTCTACCATACAGGCCTGATTGGTGGAGTGCTGCAGAGATGGTTGTTCTTCTGGAAGGTTCTCCTCTCTCCACAGAGAAATGCTGGAGCTCTGTCAGAGTGACCATCGGGTTCTTGGTCACCTCCCTGACTAAGGCCCTTCTCCCCCGATCGCTCAGTTTGGCCAGGCGGCCAGCACTAGGAAGAGTCCTGGTGGTTCCAAACTTCTTCCATTTACGGATGATGGAGGCCACTGTGCTCATTGGAACCTTCAATGCTGCAGAAATGTTTCTGTGCCCTTCCCCAGATCTGTGCCTCGATACAAGCCTGTCTGGGAGGTCTACAGATAATTCCTTGGACTTCATGGCTTGATTTGTGCTCTGACATGCACTGTTAACTGTGGGACCTTATATAGACAGGTGTGTGCCTTTCCAGATCAGGTCCAATCAACTGAATTTACAACAGGTGGACTCCAATCAAGTTGTAGAAACATCTCAAGGATGATCAGTGGAAACAGGATGCACCTGAGCTCAATTTTGAGTGTCAAGGCAAAGGCTGTGAATACTTATGTACATGTGATTTTTTAATTTTCTTTTATTTTTAATAAATTTGCAAAGATTTCAAACAAACTTCTTTCACGTTGTCATTATGGGGTGTTGTTTGTAGAATTTTGAGGAAAATAATTAATTTAATCCATTTTGGAATAAGGCTGTAACATAACAAAATGTGGAAAAAGTGAAGTGCTATGAATACTTTCCGGATGCACTGTAGCTATTAAACAGTGTTTCAACAAACATTCAGTAGACTTTCAATAGCCTGTATAACAGCAAAATAAGAGCTTATCAACTGACTTGCTATAGCTAGAAAACAGTGTTTCAACAAACATTCAATAGACTTTCAGTAGCCTGTATATAGATCTTTATTAATGATCTAATGACATTATTGTTGAGAACATCAATTCATTAAAATTGTTGGACAAAACAATGATTCTGTACATTTATATTTCTTTTACACACAGTCTATGTGCTGGATGCAGTGTGGTGCTGCTATTCCTGTGTGTTATTATCAGTATTGGTATTTACCATCTGTTGATAATCTGTTAAAAAAGGAGACATGTAGCTGTCAGTTAACCATAATCCTTAGATGTTCACTTTATTTTGATGGTCCCTAGGTAACTAGATGAACAGTTGATACTACCTTAAAGTAAAGTGAATCTGTACTGATAAGAATTTCATATGCAACAGTCAGTAGAGCATTTCCAGAAAACCTTTGGGTAACTAAAGGTGAAATAAGAAAATGAGCAGGTAAGCAATGTAAGTAGATCTATATACAGGCTATTGAAAGTCTACTGAATGTTTGTTGAAACACTGTTTATTAGCTATAGCAAGTCAGTTGATAAGTCACTTATAGTCGGTTGAATTTCTGTAGGGGGACCATCTAAATTAAGTGTTACCCAAAATTATTTTTGCATCTGATTACTCTCCTCCTGACGTTTCAAATGGATTATGGTGTTTAAAGTTTAAACATTTCAAGTCCTTCAGACTTAGTCTGATTTGCTCAAACAATGTCTCACAATAATCTCCAGACCAAGCTGCACAGAAATGACAAAACAGAAATTTTGATTTTCACCTTTGTTTAAAAGTTACGCCATTATAAATTTAACGAGGTAGGTGTGAAAAGGGATTTGAGGCTGTATCTTGTCAACGCTTTGTCCTACTGAAACAAAACTTGGTATGCTTCATAAGCACCATTGTCTGAGGGTAAATGCAAAATCTGGAGACAGCGCCACCTATGGGTCAAGAAATGTGGGTGGCAATTTTCCCTGTAACTTTTGAACCATATGTCCAAACTTTATGTGCTTGGTGTCAATGGACTCCTTGGGCCATGAGTATTGCAACAATACTAATATCGGCCATACTGCCTCTACACCATTCTGAATTTTATTAAAAAGTGATATATCACTTCAATGCATTGTCGGATTTAAAAGAAAATTGATATGCTTTATCGACATCATATCCTGAGAAAAACTGAGCAGTTTGAAAATAGCGCTACCTAAAAATTGTACTTTGGTTGACCTTTGAGTCTTCATGTTTTGCTTACAATAATGTAAGCCTTTCTTCACTGTGTAATTCCTGCTTCAATTCAAACCACTTTGATGTACCAAAACATTTTCTCAGCAACAATTTTGTACTCTTCATTTTGAATGCCAATACGAAGCTGACTGTGGTGACCACTGTGCTTAGGTGTGCTTATTCACAGCTTGGTATGTCCCTTTGGTGGCTTTATACTTTGTGGCAGCGTGGTGCGATGGATTCCCGTCATGGGGTGACATGTGAAGTAGCGTGGGGTTACTTTGTATCTCATATACATGCTATGTGTTGTGCTTACTATGGTGCAAGACTTTCCGTTTTGGTGCTTGGCCTCGTAATTGCGGCTTGCAGTTACATTTATTTATTTATTTTTTTGTCCTTTTTCGAGCTTGACGGAAAGGAGTTACTATTCACTAACTAAGCATTAAATAGCAAATAAACCCTGTGAAGGCTTTATAAAATTCACCTTTTCTTTAATTCACCTTTTCTGTCCCGCGGAAGAAAGAAAGTCACGTTTGGATTGAGATGAGCGAGTAAATAATGACAGAATTGTAATTTTTGGCTGAACTATTCCTTTAAGGGTACCTACACACTATAGAAAGCCTGTTGGAGCTTTTGACAGATCTGAATACATACAATTCATTTTGAGGGCAGTTTGAAACCAAGCAGGAATACAGTGAATTGGATTTCTGAAAGGACCTGCCTCTCATAAATTCTCAATTGCCAACTGATACCCATTTCAGAGAAAATGTGAAATATTTTATAATTTAGGTTGCATAATGAAGTTATGCTTTCACAAACTCTTGGCTTTCCCTATACATCCTTGCAACGAACCATCCTCATTGAAATCAATGAATTAGCAGTGTTCCATTGCTGCATTCCATTACATAGCAAAAACTCTAGTTTGTAGGCGTCCTAAGGTCACGTCCACACTAAATCATTTTTGTTTGAAAACTCTGTTTTCAGTTTCCTAATGTCATGATTTTCCAAATAATGCAGTTATGTGGAGTTTTTTTTTTTTTTTTTTAAAGTCTCTGTTTTCAGTGGAGGAAAAACACTGTTTTACTGTTTATTGGAGGTCAATGTGTTTTCAATAAAAAATGTATTAGTGTGGACGTGGCGCAAGTCTCCTGCTTTTCATGGTTTTCTCCTGATAACGCTTGAATAAAACTCGAGTAATCGCATCCGTGTCTTCACTGAAGTTTCAGATGAGATCTCAATAATGTCACAAACTGTGCTCAGATTTGCCAAGATACCAAAGTATGCAGTTTAAAAGCCAAATATTTCAATTTTAAACTTAAGCATTCTCATCAAATTGTTCCAAGACCCAATTATCTAGGCTATGCAATCTATATTAAATTCAAGGCTTTATATTATTGTGTGTTTATAGTGTATTGCCTTAATGCAATACTTCTGCCATTATGTCCAGCTACTGTTTTAATCACAGCATGTATAACTGGGTTGTCAGGTCTCAATAAATCAATGGGTTGCTTGCCCAGTCAAGAAATCATTACATGTAGCCATTGACCAGTACACACACTAATTGATAAGCGAAGCACGGTGCACCAGACTTATTCACTCTCTAGGTTCAGAGTCTAGTTCTGAGTTCTAGAAGCAGATCTCTGCAGTTTTATTAGTATTCCTCAGTCCCGCTGTTATAAAACGGCAAAGCCCATAAAGCCAGGCAGACTTGCGCCTTGCAGGACCTCGATCGTGACTGTGAATGCTGAGAGTTTGTCCTGAAGCTTTGTCTAAATGTGAGACTGTGGAGCTCAGCAGGACTCCTGCCTCCCAATAACCTAATAATTCACATCAACACAGGGAACAAAGGTAATAATAGCAAACACACACTGTGCACCACTGACTACACTCAAGGCTTTTGTTTAAAAAGATAAAAGCCATTATATTTAGATGGGACACACATCACAGCTGAATTTTGTTTGGTGGAATGTGTGTAAAGGAGCGTTCACAGTAACAGTGATTTAATCACTGGTCACCAAGTCTGCTGTTGGTTGCTGTAAGGTGTTACTACTTGAGTGCAGTAAACAACTATATAATGTGAAGGATCACGTGAGTTCCACTATCTGCATTCCCATTTTTAATTGCTGAATCACATTGCTGCTTATTTGAATACAATTTTACTGCCTAACTTTTTCGAGTCAGATTGCCATCTTTCATTGAAACAGTATTGACTTATGGTCATTTTGTCATTGCAGATTGTTGGCAGTGTTAAAGGAATGTTCCATGTTCAATAAAAGTTAAGCTGAATTGAAAACATTTGTGGCACAATGTTGATTACCACACTAATTTTTAATTAAATAAAGTACAAACTGTGGTTACAATAAGACACTTGTACTAGTAAAATATACATATGTGTAATAAACATGTTTTCCCTTTGAATCAAGTTTTTTTTTCTTACCCCATAGGCAATTTTTTTTTTTCATGTTATAAGCATAAATATTACTATATTTTGTTAGATTTCTCTGAAGAAAAAAAAAAAAAAAAGACAAAATATCTAATTTTGCTTGTCAAGTAAATTTGTCTTGCTTTAAAACTATTTAAATATTTTTACTGGAAAACAAGACAAAAATACTCTTTAAGAACGGTGTATAATGGAAGTGAACTGGGCCAATCCATAAACATCAAAATATACTGTTTCAAAGGTGTAGCCACAAGACGTAAATTTTATATATGTTACTGTAACATGATTTTAGTGTGATAAAACACTTACTAATCTTATCTGTATGAAGTTATATACAATACTACAACTTGATCATTATGACGTAACACTGTTAAACGCTGTAATGTAGTAAATGCTGTAATGCTGATAAATCCCTGATTTCATCCCAAAACAATTATTTGTTGTAATCAACATTATTACTAACCCTAACCTACTTAACTTAACCCTAACCCTAACTCTAACCACAAATTCAGCCAATTGATCCAAACTGGTATTAAACCTGGAACATTCCTTATAAGTAATTGTGAAACCCAGTTTGCAGCCCTTTTACTTCCAGAATCTGACGCATTTCCTATTGAAACAGGATATTTCACAAAAACCTATAAAGATTTTATCCATCAGGAATTGATTGCATCATGAAAAGTGGGCATTGCATACCAGACTGGAGCCAAATGTTTGGATAAATGGGGTTGAAAAGTACGAATGATTTGTGATGTCATCTGTACAGAGAAAGTCATTTCAGAAGCGGTGCAAGTTAGTACATTTTGATAAAAAAATAAAATAAAGTCTACCCAGTTTCCACTTTACATGATGTCTACTGTAGCTGTGCTCTTAGAAAATGTAAAAATTTAAAAATGGTGTTTTGTTCCCTCAGTGGTGAAGTGTGTCATTTCAGCACCACTAGAGTCAGTAGTAGCGACAGGCGGTGTGTATAAAGGGCAGGGACTTAATCAATGCGAGCTTATGACCCACGCTTACTGGGAATTCCTCGTTGATGGGAAATAGTTGCAATCCCCAGTCCCGATCACGAGAGGGGTTCATCGGGTTACCCGCGCCTCTTAGCGCAGTGTAGACACACACTGATCCACCCATTGTGGCGTGCGTGCAGCCCCGGACGTCTAAGGGCATCACTGACCTGTTATTGCTCCATCTCATGTGGCTGAACGGCACTTGTCCCTCTAAGAAGTTGGACACTGACTGCACAGGGCTGCATAACTATTTAGCATGTCAAAGTCTCGTTCGTTATCGGAATTAACCAGACAAATTGCTCCACCAACTAAGAACGGCCATGCACTCTCAGCATCAGATTGCTGAATCCTCCAAACCTCAGACAGCAGGTCGATGTATGGTAGCATGATCTTGTAATCCTCTCTACTTCCGTTCCTATCTGCCAGAGAGTTGTATTGACTTTCTGACCTTCAGGTCAATTTGTCAGTGAGTGTACAAGTGTCTGATTGGATTGATGGAGAGGACTGACATTCTGTTGTGTTTTAGGGTGTCTCCTTATCCCTCCTCATGTGTGCTTGATCTTCTCCATCTCGATTCATGCCAACTCTGTCCTTCATGCTGGGCCACCTGCTCTGACAATCCCTGCCTCCTCCAGTTCTTTCTGTTCATGACTTGCGCAGCTCCTCTGGTTTTTAAAGATCTCTTGTCTGACAGAAACCAGAATAGCTGCTCACCTTTTCATCATCCGCTTCTCTCCATCACTTCTTACAACTGCGAACAATCAGGCCTAATATTAGTCATAATGATAAACTCCATGGTAATATCCAGCAATATTTTCCATAAAGGAATAGTTCACCCAAAAAAGAAAATTCTGTCTTCATTTACTTACTGTACTAGGGTTATTACAAACCCATATTACTTTCATAAAACACCAAAGGCAAAGTTAGTCACAGCAACAGCAACATTTGCTCGACCAATAGATTGAGTTTGGGGAGGGACTATCGATGGCACATGGGGAGAGTGTTTGAAAAACCTGTTTGAAACAGGAGAACAGAATTTAACTTGCAATTTGGTTTCATGACTCTAGTGGTGCAGAAATTACACACTTCACCAAAACACCATTTTTAAATTTTCTAAGGAGACTTTGTGTAAAATGGAAACGGGGTGGAAAAAAATATGAGATATTGAGATGGAATCAAAAGAAATGGAAATATGGTATGAGGCAGACATGGGCCACATAATGGAGTCTTTGTTTCTGTGTCACTATCTATAACTCAATGTGAACTAGCACCTTCATTCAGGACACGTCAAAAGTGCTGGATATCATTTATATTTTTATAGTTAATTAGGAATCATGGAGATTGACTCGAATGAGGACATTAGCCTGGTTCATGTTCTCTTGTTCTTATTTGCTGAGAGTCTACAGGTCAATAGGAGGACAGTAAACCCTTTTTGATGTACCGTGCCAGTTTGGAAGCATGTAGATAGCTTGAGTGCCTGAATTTAATGACTAGCATAATGTGCTGCATAAAAGAATATTTCAGCATTTGTTCTCTCCTGCTCTTTCTCTTTGTACACACACACACACACACACATGCACATTCATAGAGATGGATATAAATGCATGTTTTCAAATACTGTTTCATTATTGAAGGTTCTTTTATGTATTTCTGATGCATGTTTCTTCCTCAGTTTAGAGAAAAAGCATGAGTCATGTACGCCTGAGTTCTCAACATACGGTTCGTGACTGCATATACAAGCTTTGTTCTAAAACCAAATGAGCTGCCTTGCTGCCTACATACAGTAGGCAGCTGCCTTGGAATGCATCCTAACTGGAATGGAACCTCATAAGTGACCAATCTGAAACGTGAAGCACATGGGAGACTCATTACAAATTATATAATTAGCATAAAGTTTGAGTGAAAAATTGGGCAAAACCTGATGATCCATGTTATTTAGCATGATTTGTGAATGTTCCATAAAGCATCATGACATTTTTTACAAAAGTATTTAACACAGTTAATGACACAAATTTGCTTATTTGATTAGTGAACTAGAAATTGTGTGGAATCTTAAATATTTCTTTTTCATTTTATGTCATAAAATTAAAAAAATCCTGACACCCTGTTAATTTCTAGGTTTAATTTTGATTTTGATTCAGACTTTTGAACTGCACTATGTGTGTTTACTCTTTTCCCCTTTTTAATGTAGGTTTAGTTTGAGAGTCACCGTCATTGTGGTTTAAGTAGCGTGCTTGGTTGGAAATCTTAAACATTGATTGCAAATCTTATTTACATCAAGTGTTGTTCTGAAAGCAAAAAGCTTTCACTAGCTCAAAAACAAAAGGAAAAGAGAAACGCTAAATTTCATCACAAATATAATCCATCTCACTGTTCACTAGCAGAATCTGCATTGACGAAACTTTTTAGGCATTCTCCAAAAGCGTGATATACAGTTGAAGTTTTGCTCGGTTAATATACAAAAAAAGTTGTAATACACATTTGTGGGCATTTAATTTTTTATTGATATGGTTTTGTTTTTTTGTTTGATTTGTGTTGTTGCAATATGTTTATATAGTATTGCCACAAAAACACCTCAAAGATCACAACCAAATCTTAGGCCACATCCACACTAATACATTTACGTTTGAAAACGCATAGATTTTGCTACGTTTTGGCCTTTTGTTCACTCTGAGACTGTGTTTTTGTCCAGGAAAAATTGAGATATTGGAAAACGATGACATTTTTGTTGTCATGTGATGCAGTCATGTGATCCATTCAACATATGGCTGCCTATGTTGTAGCGGCATTGTTGTGCCTGCTATCCACTTTGATAGCGTTGTTAAAGATAAATGTTACTTTGTACAACTTTCACATTGCATTCCTTCAAAGTTGAAGGGAAGTTTAATTGGAATTGCTGTCCGGTGGCGGAATAAGAGGACAACTGAGTTTCAAACCGTACATGGAAATGACGCAGGGCCACACTTCTTATGTATGCGCGGTAAGGGGATTTAATAATTTTCAGACGTTTCAGTGTGGACGAACAACTTTTGGGAAAGGTTTGAAAATGGCAGTGTGGAGCGTTTCAAAAATAAAAAAAGCCATTTTCAAATTTATACCCGGATTAATGTGGACATTGCCTTAGGGTTCCCTCGCTTCCAGTACCCAGTTTAACCCCAGAGGATGAGTGGTATACATACCACAGTTTGAGCACCGCTGTTAACCAGTAATAGATGATATGAGTGAACAGAAACAAAACCAAAAACGAAAGAAACAAGACAAAATTGGAAAGTGAAAGATAAATGAAAAAACAAGGCAAAGCTCTTACATACACTCCTCTGCTTCCTACTAACCACCCTCATTCAGTTCAGGACTGCTGACTAGTCACGATATACACAAACACATTCTGGTCTGGGATGCATCTCTCTGCTTTTCTTTGGGTGGATTAGTGTGGGAGACGAGTAATACTTACGAGTAGTACGAGTAGTTTGTGTATGTTAGTGTGTTAGTGTGCTAGAGCAAGCCTGATTGATTAAGCACAAAATAAGTTTCATATTGCCAAAACTCACACAAGCAGATTTCAAAGCTTTGTGAATGCAGTGCATCTGAGAAGCGGAGTAGAGGAACATCTCATCTCAGGCTGATAATACTCACTTGAGCACATAGAGAAACTGGCAGAAAGGCACAGTGGTGGCAGAAATGAAGGCCGTGCTTATTCTGCTGAGTCTCACTTGAGTAACACGCGGCAGGAATATAAAAGGTGTGACAAAGCTCAGGAAGAGACTTGTGACTTGACAACAGGATAGGTATTGAAGTATATGTTGTTCAGTTGAAGGTTTTTAAAGTAAGGAAATTTATTTCGATTTTATTTTTAGGCTTTTGACACTTTTGTGAGTGGGTGAAACAGTGTAGCACAGTGAATATTGACAGGGAGAAGGAGGAAAGAGGATTGGACTCACATCACATGGTAATACTGTACACTGATGTTTACATTTATTAATAATCATCAGAATAAACAATTACTCCCAAACAAATATTGTCAGTTTGCCTAACTATAGTTTATATTAAAGCAATATCACACGAGCAAGTGTGCTGAATAGCCCTACTTCAGCATGGCTGTGTTTTGGCCGCAGGTAATCACAGCCGTGCTGATTTAAGGCCATAAGCACAATTGCGAGTGTGATATTGCTTTTATACAACAGTTCAATGAACATTGTAAATATAAAAAATAAGTAAAAACTAAGGACTGTCACAAAAAGCTTGCCATGTGTTTTGAAGTGGTGTGTGCTGTGCACCTCTGTGAATTTTACCAGGTAATTAGGATAATAGGGAATAATTTTTTTCAATCTTTTTTTCTGTTAAACAAGGATGTTTGTGCTGCTTCTTTATTTATTTATTTATGTTTGGGGGGTTGTGTTAGCAATTGTGTATCTGCATGCCTGCACTGTTAATTAAAACTCCACAAAACTGAATTAGCTCAGTGATATAGAGAGGCAGTGAGTTCCTCCCATTTTAGGAGTTCAGTTCGAGGTTGGTGGGATTTGTGTGTTGTATTTTAATTTCATTTGTATGCTTCATTTTTTGCTACAGCCCCTCTGAGTATGAGTACTTTATTCATCTGTTTGTTTGGTTGGTTTTTTTGTTCAGGGTATAAAACTATACCATTAATGTGGATAGCATAGCTCAGATCATTTTGTATTGGGTCAATTTTAAAAATGTTTGAAATCATATTGAAATCTCTGACTTTGATTGCAGGTTTTGCTAATCTACAGCACAATCATTGTGTATTTCTCTACCTGCCTGGATTGTTCAGTCCTATAACCTTTCTGGGTGTTTTACACATGCATAAACACAACAAAAACAGTATTTACACTCACGTTTTGCCACTGATAAAATTGCAAATCTACATAGGACATGCTAACAAGACTGATATTTGCTTTTGTTTTGAAGGGAAAATATACATTTCTCAAAATGAAATGCTTTATTCAGGTTTTGTGACCTTTGTCTCACAAACATTTTTGCAGTTGTTTTTTTTTTTTTTTTGCTTTGGACAGCTTATTGCTTCACTCCTGCCTCAGCTACTCTGCTGACCTTCTTGTAGTCGTTAGCAAGGCAGGTCTGTGGTTATTACATTCTGCACCCGTCCACCGTCCTCATTCTGAGAAACTGGGCAAGAGGAGACATGGGGAGCTTTAGCTCATGTTCCACCCAACTGGCTCCAGTGAGAGAAAAGCTCCCAATGGATTCCAGTCCTTTATGTCGATAGCACATGAATGGCACCATGAGTAATGAAATTTTTAGCTCTAGGCTCTCCTGATTACCTCTCCCTCCTTTTCTTTTTCCATAATGAGCAAACCGTACTGGGATGCGCTGTGTACATCAGAGTTGGTCTGACGTCTGAGTTCATTTAAAGTGTTGACAGTCAACATGCCAAAATTTGCCAAAACATTTCTAGTTCCTGTAGCTCAACTGGTAGAATGTGGTGCTAGCAACTCCAAGGTCAAACACATACTACCCATAAATGTATACCTTTAATGCTTTATAAGGTGCTTTGGATAAAAGCGTCTGCCAAATATAAATGTAAATGTAGTAAAAATGAGTAGTCATCCAAGCACTATACACAATTCCAAATAAACTAAACCTTTGTCAATGTCCATTTGTACCCAGCTCTGCTGTGAATGAGTAAAAACAGAGAGAAAGTGAGGGAAATGCAAACATTGGTGACCCAGTGTCATTTAATTTAGCAGAAATGGCGTGCCATAGTTTTTGCAAACTGTAAATGGAAAGTCTTTGTGTCAGTACACTTTCTTCTGCTCTGTTTGAGAGTCTTACATTGTCGTGCTATATGCTCTGTAGTAATTCCAAAAACCTTCTGGGCTGAAAATGTCTCACCATCCAATAGTTGGGGATGTTATAAATTAGGATTAGTGTTTGATTAGATCAGTACAAAAAACAATATGTGCTCAACAGATCAGCAGATATTAAGGGCAAAACAAGAAACCCAGACCAGCAGAAGTAACTTGGTTGTAATCTCTCATATTCCAGACCTTGGAAACAAAATTTGTTTTGCTACTGTAGTGCAAATTTAAGGATATTTTTACAGAAAGCAGGTGAATATGTGTAGGTAGGCTTGCTCCAGGTTTATTAGTATATATAATTCTGTTCCAAATTGTAAAACCATAAACAGATTTGTATGGAAATTATTCTTGCTCACCTGTCAGGCATATGGATGTGTGGATACATATGTTACTGGCAGACCCAGATGGAAATTGTTGACTTTTTTCTTATTTATTTTCTGCACAAAGTTTTGAGGAAAATCTGCAGAATTCTGCTAAATGGAATTCACCATTGAAAATATGTTTAAAAGAACTGATATCCAATCAAGAGACATGGGCCTTTTAATGCCCATGGTTTTGAAAATGAATGTTCAACAAGCACAAATTGCTGTGGTGTTTGGATGTCCACATACTTTTGGTGATGTAGTAAAGTTTGGGATATTTGGGTTTGCTGCACCACTATCGCCACCATTCAGAACTGCAAAATATTGTTTTCAAACAGCCTTATAAATACGTCCCTGTCTTCTGTTGATTGAACAAACAGATTCACGCCAGCTCACACTGTTAGTTGAGTCAGTGTTTTTGTGTCAAGCTGGACGGGTTGCTCAAAACAGAGGAATTTTTATAGGATCACAGAGACGCAGTGTTTACAGTTTTCATCCAAATTAACCTATTAATGGCTGACTTATAGTTGTTTATGCATATATGGCTGGGATAGGAGAAAGTGTTTTAAGGCCGAAAAAGTTACACTCTTCAGTTTTAAGAAACAATATCTGTTTGAGACCCTTGTTTGTTTTTTCTATAACTCTACACAGCTCATTCCTGTTCTTCTATACCTTGAAGAAAGAGAGAGAGAGTTCTGGAAGGTTAGTGTACTGTATGGTTGACTCGGGCCATCAGATCCAAACTCATGGTTCTGATCCAGTGATTAATGCACCACCAGAGGGCTATGATTAGTGACGCTGACAGCCCATGCATCTTGGCTGCTATCGTCTCTTTCTCTCTCTCTTTGTTGTTCTTTCTGTGTAACCCTCTCTCTACCATCTTCCCACTCATTCTCTCCACCCCTCTTCCTCTCGTTCTGCCACTCTCTCAGCAGGGAGCATTCCCTACAATTTATAGTCCATCAGGGCTGCTCTACCTCTTGCCTGCTTCCCAGAGAGAGAGAGGGGTGCTAATGGAGCTTTGCTCTTATTACAGTCTGGAAGAGGAATGATGTGAGGGAGGAGAGGAGAGATGAGGAAAGAGCATGGAGAAAGGAGGATGGTGCTACGGACTGCTGCAACTTTGCCGATATGAGTGTTTGAATAGAAAAGTCCCTCCAGATGTTGAAGGGGTGGCATGTCGAGGCTCATCTTGGTCTGTTTTGAGTCATTCAGCCATGTACTGTATTGGATGGGCTCTCACAGGCTAATGCACTCATTCTCAACATGTTTGTGATAATTTTGCGATAGCACATTTTGATTTTAATGTGCTTTTTATTTGGCCAATAAAAAGTATGTCACAGAAAAAAATTGTAATAGAAAAACTGTATTTTATAAAAATGAGATGAATACCTCTGTGACGAGCCTTACCGCTTTCCCTCTCCCGCAGACAGACACATGACCACGCCCACCCCATGCCACAACCTCTTAAGAAAAAAAGCTGCTTTATTCTACATAGTGCTGGGTGCACATTCATGAAAGCCGCCATGTTGAGATCATGTGACCAGCCGAACATTAATCCCGAATGTTGAGAATCCCCTGTAATTAGACACTTTCCCTCACAGAATAAATACATTTTTACAGTGACATCGGTAACTGGGGACTTCTGTTTTACATGATGCTGCATCTACACTGCTAGATGTCAATGCATTTTAAACACAAATACTACTGGAATAGTTTACCCCAAAATAAGAAATTCTGTCATCATTTACTCACCCTTATGTCTTCTCAAACTCATGACATCACTGTAGTGAAAAAGGAGTTACATATTGGTCTGTTTCTCAACCAAAACCAATTGTACTGATTCAGAAGACATGGATTAAACCACTCAAGTTGTATGAATTACATTTATGCTGCCTTTATGTCCATTTTGGAGCTTGAAAGCATAAATGAAAAAGGTTTAGTGTTTTTTTACTTTTTACATTAAACAATTTGAATCTAATTGGCAACAATATCTTTTTGAAACTAAATCACTTCAGAACAAATACGTAAATATCAAGATATATACCAAATATATTTAAAAGGCTGAAAAATATTGAGATATACAGTATTTATTTTTTTGTTGTATCACCCAGCCCTCAAACACACACTCACACAAATGCCCCACCAGTACAGTTTTATCATGACTTCCATGGCTGTTGGCTTTGGACCTTCAAGCCATGGTATCAGTGTAATGCAGGAGCTTGGAGTTCACACCTGTAATCTATTTCAAAGCTGATCTTTTAGACTGAGGGGAATCCCTATGTAAATAGCGCTCTGTTTACATGGTGTGTCCATCCTTTTCCTTTGAAATTACCACTGTTAAGCAGCCAGGCTGTTTTGGCAATGCCGTCAAAACAGCGCATGGCCCTTCACTTCTCCCCTTCCTCCTCCTCGTTTTCTTCCCTCACACTCATCTTTGTGTGGCCCTGAGGCTGTGTGACTAACACAGACAGAGTCTTTTAGAATCAAAATCAAAATAAACTCCTCTCAGAGGAGGACGAGTATCCTTTGCCTGTCTCTTTTTATTAGTTAGGGAAAAATGAAGCTGAGCTTGGCTGAGCTCTGCCGTCAGTTGGCTGTAGGTGCTGCAGAGAGATTCCACCGCTTTATTCACGTGCTGCATCGAGGAAGATGTCATGAAGTGTGAGGTTATCTAATCCCTGTAGCACCCATTGGACATACGCCTCTGCATGTTAATGAACTCAGCAATAAAAAAGAGATTAAATTGTATAAAAGAAATGCTCGAGGGAAGAAAGGAAACCTGTGAGGCAGATATCGCGTTCACTGTTGGTTGAACGTTTGACAGATTTGGAGTTTGGAGTCATGTTTAGAAGTTTCTTTACTAGAGCTTAGGGAAAATTCTGCTTTGCCAAACAATTATATATGTATACACAAAAATCTATAATTATATAACCTTTTTATGAGTAGGGTCTAAACTCCTCTGCAGTGCCCCCTGGAGTGAGTTATTTTTGCACGTGACACTGCACAGCCGTTAGATGGGGGCAGATTGTAGACGAGTATTTTATCTTTTATTTTATTACAATTTTTGATTTCTTGTCAAAAAAATTTTTTTTTGTATAATATAGTAAACATGTGAACAAATGGGTTATGTCTGCTGTACTGTTTTTGGTTTATTTATTTCGTTTTTATAGCTGTAAAAAAACAAATTAACAAATAATATCAGCAGTCGGTTTGCCTATGCACTGTTTGACATCAGATGTGTGTGTGTGTGTGTGTGTGTGTGTGTGTGTGTCAAGTGCTAATGTAAACAGACTTGGCTGCGTGCATGGATAATCACGCTCGATCAGCATCTGTGAGTATACGAATTTTAAACCGTTATCGTGGTGCTTTTGTGATATTTTGAATTGAATTGTGACTCCTTGAATCAAATTGAAAACAAATAGTTTAACAGAGTAGGGTTCTATCTCTTTAGAAACAACAGACAATCCTCCAATAGATTTTGGGTCGCACAGCTGGGCGTAAGAGCGAGCTGTCAGACTGGTGTTTTAAATATCCTCACCTCACTCTGTGATGGTGCTGTGAGCCTAGGTGACAATACTTTGGCTGTCTCTATCAGAAAACAATTGTATTATATACCTGAAAAGACTGTTTGAGTTGTTGTTTGTGTGAATAAAAAATAAAAAACCACATCTGCACCTAATAAGTAGACATGGCTGCGTGCATGGGAAGATCGCGTTTAGAAATGATGGCTGTGCATATACAAGCTGTGAACTGTTATCGTGGTACTTTGGTGACAATTTGGCTGTTTGTTACATAAAATAATCATATTATGTGTTGAAAAGACTCTTTGAGTAGCTGTTTGTTTGACGAATGACAACTGCTACTAATGTAAACAAACATGGCAGCACACATCGGAGGAAGATCGCGTTTGATATATTGACTGTGCGTATAAGAGCTGTAAACCTTTTATCGTGGTACTTTGGTGACGAGTTGGATGTATGTATATAAAATAAACATATTCTGTGGTTTAAAAGACTGTATGAGTAACTGTTTGAGCGAATATAAATAACAGATGCTTGACCAGCGCAGCCTGTGTCATGCGAAAGCCGATTTGAATCTGGCAGCTTGTAACATAACCGGCTGTTGCAGAAACACAAATGTTTTGGTACATATGAAAGGGTTAAGAATTTTAAATGAATATTTAATTTAATAATATTAATAATTTTTGTAATATTTGATTAATAATTGTAATATTTTAAGCACAAGGATTAATAATTATTGAACAATTTTAAGAATGTGTTATATTTAATGTTTTAATTATTTTATATGCACTTAAATGCGTTATATGCATGATTATTCAATTTTAAAATTAATTATTAATAATTGTTTATTAAAAAGCATATGAAAGACAAAACATAACACACATAAGTGCCAAAATCATATTCACAAAGTTTCATGATAACTTGCCTTACAAATTTTCATAATAATTTTGTAATGGAATTGTGACTCCTTGAATCAAATTGAAAACAAATTATTTAACAGAGTAGGATGTTATCTCTTTAGAAACAACAGACAATCCTCTTTCTCATCCAGCACTACTCCCATCCGGTGTTAGATTTTGGGTCGCACAGCTGGGCGTAAGAGCGAGCTGTCAGACTGGTGTTTGAAATATCTTCACCTCCTTGACTTACAGGAGGGTCTTGTGACTCTGTGATGGTGCTGTGAGCCTAGGTGACAAGACTTGATATAGAGGCCTGGGTGAATATTATTGCTCTGCTAACATCACTCACTTCTCCTACATGCTTTCATGTGTGTTCTCAGCTGCCCAGGTGGAGCTCTCCTTCACCCCTGCCCATTGCCTGTGCCCCTGCTGTCTGCTGCCGGAGCTTCAGGGTACGAGTGTGCCCTATTGTGCTCTCTGCTGTCCGTCATTTAGAGTAATCTCCCTGTGCTTTGGAGACTGGGAAAACAGGATGAAATGAGTGAGAGTGGAACCGAGGAGGAGAGTTGTTGTTGGTTTTTTTAGGGCTGTGAATTGATTAAATAAATGATTACTGTTATAATTACTTGCACTTCTGTGATTTCAGCAGCTTGGCCAGATCTCTCCCACACCTGGTTTAACTTGTGGGTGAATTCTCCATTCTCTGTACAGTAAATCCGCTCCAGTGTTTATTATGCCTGGGACATGCGTTGTGCATAATTAATGAGCGTGCACTGCTCCAGACAATCACTCTCTGTTCTAGAAAATGCAGCTGAGTCGAGCATGTTCCTCCTGGAAATTTATATGTGCCAATTTTAGCCAAAGGAAGTGGAGAAAAACAAAAGTGAAGTTTCAGGAAGTGAAAAAATAAAAATACTGCATTAATTGCGTAACTTTTTTTAACACGTTAAACCATTAACAATTAATCACAAAAATTAACGCGTTACATTTTACAGCCCTAGATTTTTTTATTTATAGTGATTGACTAATAAATTAGTAGTTGATTTTATTTTTTATTTTTGTATAGCCATAGACCAATAGGTTAGTAATAGATTGTATTGTATTTTATAGCAAAAGACCAATAGATTGTTGATAAATTGTATTTCAATTTATTCATAGTGTTAGACCAAAATAGCACCCAGGCCTCGGTTAATAACTTTGCCTGCTTGGCAGATTTACAGTTTTAGTTCCCCCTTGAGTGTATATTGTGTATAATAAGTATTCATTTAATTTCAGCAAGTTTGTGCACATCTAATGTTCTATCATTAAATTGTATATACTGTATAAATATATATATATATATATATATATATATATATATATATATATATATATATATATATATACACACACACACATACATACACTACCAGTCAAAAGTTTTGAAACACACTCATTCTTTATTATAATTTTTTTCTTCACATTTTTGAATAATAGTAGTCATCAAAACTATGGAATAACATAAATGGAACTATGTGAATTATGTTGTGACTAAACAAAATCCAAAATAAATCAAAACTGTGTTATATTTTAGCATCTTCAAAGTAGTCACCCTTTGCCTAGAATTTGCAGACATGTACTCTTGACATTTTCTTAACCAACTTCTTGAGGTATCACCCTGGGATGATTTTTAAACAGTATTGAAGGAGTTTCCATCTATGTTGGGCACTTATTGGCTGCTTTTCTTTATTATTTGGTCCAAGTCATCAATTTCAAAAACTTTTTTTGTTTTTTTATATATTAAATTTTAGTTTTGTAATGAAATAAATTAATATGGTTGCACAGTTATATTTTTGTCTACAAAACTAATTTCAAACATTTAAGCATATGCCTTTAGATCAAAAGATTTTTAAGAACATTTCAGACAAGTGTTTCAAAAGTTTTGACTGGTAGTGTGTGTGTGTGTGTATATATACATACATACATACATACACTCACTGAGCACTTTATTAGGAACACTATGGACCTAATTAAGTGCCCGTCATGGCCTTCTGCTGTTGTAGCCCATCCACCTCAAGATTCAACATGTTGTGCATTCTGAGATGCTCTTCTGCTCAATACAATTGTACAGAGATACAATTATCTGAGTTACTTTAGCCTTTCTGTCAGCTCCAACCAGTCTGGCCATTCTCCGTTGACCTCTCTCATCAACAAGGCGTTTCTGTCCACAGAACTGCCCCTCACTGGATGTTTATTGTTTTTGTCACCATTCTGAGTAAACTCTAGAGACTGTTTTGCATGAAAATCCCAGGAGATCAGCAGTTACAGAAATTCTCAAACCCTCCCATCTGCCACGAACAATCATGCCATGGTTTAAATCACTGTGATCAATTTTTTTTCCCATTCTGATGGTTGATGTGAACATTAACTGAAGCTCCTGACCCGTATCTGGATGATTTTATGCATTGCACTGCTACCACACGATTGGCTGATTAGATAATCACATGAATAATTAGGTGTTCTCAGTTCTCAGTGAGTGTATACATATACCAGTGGCATGCAGTGCACAAACTAGGTACTCCCCAACACACACACACACACACACACACACACACACACACACACACCATGATATTAACTCACAGTCCTCTTAGGCTATTTTTCAGTCTCACTTGTTCGGTTGTGTTTCTTGCATAACTTTATATTCGGAAGCTGCACTCAACGGCTATCATAACAAAACAGTCTCTTTGACTGGGCAATATTTACGATATGCAGGAAAATCAGCACAGGAAAGTTGCCACTTAAAATAAATTGTCTAAGGAAATAATGTAATTCGGATTTGTCCCAGTCAAATCCTCTATAAGACTTTTTCATCTGTCTGTAGATGGGAAATGTTTCACTGTTCACCGTCAGCTTCATGCAGAGACGCAAATGCTGCTGCAAGAAGGAAAACTTTCCTGATTTACGTTTAAAGCACAACCCCTTCGCCTCAGAGCTGTGAAGGTGCAGACAGTTGTTCTTGAATATGTATTTTATTTTATTTTATTTCATAATTTAATTAGCTTTTTCCATCTACATTTATGTCTCCCTTTTGCTGAAGGGTTTAAAGAGGCTGACTGCCTGCCACTGATACTGTATATCCTGTACACACACACACACACACACACACACATATATACATACTGTATATATGTGTGTGTGTCATATATCATTGTCATTTTTTTACTAAAAGTAATTGGATTACAGTAATAAATTACTTTGTAATCAGATTATACCAACACTTGTCACAGCAAATTTGTGACACTGACCATGTTAACTCCTTGATACCAAAGGTCAGATTTCCTTAGTCCCTTTAAAGCACACAAGATGCTCTTTGGAACATTGTCAAATTGTGCTGGGATGGCTCAAGTGCATGCTTTTAAAAAGGAAAAAGGAGACATAAATTCTGAAAGTCATATACAATTTTGCTCAAATTGTTATGCTTATGATATACAGTAATTTGTGACTAATATAATTTTATTAAATGCACAGTAGAAGCATTTTCACTGATGGTTTCAGCCTTTTGGACCCCAGTATTTATCTTTATTACTCCAGCTACCCTGCTCACTTGATATCGGTATCAGCATCGGCTATTGAAAAAAAAACAACAACAATATTAGTCGCAACTATTTATTGATAGGCTTTGAAGAACTTTATGTGACAGTACAAGTGTAGACAGACCAGAAACCAGAGATAAAGAATGGGATGATACAGGCAAGATTTGAACCTGTGTCCTCAGCTCTTGTGCATTGTGGGTGGCTATGGCTCAGGTGGTAGAGCAGGATATCCACTAATCGCAGGGGTAACGGTTCAATTCCTGGCCACACGTGACTCCACATGCTGAAGTGTCCTTGAGCAAGACACTGAACCCCAAGTTGCTCCCAATGGCAGGCTAGTGCCTTGCATGGCAGCTCTGCTGTCATTGGTGTGTGAGTGTGTATGTGAATGGGTGAATGAGACACAGTGTAAAGTGCTTTGTAGAACTGCTAAGGTTAAAAAAGGTGCTATATAATTGCAGACCATTTCCCATTGTAGGCATGTGCACTACCCATGGCCCCAACAAGTGTTTTTTTTTTTTTTAGGTCTTTTATGATATAGACAGACATTTAGAAAATGAGTTGCTTTAAAGTGCCCTCGCAGTTCTCTCAGCATTAAAGCCTCAGCGAGCGGCTCTTTGAGAGTGATTTATTGTTCTAAAGTGCTCCTTCCTGATTCCATTCCAGTTCTTTTAACTCATCTTTCTCTGCTATGCACTTTGGCTTCATTGTTTAGTACTGCTCCTTTCCCACTACCTCTCTCACTTCTTTTAACTTCTTTTTACTGGGTTTCTTCCATCCTTTCATCACAAATATAAAACATTTTCTGACCCCCTCTCCACTTCTTTTCTGCCAGTCTCTCTCTGTCTCTCTCTCTGTCTCTGTCTCTCTCTTCCACTACTGATTTGATTTGGTGGCGTGATGGTGTGTTTTGAAGCCCCTCAGGGCCAGTAGTTTTGTGTCGAGGAGTGTGTGTGGGTTTGATGTCTCTCGGTAGCATGTCCAAAGTCACTCTGCCTTAAGCAGACAAACCAGATTAGAGTCAGCTCCCCTTTTCTGCCAACACTGTAAACTGACAGTGAATTATCCTGGTTAGTTTACTCGCAGAACAGTTTTACTGCATTCCAAGAGCAGGGGCTGTATTTTGTTTAGACAACTTCTCAGCAGCATGGCATAATCCCATCTACAATGCAGATAAAGTGTGTGGAAAGAAGAGGAGTGTTAGAGGGGGAGAGCGAGCGGGCATGACTGGGCATAAGGCGAACGGATAATTCCAGACAGCTGCTCTGTGGACATACGCCACATTTTGAACTGACACTGGGATGAGATGCCACATATCTGTGAGTTGTAATGACGGCCTGTAGACCACCCTGCAAAAAATGACAGTTTGGAGCAGTATGAGTTTCCATGGTGGCCAAGGTCAGGGAGGTCTATCCTATTTATAACATTCCTAAAAACTTAATATGCTAACATCTTTAATAGCTGTCACTCTCAGAATTGTTTTGACAAATATAGAACTGAAAATCTGTACAAACAATGGTTGTACTAAGAGGGTTTTCTTCTAACACTGTGACAGTTTGATTCAAATACTAATGGTATCATAAAGAATAAGGATGTTCCATTAACATTATTTTAACATTTGTTCCTAACCTTTACATAACGTTAAAGTTGTTGGAATGTTGCCAGTTGGGTGGGTTAATGCTGCCTTTGTGTGCTATCTTCTGAAGAGGTAATTACGAGTATGTTGTGTTCAAGTGTTTTGTTGTCAGAAAGAAAAGGAAACATGGACAACGGCAGGTTCAGTCGTGCATATTTCTTGAACTTTTATTTTTACACCCTAATACATATTACTCAGTTAACTTGCTGATGATAACGGAATTTTGGTCAAATACAAGCTATTTTCACGGTGTTAAAAGGACAACAGTCATCAAATGGTTGCTGATATACATAAATGAATATGACCAGATGGTGCGCTAACAATTAGCTGTATTAAGAAAAATGAATAAAACCTGTCATTCACTACAGAAACCATACTCTCATCCGCCATGTTGAATGTTTAAGACTCCTCCCATCTCGGAAACTGGGGTATGAAAATTATCTTAGAGTTTCCCAGTCATAATTAGGACTTGAGGGGTCATTCAAGTGCAACTTCTGAGTGGAAAAACTCGTATTTACTATAATTCCGATAGCATGTAAAGGCAGCATAATACATGGAGAAAGCTATCCATTAGCATTCCCATTCATCTCAAGGGCAGTTGCTCGTTTGGTGCGTGACCACCACGGAACTATGTAATCCAAATTCTGCTATCCTTGCTCATGGACACTCAGTTCTGAGGCACGAAAGTTTCACAAAAGAACCAATCACCTGAGCCTTATATGCTTTGACTTATCATTCTTGGCATAACAGCTACTACGATATAATGAAATATTTGTGATTTATATGTTGCCCGCAAATGTTTTTTTATTACTTTTGAATGGCCATCAATGGATAAATAATGTTGTAGTACTGAAATCTTCCAGCAGGGGCTAACTGCCCATGCAAACCAGACAACACTGACTCTTTGGTACAGGTTGGTTTATGCTGGTTTGTGCTGGTCTAGCTGGTGGACCAGCATAGCTGTGCTTTTCATCATTAAATTGTTGTTTTTGAAGCTGGTCAACCAGCATGGTCTTTCTGGTGAAGGTTGACTAAGGATGTCATGCCTAGTTAACCTTTTTGCACATACATTCAACTGTACTGACTATTACCCCCAGCGTGAGTTATTTAATGTGGGCTGTATTTAAAAAAAAAGTCATATTGCACCTTGCAGCAGATGCACCGGAGGACAGATTGTATATGAATAAACATATAATGTGATTTTAAAACATTTAGAATGACTGATTATGATTCATAAGATGTGATTGCTAATGGGATTACAGGTACATGCAGGGCCATGTTGTTTATATTGCAATTCTGCATGGGATTGTGTGTTTGGTGTATATAGTGTGTGTTTTTCATAGCAAAGATGGTTATAAGCTTGTCTTTTTTCAACAGAGTGTACCTCAGCCGGGTGCAGTTTCAATCTCTCCCGCTTAGATCGGGACACTTCGCGCAACTCATAGAAGAGGCGCTGACCACACAGAGAAATGCCAGTTTCCTTATTATTTTAACTTTAATAAAGATATAACGCATTAAATAGAACTGCACTGTTTCCTTTAAAGATGCTCGACACGCAAGTTTTGCTTAAGCTGAGCGTCAGCTCCGGCTCTGCTTATTCCACAACAAGAGTGCTACTGTATTTACTTTTGTATTTTTGCATTATAATTCCCTCATACTTTGCGATCTACATCACCTGAAGCTGTTTGGAAAGTTTAGAGTGCATCTGGACTGTGAGATGTGTTTTCTTCCTCTCCTCAGTCAGGCATGAGCTGCAGTGCTGCTCTTTTGTGCAATCATTACACAGTTTCATATGATATTATGTTACGTTAAGATCAAATGACTATTCGACAACAGAAATTTTTGTAGACAAATTTTTGTAGACAAAAAGTTGTCGATTAACGTCGACTAATCGTTTCAGCCCTTGTGCCCATACACCTAACAACACTTTCCGCTTTGGCCACTGGGGGCAGTGTTTCACATTTCGGTAAGCACAGACCAATTTTAGCTAAATAAATGTCAACATACTGTTTCTGAACAGCAGCACCAATGGAGATCATGGATGCCTTCAGAACCTTCCTAAAGTGATCACAACGGTTTGATCATACATGCAAACTGGTTTAGAAACCTGGTGGGTACACCAGCAGAGGAGCATATACTATATACTATATATGCTAGAGACCAGCTAGGGTACTGTTAGCACACACGCTTACATGAAAACAAACAGCTATAATGCAGGAATTCTGATTGGTAGACTCACAAGCATAACTGTAAACATTCTCGTCTTTATTATCTTACCTCGTGCTGCGTACCATGTTCTGTTAAACAAACACAAAGCTATGCTTTATGAAATATGTGCTATTTACACCTGCCCACACGCGTGACTCACTAACTTAAAACAAAGCACTATTTTTCAGCCTACATATTTGGCAAAAGTATAATTTGTCTATTTTTTTTCTTTTTTTTTTTTTTTCTTTTACAATGTCATGTTTACTTGTCCAGTTAGCATAATTTGCCAAACATAATTTGTTGCTGCTGAGAGGTGCATTATATCTGTTCCTGTGTGCTGTGCCTGCATAAGGTAATCAAGGCATCAGGACGTGGGCTAAACACCTGTCTAAAGGTTTTCTTTCCCTTTCTCTCTCTCCACCACCTTTTTATCTGTTAAGTTGTCAAGTGGTACTGCCACTGTCAGTGAGGACTGTAAAGAGGATTTCTGTCCTGCTGAGCAGACCAGTGCATCTCTTGCACATTCAGCTGAGAAAATCCCCTCTATGTGCCAGCCTTTCTCAGAGGACAAGGGAGGAAATCCCTGCCATTTTCCCCCACAACCAGAAACCTCCCTCTGTGAGGGCTTAGCTCTGTTCCAATCCGATCAGCCGCTGGTGCAACAGTGTTTGTCTAACAGTGATGGCTCAGGCATGAATTCCACTGGGATGTGTGGGAGGATTCATCAGTGTAAATTAGTGATCAACAAATGTTGCAAATCAAGTGGGTGTTTGCTGGTGGATCCTATAATCTGTAATGTTTTATGATTCATGGGTAAACATGTCTCTGTAGAAACATTCTGAATGTGCTGATTGTTGATTATAGGTAAGATATTCACAGTAAATTTGAACTGAAAGGTTGTACAGCGACCTTTAAAGTCACTGGCAGGTGGTGTAAATTGCCTACAATAGATAACAATAGATTGTGTTTTAGCATGTTTCATATGTAAATTGAGGACAACTGAAGAGAAGTGTAGGACAACTTTCAGATTACTTTCAGATTGGCTTTTCTAAACTTTATACCATTTTCCAAAAAAATGAATTCATTGAATACATCGAGTACCTTTGTCTCTAGGGTTCCACAAAGGCTTTTGAGCTTTGTTTGGCCTCTTTTTTTAAAAACTGGCAAGAGTTTCTTTCCAAGCCTAATAGTAAAATTTTACGATAAAGCTTCTATTCACAGATGCCAGTTGAAAGTATTAATTCCTATGGTGATTTCACAAATTGTGCATTGTATTTTTTAGCCTTGAGGTATGCATTTTAGGTAGATTAAATGGCTCTCATTACCTCTCTGAGATTCTCCCTGTCTCTGTTTTTCTTACCTTCAGATCAGAGCCTGACCGATATGGTATTTTTGAGGCCGATACCGATTTTAGAGAGGGAAAATTCAACGATTACCGATATGGTGACCGATATAGCTAATTTTTGAGCTGGAATGAAAACAGACCTTTTCTATGTGGATTTTTCACCAATTTTTCACTGATATGACTATGCAAAGGTACTCGGAAGGCTGCTTTCTTAAACAAATATTTTTATCAAAGAACATTTGACATTATTATTATACATTGTCAACTTCTAGAAATGAACACTGAGAAAATAAAGAATACAAATACAATAAATAGCTAAATAAACATCAGTACTGTTTAGTATCAGTCAACTGCTGACCATTTAAATAAAGAATAAATAAAATAAAATAAATAGCTTAATTAACATCAGTACTGTATGTTTAGTATAAGTCAATTGCTGACCATTTAAATAAAGAATAAAAATACAATAAATAGCTAAATAAACATCAGTACTGTATGTTTAGTATCAGTCAAATGCTGACCATTAAAATAAAGAATAAATTCAGATAAAATAAATAGCTAAATAAACATCAGTACTGTTTAGTATCAGTCAATGGCTGACCATTAAAATAAAGATTAAATAAAAAATTAAATAAATAGCTAAATAAACATCAGTATTACTGTTTAGTATCAGTCAAATTCTGACCATTTAAATAAAGAATAAATTAAAATAAAATAAATAGTTAAATAAACATCAGGGGCTGGTTGCACCAGCTATACGTATGTTACAACTTAGCCTAGTTTTGGCGTAAATGGGCACTAAGTCACAATTTACACTCCACTAAATATTTGAGCATTGCACCATTACATTTATATGGCAACCTCCGATCAGGAGTAATTGATGGAATAAAAAAGCAGACTCATTTAATGACATCAATGAGCTCATGTTTTGGTTGACAGGCATCTGTCCTTTCGACATATATGATGGTGTTGTCATTTACACTCATTTACGAGAGAGAGAGAAAAATTTTTTTTTTTTAAGCAGCTCTTCAGCATGAAACCGATCTAACGGTGCTGTTTTTAGGGTGCGTCGCCCGGTGTCAAGTTTCAACACATTCAAAATATATATATAGGATATTAAAATGAATAAATGTCTATTTTTCCAGCCTGTTGTATTAGTAATTATCACCCCTCATTTATTTTAAATACAGTTCCTATATATTATTATTTACAAAGGGCGACTATACTATTTATTAAATCTACTTTTATTACGCATCCTATTATAATGTCTGGAAAACCAGACTTTTAAATATTACATTTTGTAAATGCAACGACTGGAATTGTTAGGTTGAAGGGGGTACCAAACTGTGAATCCTGAACAAAACAATTTGGTGAATACACGCTTAAACGCTGACAACAATGAAAGTAGCTACGTGGTTAGCCAGTTAGCTGTAAGCTCGTTGACACGGAGAGTAAAAGATGGACTTTATTTACTTTCCAGCATTGCGTATCACCAAATAGGCAACAGCAAAGCGTGAAATCAACACTCACCACACACAATGCACCACCACACTGTTGTCTGCTGAGCTGCAAAATGATGCTCTGATGTTTACCTTTCAATCTGCTACATTACTGACAGCACAGACAAACTATAGCTGGCTAACAGCAAACAGATGTGATAAACATGAGTGACATGGTCATTTTTTATTAACTTTCAGTATGTATTTCACAAACTAGTTAGCAATTTAAGGAAAAGAGACCGCTCAAATCTGCACCGTTTAACTCCGCCCTGTCTGCAGAGCCACCGTCAGCTCAGAGTCAACTCTGTAAACAATGGAGTCAGAGCATGCTCTGCTGGACAAACTACGCTATGACACCAATTCTAAAGCATTGTTTTCTGCATTACATGTTCTGAAATAAAGTTTTCATATCGGCGCATATCGGTAAAATATAAGCCGATGCCGATATATTGGTCGGGCACTACTTCAGATTAGAGCTCTTTTTGTAGATACAGGTAGTCAGTGGAGATGAAAGGAGAGAGTTATGCAGCAGGGATGTGCAAAACTACACACCTTGCTGAAAAGACCTGAACTGTGGGTCACCAGCTTATGTTTTGATTTGGGTGCTGGTCCCCCATCATGGAAAGGCAAAGGGTCTTGAAGTGCTTTTTTAAAAGTCTAACTATTTATTTATTTATTTATTTTTTTTTGTGATTTTCTCCCGTTTTCTCCCCAATTTGGAATGCCCAATTCCCAATGTGCACTAAGTCCTCGTGGTGGCATAGTGACTTACCTTTATCCGAGTGGCGGAGGATGAAACTCAGTTGCTTCCGCGTCTGAGACCATCAACCCACGCATCTTATCTCGTGGCTTGTTGAGTGCATTACCGCGGAGACATAGCGAGTGTGGAGGCTTCACGACATCCACCGCGGCATCCACGCACAACTCACCACGTGCCCCACCAAGAGAGAACCACATTATAGCGACCACGAGGAGGTTACCCCATGTGACTCTACCCTCCCTAGAAACCGGGCCAATTTGATTGCTTAGGAGACCTGGCTGGAGTCAATCAGCATGCCCTGGGATTCGAAATTCGCAAACTCCAGGGGTGGTAGTCAGCGTCTTTACTTGCTGAGCTACCCAGGCCCCTAAGTTTAACTATTTTGAAAGGGATAGTTTAATCTAAAAATGAAAGTTCTGTCATCTTTTAGGGTGCTTTCACACTTGGTTCGGTTGCTTTGTCTCTGTTCACATCATAATATTTGGGTCCGAACCACGGCCCGATTACATCATCAACGTGAGTACAAGAGGCAGCTGTTTACCACTGTTACTAGGTAAACAACTCGAGAAGATCTTACTGTGTTAAAGTATTACATTTTGTCTCTTTGGTTTTAACATGTAAACTTGCCATGAACAGAACAACAATTTTGTTTGTCTTCCACGGATGAGCAATAATGTGATGAATATTAGCGTTTGTCTGCCGCGAGCCCATGGGTGCGTTGGAAGAGATGTGAAGAATGTGAGCTGTTCTCTGTAGGCGGTGTATTGGACATAAACAGGTAGGAGAAATGCATTATACCATAATAATTGCGATCACGAGCCTGCAAAACGCAAACTTTGCGTCATCACAAGCAGTTCACTTCTGCGATTTGGTATGATTGCATTCATATCAGCAGCAAACCATACCAGAGTTTACATGAACCATACCCCAGACCACCTTTTCAAGCGGTCCCGGGTGCAGTTCGTGGGTGTGCAACCAAGGTCGGAAAACAGTGTTCACATTATTCAAACTAACCGAACTTTAACGTCATGTGGCCCCGGGTGTGCACCAAAAGTCATAGAGTGAAAGCACCGTTACTTACCCTAATGTTGTTCCAAAGAAGAAAAAAAAAAAAATTGCAAGCTGGGAAAAAAGGATTGTGAATGGTGAATCATGTCTCTAAATGAATAGTTCATTCAAAAATGGTAAATGGTAATGGTAAAATTACATTATTTACTCACCCTCATGCCATCCCAGATGTGTATGACTTTCTTTCTTCTCCTTAACACAAATTAAGATTTTTAGAAGAATATCTCAGTTCTGTAGGTCCTCACAATGCAAGTGAATGAGTACCAAAAATGTTAAGCTCCAAAAGCACATAAAGGCACCATAATAAGACTCCAGTTTTTATATATATATATATATATATATATATATATATATATATATATATATATATATATATTCAGAAGTGATATTATAGGTGTGGGTGAGAAACAGAGATATTTTAGTCCTTTTAAACCATAAATTATCTTTCCTGCCCAGTAGGTGGCGATATGCCAAAGAATGTGAATCGCCAAAAGAATGTGAAAGTTATAGTGGAGATATATAGTAAAAAAGGACTTAAATATTGATCTGTTTCTCACCCACACTTATCGCTTCTGAAGATATGTATTTAACTACTGGAGTCATATGGATTACTTTTATGGTGCTTTTATGTGCTTTTTGCCATTGTGACCCATCCTTAGTATGGGAGGGAGTGCAGGGAGAGAGGCATGGAGCTGTAGACCCTATATACATTTTCATTTTTAGCTCCTCGAATGCCCAGAGACGCTGAGAGCTACTCGAGCGTCCAGATCTGAAGATGAGCTTGCAGTCCCTTTTAATTTTAATCCACAGATGATGGAAGCTGAGCCCGACCCTCACTTTCAGTCTCTGCCACCCATGTCAATACAGAGATCATTGTTTTTCTCTCCTTGCTTTCATTGGCTCCCTCACGACTCCATCTAAAACACTTCAACCCTCCACCTCAATCACTTCTCTGTGTTCCTTACAATGACTCATAATTTTAGTGACTTCACACAGCGTGTAATCAAACCAGCTCTCTTCATAAGGGTTGATTGTGGCTCAGGCAGTAAAGACACCCATGTGGCTGATAAACAATATGTCTAATGAAAAGACCATAAGGACCCGGATTCCGTGACAGAGAGACAAAAGCCTCGTGAATGAATATGAGCTTTCTAATTACAGACAATTGACATTTCTGAGTCCTCTAGGGTATCGATGTTGGGCTGACAGTAGCAAATGCCTGCTTGGAGAACTTCTCCATTACAAAAGATATTCTCTTCAATGTTTGTTGAGAGTCTAATCCAACAAATTTATATTCATGGCTGGTGACCAAAGTAACTTGATTCGTTTAATTGATGTACAGAAGGGAACAAGTAGTTTATATAAGAGTGTGTGGTGTAATATCAAGGACATTTATAAACCACTACTGTCTCTCAGCCATTTGTGTTAAGGATTATTAATAGTTGTGGGTGAAATTATGGAGAAATTTAGCCATAAATCAGCCGAATGCCTCCCACAGTGATGGAAGATTCAAGACACGTCACGTGCATGGACTGCGTTCATCCAATGTTAACCACTAGGTGACAGCTGCATGATGTTTTTAACTGCAGAAAATTGCAAGAGAATTTTGTGCCATAGAAAATATATGGCCTTTAATGGAAACTCTGTAGGTTTGCCAAAGCAACTGAAGTTTTGCTGATGGATCGAGGCCTTAAAGGGATAGTTCACACAGAAATTTATTTTAAAATTTCAAAATCAAAAAGTTATTTTACATTTAATCATTTAGCAGAAGCTTTTATCCAAAGCGACTTACAAATGAGGAACATAGCAAGCAATTTATCATACAAAGTTCAGCAACATCTACAGTGTTGTACTGCCAAGCTCTCAAGGTGGCTGGAGTAGTATAGGCGCTAGCGCAGAAGAAAGAGACAGGAAAGGATTTTTATTATATTTATTTTTTTGTACAGTAAGTGCAAGTTAATTTCAATAGTAAGTACAAATAATGTGGATTAGTTAAGCTGTCATGGAACAGGTGTGTTTTCAGCTGGTTCTGGTTGTAATGATATGAGCAGATCGTGTGAAGGTTGAAAGCTCATTCCACCTCAGTGGAACAGAGAAAGTGAACGATTGTGAAATAGACTTTGAGCCTCTTTGTGATGGGACCACCAGGCGCCGCTCATTCGTAGACCAAATTTTTCCACATTTCTCAAACCCTTATGACCTGTATGACTTTCTCTCTTCCCTAGATCAAAAAAAGAGATGTTAGGCAGAATGTCTCATGTAGCCAGACCTTTGACTAAAATGGCAAAGGTCTGGACGGTATAGCAGCTTAGATTGGCCAAGAACTGCCCACTTAAACAGGAAAACCCTCTAACTAGGGTTGCCACCCATCCTGTAAAATACGGGATCATCCCGTATTTAAAGATGAAATGATGCGTCCTGTATCGAATCAATATGGGATGCAATTTGTCCCGTATTTAAGCTGGTCCGATGGCGTCACCGCAAAATTGTTGAAGATCGTTCATTTAATCTTGATATTCACTGGAAATTGTGCTTATAGTGGGTAATGGACCATCTGAGAAGTCCTCACATTGTGCTAAAACATGCTAAAACTGTGGAGGGTGTGGTAAGGGACCATCTGAAACATCAGCAAGCAGCACATCCCCCTCCCTCCCCCTGTCAACAACTCTATAGAGAGTGTCCCGTATTTTACAACTTCAAAAATGGCAACACTACCACTAACTGACATGTAGTCAGTTTTGCCATTACTTGCAGGAGATATACGGAACCATAATAAAAGGCCGACATGGGGAAAGAAATTATTTATATAATTGCATGGCAATCTCCAAGAGCGATTGCACAGAAAACACAAGGGAAAATAGCGGAAAATGTGTAGAGAGTAAGTACAGCACAAAAAACGTCATCAAGAGAATTTCACAGACATAACCAAGTGAACAAAGCAGAATATACAGCTCTGCTTGTGGATTTCCTCTTTACTTTTTCCTACGTGCCTTAAAAAGAAACTCTGAATATCTTTAAAAGATTTTATGTCACTAACCTGGCAAACTTGGGCAAATCTGGTGATTATTTTGTCCTCAAAAGTGCTCATTGTATCAACGCAGAACCTTGTGACTGTGACTGGTGAAAAGTCCTGTGTGCTTCTAGTCACGAAAGTTCCATCAAACCAGACAATCAGATAAGGAATGATTAACTTCAGAATGCGTTTTCCAGTTTTGTGTGCTCTCTACATCAGACGTTAGAGCACGGACTATGGGCTGTCTGTGGGTGTCTGTGGCTGAGACATGCAGAATGTTAGCCTCAGCGACCATTCAATTTTATGGCCTCTTTTTTCCATACATTGAAAGTTAGTAGTGACTGAGGCTTAAATTCTGCCTACCATCTTCTTTTGTGTCCACAAAAGAAGGAAGTCAAAGCATTTTGGAAAAACATGAGGGTGTGCAAATGACAACAGAATACATTTTGGGTGAACAATCCCTTTAAAACACATTCAACTCTTAAAATCCACCATTCTGCTCATCCAGATGTCCAAGAGTGACGCCACCCAGTCATGACGATCTGTTCATTCATCAATTAACTCGAGCAGTCCTCAATATGCAAACATTTCTCTCTTTTTTTATGACTGTCATAAAATAGGATGATAAAACTGTAATTTGGTCAACCAGGCCCCCTTATATAAGAATTCACAGAAGACCAACAAATCTGACAGTATGCCACTGGTAAAGGCAAAGATTATGGCCTCATTAATAAGCATTAAAGATGAGCAATGCAGGCGGAAAGAGTGTGTCCCTGAGGACATGTGGAGTGGAAAGTGGAATGTGGCTTCATTGAGCTTAATGTATCTGAAAATGACCCTTGTAAACCTTATAAATTCCATCCTGCAAGTACTGGATTATCCTACGTCATTGAGCCTAATTAATCTCTTCTTGTTAGTCATTTCTTTAATTTTTTTTCAGTGCAGGATGGGGGACGGCATTCTTGCTATTTGCACACATTAAATAACACTTTCCTACTAATGCCCCCAATTGCTATAGCAGATGATGCCAGGCTGCCTGGGATTGCTCTTTGACTCTTTTGACTTGGATTTGTATTTGTATTTGTATTTTTTCAGTTTACCACCAGCTTTCAATCGTGCAATGTTAATTGCACCAGTTAAATAATCAAAATTAAGCCTAATTTACATTGAAAAGTGTTGTGTTTGCACTAAAAAGGATTCATTTAAAAACAGTGCAGTGCTATTTCAGCGCATTTAGCACCTGGTTAAACTGGATTGTGCAAGGAGAATAGGACGCATGTTTTACCATACACAAAAGTGGCACAGCTGGGTTCACCCCACTGTGTTTACCAGGCTTTGGCTAATGGGATATTTATCCTTAGTGTAGCCGAGTTGGAGGCTTGTTGTGTACAGGACACTCTAATTGAAGTGTGAATGAGCTCTTTGCTTAGAACCTCAAAACAGTCAATGGCTTGTTTTTCTTCTAAAGTCCATTAGCTGGTCTTAACAGCATTTTTTCTGTTTTCACGGTGCTTGCAAAACCACTACATGCTAAACAGTTACTGTAATAAATTATGTATTCCTGTATATCATTGGTCTCTGTCTCTCTCTGCCTGTGTCCTCCTGGGTCCCGTATGCAAGTTTCGATTGTTGTTTAATTCCAGTGTTATAAGCAGAATATAATGTTATGGTGTCGAGTGGTCAAAAATGTATAGCTTGTTGCGTGACACTGAGTGAGCAGTAAAATTTACTATCAATTCTGCTGGCTGTCCCCAAGTTTAATTACCGTTGGAATGCTGACTGGGATTTTCATTATAGCAGGTTGAGGAAGGGTCAGAATAGATTTGCAAACGTTCGCTTCCTCCCCCGGCAACATTTTATCAGGTGCTTGAAATGCTGAAATAATTATATATCAAACTGAATAAATAATTGATTCTATAATAACCCCTTTCTTGTCCTCTCGTTGTAAGACCCAACCTGAATTTCCTGCCTCCCTCCCTTACTCTGGGCTCAGCTGCTGTAGTCTGCTTGAGTATTAAAACCTTATCACAGTGTCTGTGGCTTACATACGACCAACATCACAGTGAAGGTCTGTAACTTATGCACAACCCAAACACATTCTTTACCTTAGTACAACACTTTTGTCTTTAAGATGTCTTCAGTATGTCACATTAACTAAGTAGGGACAACAAACTTAAAGTAGGCTAGATGTAATAGTAACAAAGGAGGGAAAGCTACAGTAACTAAAAGTAGTGGCACTATTGGGAACTTAAAGGGATTGTTCACCCAAAAATAAACATTTCCATCATTTACTCACCCTCATGTGGTTCCAAACCCGTATGACTTACTTTCTTCCGTGGAAAACAAAAGGTGATGCTAGGCAGAATGTTCAGTCTCAGTCACCATTCACTTTCCTTATATAGAAAAATAAGATGCTTTTTGGGTGAACTATTCCCAAAATCATCATTTAACATTTTCCAGAAATCCCTTCACTGATGTTTTTTTTTATTTTAATTTTTTTATTTTTTTGCAGTAGTAGTAAAACAAGTAGACTGTATTTATATTTGTTTTGTAAATGTATTTAAATCAGTATTTTTTAGCTGTATTAGTTGTATTTAGTATACATTTTTGTGTTTTATGATGCTGTTGCGGTGGTGGGAAACCCGATATATGAATAAGAACATTATTTGAATGAAGAAAGAGTTTGGGCGCCAGGCAGAGTTTAGATCTCCACCACAATATAAAAGAAAACTCTGCTGCATACATCAAACAATAGTTCCACAATAATCTCTTTTAATTAGTCATTCAATTAGAACAAAATAAAATAATTTTCAAGTAGATTAATTTGGGTATTTAATGAAAAATATATCCTCTAACAGGTTAAGATGAATTTGTAACGAAAATTCATTCAGGATACCCCTTTAAAAAATAAACAAAATATAATATTACCCAAAAATATTATAACCCAAAAAAATTAACATGAAAGAAATGAATGAAAATGAAAAATATAGTATTTGCAAAATAAACAGAAATAGGGAGACTTTAGTTGTTGTTTTAGCATGGGGAGATAAAAATTAGTGGCCACTCGTGGATGTGGAAAACTCAGGAAAAATATAAATAATTTGTAATAACAGCAGGGATACTGAGATCAAAGCAAAAATAAGGGAGTTAATTCCAAACCAGCTCGTTAACCTCAAAGTCCTTTGATCGTCCCACAGATCCACGTAAGCAAGGAGAAGTTAATTCACATCCAGGATCCCTCTGGTAGATGAACACACCACTTTCCCAGGCTTTTTTTGTTTGTTTGTTTTCTTAACTTTTTCTTATTCACAACATTTGTATTCCCCTTCAAAAGTTCCTGCATACACGCCAACCACTTCCTTCTTTTTTTCTCTCTTTCCCTTCCCATCTCCTGCTTCCTCTTTTTTTTACTCTCTCTCTCTCTCTCTCTCTCTCTCTCTCTCCTGCGGATGCCCTTAAAGAGACAGTGCAAAACAGTGCATTCTGCTACGAAGACTTGCTACATACCCTAATAAGGATCTTGCTTGTAATTTGTGCCAGATACTATGCACAACGCTCTTTTTTTGCATGTGCTATATGTGTCAGAAATTAACTTTTCCATTAAGGAAGAATATAATATAATATAATATTTTTTAGGGACATTTTTTAGCTTCATGAGGGAATTTTAGGGCATATTTTTTCTAACCATTAAAATATAATGACGTCACCATTTTATGTCAAATAGTTACATTTAATCAATTCACTACAATGCATTTTCAATCTGAATAATCAGATAAGCTGTTACCTATAAATTTAAAAGAACATTAATTAATTTCATGCAATATTGTATATAATAAATAACCTATAATAGAATATTAAGAAATATACTCACTGAGAACTTTATTAGGAACACTTGTCCTGTACACCTACTAATTCATGCGATTATGCAATCAGCCAATTGTGTAGCAGCAGTGCAATGCATAAAATCTTGCGGCTATGGGTCAGGAGTTTCAGTTAATGTTCACATCAACCATCAGAACAGGAAAAGATATGATCTCAGTGATTTTGACCATAGCAAGATTGTTGGTGCCAGATGGGCTGGTTTGAGTATTTCTGTAACTGCTGATCACCTGGGATTTTCAAGCACAACAGTCTTTAGAGTTTACTCAGAATGTTGCCAAAAAAAAAAAAAAAAAAAAAAAAAAAAACATCCAGTGAGCAGCAGTTCTGCGGACAGAAATGCTTTGTTGATGAGAGAGGTCAACGGAGAATGGCCGGACTGGCTCGAGCTGACAGAAAGGCTACGGTAACTTAGATAACCTCAATTGTACATAACCTGTACAATTCTGCCCTACAAAGGCAAAAGACCTTAACTCGCTAGAGTGTGGAACTGAGAAAAATGACTTTAAAGTTTTTTAGTTGTCCAGCCAAATGTATTATAGGTAGGACACTGAAAATCTGGCAATTAGATGTTTTAGTAATGAAATTTATCTACATAAAAAAATCTTGAGCTCAAACTTTACTTTTGACTCCTATTTTGAAGTTACTGTACTCTGCCTTTGTATTGTCTGCAAAAAGTGAGAATTCACACCAAGGCAAAAGGCAGTAACTTCCACATTATCAATATTTTGTTGATGTCACCATTTACAAAATCATTATAGTAACACCTGTATAAAATCTAGTGATCATGGCATTTATTTTGGATGATTTACAATTACTTATAGCCATGTACTTATTGCTATCCTGTGCTTTGGTTGTATTCTGATGGCATTTTTAATACATTAGACATGACACATACCTCCATAGCGGTAAAGAATATCTTCAATTGGTGTGCAGCAAAACTAACAGGTTGGCTGCAGATAGGCGACACTTAATTATATGAATAAATACAAGATAAGCATATTTCTAATGAGTAAACATAATTTAATTAATAATGGAATGCAAAGATATAACAAATCATGCACAAAGTTAAAATGCATGGATTGGAATAAGAGATAATAAATACAGCCACAGGCCTACAAGTTAGTGCCACAGCTGGTTAATCAAGGGTTAAATTTAGCTACCATGCTCCAATGCACAGCTCTCTGACTGGTGGACTGGAATGGCCAATCTCAAAGGCTATAATATAGAGTAATATGACTATATTAATTGTTTTTCTGAATCTGACCGTAACTGACATCCAGACAAAAAGTTATACATGTGGTTGGATACCGTTTTGAAACCAATTTATTTATTGCAGTGTTCACTAACGTAAAAGGATACAAGACATAAGTTAGCCTAAGTGCTTTTACATCGAATTGAATGAAAGTAGTCTAGCCTAAAAAATCGATTTGTGGATTGATGTGAATGCCAGCAAGTAGGAATAATGCTCAGAAATCAGAATGCTTGTGGATTGTTGTGGATTAAACATCTGCGATGACGTTCATTGCCATGGATTTTATCGGGTTACTAGAAAAGGTAGGACAGATTTAATTGCGAACTGTTACTACTGATTTTATGTGTGATCATGCTACGCTGTCATGGCATTCAAGTCCACACTCGTGCAACTAGTGGGCAGCCCCAGACTCACTGACACTGATGTTGACAGCAGTCACTGATAGGCTGGCACTGACTGAATAATCTGCATTATGAAAAAAAAAAAAAAAAAAAAACAACTTTGAGAATATTTACGATTACTTATTGCTGGCAAGTTATCCAGTCTTTGCTTGTTTACAGTGCTTTGTTATATGGGAGCAGTTTGGTAGCCTATTCATTGGATAGCCGAGTAGCCTATTTATGCTATAGGATGCTAGCTAGCTAAATGAAGTAGATTGCGATCTATCTATCTAATTAGTTTGTCTAATGCATCTTTTGTGTTACACACTTTCTTACCTTGACCTTTATGTCGGCATTTCAAAGCCATCTCAACCATCATTTTCCCTTAAACGCTATAGAAAAACACTCAACAATATTTGTTTACTACACTTTTATTCAGGTTAAATTTCTTCAGTAATTTCTACTGTGTATGACAGTACACAGGCTACACCGTAATTTAAACGTGGTAAACTTTAATGTAAAAACAAAGGCAGAGTACAGTAACTCCATGCCGGCACAGTAACTTCATTTTGACGCACGGCTAAACAAAGGCAGAGTACCCTAACTCAATTTGAGCGTTCCAAAACAAAGTCAAAGAGCGGTAATTGGAGTTACGGAGTTCTGCCTTGGTTTCTCTTGGGCTTTTGGAAGTTACTGTTAAGACAACCCATTATTTTCTCGAAAAAACAACGGAATTGACTCAAGATACTTATCCACCTGATAAAGGAGGTCTTGAAAGTCTCAAAAATATCAATAACTCATTTTCGACCAAAAACGAAGTTACGGCCTTTTGCCTTTGCACGGCAGAATTGTAGTGAGCAGAACAGCATCTCAGAATGCACAAGTCCAACCTTGAGGTGGATGGGCTACAACAGCAGAAGACCACATTGGGCAGTTTATTAGGACCATATGGCACTTTTCCACTGCACGTTATGGTTCAACTCGACTCTGCTCGTTTTACTTTTCTGAGCTTGCTTTTCCACTGTAGTTTAGTGCAGCCTCAACGTGGGTGGGATTATAGGCTGATCGTCATAGTTTCATCGCCCCATCCAGCTCTTGTTGGATCCTCGGCTACTAATGAGAGGAACGTCTGCACCTCGTTTATTGACCACGGCATGGTTTTGCACATAGCCATTTCTTTTTACAATTCGAAAGTCACGTGAACAAATGATACTGCTATCACTGTTGCTAACTTTAAAACTAGCGTGTTGATGTCCCGTGTTGCAAATTCAGTGATGCTGGTAGTGACGATTCTCTCTGAACAATCAGTGATCTGCAGGGTTTTGACGTCACATTTAGTATCGGCTTGGCTCGCTTGGAACCTCAACCGAGGTGGTACTAAAAAAAGTACCAGGTACCAGGTACTATCCACAGTGGAAAATGGCCAAAAAGCAAGCAGAGTCAAGTCGAGCCGTACCGTGCAGTGCAGTGCAGTGGAAATGCCCCAATAGTGTTCCTAATAAAGTGCTAAGTGAGTGTATATCAGATGTTTCAAATAAGTATTTCCCCCCCCCCCCTTTTTGTCCCTGTCAGTGGTATTTTTGCTCTAAGCCCCAGTTAATTTCTGATCCGTTCTGATAGTATCATACACAAATATTATTACCCCTAATGATAGCTTCAATGTAGTTAGCTATCTTTTTGTAACTTAGTTGGACATGAATACTGTAGCTAAATGCCTTTTCAAAAGGATAGCTTTACTGTAGCATAACTACTGTAAATGATCTCAGTTTCACATTACCTTAGCACCGGAAGAGTGTATGTTTTTTTTTTTTCTTTTTTTTTTTTCTCAATTGCAGAGGGTTGTTTTCCTAATGGTAACTGTGTTGGTGTGTGTGCATATCCATATGCATCTGCCATTATGTCTTGTGTTTTGTTGGCTGTGTGTGAGGCAGAGCTCTCGAGTGCAGGGGAGTGGATGGAAGAGAAAAGTCTACATTTGAATTAGCTTCCATCATAGTGCTCTAATGCTGTATAATGGCTGCAGACATCCCATGGGTAATAGCTCAGAGATTACAAAGAAGGCATATTGCTCTTAGTGACACCATTAACCTTATTAGAGAGCAAGAGTGAGAAGGAGAAAGTTCCATGTGTATTTGCAGTGACTGGAGCCTGAAGAGATCTATCATTAGAATAGAAAATACCATATCCAAATTACTGTCATGTTTACTGTCTTCGGTACATGATAATAACCACACGTTTTTTTTTTTTTTTTTTTTTTCAGTCTGTGACATTTCCCACAAACACTTGAATAGATATTTACCTACAGTAATACCCCATACTGTTAATAGAGGTGTCATTTCTCTCTGGCAGGTCACAATGCATCATTTTTCATTCATTTTTATTTATTTTATACATACTGGTGATAAAACACAATAAGTCATATTGTACCACCACCTCAGTGTGTTATATCCCTCAATCTTTACATCTGCAACACATACACATTTGTCTGCCTCTAGACTTTGTGGTGTGTGTATCTGTCTGCGTATAACACACCAAAATACAACTCGCCAATTCATCTAGTGTCTACTGTCAGTGTCTTCAAGTGCGGCAAAACAAGCTGAGATATAGTAGTAATGATGTTTGCAAGTGTTTGTGATTTTGAAAAGTGGATTTCTTTTGAAAAGCATAGGGGTTTGTTTAAATGCCTGTGTGTTTTTGGTCCCTGTAAGTGAATCAGACTTACTGTAAACAGAGAGCGAGAAACCAAGATAAATGAAAAAACTCTTCGAAAGAAAGATTGTACTCTTTGAAAACAAGATTGCGAGCTGGTTTAATCATCCGGCCATCTGAATTGGACAATCTGTGCCCTGTTTTGGATTACTGAAGGGTAATAAGGATACTCAAAGTTTTTAGGAACTTTCCACATGAGACTGTGTGGACTATCCTCCACAAGTGTGAAATAGTTTAATTTACTCTTTCGTTAATTGCTTTGGTGGATGTTGAACCGAACCACGAGAGGGGTGACTGAATAGCCAGTACTAATCTAAAACTCTATTAAAACTCCTGCCAGGGAGACTTTTTGATTTCACAAGGGGCAAATCAAATAAAAAATAAAAAATTATTTTCAAATGTTAATTTTCAACACCCGAATATGTCTTTTGTTTTTAGAGATTTCTGTAACATAGCTGAGAAACTGTGCACTAATATAGTGGATAACAAACTTTTTTGAAGAAAATGTGAGTGGCGTTTGTCTGTACAAAATGTGCCACCTGCGATGCAAGGGGGTTGTGTGTGGTTTCCAGGGTGTTGCTGAGTGGTTGCTAGGGTGTTCTAGTTGGTTCCTACAGTAGGTGGTTACTTACTAAACCAAAAGTAAAAAAAAGGGCCTCCCCAAAGTGTCTATGATATACTGCTCTAGATATGGCTCAGATCCCACCTTCAATGCAAGTCTATGGGATTTTTTTTGCCCAATTATTGTCTACCAGGCTAAAAAAATCATAAGTATGATCACTTAGAAAAGTAATAGTACACCTCTACTCAACAAGCTACATGATTTGAGGCATCATGCATATCCGTAGCACAAACAATGAAGGATAAATTACACAGCAAATTGTAATACTTGACGCTAGGTGTTTGTTCAAATCCCTAACCATAGGTATGAGCAAAAGTGATGCCTAGAGATATTCAAAATGTACTAGATCACATCAAAAGAATATTGGCAAGAATTGTTTTAAAATCAGATGCTGATAAATAAAATACTCCTATTAAAGGGATAGTTCACCCAAAAATGAAAATCCTCTCATAATTTACTCACCTTGATGCTATCCTAGATGTGTATGTGTATGTGTATAAACAAAGATTTTTAGGAAAAGTATCTCAGCTCTGTAGGTCCTCACAATTCAAGTGAATAGTGGCTAGAACTTTGTAGGTCCAAAAAGCATATAAAGGCAGCATAAAAGCAGTGGCGGGCCATGCATTTAATGTCTAGGCCTTCAGTGTGATTCATGCCATTAAGAAAACACAGTTTCACAATGAATAAGACACTCTATGCCTTTGGGCATAATACATTATGTCGCAGCTAACTAGTAATACAAATTGACATTTTAAAAACATGTCCACGCACGAAAGCCAGAACTTGAAATGACACTTAATGCTCAAGCAAGCCTAATTTTAACTGCAGCATGACTGTTTTGTGAAATGAACGTCTCCCAAACAGACATTCAAAAATCATAATTTTTCATATGAATCTACCAAGGAGGTCTATAATACCTGGAAAAATCTATCTGATAATATTTGCGATTTAAATGTTGCTTGCAATAAATTTAGTTTCGTCAGGGTACACGGTTATGCTGTGTTCCATTCAAGTTGAATGTGGGATATTCCTACTTGATCTCCGACCATAAATGCATTCCATTCCCCGATATTCGGAACTGCGACACTCCCGTTAGCTTAGCAGGGGTTTGACTCTCATTAGAGATGTCTCCTAGCAACCCAACTGATAAACAATGCTGCAGCGCTAGCATTTGTGTTTCAGGTGTACGATTATCAAAATAGATTATAATTTACCATGTTTTATACACCTGTTTCTGCCGGCGTTTGTTGAACAAGCTTTAATATCATGTAATGTGGAAATGAACTAATTTATCGATATTACTTAATAAAGTGAATGTTTATCACTTACTTTGTATATCTCCCTGAGTGTCGACATATTTGTGTGACATCATGCCTTGCATCTCTGCGAAATTGGAGTTGAGGATTGCTGCACGAGCCTACAAGTTGTAATTCTGACTTCAAAATGCATTCCATTGCGCTTTTCCTAGCAGGAAGTTGAAAAATCCGACTTTCCGAGTTGAATGGAACGCAGCACTACTTTTCAAAATTTGATCCGACACTGAATGCTCAAGCAGCCTAATTTACACTTAGAAAACTCCTGATGTTGCTATAACAATGCAAAAAGCACTTACCAATTTACTTGAGGTGAAAATCAGTCCTCCTTTCCTGTTTAATAAATTAAGCAATCACATGGTCATGCAGAACATCTCGTGTTTGTAAATCCATAAGGATCTCTTTCTCAGTGGCGATGACAGCTGACTTGTCAGACAGCTTGATCTTTCACTCTTGAATTACGTACATCACTTAAAGTGTGATTGCATCCCTCAAGGCCAGCTAGAAGGCCTCGACTGGGACATATTCTAAAGATCACACCCACCAAGAACAAATAAATCAATCTGATTGGCTGATGAATCTGACAATCTGACTTTAGATGCCTATTCACTTGCAATGTTGAGGGATTATGTGGAAATTCTGAAGGCCTGACGAGGTGGAGCTCAAACTCACGCGCTACTTTGGCTAACAAGCTCGGCTTTGGGCATGCCATTTGTGAAACAGTTGTCACGCTTCGCTTGTAAGCATCAAGGAATAAATTCTGACTGGATAAACTTTTTGTTTTTCTCTATTTGTTTGTAGATTAATTAAGAGTGGAAAGCAATTAAAAATACATAGGCAAAATTGTGATTGAGAATGAAAGGATGAAAAACATTTATTTATTTGGCATGTTAGGGCAGCAGAGAAGGCTTTGCTGGCCCTGAGAAATTGCCACTGCATAAAAGTAATCCACATGACTCCAGTGGGTAAATCTGTCTTCTGAAGCGATATGATAGGTGTGGGTGAGAATCAGATAAATATTTAAGTCCTTTTTTACTATAAATCTCCACTTTCACTTACACATTATTCTTCTTTTGTTTTTGGTGATTCACATTCTTTAGGCATATCGCCACATACTGGTCAGGGAGGAGAATTTATAGTAAATTTTATTAGTGAACTTAAATATTGATCTGTTTCTCACCCACACCTATTACATGACTTCTGAAGACATGGATTTAACCACTGGAGTCGTATGGATTACTTTTATGCTGCCTTTATATGATTTTTGGACCTTCAAATTCACTTGCATTGTATGGACCTGTACTTTTTTCTTTTTTGGGGGGGGGGTGGCGGACGCTGAATCTCAGTTGCCTCCGTGTTTGAGACCGTCAACAAACGAGTCCTAGCGCTTGTGGAGGCTTCACGCTATTCATCGCATGCCCCACTGAGAACGAAAACCACACTATAGCGACCATGAGGAGGTTACCCCATGTGACTCTACCCTCCCTAGCAACCGGACCAATTTGAATGCTTAGGAGACCTGGCTGGAGTCACTCAACACACCATGGATTAAACTTGTGACTCCAGAGCTGGTAGTCAGTGTCAGTACTCGCTGAGCTACCCAGGCCCCCTGCTAATATATACTTCTAAAATTCTTTGTTTGTGCTCAGCAGAAGAAAAATAAGTCATACAGATCTAGGATGGCATGAGGGTGAGGTAATGGTGAGAGACTTTTAATTTTTGTCTTAATTGATCTTTACAAAATCACTGGTGATACAGTTGTTACTTTTTTTTAAATGCTTTTAGTTAAGTACATTGGATTTGATGAGCTGAAAGTAGTGTTTGAATTTATACAAAGAAAAGACTGCATAAGTACAAGCTGTTTCATCCATAGAGACTCTTGCAGGCATGTTTTCCTATCACTGGGTAGAGGATTGCACAAGTCTCATCATTGATAAGCATCTTGTTTTAGTATCTTTACCTATACAGCATCCATAGAAAACCACAGGAACAAAAGGGCAGGCCAATAGTTGATAAGTGAGGGTGTTTCCCATGATACATGTTAGAGGAGAGAATGATGCGGCCACTGGGGGAACTGAACAAATAGCCTGTGCTTATCTGACATATTAAAGCCATTCTTTGCATGAACATCAATTTTTAAAGGATACTTCATTCGAGAATTAAAATTCTGTAATTATTTATTCAGCCTCATGTTGTTCCAAACCCATATGATTTTTTTTTTTCTTTTTTCTGTGGAACACAAAATATCTGTCTCAGTCACCATTCTCTTGCACTGTATGGAAGAAAGTTTCAATGAAAGTGAATGGTGACTGAGACTAACATACTGCTTAACATCTGTGCTCTGTGGAAAACAGAAAGTCATACAGATTTGCAACACAATGAGGGTGAGAAAATGATGACAGGATTTTCATTTTTGGGTGAATCTCACTTTGATTTTTGCTGATCTTCCTTTTTCTTTATTAGATGTTTGTCGAAAACATGAGTTTTACATTTTGTTCACAATCTAAATTCTCTCTTTGTTTCTTTTCTCCACCCATTACAGTGAATAAACACAAGCCATGGATCGAGACATCCTACCACGGTGTCATCACCGAGAACACGGACACCATCCTGTTAGACCCTCCTCTGGTTGCCTTGGACAAAGACGCCCCTGTCCCCTATGCAGGTACACATCATCCTTTACCTACACTACCAGTCAAAAGTTTGGACAAACTTGACTGAATATATGTCTCTCATATCAACCTTTTGATCTAAGGGTATGCTTAAATACTTGAAATAAGTTTTGTAGACACATCAGTTGTGTCTCTGTATTAATGTCTTTACAGAACTAAAAAACATTTTTTTAAATTGATGAGTCGGACCGGATAGTGAAGGAAAAGCAGCCAACAGGCACCGAGCAAACATAGAAGACTCCTTCAGTACAGTTTAAAAAGCATCCCAGTTGGCACATCATGAAGTTGTTGGAATGCCCAGAGTGTTCAGAGATGTAATCTAGGCGAGTGTTTTCCAGCCTTTATTGCCCCATTCCTCGATGCCAAACCAGAAATGTGTTCCTTTTTTTGCTTGTATTACAATGATTAAAATTAGTTTAAGCCATTAAAATGATTAAAGTGGCCATTATTACAATGATTCACGTTCAAAAACAACAACTGATATTATGGATGAAAACAGACTGACCAAGTAGCTTCCTCTCCCTTTGGTTTGATTTGTCTAGTTGCTCTAATTTGTTTATAATTGTTTTGGTCATTACATTTTAAGACATTTTAAGGGGAGGAGATGGTCAGCTTGTTTAAAAATAGAAGGGAGAAATATTGTAACACTCAACATGGTGTCTGCAGTCCCACCAGTTAAAAGAGTCAATCGCCTTGTTGATAGAGAAATGACCTGATTGTTTACTTTAGAACTGGCATGCGCATTAGCCAGACGACTAGCCTACACTTTTTGACTAAATTGTGCTAAAGAAGCACAATTTATGATAAAAAAAAAAATCCGGTTTAATGCCTGATTTGAAATATGTGATTAGAACATAACCTTGACAAATCGTTTTGGAGATTTTTGGTCTACATTTATCTACATTTAAGTAGATAGGATTAGCCATACTTGTATGACTGGAAATAGGGCATTACCAAGATGGCCGCGAGTGAACCTTAAAAGGGACTTTGATAATTCACATACTTCCATTTGCAACCTAGTCTCATAGAATGAACATTACTATAATTAAATGTTTGCAAACCGAGTATTACATGCCGCTTCCTACATTTTGCTGCAGTTTCCTGGTGAAATTAACACTAGAGGGGCTACAACAACTGTGCGTTTTATTCACTTTCACACAAATCACGGGTACTATGGCTGTTTATGACTTTATAAACCCTTTTTGTTACTATTTCAAAACACTTTTACTCTAACGCATCATTTGAAAAACTATACATTTTAATGCTTGTATTACAGACCCATCTATATTTACACAATTATTCTGAAGTGATTAACTTCCATGGTAGCACACCTGATAGAGTGTTGGACTTTGGATTCGGAAACCCAACCTCAAGCCCAGCCAAGCAAGCTTGAAATGAAAGTGAAGCGAAAGTGCCATAAAAGCAAAGTGACATGGTTTATTCAGTAAATTTGCTTTTCATGTCGAATTTACTTTTAAAACACTATCGGTTAGGTTTAGGTGTTGCTTTAGGGTAAGGATGTCTGTTTTGTTCACCTCTAACTTGAGTTTTATTGAGTATTATTAGTTAGGTTTAGGTTAAGGTTTTAGGTTAGGGAGGTACATTTTACCCATTAAAACATCCATCTAATATTTACCTTTAAAACCTAGTATGATTACAACATAATTTCACTTGCTTTTGCTGCCCCCCGCTGGACATTTCACTGGGAAACTGCAGCCAAACGTGAATAAAGCACGTAATTTGGGTTTGCAAAAATGTTGCCATTGTCACGTAAATCTCATGAGGTCAGGCTGTCCATTTGTTATTTCATAGTTAAAAAAATTTGAAAATACTAATTAATATTGAAAGAGAAGGTGTGTGAAAACTTGTGGCTGTTAGTGTAATTCAAAATTAGCTTCATCTATTTTTTTGTTTTTTTTTCCCATGATGATTCCAGAATATCTAGCATTATTACCATATACTATATGATGGCATTTGATTGTAAAAATGGCTTGATTCTTCAGTACAAAAGTCCTGTATTTCTCTGTTTGTGTGTGTGCGAGGGCGGTTGAGTATGAAATTTTGTGATGCCTAATGCTCATATAAAAGAGATTTAGAGAATGCTTTCCCCACTGTTATGGAGATAGATCTGCCTGACCTGTCTGCTATGCCGCCTACCTCTGTCTCAATTGTTCTGGTGACACACAACCCTTGTGTAAGTGGATCTTGTCGCACCATTTCCAAGGCTGAGTACTCAATAAACTGAATGGCCTTGGAAAAAGACTTACACAATGAGCATTCTGGCTTTAGAAGGGATGGAGCAGACACACACAGCTTCAATCACCTGTCTCACAGAGAATGACAACACAGCTTTATGACTTAGGTGTTTATGGAAGATGGATTCCATTTTGGTGGGTTTCAAGTGCTGGTTGTTAAGGGGGGTGGCAGATGCAAAGTAATTAAATAGAGTGATTTTTTTTAATACAAAGAGGAAAGTGTGGAAGCACTACGACAGGTAACTCTCCACAGCTCATTAAATGACAGTGTCTAGAATTAATCTCCGTTCTGACAGCCTTGAAAAAAAGCTGTTTGGAAGCTTTTCTGGGTTTTATATATTACATATTCACAGCTCAAGCTGTATAGTGCTGCTGATTAACATTTGTTTTTCATTCCTCTGCGAATCTTTTACATGACAACATGCTCCTTTCTTCACAGCATTACCATCAACTACAGGTGATTACTGATTATGTTACTTCGGTGTGTTTTTGTTATTGAAATAGCAAACTTTTAAGGTAAAGAGTGTTGTTTGTGCGCCACTAGTGGCACCACATGGAATTGCATATCTATTGACTAACCCCCTGTTGTATATTGTTTGGCTAGAAGTTGACATGTTAGACCACTTAAACATACAAAAAAAAAAAAAAAAAACACTACAGAGCATCAGTGTTTACACTCTTTAGGGAAGTCAACCAACAAATGGCTTATTTAGTTGTCTCTGCACATCAAGCAGTGGTTGGAGAAATCTTTTTAAAGTTATGTAAATTGTGTATTTTTTTTTATTTTTTATGTTAGAATGCTTTCTCCTATCCCAGCTTAATATGCAGAGGCGAATATAAGTAAGCCATTGATAAGTTTATTCCCTCAAAGTATAAAAAGCTACATTTAACAGTAGCTGATACTCTGCACTGAAACACCAGTTTAGGTGGTGGGGAAATTAGTATTGAATGTCACAGCTTGGTATGGTCACACAATAGTAAAATAAAATAAACAAATAAAAAATGCTAAATGTGCTTACAAAAGACTGCCAGTGCGTTCTAAAATCACACAAAATTCACTCAAAAGCTAAATAGTTAAAAATCACGGCTTTTATAATCAGTGGCTTCATAAATACATCATCAATCTCTATGCTTGGGTCTCTGAGGGTTAAACAGTGGCAAAAAAAATTAATCAAAATAAAATTATATGTAAAGTAATAAGAATGATGATGAATCTAAGATCAATTATATTTTTCTACATAATCTATAGCAGGGCTAATCAACAGGTGACCCGCGGGCCAATTCCAGACCGTTTGAAATTTTCAGTGGCCTGCCTGAAGTTGTCAGTTGTCTAAGGGGCTGTTCACACTGAACTTGTTTTGTGTCTGTTCATGCTGTTTTTCAATTGTTTTTTGATGTAAAATTGAGCTAAATTCACGTTGCACCACTTCTCAAGGTTTTTAGTGTCTTGTGCAAGAGCACCGTGTTTTTTAGACTGTTTCAGAGGTTGCGCTATGAATGATCATTATCTGTCATTTTGACGGAATGGGAAGATTAAAGAACTAATATCATGGATGACTGATAAGCGTGAGTTCGGAGAAACAGAAAAGTTTTGTTCATTAATTTGGTCAAGAATACATTCGATTTGAAAAGTCAAAAGTATAAATCATTGCATATATAACAAACTTACATTTGGGTTACGTTGGATGCTACTTCACCAACAATAACAAACTTCACTGTTGTTGTTTAATACAACTTTTATTATCAGTCTTAATTACTCTCTCTGTTATGGTCCAATTTTGAAAGCAATTTTTAGTTTTCTGTTTTTTGTTTGTTGTATTTTTTTTTATGAAGTTGAATAACCCTGAACTATAGCTTTGAGAAACTCCAGAAAAGTCCTGTTCAGTCGTTACTCTGTTTGATTTATCTATGACATATTAATGGTGGATGGCAGCTGTTGTTAAAGTGTTGCTGGGAAATGGGAGTGTTGCACTCTGATTGGGTGACAGGTGATATTTCACTGCCTTTTCAGGGAGCCAATGGATACACACATAAGATTGCTGCCAGGGAGACTCAGAGAAAAACAGGCCCTATGTCTCTATCCGTTATTCTCTTTAATTCTCCTCACTCTCGTTCACATTCTTTACACTTTTCTTGCTCTATCCCACTCTATTCTTCCACATACAGACTATCAGACTATTGCAGACTGTGAATTATGCATAGAAGTCATCAATCCTGTGTTCGTCTGTTTGGAGAAAGGAATGTGGGTGTCCTTCTGGCACCACATGAATTGGGGTGTGGGAACACGACCCAGGGTTGTTAAGTGCTAGTCTCTTCCCTCGCTCACTGTCTATCTTGTATCAGCTCGCTTTGATGTAAAATAACGATGATAGGACTGAAGTCGATGATATATGCTGAGGCAGGGATGCTGAAGATGAATTGTTATTTCTGGGAACATGACTTCCCCCTGTAGAGAAGATAGTGTAGGTCTTGTAGTATGCATGGAGCATTATCAATCAAATTACTGTGAAGGATGAGCTGGAGAAAGTGAGAAGAGTCAAGAGAGGCAAAAAAGAAAAAGTAAAAAGAAATGGCAGCTTCATTTGCTAATTTTTTATTTGAGCTGCAGCTTCACCAGCCTCTTTTCCATTAATCTCTTCTGGCGGATGATGTACAATGCTGTATTGTTCAGCTAAACTTTGCCTTCCTCGCATGAGATTAGCCAACAAAACCAAAGCTAGGAAGCGGTCCAGGGAAACTATGGATGGATTGCAGAAACCACACATGTGAGTGAGAATAGAGGGATAGACTGAAAGAGAATCGCAGTGCCTGCAGTTCAGATACTTTGCAATTGTATTTTGTTCCATTTTTAGAAGCAGAACCTGCTGTGAAATAAATGTGGAAAATGGCTTTTTCTTTTGGTGGCTGTGTTTCATTCCAACAGCTGTCTGAAAGGGATAGTTTCCCCAAAATTTAAAATTCTAAAAATAATATAGAATTTTAATATTATATAAAGACAGCTGTATATTTTCATGTAATTTAGACAGTTAATGTTATTATATTAATTAACATTGTATCTTGTTTCCTCACCAATATTACAATATTTGAGAAACATTTTCAGTTTAAATGTATTTGCATAATATTCTTTACAATAATACTGTGTATATATACACTGGCGCCAAAAGTTTGGAATAATGTAAAGATTTTGCTCTTATGAAAAGAAATTGGTACTTTTATTCACCAAAGTGGCATTCAACTGATCACAATGTATAGTCAGGACATTAATAATGTGAAAAATTACTATTACAATTTGAAAAAAAAAAAAAAATCAGAACTTCTTAAACTACTTTAAAGTGTTCTCATCAAAAAATCCTCCATGTGCAGCAATGACATCTTTTGCAGATCCTTGGCATTCTAGCTGTCAGTTTGTCCAGATACTCAGGTGACATTTCACCCCACGCTTCCTGTAGCACTTGCCATAGATGTGGCTGTCTTGTCGGGCACTTCTCATGCACCTTACAGTCTAGCTGATCCCGCAAAAGCTCAGTAGGTTTAAGATCCATAACACTCTTTTCCAATTATCTGTTGTCCAATGTCTGTGTTTCTTTGCCCACTCTAACCTTTTCTTTTTGATTTTCTGTTTCAAAAGTGGCTTTTGCTTTGCAATTCTTTCCATAAGGCCTGCACCCCTGAGTCTGCTCTTTACTGTTGTACATGAAACTGGTGTTGAGTGGATAGAATTCAATGAAGCTGTCAGCTGAGGACATGTGAACCCTCTGGGGTCGACGGACGCGCTGGTGCGTCCTGCTGGATTTTTTCCTCATAACAGCGGAAACAACTTAAAATACTCCATCATTTTGGGGCATACAGATAAGTGTAAGACATCATTAGAGACTATAAAGGGTCTACTTTTATTTGTGTACACTCACTATAACAACAAAACCTTGTGCTTTTGTAAAATAAAGAAAATAAACAGGGTGCGCTTTCAGCCGTCTCTGTCTCTGCAAGCATCTTTCTGAAACACATCACAAAAATAAAGTGAAACATATCAATCGAACATGAAACATATGTCTAAAGAAAGCTTAAAATGTCTACTTTTAAGTAAAATAATTCAAATTTAAAACAAATATTCTCCTGCAATGTAATCTGTATGAAACACAGCAATATACAGTTTCTCCTGGCTCAGCTAATTATCCCTAATGTAATTCCACCCACCAGTAGAGCACGCTATTCATACGGTAATGTGCTGAGGCGATCAATGCAAATGGTAAACGCCCCCAACAATGCCTTAAAAAGCATCAAGTTCATCATCAGATTCATTCACTTTCCTGCGCATTTGGAAGATGGCACGCTACACGGGTGAGGAAGGTCCTGGATAGTGATGAAGAGTTCACATTTTCCTCAGAAGAAGAGCGGGAATCCGATGAGGAACATTTGCATTTTGAAGAGCGACCTGATGCAGCTGAGGATACAATTTCGGATAAGTAAGTCATTTAGTTTTACTTACATATTAGTTGACATGCTATTTTATATTAACATGTACATATTTTACTAGTTTAATTAGACTTGCCAGCCAGTATTCAGAGTATTGAAATTTGAAATATGTCCTAATAGGCAAGTTTTAGTTACATTTAAATGTTGTTTCGGCTAAAGCAGGTATTTAAATTGTATAGTGTATGAAATAAATATGATATGTAATATGATATAAAAATAATATGAATGTTTAGATTATATTTTAACTAGTGTTTATGCTGCCTCATTATCATCAACGAAGCTTGTACTTGCAAATATCTGTTCGGGTGTAAATGTGTAAAATGTGCTGTAAATATGCCCATATTAGAAAATCAGCATATTAGAATGATTTCTGAAGGATCATGTGACACAAGACTGCAGTAACGATGCTGAAAATTCAGCTCTGATCACAGGAATAAATTGCATTTTACAATATATTCAAATAGAAAAGTTATTTTAAATTGTAAAAATATTACACAATATCACTGTTTTTGCATCATTTTTGTAGCAAAAACTCTAGGCTACAAGATCCAGTTCTCAAAAGTCTTGTGAACAAATGTTTAGTATGTGTTATATGGCCTTATTTCAGTGACTTAACATTTTTGTTTTTTCAAAAACCATGCATAAATGTGATTTTCTCAAAAATACAAACATGTACATACATGTTGCTCACATATTATTGTAGCCTAGTTTGTGCTGAATACAGTATTGTCAGACTTTAGCCATTAATATGTTTTTAAGCAACAAAAAAGCACAAATGTCAAGGCATGTCAAAACTTCTCCAGGGCCCAAAACACCCTCAGACCTCAGAGGGTTAAGTGTCTATTTCTCAAACTAGAGACTCTGATGTACTTATCCTCTTGTTTAGTTGTACATCTGGCCTTCCACATCTCTTTCTGTCCTTGTTAGAGCCAGTTGTCCTTTGTCTTTGTAAACTGTATTGCACACCTTTGTATGAAATCTTCAGTTTTTTGGCAATTTCAAGCATTGTATAGCCTTCATTCCTCAAAACAATGATTGACTGACGAGTTTCTAGAGAAAGCGGTTTCTTTTTTTACAGTTTTGACCTAATATTGACCTTAAGACATTGCCAGTCTATTGCATACTGCGGCAACTCAAAAACAAACACAAAGACATTGTTAAGCTTCATTTAACGAACCAAATAGTTTTCAACTGTGCTTGATATAATGACAGTTATATCGAGGCGTGGTGCGAGCGCGAGGCAAAGGTTACGAGGTGCGGTGAGAGTGTGAAGTGAAAGTGTGAGTGCAAGGCGATCGCCTGTGATCCTTTAATAACGTATTAACGTGCCAGTAAAGGCAGCCAGTGGAGTTTCTGGGGAGTTGGTGCCCTATGCAGACTGCGTAATATGCGTATAGGGAGCGGTGGTACTGATTACCGGCTAACGGAAACCCTGCTGCTGTCTACAAGGTTCTGTCACAGTGTCTCTGTTTGATAGTGCACAAGCCAATGCAGAAGTTGGAGAAATTTCTGGAACCCTGCAAGTAATCTACACTGTCCAGTTACAATTGTGACTGGGGTCTAAAAGGAGTTTTTGATGTATTTTGCACAGAGTTGTCAATTGTAATTGACAGTGCAGACTTTTCTGCATGAGTGGTGCAAATAGTCACGGAGCTATTTAATTCCACTGTACTCCTGTAAAGATTATGTCTGTCAAAACTCCATAAAAAGAAATCCTAAAATACACGTACAACTACCATATTTTGTACATAATTTGAATTGCGCTGTGTTGTGTTCATTTTCTGTTGTTCAACTTTGTTGGTGGGGTAGGTTTTGTGTGGATGACTAAAAAATACAACTGGATCTGGAAGCATATTTTGTCCACTCATGTTTATAAAGATATTGTGATTAATCGTGATTAACTACAAAAAACTATGCGATTAATCGCGATTAAATATTTTAATCGTTTGACAGCCGATTATATATATATATATATATTTCTATACAAGATTTACATTTTATTTGCTTTTATTTTTACATAAACATTTTCTGCAGTCCCCCTAGTGCCTCTTTGAAGCCCCCTTGATCCCAGTAAAAAAACAACAATTTAGACGATAGTAGAGACAGGTGGGGGAGAGAGAGGGGGGTGAATGGGATTGGGATATGACCCAGGAGAGATTCAAACAATAGCTCTTACATGAGCATGTCATGAGCAAATGTGCTGAAACAAGCTTTTAGAGTTTAGTATATTAAAAGATTATTCTATAAACTGTTATTACAAAATAATGTTTAACAAAAGTTAAGAGAAACTATCTATCTGTTAAAGCAATTTGTCTGTATTTTGATCTTGTTAGTGGAAGAAGAGAGTGTTGATGTGCTGGTCACAATTACTTCCAAGGTGTGACAGGCTGTCATTAATATAGGGGTGTTGTACTTGATGTTAAAAATCACACATATATTTTCAGCTCAATCTATTTCTGACAAGGTCTCTTACTTGATTTGAATAAGAGCTTATTAAAGCATCAGTGTATAGTACTGTGCAAAAGTTTCAGCCAGTGTTCTGAATTTTTGAACATGAAAAATGTTGTATAGTGAGGATGTTTTAAAAAATAATGTCATGAATAATTTTTGCTTGGGGCAAAAATTACACCAAAAATGACAAAAATGCCCCCAAAATTCAAAATGTGGGGGCAAAAACTGGCCTTGTAAGGGTTAGGAATTCCTCTTATTTTTAGGGATGTCTCGATACCATTTTTTCTGGGACTAAGTATGAGTACAGTTACTTTTTTGCCGATATCAAGTCCGATACCCGTTTTCTTTTTTTTAAAACTGCATATCAACCGTTTATTTCAATTGTATCATCAAAATGGTGTTTAAATAAATTCATTAAAACTTTAATCAAATGAAAGTACAGTGCATCCGGAAAGTATTCACAGCGCTTCACTTTTTCCACATTTTGTTATGTTACAGCCTTATTCCAAAATGGATTAAATTCATTATTTTCCTCAAAATTCTACAAACAATACCCCATAATGACAACGTGAAAGAAGTTTGTTTGAAATCTTTGCAAATTAAAAAAAAAACAAAAAAAAAACACATGTACATAAGTATTCACAGCCTTTGCTCAATACTTTGTTGAAGCACCTTGGGCACCAATTACAGCCTCAAGTCATTTTGAGTATGATGCTACAAGCTTGGCACACCTATTTTTGGGCAGTTTCTCCCATTCTTCTTTGCAGGACCTCTCAAGCTCCACCAGGTTGGATGGGGAGTGTCAGTGCACAGCCATTTTCAGATCTCTTCAGAGATGTTCAATTGGGTTCAAGTCTGGTCTCTGGTCTCCACTCCTTTGTTATCTTGGCTGTGTGCTTAGGGTCGTTGTCCTGTTGGAAGATGAACCTTTGCCCCAGTCTGAGGTCCAGAGCGCTCTGGAGCAGGTTTTCATCAAGGATGTCTCTGTACATTGCTGCATTCATCTTTCCCTCGATCCTGACTAGTCTCCCAGTTCCTGCCGCTGAAAAACATCCCCACAGCATGATGCTGCCACCACCATGCTTCACTGTAGGGATGGTATTGGCCAGGTGATGAGCGGTGCCTGGTTTCCTCCAGACTTGACGCTTGCCATTCAGGCCAAAGAGTTCAATCTTTGTTTCTCATGGTCTGAGAGTCCTTCAGGTGCCTTTTGACAAACTCCAGGCGGGCTGTCATGTGCCTTTTACTGAGGAGCGGCTTCCGTCTGGCCACTCTACCATACAGGCCTGATTGGTGGAGTGCTGCAGAGATGGTTGATCTTCTGGAAGGTTCTCCTCTTTCCACAGAGAAATGCTGGAGCTTTGTCAGAGTGACCATCGAGTTCTTGGTCACCTCCCTGACTAAGGCCCTTCTCCCCCGATCGCTCAGTTTGGCCGGGTGGCCAGCTATAGGAAGAGTCCTGGTGGTTCCAAACTTCTTCCATTTACGGATGATGGAGGCCACTGTGCTCATTGGGACCTTCAATGTTGCAGAAATGTTTCTGTACCCTTCCCCAGATCTGTGCCTCAATACAATCCTGTCTCGGAGGTCTACAGATAATTCCTTGGACTTCATGGCTTGGTTTGTGCTCTGACATGCACTGTTAACTGTGGGAACTTATATAGACAGGTGTGTGCCTTTCCAAATCATGTCCAATCAACTGAATTTACCACAGGTGGACTCCAGTCAAGTTGTAGAAACATCTCAAGGATGATCAGTGGAAACAGGATGCACCTGAGCTCAATTTTGAGTGTCATGGCAAAGGCTGTGAATACTTATGTACATGTGATTTTTTTTTGTTTTTTATTTTTAATAAATTTACAAAGATTTCAAACAAACTTCTTTCACGTTGTCATTATGGGGTATTGTTTGTAGAATTTTGAGGAAAATAATGAATTTAATCCATTTTGGAATAAGGCTGTAACATAACAAAATGTGGAAAAAGTGAAGCGCTGTGAATACTTTCCGGATGCACTGTATAGCAATTAATTTTCAACATGATATTGTATTATTTTTATCAAGTTAAGTGCTTTTATTCAGAACCTCACAACACAATCTAAAATGTATTTGAATTATTTATGTCAAATAAAGTGATGCACTACAGAGCATCACAAATGTAAAATATTGCTTAAATATAATACAATTATTATTGATTAATTATTATTATTATTATTATTAGTAGTAGTAGTAGTAGTATAACAGTGAATATTACATTTCTGTCATACTTTTTTAATTTAAATTGAGCTTTCATTTTGGCTGAGCTTTTATTTTGAAGTGTTCCTGTGTTTTTATAACCAAGGAGCTCTCACATAAGACGGGAGCTTCTCACTCCAGAAGAGCAGGTCGCTACGTGACTCAAAGTGATTATTAAACCACAAAAGGCTGATATTTAAATGAATAAATATGTACTCTTTATTTGCCTTGCACTACAAAGTGAATTTGCGCTCTGTTCACTGTCATCTGCTACAAACAGAGTGCTCGATACTCATGACGGAGTTGTATGAGCCAAGGAGGAGCTTTAAAAGGTATGTACAGCCGTTTTTGGCACCACACTGTCTCCACACATTCACATGTGCTCACATTTGCAACATGCTGCTCATGCAAACTATATATTTATATAATTCAATTGTATCTTTTTCGATAGAATAATCTCACTAGGACATAATGTGATTTTAATTGTGCACTGAATGTTTACGTAATGACATTCGTACGTCAGATGGAATCCGTTTTTTGTATCGGAGCATTTTTATGAGTACGAGTACATGAGCGCGGTATCGGCCCCGATACTGATACCAGTATCAGTATTGGGACATCCCCAGATTTTTTTTTTTTTTTTGTAATACCGTATCTTGTATATTTCCTAATATTCTATCATAGTCCTAGTTATACATATTATGTTATATGGCATCCACACCTATCATATCGCTCCTGAAGACATAGATCCAGTGGAGTCTAATATGGATTACTTTTATGCTGCTTTTATGTGATTTTCGGTGCTTCAAAAGTCTGGTCACAATTCACTTGCATTTTCTGGGCCTTTCTGAGATATTCTTCATTTGTGTTCTGTAGAAGAAAGTCATCCATATCTGGGATGGTATGAGGGTGAGTAAATGATGAGAGCATTTTCATTTTTTTGGGTGAACTATCCCTTTGAGACAAATGAGACAGCCTTATTCTCTTCATGTAATCCCAAACTGACACACCAAATCAGAAGATATAAAACAACTATCTTCAGACATATGTTTCTGTGAAACATCTAAAGACTTTCACAGTACTGTATATCATGCTTTATTATTTATTTTAACTGTTTGTTTTTTTTTTTTTTTTTTTTAACTGTAACACAATCACAACACCTGCAACAAGGTTCACAGTAAGCACAGTTAGTAATAACAAATACAAAGCACATACAAAACACCAATGAAAAAACATCAACCAAATTAACATGGCCCTGACCTACAATTCTATGCACATTCATCAGTAGAAGAAAATAACAATGAAAGATGATTAGTTTCTTTATGTAGGCTCTCTAAACAATAAATGCAATTAGAATTTATATGTGGATGTTTCCACATATTTATTTTAATTAATCCAATATACATATGCTTGATAATGCAGATTAGGTTTTAAAACAGGCGCCTCAAAAGCAGTGGAACATTACAAAACATTTCAGCTAAATGCATTTCATAGAAGCCACCTTGTGGGATGATTGAATAAATACCCCCAGAATTGGGCGTACACAGTAAAAGAAATGTATCTTTTAGCTCTAATTTGTATTTCTTCTGATTGGATTTGCTATTTGTGCATTGATGCTGTTCCCAGTGGAAAAACTTGATTGCTCAGAGGTTACTATTTCATGGCTCATGAAAATTGAGTTCTCATTTATGTTAATTTAAAGGGATAGTCCACCCATAATGTAAATTCTGTCTTTATTCACTTACCCTCATGTCGTTTCAAACCCACATGACTTATTTTCTTCTGCAGAAAAAGGGATATATTTTAAATGTCACTGTCGCTGATTTCCACACAATATCAGTAGATAGTGACTCACTTTAACCTCCTGAGACACCCAGCATGACTGCTGTGTGCATTTTATGTTATTATGTTATTTTACTTTTCCCTTTTTGATTTGTAACTAGTAGCACCTAATAAACATGCACACATACAGTATATTTATATACATATTTTGCTGTTTCGGAAAGAAATTGGTACTTTAATTCACCAAAGTGGTATTCAACTGATCACCAAGTATAGTCAGGACATTACTGATGTAAAAAACAGCACCCTCACTATTTGAAAAAGTCATTTTTGATCAAATCTAGACAGGTCCCATTTCCAGCAGCCATCACTCCAATACCTTATCCTTGAGTAATCATGCTAAATTGCTAATTTGGTACTAGAAAATCACTTGCCATTATATCAAACACAGTTGAAAGCTATTTGGTTCGTTAAATGAAGCTTAACAATGTCTTTGTGTTTGTTTTTGAGTTGCCACAGTATGCAATAGACTGGCATGTCTTAAGGTCAATATTAGGTCAAACAATGGCAAAAAAGAAACAGCTTTCTCTAGAAACTCGTCATTCAATCACTGTTTTGAGGAATGAAGTCTATACAATGCTTGAAATTGCCAAAAAACAGAAGATTTCATACAAAGGTCTACACTACAATCTTCAAAGACAAAGGACAACTGTCTCTAACAAGAACAGAAAGAGATGTGGAAGGCAAGATGTACAACAAAACAAGAGGATAAGTACATCAGAGTCTCTAGTTTGAGAAATTGACGCCTCACATGTCCTCAGCTGACAGCTTCATTGAATTCTACCTGCTCAACGCCAGTTTCATGTACAACAGAAAAGAGAAGACTCAGGGGTGCAGGCCTTATTGGAAGAATTGCAAAGAAAAAGCCACTTTTGAAACAGAAAAACAAAAAGAAAATGTTAGAGTGGGCAAATAAACACAGACATTGGACAACAGATAATTGGAAAAGAGTGTTATGGATCTTAACCCCATTGAGCTTTTGTGGGATCAGCTAGACTGTAAGGTGCATGAGAAGTGCCCGACAAGACGGCCACATCTATGGCAAGTGCTACAGGAAGCTTGGGGTGAAATGTCACATGAGTATCTGGACAAACTGACAGCTTGAATGCCAAGGATCTGCAAAGCTGTCAGTGCTGCACATGGAGGATTTTTGATGAGAACTCTTTGAAGTAGTTTAATAAGTTCTTATTTTTATTTATTTTTTTTTTTAATTTTTTTTTTTTTTTATTGTAATAGTAATTTTTCACGTTATTAATGTCCTGACTATTTTGTATATGACTGACACATTGTGATCAGTTCAATGCCACTTTGGTGAATAAAAGTACTAATTTCTTACCATAAGAGCCTGTACATTATTCCAAACTTTTGGCCGCCAGTATATATATGTGTGTGTGTTTGTAAATATATATATATATATATACACATGCACAGTTGTGCTCAAAAGTTTGCATACCCTTGGAGAATTGGTAATATATGTACCATTTTTAAAGAAAATATGAGCGAGCAGGCAAAACACTTATTTTATTTTACAAAACATGGCAACAAAGAAAAAAATTAAATGACCCCTGTTCTAAAGTCTGCATACCCTTAGTTCTTAATACTGTGTATTGCCCCCTTTAGCATCAATGACAGAGTGCAGCCTTTTGTAATAGTTGTCTATGAGGCCCCAAATTCTTGCAGGTGGTATAGCTGCCTATTCGTGTTGGCAAAATGCCTCCAGGTCATGCAAAGTCTTTGGTCGTCTTGCTTGAACCGCACGTTTGAGATCTCCCCAGAGTGGCTCGATGATATTAAGGTCAGGAGACTGTGATGGCCACTCCAGAACCTTCACCTTTTTCTGCTGTAACCACTGGAGGGTCAACTTGGCCTTGTGCTTAGGGTCATTGTCATGCTGAAAAGTCCAAGGGCGTCCCATGCGCAGCTTTCGTGCAGAAGAATGCAAATTGTCTGCCAGTATTTTCTGATAACATGCATTCATCTTGCCATCAATTTTCACAAGATTTCCCTTGCATTTAGAGCTCACGCACCCCCAATACATCAGTGAGCCGCCAACATGCTTCACAGTGGTGATGGTATTATTTTACTATAGGCATTGTTGACCCCTCTCCAAACATAGCGCTTATGGTTGTGACCATAAAGCTCTATTTTGGTCTCGTCACTCCAAATTACAGTGTGCCAGAAGCTGTGAGGCGTGTCAAGGTGTTGTCGGGCATATTGTAACCGGGATTTTTTGTGGCATTGGCGCAGTAAAGGCTTCTTTCTGGCAACTCGACCATGCAGCTAATTGTTGTTCAAGTATCGTCGTATTGTGCTCCTTGAAACAACCACACCGTCTTTTTCCAGAGCAGCCTGTATTTCTCCTGAGGTTACCTGTGGGTTTTTCTTTGTATCCCGAACAATTCTTCTGGCAGTTGTGGCTGAAATCTTTCTTGGTCTGCCCGACCTTGGCTTGGTATCAATAGATCCCTGAATTTTCCACTTCTTAATAAGTGATTGAACAGTACTGACTGGCATTTTCAAGGCTTTGGATATCTTTTTATATCCTTTTCCATCTTTATAAAGTTCCATTACCTTGTTACGCAGGTCTTTTGACAGTTCTTTTCTGCTCCCCATGGCTCAGTATTTAGCCTGCTCAGTGCATCCATGTGAGAGCTAACAAACTCATTGACTATTTATACACAGACACTAATTGCAATTTATAAAGCCACAGGTGTGGGAAATTAACCTTTAATTGCTATTTAAACCTGTGTGTGTCACCTTTTGTGTCTGTAACAAGGCCAAACATTCAAGGGTATGTAAACTTTTGATCAGGGCCATTTGGGTGATTTCTGTTATCATTATTATTTAAAAAGGAGCCAACTATGTGATAATAAATGGCTTCATATGATCACTATCCTTAAATAAAAGACAGTTTTTTGCATGATCAGTCATATTTTCAAAATCAATGCCTAAATTTCACAATTTCTGGCAGGGTATGCAAACAACTGTATATGTAAACTAATATATATATATAATTTCTAGAGCAAATTGTTTTTCTAAAAATAGATGTATTCCAACGTATGTGGACAGCTGGACTAAGTGTGACATTTTAAATAATACCAAGCTATAGAAAGTTAGATTTTATTTTTTAATCAACTTGTTTATTATGTTTCCTGGAGTGTTGGTTATTCATGTTTTTGAGACATTACAGACATTACATCAGAAATTAGCATAATTAATTCTGATTCAAAGGAATGGCTAGTATTATCCAATCACTGCCAACCATGTTCAAATAAAATTATAAATTATACATTCTGAATCTATGTAGCGATTACCATGTCCCATGTCTGCCAAACATGTTTAGTTATCCAAACATCATCTGAAGCCTGAAACTGAACTCTCCCTGGCTCCCTATTTGGTGAATGACTTAACCTCCAGTGTGCTGTCTGTCTGCACTGATCTGAACAGTTCAAAATGCACCTTATTTTCATCCTAGCTCCATATAAAGCCTCTGAAAGCAAAAATGTTCAGTTTTGGATGAACCCATTGATTTCCAATGTGATAATGCACAGTAAATATAGGATTTCTAAGGAAAAGATGCGCTAAAGTACACATTACTGTACATTGTGTTTGTCAGCGTGGTGTTTCACAATAATTCGCTCAAATTTTAAAAATGGCATATTGAATGAAACTAGAGACTCAAAGCTTTTAAGGCAAACAGGTTTCAATGTTAAAACTTAATTACCTTTCTTACCAGATGTAGTTTTGTTGGTGTTGCTCCCAAAGACAAACTCCGCTGTTGTTGGCTACATGTTGTTTTGTCACATTACTCCCTGCATCGAAAGTTTAACCCTTTACTGACAGCAAAGAGTCTCCTGAACGGAGATCAGTCGGTTTAAATGAATTTAAATGATTCGTTGCATATAGCAAAGCCAAAATACAATGTCCACACATGTGTGAGCGGGGTTGCAGAAGGTTTAAGCTTAAAATACACACAAAAGTGTAATAAAAGTAGTCCATGTGACTCATGTGTCATATTCTAAGTCTTCTGAAGGCATTCAGTCACTTTTGTATGATTCACTCTCAATTCAAATCAAATCATTAATCAACTCGTATACAGAGCTCAAATCAAATACGACAGTACATCAGTAACATCGAAACTCATTGGTTCAGCCATTGGTGACAGCCACCTGCATTTTTTGTACCATAAAATGGTTAATTCCAGCCCCGTTCTAGCAAATGGTCAGCTGTGGATGAAAGTCTACGAATTATTTAGAAGAATGGGTGAGAGCTTTGGAAGATGTATAATTATGTGCCCTATATTTCACCTGCAGGAAGTGAATGAACAATGTGACCTATCTCTGTCCTCCCTTGGAATTACATTCAACAAACCCTGAGGGTGGAGAACCATGCCTGAGGAACTGTTTTACTAAGTTATGATCCTCACTCATTTGTAGTCTCATTGTAGTTTATACACTTGGAGAGACACTTTTCAGGTATCAAATACAGAACAACGGACTGCCACACTTGCAAAGACACAAAGTCATTTTAGGTAGTCTTGAATTTTTCCTGTTCAAGTATTGCGCAAAAATGTGTTCCTGTGTAATTGTGTTGTACAGTTGCAATTTTTTCCCTATTGTTTTATTATTTTTAGTATGGAAAAGTGGCTGAGCCAAGCAGTGTTGTGATTTCCCGTGATGCTTTGCGAAAGCTGAAAATGTAAAGTCTGTGCGTGAGCTATTGTTCCGCATATATCCTGTGGCCCAGTGGAATGCATCAAAAGATGTCCCCAGATGTTTTCTCAGAAATCACAAGCAAAATTCATTCTTGCCAGGTTGTCAGTGTTATATATTGCAGGAGAAAAACCATGTGAATTATACGAATGGGTGATAACTGAAAATATGAAAGCCGAGTCAGATTTTGCTTTCAGTCTATCCATACTGTCGGGGAGGTGATATGTTCAATCTGGCTGCCAATACCGCTTGTTTTTGCCTCATATGTTTGTTTAAAAACTGAGAAGTGTACCAGAGAGTAAAGGTGAAAGCCAAATTAGAATTCTAAACTGTTGGATCCATAGGGAGTTGATTCTCTTTGTCTCTTTCCCATGCCTTCTCTTTCTGAAATCTAGTTTACAGCATATATCTCTTGCATTGCATACCACAATTTGCGTCTCAGATATATTTTGATACATCATTGTTGTTTAAATCAGCCTTGGGTTGGTGTGTATTCTACCTTTTCAGAATTTAAAGTGTTTGTTTTTTTTTTTTTGTTTTTTTTTCCCAGTGTTAAAATACACTCTCTTGTCCCAGCGCAATATCCAGAGACAGCTATAAGTAAGCCATTTGCATGCTGATTCACCCAAAAAGTGTAAACACTGCAGCTCTGTGGCGCTATCAAAACATTGCTTTGTTTGTTTGGTTATCCTGAGCAGCCTGACACAGCAACACTGGCTTGTCCAATGGCTTGAATTCAGGGCGGGACTATCTGTTTGTCGAACCAATGGCAGAAGAGGTCGAGTGAAGGAAGAAGTAGGCCTATCCAATTATCTCATTGCTGCAATCCTACATAGATTCCGCAAAGCTGACTCTGATAGTATGCTATACAGTTGAAGTCAGAAGTTTATGTACACTTAGGTTGAAGTCATTAAAATTCATTTTTTAACCACTCCACAGATTTAATATTAGCAAACTATAGTTTGGGCAAGTCATTTAGGGCATCTACTTTGTGCATGAGTAATTTTTCCAACAATTATGTACAGACAGATTGTTTCACTTTTAATTGACTATATCACAATTCCAGTGGGTCAGAAGTTTACAAACAGTAAGTTAACTGTGCCTTTAAGCAGCTTGGAAAATTCCAGAAAATGATGTCAAGCCTTTAGGCAATTAGCCAATTAGCTTCTGATAGGAGGTGTACTGAATTGGAGGTGTACCTGTGGATGTATTTTAAGGTCTACCTTAAAACTCAATGCCTCTTTGCTTGACATCATGGGAAAATCAAAATAAATCAGCCAAGACCTCAGAAAAATAAAAAACGTGGTCCTCCACAAGTCTGGTTCATCCTTTGGAGCAATTTCCAAATGCCTAAAGGTACCACGTTCATCTGTACAAACAATAGTACGCAAGTATAAACACCATGGGACCGCGCAGCCATAATACCGCTCAGGAAGGAGACGCATTCTGTCTCCTAGAGATGAACATAGTTTGGTGTGAAAAGTGCAAATCAAACCCAGAACAACAGCAAAGGATCTTGTGAACATGCTGGAGGAAACGGGTATCTACACTGGCGGCCAAAAGTTTGGAATAATGTACATATTTTGCTCTTATGGAAAGAAATTGGTACTTTTCACCAAAGTGGCATTCAACTGATCACAATGTATAGTCAGGACATTAATAACATGAAAAATTACTATTACAATATTATTTATTTATTTATTTTTTTTTAACTTAAACTACTTCAAAGAGTTCTCATCAAAAAAATCATCCACATGCAGCAATGACAGCTTTGCAGATCCTTGGCATTCTAGCTGTCAGTTTGTCCAGATACTCAGGTGACATTTCACCCCAAGCTTCCTGTAGCACTTGCCATAGATGTGGCTATCTTTTCGGGCACTTCTCATGCACCTTACAGTCTAGCTGATCCCACAAAAGCTCAATGGGGTTAAGATCCATAACACTCTTTTCCAATTATCTGTTGTCTAATGTTTGTGTTTCTTTGCCCACTCTAAACTTTTCTTTTTTTTTCTGTTTCAAAAGTGGCTTTTTCTTTGCAGTTCTTCCCATAAGGCCTGCACCCCTGAGTCTTCTCTTTACTGTTGTACATGAAACTGGTGTTGAGCGGGTAGAATTCAATGGAGCTGTCAGCTGAGGACATGTGAGGCATCTATTTATCAAACTAAAGACTCTGACCTCTTGTTTAGTTGTATCTAGGCCTTCCACATCTTTTTCTGTTTTTGTTAGAGACAGTTGTCCTTTGTCTTTGAAGATTGTAGTGTAGACCTTTGTATGAAATCTTCTGTTTTTTTTGGCAATTTCAAGCATTGTATAGACTTCATTCCTCAAAACAATGATTGACTGACGAGTTTGTAGAGAAAGCTGTTTCTTTTTTGCCATTTTTGACCTAATATTGACCTTAAGACATGCCAGTCTATTGCATACTGTGGCAACTCAAAAGCAAACACAAAGACAATGCTAAGCTTCATTTATCTAACCAAATAGCTTTCAACTGTGTTTGATATAATGGCAAGTGATTTGCTAGTACCAAATTAGCAATTTAGCATGATTACTCAAGGATAAGGTATTGGAGCGATGGCTGCTGGAAATGGGGCCTCTCTAGATTTGATAAAAAATTACTCTTTTCAAATAGTGATAGTGCTGTTTTTTACATCAGTAATGTCCTGACTATACTTTGTGATCAGTTGAATGCCACTTTGGTGAATTAAAGTACCAATTTCCTTCCGAAACATCAAAATCTGTACATTATTCCAAACTTTTGGCCGGCAGTATATATACACAGTAAAACGAGTCCTATATCGACATAACCTGAAAGGCTGCTCAGCAAGGAAGAAGCCGTGGCTCCAAAACCGGCATTAAAAAACAAAACAAAAAAAACACACTACAGTTTGCAAGTGCACATGGGGACAAAGATCTTACTTTTTGGAGAAATGTCCTCTGGTCTAATGAAACAAAAACTGAACTGTTTGGCCATAATGACCATCGTTATGTTTGGAGGAAAAAGGGTGAGGCTTGCAAGCCGAAGAACACCATCCCAAACGTGAAGCATGGGGGTGGCAGCGTCATGTTGTGGGGGTGCTTTGCTGCAGGAGGGACTGGTGCACTTCACAAAATAGATGGCATCATGAGGAAGGAAAATTATGTGGAAATATTGAAGCAACATCTCAAGACATCAGCCAGGAAGTTAAACCTCGGTTGCAAATGGGTCTTCCAAATGGACAATGACCCCAAGCATACCTTCAAATTTGTGGCAAAATGGCTTAAGGACAACAAAGTCAAGTTATGTTAACTTCTGACTCACTGGGAATATGATGAAAGAAATAAAAGCTAAATAAATCATCCTCTTTACTATTATTCTGACATTTCACATTCTTAAAATAAAGTAGTGATCCTAACTGACCTAAGACAGGCAATGTTTTCTATGATTAAATGTCAGGAATTGTGAAAAATTGAGTTTAAATGTATTTGGCTTAGGTGTATGTAAACTTCTGACTTCAACTGTAAGTTCAATTATTAAAAAAGCTGTTTTACATGCTAATTAAATGATTAAATAAAGTAATATTCCTGTGAGGTCTCTTTTAGGTACTGAATAAATTCATTATGAGGCTGCATATGCCCCAATCTCAAAGTATTATCTATGACTTGCGCATGAGAGGATCAAATTGAATACTTCAAGAGGTAATTGGTGATTATAACGGTACATGCTTGTAATACTGAATATTTAGGCTTGAAATTACAGCTGCAGTATCTAAATGGAATAAGATTACTGATTAGCGCTGATGGCACCTAAAAGCCCCTTCTAACTCAAAAACGTCCACTACTGTGGCCTTAGTGCTGATTAAAATGACACTTTTGCCTCCTTATGAGACTGGGAATTGAGACTGGTGTCATTTGCAAGCCTAATTTAATTTCATCTTAAGGTGTGTGAATGAGAATTAACTCAACTGTTGCTAGTTTGGTGTCTCTTCAGAGATCACCTGGCTCTGTTTAATTAGCTCCTGACCGACGGCATGATTTTGAAGAGCCCAGTCTTACATTTCATTTAGCAGTTTTTATGATTTAATATTGTACGTTTTCAGTTTGGTCCCTGAATCTCCAAAGTTTCTGCTGAAATGCATAACTTGTTATTTGATTGTTACTTACACATTATTCATCCTCAGTACGCAGTACTCCTCCTCGCAGAAGAATTCCTTGAAGGATCTCTTAGAAGCCCGTTAGCAGCAGATATGTTATGATGCCTTGTGCCTTTGAAATAACAAAGCATTAAAGGGATAGTTCACCTAAAAAAAAAAAAAAAAAAAAAAAAAAGTTTGTGATCATTTACTCACCCCCTGTCATTCCAACTCTGTATTATTATCATTTTTTTCTTGAAGTACATGAGGAGATCTGAGGCAGAATGTCCGAGCTTCTGTTTTCCATACAAGGAAATTAGAAGGTGATTAATTCAAGCCACAGAAAGAAAAAAAAAAAGCACTAAAATAATAATAAAAGTAGTCTGTACAACCTGTGCGGTATATCCCATGTCTTCTGAAGACATACGATAGCTTTCTGTTAGGAACAAACCGAAATGTATGTAGTTTTTGGTTAATTATCTTCCCCTCTGCTGTAAATCTTAAATCTGATTTATGGTTGTATTTTTTAAACTTGACGTGTTGTTATGGGTCACATGACAAATATGATTTGAGAGCTCTGGTAGAAGGGAATATTATTGGTGAATAATAGCTTCAATTTCAGTCTCTTCCTCTCACAAAGCTATCATATGGCTTCACAAGAATATCACACATGAGTCATATGGAATTCTTTATGATACATTTATGGTACTTTTTTTGGCAGTATAAATCACCATCCATGTGTGTTGTACGGAAAAGAATCTCGGATTTCTGACTAACATCTCATGTTGCCTTTCATGGTAGAAAGAAAACAATACAGATTCGAAACGAAATTGAGAGTGAGCAAATTATGACAATGTATTCATTTTTGGGTGAACTGTGATTTTAACTGAAAATGTTACTTGCACTTTAATTTCTAAGGAGAGATTCAAGCTCTAAACGGGACTTTTTTATCACACAAGGAGCGATAATCTCCCAAGATGTTTAGCACTTCATACTCTTTGTAGAACTGTGTATTACCAGTCAATACTCTGCAGACTCTATGGAAATCCATATTGGCTTCTAAAGCCCCACCCCCTAAATTATTTTTGTTTCACTAAAAGTGCCTGGTGCCAAGTTCTGGATGAGAAAACGGGTAAGGCAGAGGGGGAAAAAAAGCTTCCTTTCTTCCTTCCTCCCTTTTCTTTTGTGCTTCGTTTAATCTTTGCAGCTGCTTTCTTTTTCTGTGAAGTGAGATGGTTCTGGACATAAAGGAAGGTAGTGCACATCAAAGCCTGTTGTCTTCAGGGGCTACTGAAACCCAGACACTGATCTGTTCTCATGTGTGTGAGAGTTAGAGTAAATGAGTGCAGCATCTTTCCACTTCTCGTCTCTGGCTCTTTTGAGATGATTTGCCCTGAAAGCAGCTGAGATGTGGAGAGGAATGAGATAGCGAACTGGAGAGGGTCACAAGGGCCTTTTGATTGTTGGCAAAAAATTGAAAGAATGATTTGGGCTTGCTGTTCAGGCAGTATGACTGCACAGAGCAGGAACCAGAAGTTAGATTGTGCATTCCCTTTGGCTTCTTGTCCGCTTTTGGAGAGTGCTTTGTCAAACTTTCAAGTACTTAAAATCATTTTTAACTCTACAAAAACAGTTTTGTATCTTTAATCTACGTATGTTTGTTAGCTCTGAAGCCATCTAAAATTTAAGAGACTAAATTAAAGGGATAGTTGACATAAAAATGACTATTTTGTCATCATTTACCAGGGCTGCCAACTTTTGAGTTCAGCTTGGAATGAGAGAGGAGGGGGGAGGGGGGGATAAAAAGTAAGATCCTGAGTAACACCCGACGAATTCATAAAATTAGACAAATGACCATTGCACTTACATTCTGCTTGTTTGTTCCTCCAACCTTCTTCATCTTATTATTCTTCTTCTTCTGGTTTAATGGCAGATTAGGCACCGTTTGCCGCATTACCACCACCCATTGGCGCCTGGTTATGTTTTAAAATTGGGGAGCATTTAAATTACAATTTTTTTTAATTTAAAACATATTTCCTGCATTTTTACACCACCTAACTTCTTGGATTAAGTCAAGAAACTGCCACCTGCACTAGTCTAGATTAGTTACTGACCTAAAAGCCTATTATTGGGAATAGCGATAAAGTTTCAGAGCGACAGAGACACAGAGCGTCCCCTTAACCATAGTAACTCACTGACCTGCCTGCGTGCACACGGTGCGAAAGGAGAGGGTGAGACGCTGTGCTGCTGCCAGAAGAGCCGCTGAATGAGATTACTCAGCATACATGGGCATAAATTACAATATAATAGATTTGTGTATATTTCTTGCTTTTCCCCCTGATTGGTCTGAATAACTTGCTGCTGCACAGTGCTGCCTTCTCTGTCTTGTCTGTCCGTGCACTGTCAGTGTCCTCTTTGTTCTGCGACGTTATCAGTTATTAATTTTTTTTTTTTCACAGAGTTAGAAAATGGATGTGTGGCATGAGAGCGTGTGAACAGTGTCAATTGCATGAGTCTCACACTCAGTGCATGAGAGTTGGCAGCCCTGCATTTACTCACCTTCATATCGTTCCAAACCCACATGACTTTCTTCTGTAGAACACAAAAGGAAATAATTTAAGAAATGGCAATTCTGTACTACAATGAAATTGCACTTTTCTCATTTTGAATTTTCATATATTGTGGCATCTATTATATTGTTGCATTTATGCAAAATGTTTACCATAATTTTATGTATATCATGAGTTGTTTTTCTTTTTTTCAGACAAACAAAATTCACACGGCAAAGTTTTATGGAAAGGACGAGAAGAGTGCACAATTAGAAGATGAGCTATATATTGACAATTTTGACAATATTGAAGAATGCATGATAATGATTAACTAAATTTAAGTTTGTAGGATTATACATCAATAAATTAAAGAAATCTTAATTTGATTTCAAGAAAAGAAATTGATCATTTTTAAGAAACATGGTTTTGTTTCAAAGAGATATTTGTATGTATTATCTAGTGATCATGGCACAGTAATTAGTCAAATAATGATCAAATAATTGAGTAGAGCATGCACACTTTCAGCATTTTATAGAGCCGATTCCGATGTCTTGATCACAGTGGTAGAGTGATGCTGTGCAGTCTCAGTAAAGTACTTCACAAATACAACAGAATGAGTGCAACAGCTTCAGGAGCACCGTGGCCCCGCTGAGGCATGGTCAAGCATCCGTCCGGAGAGAGAGAAAGCGGTAAGAGTGCTTGCACCTGAGCTAGATTATGTTTAACAGCTGTTTCTAATTCCAGTGAGCAGAGAGAGAAAGAGAGAGAGAGAGAGAGAGAGTCTGGAACAAGGAAGGCCATGGTGCTCCTGAAGCTGTTACGTTCGTTCTGTTGTATTTGTGAAGCTGATGTGTTTAAGTAACTATGTGCCTGTGAAGCTGATGAGTTGTTGAAGTTGTAAAGCACTGAAGTGGCCGATTAAAAGTCTTACCTGAGCCTGGAAAACTGTGTTCTCCTTCCCTTCTGCTGTGAAGTTATTACAATATCCTTCATGCGGTGGAGCCATTGGAGTGGGGTGTGATCCGAGCAGAGGGTGAAGGCCCGCCCCAACAGGTAGCACCAGAGAGTGAGGACCACCCACTTGATGGCGAGACACTCCTTTTCTACGGTGCTGTACTTAATCTCCCTCAATGAGAGCTTGCAGCTAATGTACAGCACTGGGCGCTCCTCCCCCTCCACCACCCGTGAGAGCACGGCCCCCAGCCCTCTGTCTGAAGCGTCCGTCTGCAAGACAAAAGGGAGAGAGAAATCGGGTGAATGTAAAAGCGGCCCCCGGCAAAGTGTGGCTTTAACCTGCATGAACGTCTGTTGACACTGCTCCATCCACTGGACCAGGTCTGGAGCTCCCTTTTTTTAGTGAGATCAGTCAGCGGGCTGGTGACATCCAAATAATTAGGCATGAAACTCCTATAATAGCCAGCCTGCCCCAGGAACTTTTTGGTCTTGGGCCTCAAGCAGGTCGCAATTGCCACAGTCTTGTCAATTTGGGGACGCACCTGTCCGTGGCCCAAGTGGAACCTATCATTGCTGTAAATGATGATGTCATCTAAGTAGGCAGCGGCGTGAGCCGAATGCGATCTTAGGATTCGGTCCATGAGACACTAATACGTAGCTAGGGCTCCAAACAAATCAAACAGAAGCATCACAGATTGGTGTAATCCAAACGGCATGGAGAAGGCTGTTTTTTCATGGGAAATTGGTGTCAAGGGGATCTGCCAATAACCCTTTGTCAAATCCAGTGTCGAATAAAATCGAGCAGTGCCCAACCGATCGAGCAACGCGAGGCATTGGGTATGCATCAAATTTATACACCGTGTTGACTTTTCTATAATCCACATAACCATACAGACCCGTCGCTTTTAGGAACTAGAACAACCGGTCTGGACCAATCGCTGTGGGATTCCTCTGTTACCCCCATATCGAGCATTGCATCCAATTCTTCCTGGACAATTTTCTTTTTGTGCTCGGGCAATCGGTAGGGATGGCTACGTACGTCTCTGTGGTGTTGGATGAGGTTCGTACGACCCGGTAGAGGGGAAAACACATCTGATTCTGGGTGAAATGATTGTGTTTTGTTTTCACCTCCGGCCCGAGCTCCGTCCTCTCTGGGACTACCATAGCCAACGTCACAGAGACTGCCTCCCTCCACAATTTCAGGAGGTTGAGGTGATATATTTGACGTGCGCTCCCTCTATTGGTTCGCTTTACCTCATAATCGAGATCCCCCACTACTCGTGTGACCTCAAAGAGTCCTTGCCACTTGGTGAGTAATTTGGAGCTCGATGTGGGAAGTAATACGAGTACCTTATCTCCCGGTGCAAATTCCCGCAGCTAAGTTCCCCTGTCATACAGTCGGCTCTGTCGTTCTTGAGCTTAAAGCAAATTCTCCTGTGTTAGTTGCCCCAAAGTGTGGAGTTTTGCTCTAAGATCAAGAACGTATTGAATTTCATTCTTACTGTTTGAAGGTCCCTCCTCCCAAACTTTGCATATAACGTCAAGCACGCCGCGCCGGCACCGCCCATACAGCAGCTCGAATGGGGAAAACCCAGTGGAAGCTTGCAGGACCTCTCGTACTGCAAATAACAGGGGATCGAGCCATTTGTCCAAATTTGTCCCAATTTGTCTAGCATCTTCATGCACAAACTTACGAATCCAGGCCATCTGTTTGCAGATGGTAAAAGCTGGTGCGGATTGATTTAATGCCCAATAATTCGTAAAGCTCGCGTAGTGTCCGTGACATAAAAGTTGTACCCTGATCGGTGAGGATTTCTTTCAGAAACCCCACCCGGGAGATTATTTTGAAGAGTGCATCCGCAACACTGCGTGCTGAGATGTTGCGCAGAGACACTGCTTCCGGATATCACGTTGCATAGTCCACTAGGACCAATACAAAGCGATATCCGACGAGGTCCATTCCAATTCTCTGAAAGGGCACCTTGATCAGCAGAAGAGAGCGCAATGGCGCTTTTGGGATGGCCGGTGGATTCACCAGCTGGCATTCGCGGCATGCCGCACACCACCTGCGGACATCGCCGCCAATGCCCGGCCAATAAAAATGAGCTATTAGGCAGTTCAGTGTTTTTCTTTCCCCTAGATGACCCACCATGGGATTATAATGAGCCGCCTGGAACACCATTTCCTGACGGCTCTGCCGTATTAAGAGCTGGGTTGTATTTTCTTTTGTTTGAGTGTCCTGCGTCACTCTATACGACCGCTCGTTTATAAATGCGAAATAAGGATATGAAAGGGCGACACCCGGCTGGAATTGTTGACCATCGATCACTCTCACTTGGTCAAAGGCGTGCTTGAGGGTTTCGTCTCGCGACTGCTCTAAAGGGAAATCCCCTTCGGGAAACCCCTGAGGATGGGAGGGGCTGCAGCCTCTCCCCCTCACATCATCCTGACGTGGAGCAGATGAAGACGGCCCTGGCTCCGCCTCCCTTCCAGAGCATCTCACATTTCACATCTCATCGCTTTTGTGCAGGACCCATCCGTGCATATTCCCTTTAATACATTTCTAAATTCAGGCCAATTAGTCCCCAAAATCAGCGGATGGTTGAGGCGGGAACTAACCACGGCCTCCACTCTATGTTTTGTTCCCCGGAATTTAATCACAAGGGTCACCACAGGGTAGTTGTGAATATCCCCATGCACACACTTCACCCCCACTGTTTTAGCTGTGCCCAAAGCCCCGTGTTGAACCAAGCGTTGGTGGATAGTGGTTTGATTACAATCCGTGTCCACCAATGCTTGGTGAGTAACTCCCTTGACTCTTACCGGTATCCGGTATGCTCCGGCCCGATCGGGGGCAGCCTGCGGAGTGTCGGGGATCCGGACCAACGTTCCCAGGGCATTGATCTCGGAAGTTTCCCGGATCCCCACAACTCCAGCAGACCGGCCCAGGCGCCACGCCCGCACCTGCATTGGTGGACACTTCCACCTGAGGGGGAGAGTGGTGGGGCACTGTTGATGCTGTGAGCGATGGGAAACCCCGCGCGGGGGAACTGGCTTTGGTGGTGGGACTCCTCGCCTCCGCGGGGCAGGAACGGGCTCTGGGGAGAGAGTGAGAGGAAAGAGGGGAGGGAGAAGAGATCGGGGAAAACATAGGGGAGGGGATGAGAGAGTGGGAGGTCTCTTCCGCCCTCTGGTACGCCATCAAATGGTCCTCCGCCAGTCGGACAGCTTGCTCCAGCGATGCCGGGCGGTGGCACTGGACCACTGCTGTTCCTCTTGGCAGTCGATGGATTAGGTGCTCCAGCACCACCTGGTCGACAACTCCTGCAACGTCACGATCCCCCGCCAGCAGCCATTTCCGGCAGGCGTCTCGGAGCCGTTGGGTGAAAGCAAACAGGCAGCCGGTCTTGTCCAGCTTCATGGATTGGAAGAGCTGCTGGTACTGCTCTGGACTACGGCCAACCCGCTGCAGGATGGAGTTCTTCAGGTCTTCGTAGGCCAGGAGGTTAGCTGCTGGCAGTTGTTGTGCAACAAGCTGGACTTCCCTGGACAGCAATGGGAGGAGCCGGGCTGCCCACTGATCTCGCGGCCAGCTCCAGATCTCGGTTGTTCTCTCAAAAAAGTCAAGGCTTCCGGGTCGTCTTCCTCCCCCATCTTCAGAAGTGTGGGTGGGGGCAGGGGGCTGTGGTTGTCTGGTGTCGCGGCCAGGGCTCTCTCCTGGCTGAGGAGACTCCGAATCATATGCCGGTCCTCTGCTTGAGCTCATAGGATCTCAAAGAACCGGCAATCTTTGTCTTGACAAAGCTCAAGCAGGGATTGTTGGTGCATCAGGTGTATGCCAGTGAGGGACTTGAGGATCTCGGCCAACTGCGAGGACTCCATGGGACGTACTTCAGGTGTCTCGGGTTTCGGCACCAGTGTAACGAACTTCACAGTAGAAGGGAAGGAGAACACAGGGAAGTGGGTTTTCCAGGCTCAGGTAAGACTTTTAATCAGCCACTTCAGTGCTTTACAACTTCACAAACTCATCAGCTTCACAGGCACGTAGTCACATAAACACATTAGCTTTTACAGGCACGTAGTTACTTAAACACATCAGCTTCACAAATACAACAGAATGAGCGCAACAGCTTCAGGAGCACCATGGCCTTCCTTGTGCCAGACTCTCTCTCTCTCTCTCTCTCTGCTGGTGGTATGGCTGCTTATATGCCTCTCTCCCCATGCTCACAGGAAATAGAAACAGGTGTTAAACATAATCTAGCTCAGGTGCAAGCACCCTCACTGCTTTATTTCTCTCCGGACGGACGCTTGACCATGCCCCCACTGCCACAATTATATATTAATATAATTATACATATTATATATTCTGCACCCATCTACTGAGGTACTTCAACTTGGGAATTAACATTCCTTGCATTTGAACATCATATTTAGGCAAATTGGCATAATTTTTTTAAAGACATTTCCGTTGAAGCAAAGAATTGTGGGTTGTGAGTGCCCACGAAGGATACACCTCATGCATCCTCCAAATTCCCGTGAAAGAATGTCGCATTCGAAGGCTGCATTCGAAGTGTCCTACTCGCTTTTCTGAAACGAGACAGCCTCTGATGTATGCGGCTGACAAATGCAACCACCGGAGGACGCAGCCTTCCAAACGAGACACAGCCATTGTCTTATTTGCATAATTTGTTGTGAATTGAATGCTAAAACAATGCAGACAGTTAGTGTAAACAGCACTATTAGCAAATGTAGTTTATTCTTAGTGAATTTACCCTCAGTCTGCACATTCTCAGAGATGTGTGAGTATTTGACTTATCTATTTCAATCTATTTTAAACTGCTTTATGCATTAAGTGGTCATAGACACCAAGCAAATATATTCAGATTTTTATCCCCTTGGTTTTGCAGCACTCATTCTCAATAATCAAGTGTTTAAGAAGAACTCTCAGCGGGCAAGTTTTGGCCTTGAACATCTTTATTTACAGTACCTTTATCCTCATTAATCATATTTTTACATCATTAGATATTCTAAAGAGACATATAGGCTATTAGATTAAAATCAGCCTTTGAAAACAAAGATTGGTTTACTAAAGAAAGATGATTTGGCTCCATTTACATATATTCTCAGTCATAAGCTGTATGTATGACTTAAATGTATGAAGCGGAGAGGACATAAAAGCAAAGCAGGAGTGTAGGTTGTCTTTAGGGATTGTTATCTGTGATATTTGTCAGTTTGATTCATACTGCAAATAAGCGACAGGCAGTATTCTAAATGAGCTGATTACAGTCATAACCCCAGAACATCAGTGATACATATTAATGTAATAATGAAATAAATAAGGATTATGCAGTGTTAGTACTGTCAAATTACAAAGCAATTTGAAAGGGATTTTATGCCCTCTAGATAATATTAGGGCTATATTATAAATACCTGCGTCTTTGAAAAAATTATATAATGAAACCAGAAAAAATGTTTATATCAAAGGTTAACGGGGCAGATCTAATGAGATTGGCAGGCTCGGCAGTTCTTAGAAAGGTTGGGAGTTCAAAGCACTTACAATAAAATGTGGAGGGTTGGCTGATGCAGGTAATCTGCTACCCGCTGAGCTCATGCCATTGTTGCAAATCTTCAATCACAGTGCTCAGTTGTTGCATTCATTCAGCAAGCCGGCTTTCATCTCCTGTGGATGGAAAATAAAGGGGACGAAAATTGTGTATATTTTTTCCTGTGTGCATTTTCTATTGCACATCGTCTTTAGATTGTGCTTGTGAAATTAGCAGGTTCATTATGGGAGGGTTTATTTCTATGGCAACATGTAGACATGATTGCAACTCAATTGGGGGGAATGTTATGCACAAATAAGTGTTGGTGGGATTGTCTGTTTTTGGATTCAGTCTGGCATTAACACAATCAAGTAATTGGCATGTTATTGAGGTATTAGCTTGGCTTTGCGAGACTTCATTATTTATGCTTTTTTTTTTTTTTTTTTTTTTTTTTTTAATTAGCTATTTAAACATAATCAAGTTGAAATTTTTGGCAGAAAAAGAAAACACAAATTAATAACACAATTTGGGCAACAGCTGTCAGAGTTAAGCCATTTATGTTGATTTGTGTTTTGTTGTCTTTGTGGCTGAGCTCTGACATCCCTGTTTTAGTGTTTTTGTCTAGTCTATGTGAGAATGCATGGCTCGTCCTTTTTGGCACTGTCATGCATTCTCTTGTCTTGTTGGTTATTGGTATGAGTGCATTACTCTTATGTCATTCTTGCGGCATACACTCGTATCAATTGTTTTGTGTTTGTCTCTCGCGACCTCTGGCGCATTTCGCGTTGTGCTCACCTTGCGCTCACATTGCGCTGTGCGTCCAGGTTGCGATTCGTTGTCATGTTGTGCTGGGGTTCGGCTGCTTCGGTCTTGGTTGCCTGTTTATATGTGGCCGAAACCTCGCACAAATGTCCCGTCTTGTCTGTCGTTTGGCATGGGCGCATGTTGCCGTTGTCTCTGGCGATATATGCTCGTGTCATTAGGGTGTTGTGTATGTGAGAGCGCATGGCTTTGTTTAGTTTCTGTAATGCCACGTGTCTCTCTGTCTTGTGTCACACCCCACCCCCTTGTCTCCTCATTATTAGTTTATTGTTTTCACCTGTCCCTGTTTAACCTGTTTGATTTCTCCCCTTTAACTCCTCATGTATGCTGTCCTGTGCTGGGTTGTTTCACTTCATTCATTCGCTCCTGTCGTCATGTGTCCGTGTTTGCTGTCTGCCTTCCCTGTTAGTTTATTCTAGTTTGGTTTTTTGTTTTCTCCACCGAGAGAGTTTTGGTTTTGTATGTTTTCTGTTTTATTTAATAAAAGCTCATTGTTGCCTATCTGCGCATGTGTCTGTAGGGCTTTACTGGTTGTTTAGATCAGTGTTACTATCAGAAATAATTGGTAATTATTTATTTAGTTATTAATTAATATTTAAATTAATTAATTTAATCTCATTAAAACCTCATAGGGGGCTCCAGTAAATGTAGTGCGCTACGTTTAGGAGCGGGTTTGGTTATTAGCAATAATTAATAATTATCAAAGACAATTATTAATTATTAAAATCAATAGAACATTGATGAGAATCAATGTTTAAATTTTTAAATCAACAATTATCAAAGATAATCACTAATCATTAACATCGATGAAACATTAATTAAACACTAGCTTATTGATCCTTCAAATTCAACAATCATCAAAGATAATTATCAATTATCAAAAATCAATAGAATATTAATAAGGATTAATATTGCCGGGGCACCACCCTGGAATCAGGGACTAATAACCAGATAGTATAACAGTCTCAATATTAGATTGTTTTCTTAGGAAAATCGACATCCGAAGAATATCGATTTTCGGAAAAAAAACAATGAATGAAGGCTTGAATCCGAGCACTGACATCCCATCAGCATGTGACACAGGTGTATGTAAAACAAACCAAAACACTTCTCTTTGTAATATAACAAAGTTTATTTATGCAGTAATATCAATTAATAATTAATACAGTGCAGTCAATAAACTTCCGACTTACAACAACAAACTAAACAGTGATATGATTAGATATGGAAATCAAAATAATCCTATAACACGAGGGTGTGTGTGTGTGAGAGCGAGTGTGTGTGTGTGTGTGTGTGTGTGTGTGTTTAAAGAGGGACGAGCACAAAATGGCGGACATGACTCTCGTGGAGAGTATGTCACGCGAGCCTTCCGCCCAGAGAATATGGCCACGAATGTGGGCGGAGAGAAACCAGTCAATGGCGTCTACCAGTTACCGCGTGTATCCGCTTGTATGATAGCTTAGGGTCAAAGCTGAGCTTTATCACGAAGCTATCTACTTGCCAAAAATGTGTGCGAGGATGTTTGTGAGGGGTCGCATGTGTGTATGTGGTTATTACGAGAGAGAGAGAGAATTAAGTTACGTCCCCAATGCTGGTTACGCGATCGTGGGAGAGAAAGCAGCTGTTAGTTTATCACTCAAAGACGAGGTGGACGGCTCGTAAACCGTCCTGCGGTCTTTGATTCTTTAATGGATAAACTCAGTGTGCCGGTCTCACCTGCGATGGCAGAAATGCACAACAGTCCAATGTGGTTGGACTACAACACAGCAAACCTCATACGTGATAATTAATACCTTGAGTATTAATCGCAATGTGCGGACACGGCGGTCTGTAAGCTGTACAAGCAATAACATTGATACACAAGAATAACACACTATAATATTCTATCTCTGCCCAGACGTAAACCTTTTACTTGAATCGCATGAGGAAGCAGAATGTGTGTTCATCCGTCCTTTAACTCCGACTCAGTTCCTCGAGGCTTGGGTGATGACGGGAGGCCGTTTCCTCACTCTGTCGGCGGGCGGTACGGCTGCTGATTCTCGGCGGGCTGGCGGAGAAATCGGCGACGTCGACTTGGTGGAAGAGGGAAGAGAAATCTTCTTTCTTCACTTCTGCAGGCAAACGGATGAAGATGCGGATTGCTCAGCAGTCTCCTTTGGATCCGTTAGAGTATTCGGTGGAACACAGAGTAATCTCAACTCGTCCAGCGAGATGGAGAATGTATGGCCACAGTTTCAAGTCATACGTTACTTCCTTGTGCCACGAGGCTACACCTGAGAGCAGCGATGAGCTGCGTCTACACACGGCGAGCAAAGTTGCTGGAAGCAAATCCTGGAAGCATTTCAGAGGTATTTCTACTCCTGATGATGTCATGGTTGAGGTGCGTTATGTCATGTGCCTCATCCAATAGGAGTTGAGAGTTAGATAATTTAGTGAGCAAGGCTTCATGGGATTTGTAGTCTGTTTTAGACTCCCTTTGTTTGATTTTGGCGTGATTTTTATCAGTAAGATTTATGACTTGGTATGTGGGCCTGAGTTAGGTTTTACGACTGTGTTAGGCCTGCCTTTGTCTTCTATCTGAATAAATGAGGCCCAACTTGTCCTTCCTTCAAACACCCCATTTCTGTGACAGAACAATCCAGCCACTACTAGACCCAGCAGAGGCACAATGGACATCTTCCTTTTTCCATCTTCCACCATGGTATTTTCCATTCGCCAACGCATGATCTAGCTCATCCATCTCCGCAACTTCCGTCAGAGGAACTGACGTGAGGGAATTTGCCTGCACATTTTTTTTATTGCGGTGGGCGAGCTGGATTATGATGAGACTGACCTTAAGGAGGTTTTTAACATCGGCCTTGATCAGACTCTTAGTCGGGGGGAGATGGAAAAGCTAGGGCATTTGGACTTTTGGGACTACCTTGAGAGAGTGTGGGGAGTCTACACTCCTATCCCAGGAGGAGATTTCCCAGGTGGGAATTACCATCTTCCCACCCACAACAAGCCCAATCCCCAGTCCTCCTATGACCCATAAATGGAGGAGGAGGAGGAAGATTAGCTGCAGCACCCCCGCTTGTTCCCGCTGCCAACCGTGAGGAGGCGGCAGCCATTCTCATTGCCTACTGCCAGGAGGAGGCTTCCGTTCTTGCTGCCGTTCTCCAGTCGGTGCCAGCATTCCCAGCCACCGAGGCCACGGAGGCCACTCCCCTGTCACTGCCAGCACTCCCGGCCACGGAGGCCGATCCCCAGTAGCTGCAAGTGCTCCTGGTCACGGAGGCAGATCCCCAGTCGCTGCCAGTGCTCCTGGCCATGGAGGCCACTTCCCAGTCGCTGCCAGTGCTTCCGGCCACGGCGGCCATACCCCAGTTGCTGCCAGCGTTCCCGGCCATGGAGGTCATTCTCCAGTCGCTGCCAGCCTTCCCGGCCATGGAGGCCGCTCCCCAGTCACTGCCAGCGTTCCCAGCCACGGAGGCCTTTCCCCAGTCGCTGCCAGCGCTCATGGCCACAGAGGTCGTTCAACAGTCTCTGCTAGTATTCCCTGCCATGGAGGCCATTCCTCTGCCACTGCCAGTGCTCTCAGCCCCAGAGGCCTACCCCTACCGCTGCCACTGTTCATGGCCACGGAGGCCGATGCCCAGTCGCTGCCAGCGTTGCCGGCCACTGAGGACGTTCCCCAGTCGCTGCCAGCGCTCAGGCCACAGATGTCATTCCCCAGTCACTGCCAGCGTTCCCGACCACAGCGCTTGCTGCACAGCCTGTCTAGTTTCCTGTGGCTGTCAACGAGTCTGTCCATTTCCCCGTGGTCATTGAGTCTGTCCAGTTCCCTGAGGCTGTCGATGAACCCGTCCTGTTCCCTGTGGTTGTCGATGAACTTGTCCAGTTCACTGTTGTCATTGAGGTTGTCATTGAGGACTGTCCAGTGCCTTGTGACTGTTGACAAGTCTGTCCAGTTCCCTGAGGCTGTCGAATCAATCCATATGCTGAACCCTATACCTTTATTCCACAACTTTTTGTCAATCTTGTTATTTTTACCATGTGTGATTATAGAGTTGGGAGAGATGTGACAGAGGCTAATCAGACTTTAGCAGTCTGCCCACCTGCAGTGGCATGACATAACATGCCAGTGTAAAGTTCTTGCCAATGTCTGAGGGTAAAATGTAGCATATTTAAATTAAGCACTAACTCCTGTTTATATTCCAGGTTTGTAGCCTTAGAACAAATGAGTGCAGAGCCAATAACTGCACAGGCATTCAGCTTTGAGATGGAATCCTTCAGTGAACATACTGTGATAACAGTCAAAAAAAAAACAAAAAAAAACCTATGACCCACACCAAGCATTACTTAAGACTAATAATGTGTTTTGAATTCTCTCTGGAACACACATAGAATTGTTTGGCAGTATGTTAGTCTCAGTCACCATTCACTTTCATTGCATCTTTTTCCATACAATGATAGTGAGTGGTGTCGTTCAACCTAACATTCCCTTTTTTGTTCCACTGAAGATAGAAGTCAAATGGGTTTAACGGGAACATGAGGGCGAGTTTGAGGTGTGACTGACTGTTTTGGTGACCAGTGGCAGACAAGGGGAATATTTCCAATTCCGTTTGGTTCTGCAAGAGGCACAGAAATTACACACTTCACCTTTAACTGAATTCTGAGGGCACAAAGTTACAAATGCAGTATTTATTGATTGACTGGCTCTTGAAGCTTTCTGTGAGAGGTGCTGACCTTCTCTCGGACAAAAAGTCTGGCTTTTTTATTTTTTCTCAAACAAATATTCATAATCATTCTTCAAAACCTCATTGATCCTTAAAAAAATAAAAATAATAAAAAAAAGAACAGACAATTTCTGAACTGTTCAGGCAGAGAGCAGTTCTGTGTATTCCATGTGAGGGCAAGGTACAAGTTTTTTATATTTTAATTTATAAAATTAAATGTTATGTTGTTGTTTTTTTTCATGGGTTAAGAGGTTGATAACATACTGCTGTTCAGTAAACAGCAAAGCTATTATTGAACTGAAACCTCTCCTTTTTTCACCGCTTTAGTGAAAAAAATAAAATAATATTTTTAGATTAATGTCACTTTTTCCTGCACATATTCTATTTGATGTTTGATAAGACATAATACATTTTTTTTCGACTGAAGCTACTTAGTAGGAAGAAAGAGACAAATGTTGTTAAACATATTAAAATGAAACATTTTTATTTATACAGTATGTCAGCTTGTTCCCTATCTGTCACTCACTCGACGTTGGTGTTGATGTAGTGACACTAGGGGTCACTCTTGGGAGCCCGAGACACCTCTGGTCTTTGATAAAAGGCCAATGAAAATTGGCGAGTGGTATTTGCATGCCATTCCCCCGAACATACGGGTATAAAAGGAGCTGGTATGCAACCACTCATTCAGATTTTCTCTTCGGAGCCGAACGGTCATGCTCATTGAGCTGAATACTACTGTTCATTCACCTCTGCTGGATCTGACGGCGCATTTCAGCAGCTTCTCCCTCCTCTGCACTGGTGCACTGCAGAGAATGCCCCTGGGCGCTTCGGCAGAAAAACTAGAGAGTATATTTTCTGAAAGAGCATTTTTCCCCTCTAAAAGAGTATATATTTCTCTAAAAGAGCGCACACACGGAACGTCTTTTTAAAGACGCGTCTTTTTAAAGATGCTTTGCCGATTGTGTGTTATTCCTGGTGGTGCTCGTTATCTCTCGCCTTCTAACGGTCACGATCACTGTCTTTCGTGTCTGGGCACTGCTCACGCGGAGACAGCGTTCGTGGATGGTCACATTCTCATTGCGAGAATGTGTCCATGGCAACATCGCGGCTCGCCTTCGTAAGGAAGCGGGCCACCCCAGAGGCTCCCGCCTCGGTCCTTTTACCCACGGGTTTGAGGCCAGCGCGGCTAGCACTGGGGGCGATTTGGGGACCCCAATGGGACCGCCTTCGCCGGGTATCCCCCCGCGGACCTCCCATTCCCCAGCACGCTCGTCTGCCCCGATCGGGCTTCCGGGTGAGTCCGCCGGCTCGTCTCACGGCGAGTTCGACCTCTTATTCGGAGCCCGCGAAAGTGATGAGCTCTCGAGCGCAGCATCGGAGAGCGGGCTCGTCCAGTCGGAAGCCTCGGCTGGGCTCATCCCTTCGGGGTCGATCGCCCAGTCACAGGCTGACGCGGAGATGACGACATGCTTTCCCGGACAGCCGCGAGCGTCGGTTAGAGTGGATTTCACCGCTCTTCCCTGAACCCTTGCGGCTCTGTGATTGGTTCCTGGGCTCGCGGCGCCGCTCAAAGCCACGCCCCGCCCCGTTCCTTTCTTCCCGGAAGTGCATGAAGAGCTGACAAGGTCGCGGGAGGCACCTTTTACTGCCCGGTCCCGATCTTTTCAGCTTCCCCGCTCTCACTAACCTCGATGGTGGGGCGGCCAAGGGTTATTCGGCAATCCCCCGGTGGATAAAGGCGCTCGCGGTGCACCTATGCCCGCAGAGCGCCGCCACCTGGCGTGGGTGCCCAAAGCCCCCGTCCAAGGCCTGTAGGTTTACGTCGTCTCTGACGGTCAAAGCCTACGGCGCTGCTGGACAAGCCGCCTCCGCCCTGCACGCCATGGCTCTCCTGCAAGTCCGCCAAGGCGCTAAAGGAACTGCACGAGGGTAGTTCCGCCCCGGGATTGATGCAGGAGCTGCGCTCGGCGACCGACCTCGCTCTCCGAGCGACGGAGGTCACGGCGCGGTCTCCCGGGCGGACGATGGCCACACTAGTGGTCCAGGAGCGCCACCTTTGGCTCAACCTGGTCGAGATGGGTGAGGCCGACAGGACACGATTCCTTGCTGCCCCCATTTTCCAGGCGGGCCTATTCGGCGACACTGTCGAGGACTTTGCCCAGCAGTTCTCGATGGTAGAGCAGTAGATGGATGCTAGCCGGCTTGTCCTGCCCCGGCGTGGCTCAAGATCCCCCCATCTACTCATCGCCGAGGGTGTCCCCCTGCGGTGACTGCACCGGCTCCGCCGCAGCCCGCCCCTCCGGCCCGGCCCCGGCGTGGAGCCCACCGCAGGAAGCCGACGCCACCCGTCTCACAGCCGGCACCGAAGAACCCACGGAGGTCTTCGAAGCGCCCCTGAGACGGGCGACCCAGGGACAACGAAACCCGCTGCTCTGGAGCTGGTAAGCAGATCTTCTTTTTGTTACCTTTTGCATTTAATTGCGCTGCATGCCCAAGTGGCTGCAGTACTCAAGAGCTCCGCAAGAGTGGTTTCCTTGTTCCCTGGGTCACATATTCGGTGTGTACGGCTGGCATCACGACCACCGTCCACCACTCCATTTGGCAGGTTGGCGCTCCAGCGGCGGTCTCCCGCCCTGAGCGCCCAGCTGTGGCACAAATCCGCCCCCGATGTGACAGTCTCCACGGGTCATGAGGACAGGCCTCTTCCTCCCCCGTCCCAGGCTGTTCCGGGGGTGGTCACAAGGAGCCAGGTAAGTGCTTCGATGTCCTCGGACTCAGCACGGCCACGATGTGGTGTGGCACCTCAAGCTCTGCCCCGCCGCAAGGCCCCACCCGCCGGTACATCCGATGACGTTGTCCCTTTGGTCCCCCTTGCGCGGAACTCGGATGCATGGCTTGCGCTTTCCAGTCCGTCGCGAGGGCTGGTCCGGACCGTCCGACTCGGCTGCACGATTCACTTCGCTGGGCATCCGCCCAGGTCCAGCGGTGTCCACTTCACCTTGGTGAAAGATGGAAACGCTGCTACCTTGCGCGGAGATCGCTACCCTCCTACGGAAGGACGCGATAGAACCTGTCCCTCCAGCCGAGATGAAGAAGGGGTTTTACAGCCCCTACTTCATTGTACCAAAAAAAGGCGGTGGGTTGCGGCCAATCTTGGACCTGCGAGTACTGAACCGGGCCTTACACAGACTCCCGTTCAAGATGCTGACGCAAAGACGCATTCTAGCGAGCGTCCGGCATCAAGATTGGTTCGCGGCGGTAGACCCGAAGGATGCATACTTTCACGTCTCAATCCTTCCTCGACACAGACCCTTCCTGCGGTTTGCGTTCGAGGGTCAGGCGTATTGGTACAAGTCCTCCCTTTCGGCCTGTCCCTGTCTCCTCGCATCTTTACGAAGATCGCAGAGGCTGCCCTTGCCCCGTTAAGGGAAGTGGGCATTCGCATTCTCAACTATCTCGACGACTGGCTAATCCTAGCTCACTCTCGAGACGGGTTATGCGCACACAGGGACCTGGTGCTCTCACACCTCAGCCGACTAGGGCTTCGGGTCAGCTGGGAAAAGAGCAAGCTCCTCCCGGTTCAGAGCATCTCTTTTCTCGGTTTGGAGTTGGACTCAGTCTCCTTGACGGCGCACCTTACGAACGAGCGTGCCCAGTCGGTGCTGGCCTGTTTGAAGGCGTTCAAACAGAAAACAGCGGTTCCACTGAAACATTTTCAGAGGCTCCTGGGGCATATGGCGTCCTCGGCGGTGGCCACCCCGCTCGGGTTGATGCATATGAGGCCGCTTCAGCACTGGCTCCAGACTCGAGTCCCGAGACGGGCATGGCACCACGGGACACACCGCGTGGCCATTACGTCGGTCTGTCACCGTCTTTTCAGCCCTTGGACCGACCTCTCGTTTCCACGAGCAGGTGTTCCGCTAGAACTGGTCTCCAGGCGCGTCGTGGTCACGACAGACGCCTCCAAAATGGGCTGGGGCGCTGTTGGCAACGGGCACGCAGCCGCCGGCCTCTAGACGGGTCCGCAGCTGCGTTGGCACATCAACTGCCTCGAGTTACTGGAAATTCTGCTCGCCCTGCGGAGGTTCCGGCCGTTGATCCAGGGCAAGCACGTGCTAGTTCGGACAGACAGCATGGCAGCGGTAGCATATGTCAACCGCCAAGGCGGTCTGCGCTCCCGCTGTATGTCATAACTCGCCCGCCATCTCCTCCAACGGAGTTAGCAGCACCAAGTCGCTGCAAGCCACTCACATCCCGGGCAACCTCAACACTTCGGCGGACGCGCCGTAACAACAGGTTACCCTCAAGGGAGAGTGGAGACTCCACCTTCAGGTGGTCCAGCTGATTTGGAGTCGATTCAGTCAGGCACAGGTGCACCTGTTCGCCTCCCAAGAATCCTCCCACTGCCCGCTCTGGTACGCCCTCACCGAGGCCTTCCTCGGCATAGACGCGCTGGCACACAGCTGGTCCCCTGGCATTCGCAAATATGCGTTTTCCCCAGTGAGCCTGCTTGTACAGACCCTGTGCAAGGTCAGGGAGGACGAGGAGAAGGTCGTCCTGGTAAGCACCCTACTGGCCCGCCCAGACGTGGTGCTCAGACCTCGCGCTCCTCGTGACAGCTCCCCCCGGGCAAATTCCCCTGAGAAAGGCCCTTCTTTCTCAGGGAAGGGGCACCATCCGGCACCCGCGCCCAGACCTCTGGAATCTCCATGTCTGGCCCCTGGACGGGACGTGGAAGACCTAAGCTGTCTCCCACCTGCGGTGGTAGACACGTTCACTCAGGCTAGGGCTCCCTCTACGAGGCGCCTGTATGCCTTTAAGTGGTATCTGTTCGCTAAGTGGTGTTCTTCCCATCAGGAAGACCCCCAGAGGTGCGCAGTCAGATCAGTGCTTTCCTTCCTGCAAGAGAGGTTGGAAGGGAGGCTGTCCCCTTCCACCTTGAAGGTGTACGTTGCTGCCATAGCAGCACACCATGACGCAGTTGACGGTAAGTCCTTAGGGAAGCATGATCTGATCATCAGGTTCCTAAGAGGCGCCAGGAGGCTGAATCCCTCCAGGCCACGCCTTGTTCCCTCATCGGACCTCTGTAGTTTTTCAGGGTCTACAGAGAGCCCCCTTTGAGTTTTGCAGTCAGCCGGGCTTAAGGCACTCTCCTTGAAGACTGCCCTCCTGACTGCGCTCACTTCCATCAAGAGGGTAGGTGACCTGCAAGCGTTCTCTGTCAGCGAAACGTGCCTGGAGTTCGGTCCGGGCTATTCTCACGTAATCCTGAGACCCCTGACCGGGCTATGTGCCCAAGGTTCCCACCACTCCTTTTAGAGACCAGGTGGTGAACCTGCAAGCGCTGTCCCAGGAGGAGGCAGACCTAGCCCTGTCGTTTCTGTGTCCGGTGCGCGCTTTATGCATCTATTTGGATAGCACGCAGAGCTTTAGAATCTCTGAGCAGCTCTTTGTCTGCTTTGGTGCACAGCGGAAAGGAAGCGCTGTCTCCAAGCAGAGGATCGCCCACTGGCTCATTGACGCCATAACTATGGCATGTCTCACCCAAAACATGCCGCCCCCGGTAGGGCTACGAGCCCATTCTACCCGTGGTGTAGCGGCTTCTTGGGCCCTGGCCAGAGGTGCCTCTCTAACAGACATTGCAGAGCAGCGGGCTGGGCAACACCCAACACCTTTGCAAGGTTCTACAACCTCCGGGTGGAACCGGTTTGGTCCCAGGTAGTGGCACGCAACACAAGCGGATAAGCCCGGGATAGCTGGCTGGGTGTATCGCTTGCACATAGCGCCTTCCACCTCCTCTGAGCTGAAGACGTGCGCTGTTAATTCCCAGTAGTGTTCACAAAAGTTGTTCCCTGGTTGACTTCCTCCGAGCCCTGTGGCAGTCGAGTTTTCGGAGAGACTCGCTGCCGGCCCAGTACACGCGCTAACTAAGAGCCCAGTTCTGGGGTAGGTGCTCCGCATGTGGCGGTTCCCTGTAAGGCTAACCCCATGCGATCTATATCTTCCGCTAGTTCGTTTCCCTACTGGCAAACTGCGTCTTCCTTGGGCAGAGCCCCTCAGTCTCCATGTTGTAGTAACTCCTCCCCCATTGGGTAGGATCTACCTTGAAGGCTCTCCACATGGTTGGAAAGACCATGTGATGTATTCTTCCACTTAAATACCCCCCTCTCTTGGGGCGAGGTGTGGTCTCCGCGGTGTCCTCCCCTTGGGAGGGACACCCCCCGACTAGACCTGGCGGCCCAGTCGGATAATCCCCCTTCTTTTTAGGGAGTGGAAAAAGAGAAGGGGAAAGAGGCCATGACTGGGTTAAGCCTGTCTCTATCTCTGGGTAGTCGACTTGTCCCCAAAAAGGGCCGTTCGACACTCATAACTGTGTTGGGGGAGGTTACGTGTCAACCTGGTGTGCTGGCTATGAGGCACACAGCAAGTCTGCCCACCACACACCGCCAGTTCACGTAACACAGTTCAGCCTTGTGGCGTTTTGTATAGGGACCCCTAGTGTCACTACATCGACACCAACGTCGAGTGAGTGACAGATAGGGAACGTCATGGTTACTGGTGTAACCTCCGTTCCCTGATGGAGGGAACGAGACGTTGGTCCCTCCTGCCACAACGCTGAACTACCCGCTGAAATGGCCGGACCTTATATCGGCTCCTCAGCGTAAAACCTGAATGAGTGGTTGCATACCAGCTCCTTTTATACCCGTATGTTCGGGGGAGTGGCATGCAAATACCACTCGCCAATTTTCATTGGCCTTTTATCAAAGACCAGAGGTGTCTCGGGCTCCCAAGAGTGACCCCTAGTATCACTACATCGACACCAACGTCTCGTTCCCTCCATCAGGGAACGGAGGTTACACCAGTAACCATGACGTTTAATCTCATTTAACTCTATGCGTTACATAGATACATCAAGTAAAAATAGTTTCATGTGCCTTGACAGCTTTGTAAAGATGTACAGATCATTGCAGATTAAGTTGTCAGTGTGAGAGAAAGTAATTTACAGGTGAATTAATTATTATGCCAATTAGTTTAAGTTTTGAAATATTACATACAGTATTGGCTGTCACAAAGACACTATAAAAGGAAATTGTGCCTCTGGATGGAAAAGAGAAAGCTTTGGGAGCAAAAGATGGGTTTGACTCATATTACTTATTGCACTTACATCAAAGGGGAAATGAAATTCTTTCATGAAAAACAGTCATAATTTAATATTTCACGATCATTTTCAACCCTTTCTTTGGCCCTCTGACTGAAACACTCAATTTTGGCACTTTTTCCACAGCATTAATGCCGACTGTTATAACTGGCTTCCATCTTTACATAGGAAATCAGAATATATGCCCCTGCACCGGTGCAACCCCTCAAATACACCCATATACTATATGTTTGAAACTCAACTCAAACCACAAAACTATAGAAATAGCAATAACAACAAAGTCTGTGAAACAGTGTTGTTAGAACTTGGCATGGCACCTTAAAAACATGGTGCTTATGGCACAAGACACATGCAATGGTCAAAAACATCCGTTTAGTACATGTTAACAAGGAAACATTGGTTCCTCATGTTATGACCCTTTTTGAAATAAAATTGACATTATTTTTGTCAGAGCCATGTTGTAGCAATAACTACCAATTACCAAGCGGAACTACAAAGATAATGATTTTTCTCAAACAGGTTTTCCAAACACTTCCCTGTCATCTATTAGTCAGAGAGACTGTTAGTCCTGCCCAGAGGCATACAGGACACCCCCGTAGCACCCGTGGTGCGTGGGGGACCCGCCCCTATGGGGGGCTCCATCGCAGATTCACCTATCTACGAGGAACATTTGGGGTTTTTATAGAATGGAACTCAATTCTTGAATCTTTACAAGGATGCCAATTCTCCATTAATTAGCATCACCATCACAAAGAAACACTGTGAGCCCAACTGCATCTTAATTATACAAAAGAGTGTTGCCAGGGCAATGAGGTGGTGTAAAACAGCTGCTGCTGTTTTTGTGTGTGTAGTTGACTTCGTGCAATGGAGTTCTTTTTGATTGTAACTATGGCAACGGCCGCCCCTGAAACCATGATGCGAGCACTGCCTTGACTGCACAAAACGCCTCCACTACAAGAGAAAGCGGAAGACGCGTAGCGCTTTTGTTGCTTTCCGTGTCCCGTGTGTAAAGGACGCTTCTGCTTCCGGGGGAGGCCCTCGCCATGTAAACGTAAATTTTTCATACATTTGTCATCCTCCCATGTTTGTTTGGGTCGGTTCTGCAAGTGAAAACAGCCCGTTGTGTTCGGAGAGAATCATCGGCAGCGGCTTTTCTCCCTCACACACCTGTAGAGCTCCAGAATAGAGAAGCAGTGCTGGGAATAGTGACGTCCAGTTTGTGAATGAATCAATCTTTTGAAGCGGTTCTCTTGTGAACAAGCTGAACCAGTTCACCAATTCGGACTGAATCATTTGAAACAGTTTGCATCTCGAGTCAACACTGATCCACAGGTTACTCTATATTAACCTGTCTCTCGGATGTGCCTGACACTCCGACTCTAAATGAGCCGATGACAGGGAGTAATATGATCCTAGAGGTGGTGATATTTGCTTTTCCTAACTCTTCTGTGCAATGAACCACTCCAACTAGTTCACAAATCGGACTGAATGCTCCGGTCGCAACAGTTCTCGTGTCACCAGTACAATGAGTTGCTCACAGCAGTTCTCAAGTGAACAGTACACTGAACTGAACTCTTTCGGAGCTGTCCAACATACTGAGAACTGAGAGCTGCTGATACTGAGCATGTGTGAGCTGTGTGATTAAGGGGGGTGAAATGTATGTTTCTGTTGTATTTTGCTGAACAGCAGAAAGTATAAAAAATAAAACATACTGGAAATATGTTTATGACTTGATTGTATTACCATTTTATCAACGTATGATGATGTTTCAGTCGCAGCAGTTCTCAACAGTACACTGATCCGGGGAAAGCAGCTCTCGAGTAAACAGTACACTTAAGTCGATCACAACAGTTCTCGTTGTTATGAGCTGGATCATGGTATCTGTAAAAAGTGTAAGCTGATTAAGACTTAGTTTATTCACTCAATGTTTTAGACACACAGAACATCCGCGTTTGTATATCAGTGTCAGTATTGGGTGCTTTAGGTAAAAAACTTTAATGTAGGAAACTTATCCAAGATGTAAGATCACTGAATGAAACACTGATGACAATAAACACTCTTATTATTATAACTTCATTGCATAAAATGTAATAATTAGCAATATTGGCTTACATATGGCTTTATTGAATGTGTTTGAGCATGTATTCCATGAGGCTGTGGTATTATCATTATGTACAGTGATGTCATTACGCGATGACGTAAAAGAACTGGTGAACCGTTTTTTTCTGAAACAACCGGTTCGCAGAAAAGAATCTGACTTCCCATCACTAGCTGGGAAATCATGTCTGGTCTGATAACTCGCACTATGTACTCTTTCATAAACAATGACACTTCTGTCATCTCTCTTATATTTCATCTTGTTTACGTGCTTCAGTCATCATAAAAAAAACTGAGTGCGTTAAACTTCCATATTCGGGATAATATTCATTAAACTTAAGTCACTTAATATTGTTGATTAATGCACACGTTAAAATTGTTATATAATGATATAATATGTTTTAATTAATCTATTACTTATTGCACAGTTATTGCTCACTGCTGCTATTTTAATTTGATAATGTGCATTGTGTTTATGTATACAATTTATGAAAACAGATTGCAGATCTTGCGCAGCTGTTATTTATTTACCTTTCCATCCTGCCCAGTGTCCCTGATGTTGCAACAGCTTCCATCCTGCCCAGTGTCCCCGATGTTGCAACAGCTTTCAAGTTGTTTCTAACTTTACCTGTAACAGTTGCAACTTCTGAAAGATCATTCTCGAAATTGAAAGAGATCTAGACATTTTTATGGAGCACAATGACACAAGAAAGACTGTCCAGTTTAGCTCTTCTGAGTACTGAGAATGCCCGTGCTTGCAACATCAACATCAAGGCTGCAGTGAAAGACTTTGCACATCAAAACGCTCAGAGAGCTCAATGGATTTGGTAGAGTTTAAAAAAACAAAATATATATATTTTTTATATTGGTAGTTATTTGATAGAAAAATATATACGGTAGGTGTTGAAGGTAGCACCTCCTGCTATTGCTAAAATAACAATAAAATCACAGATGTGTGGTACGCCGCAGGTGCTGCCCCAAACCCAAGCTAAGCCAATGGTTGAACCAATGTTGCCATGTCGGGCTGTTCAGGATGCTTAAGCAAACACTGCAATGTTTGATAGCACTAGAAACCCACAGCGTTTACACTCATTGAAAGAATCAAAATGGCTGACTTATACACTATGTGGCCAAAACACTTTGTGGACAACATATGTGCTTGATAATCATTTAAAGGGGTCACATCATGAGGAATCAAATTTTCCTTGATATTTTGACATATAAGAGGTCATTCTACTATAAAAACATACTGCAAATGTCAGAACTAAAAACTTAAACCAGTGCAATTTAATAAAAGCATTTATTGAAATCAAGCAGCAAAAATGTCTCATTCCCTACTTCTGCAACTTCCCTACATCACCAGGGGGTCCATTAATTTATGATCGCCTCTACAGTAACAACATCAACACCTACATTAAATCATCACACCCTTGGCCCTGCCCACTGGCACGCCATCCGTACTCATAGAGAAAGAGTGCAGGACAAACAGGCCTAGTGTGGCCTAACTATTCCTGAATCAAAGGAGGACCGTCTGGACTATTTTGAATTATTTTTGTATATAAACATGCACTAGACAGGCATCTTTGACCATTGTCATGTGTTTTGCGACACTTTTTAAGACACTGTGTCAAGTTACAACTCTGAAAAGGAGAGCTTATTCTATTTCATCAGCTGCTATGCCTCTTGCTGTTTTTAGCACAAACGCATCCTATACCCTTTGTTGAGCTCATTTGCACTATTTCTAATTGTTGGTGTATGTAAACATGCACTAGATGGACATGTTTAACCATTTTGATGCGTTCCCAGCTTCAGTGCACGATGATACTCTATGTGTGTGCCTTTTCATTGTGCTTTGGACTATGTATGTGTGTTTTATCAGCTCTTATCAGCATGGATTGTATAGTTTTTTGGCTCATATCAGTGTGGATTGTATGTTTTTGCAGCTCATATCAGCATGGATTGTTTGTGAACCAGTCATAATATGATTCAAGTTTTACAAAGGAACTGTTATTGAAGGATGGGGCAGTTAAACCATGACCGATCGCAAAACCGTGAATAAACGGTTTCATTCATGAATAATTCAAATGTCAAGACTGTTTGATAGTTTGTGATGCTGACTGTTAACAGTTGTGTTTGAGATGAACAGTGTAATATATTTGGATGCAATGTGTTGGATGTGCGTTATTTGTAAAACCATAAATCTAGTTTTATAATATTGTGGAGTTGGTTCATTCTCTTTCGATTGAGTTTCAAATATGGCTGTATTTGAGGGGCTGCACGATGTTAGACAATCATAACAGTGGTCGTTTACGTTGAAGTTTTGAGTAGGCACTTAGGCCAAAACCGAGTATTTCAGACAGAGTGGAAAATGATCATATATTACTAAATTCATGCAAAAAAAACCTTTACTAACATTATCATTGGACCTCAGGGAAGATAATAAAATGATAAAAAAAAAAAGAAAAAAAAAGAAAAAAGAGTATGTCATGATCCATTTAATTTCAAAGTCATAGCCATCAATTTCCCCTTTGCTGCAATAAGAGCTTCCACTCTTCTAGTAAGGCTTTCCACTATACTGTATGTAGTAACATGGCTGCAAAATTTGCTCCCATTCAGACATGAGCATCAGAGGTCAGGCACCGATGTTGGGCTATGGGGCCTGGCTCACACCTGGCATTCCAGTTCATCCCAAATGTGGGGTTCAGGCATTGGCTTTGTGCAGGCCAGTAAGTTCTTTCACACCAGATGCAGTAAACAAGTTCTTTATGGACCTTGCTGTGTGCATGTGGGCATTGTCATGCTGGAATAGAAAAAGGCTCTCCCCAAACTATTGCCACAAAGTTGGAATCACACAATGCCCTAGAATGCCATTGTATAGAGTAGCATTATGATTTGTCTTCACTGGAATTAATGGAGTAATCAGACTCGCTAATTAGAAGGGGTTGTCCACATAATTTTGGCCATATAGTGTAGCTGTCTCTGCATATTAAACTGGGAAAGGAGAACATATTTGAACACAGAAAAAAAAAAAATGACTCACTTCAGCTTTAACCCTCTGGGGTCTGAGGGTGTTTTGGGCCCTGGAGAAGTTTTGACATGCCTTGACATTTGTGCTTTTTTCAGTTGCTTAAAAACATATTAATGGCTAAAGTCTGATAACACTGTATTCAGCACAAACTGGACTACAATAATATGTGAGCAACATGTATGTACATGTTTGTATTTTTGAGAAAATAACGTTTATGCGTGGTTTTTGAAAAAACAAAAATTGTAAGTCACTGAAATAAGGCCATATAACACATACTAAACATTTGTTCACAAGACTTTTGAGAACTGGATCTTGTAGCCTAGAGTTTTTGCTACAAAAATTATGTGAAACCATCCTGATCACTCATTCATACAAAACAATATAGTCATTTAACTTTTGTAAGACATTTTTAGTGTTAGAAAGGCCATATGCGAGGAGACGTGGATGATCATGAATATTGATGTGATTCACACCTGAGGAGACAAAGACCCCTACCCTGAGAGAGAATGAATGTGAGGAGACTTAATAATTTAATGTATTATCTGACTATACATTTTCTTTACATAAAGACTTTACTTAAAAACTTTAGACCTACACTACCATTTAAAAGTTTATAGATCTGTAAGATTTTTTTTAAATGTTTTTAAAAGAAGTCTCTTCTGCTCACCGAGGCTGCATTTATTTGATCCAAAATAACAGCAAAAACAATGATATTGTGAAATATTTTTACAATTTAAAATAACTTTTCTATTTGAATATATTGTAAAATGCAATTTATTCCTGTGATTCAGCATCATTTCTGCAGTCTTCAGTGTCACATGATCCTTCAGAAATCATTCTAATATGCTGATTTTCTAATATGGGCATATTTACAGCACATTTTACACATTTACACCCGAACAGATATTTGCAAGCACAAGCTTCGTTGATGATAATGAGGCAGCATAAACACTAGTTAAAATATAATCTAAACATTCATATTATTTTTATATCATATTACATATCATATTTATATCATACAGCATACAATTTAAATACCTGCTTTAGCCGAAACAACATTTAAATGTAACTAAAACTTGCCTATTAGGGCATATTTCAAATTTCAATACTCTGAATACTGGCTGGCAAGTCTGGAAATAGTCCAACTAGTAAAATATGTTTATATAAAATAGCATGTCAACTAATGTAAGTAAAACTAAATGACTTACTCATCTGGAATTGTATCCTCGGCTGGATCAAATCGCTCTTCAAAATATAAACATTCATCGTCAGATTCCCGCTCTTCTTCTGAGGAAAATGTGAGCTCTTCGTCACTATCCAGTACCATCTGTAGAGCTTCCTCACCTGTGTAGCGTGCCATCTTCCAAACGCGCAGGAAAGTGAATGAATCTGATGATGAACTTGATGCTTTTTAAGGCATTGTTGGGGGCATTTACCATTTGCATTGATTGTCTCAGCACATTACCGTATGAATAGCGTGCTCTGCTGGTGGGTGTGATCTCATTAGGGTTAATGAGCTGAGCCAGGAGAAACTGTACATCGCTTTGTTTCATACACATTACATTGCAGGAGAATATTTGTTTTAAATTTGAATTAATTTACTTAAAAGTAGACATTTTAAGCTTTCTTTAGACAAATGTTTCATGTTTGTTTGATATATTTTACTTTATTTTTGTGACATGTTTCAGAAAGATGCTCGCGGAGACAGAGACAGCTGAAAGCGCACCCTGTTTATTTTCTTTATTTTACAAAAGCACAAGTTTTTGTTGTTATTGTGAGTGTACACAAATAAAAGTAGACCCTTTATAGTCTCTAACGATGTCTTACACTTATCTGTATGCCCAAAAATGACGGAGTATTTTAAGTTGTTTCCGCTGTTATGTGGAAAAAAATCCAGAAGGACAGGCCGGCGCGTCCATCGACCCCAGAGTGTTAAGGTACAGCCACAATGTACTTTTCAATGAAAAGGAAGTTTGTTTTTTACTGTCTTTACTCATCTGTTACTTCAGTGTAGGTTGGATTCGAGTCCACGTTAGTCGAGTCCGAGTCTTTAAACAATCGAGTCCCAGTCGAGTCTGAGTCCGAATGAATCTGTTCATGAATCTGAATTAAAATTGTAACCATAAACTCAACATCAATATTTTAAGCTTATTTTAAACTTCACAACTAAAAAATACAGTTTGTCAATATAAACTAACACCTCTGTTGCCTTTCTTATATGTATTTTCTGATTAGTTTTCTGCTGAACAAACTTCAAAGTGAGTCCGAGTCAAGTCAGAGTAAAAATGCATCCGAGACCGTGACAAGTCCAAGTCCATTAAAATTGGACTTGTGACTCGGACTTGAGTCAGAGTCCAAACTTGACAACCCCAACTCTACTTCAGGGTCGGGGCTACAATGTTATCAAGGCTCTGCTGTCACGTTTATGTGTTTTGTTCTTGTTTTGATGTCTTTTATTTTAAAGTTTAGTTCCTGTTCAGGTCATGTGGTGTCATGTCATGTGAATTCCTGTTCCCTCATGTGATCTTGTCATGTGTTTCCCCTGTTCATGTGTCTTGTTTTCATTGGTTCATTGTTTGATTACTTTGTTATTAGTCTTGTCTTTTCATTGGTTAAAGTTCATTTAGTCTTGTTATCTTGTTTATAGTTTAGTCTTGTGATTGGTTGTCTTGTTTACCTGTTACCCATGTCCTTGTATTTAAGCCCTCATGTTTGCCATTGTCGTTCGTCAGGTATTGTTAATGTAACGTTGTGTCCATGTCAAGTCAAGTTGTTCATGTTCATGTTCATGTTCATGTTCATGTTCATGTTCATGTTCATGTTCATGTTCATGTTCATGTTCATGTTCATGTTCTGTTCTGTTCATTTTTATAGTTAGGGTTTCTGGTTATCACAATTGGAAATAAACTGCACTTGGGTTTCTTACTTCATCATCGTCTTCGTCTGCCTGTCATTGCCTGCTGAGCCTTTGTCTACGCCAGGGGAGTTGTCACCTGGAGGATTATGTGGGGGAATTCTGCGCTCTGGCCTGCAAGGTGGATTTTAATGAGGTGGCCCTCAAGGACTGTTTCCATTTTGGGCTGAATGAGCTGGTTTCCTCTCTGATGCCTGAAGGTCGGTGTGCCGATGGCCTTGCTCGGTATATCGACCTTGCCCTACTGATGGGTGGTTCACCATACACTCCAGGGGAGATGGTTAACGAGCCAGCACCCATGCCTGCCACAGTTAACGAGACAGTCCCCATGCCTGCCACGGTTATGAGCCAGTGCCAATGCCTGTAGCCTCGACCGTCCCAGAGCCAATGCCTTTAGCCTCGACCGTCCCTGTAACCACACTCCCAGCTGTCCGGAAAAGGAGAAGGAACAGGACATCTTTTCCCCAGTCTCTGCCTGTACTCACGACCACGGAGGTCATTCCCAAGTCTCTGCCAGTGTTCACGACCATGGAGGTCGTTCCCAAGTCTCTGCCAGTGTTCACGACCACGGAGGTCGTTCCCAAGTCTCTGCCAGTGTTCACGACCACGGAGGTCGTTCCCAAGTCTCTGCCAGTGTTCACGACCACGGAGGTCGTTCCCAAGTCTCTGCCAGTGTTCACGACCACGGAGGTCGTTCCCAAGTCTCTGCCAGTGTTCACGACCACGGAGGTCGTTCCCAAGTCTCTGCCAGTGTTCACGACCACGGAGGTCATTCCCAAGTCTCTGCCAGTGTTCACGACCATGGAGGTCGTTCCCAAGTCTCTGCCCATGTTTACGACCATGAAGGTCGATCCAGAGTCTCTGCCAGTGTTCACGACCATGGAGCTCCATCTTCCATGGCTTCGCCCCTCGAGCCTCCCACGGCTCCGCCTTTCACGGCTTCGCCCCTCGAGCCTCCCACGGCTCCGCCTTTCACGGCTTCGCCCCTCGAGCCTCCCACGGCTCCGCCTTTCACGGCTTCGCCCCTCGAGCCTCCCACGGCTCCGCCTTTCACGGCTTCGCCCCTCGAGCCTCCCACGGCTCCGCCTTTCACGGCTTCGCCCCTCGAGCCTCCCACGGCTCCGCCTTTCATGGCTTCGCCCCTCGAGCCTCCCATGGCTACGCCTTCCACAGCTTTGCCCCTCGAGCCTCTCACGGCTCCGCCTTCCACGTCTTTGCCCCACGTCATTGACACCAAGCCAGAGTTCCACATCATGGCCACCAAGCCAGAGTTCCAAGTCATGGCCGCCAAGCCAGAGATCCACGTCACGGCTGCCAAGCCAGAGTTACATGTCATGGCCGCTGAGCTTGTGCCACCTTCTGCCCCGGATCCTCAGTGTGCTCCATGTCATGTCATGGCCATGCCAGAATCAGCTCCAGAGTTCCATGTCATGGTCGCTGAGCTTATGCCACCTTCTTTCCCGGATCCTCAGTGTGCTCATAATCCATGCCTACCATGGCCAAGTCAGGATCCTGCCATACCATGTTTCCATGTCATGTCATGTAGCCATGCCCCCCCCACCCACACGTCAAGTCGCTATGCCCCCCCAGCTCCCTCACAGTGAACTTTGTGTTTATGTTTTGGGGCGTCGGCAGCCGCCCCTAGTGGGGGGAAATGTCACGTTTATGTTTTGTTCTTGTTTTCATGTCTTTTATTTTAAAGTTTAGTTCTTGTTCAGATCATGTGGTGTCATGTCATGTGAATTCCTGTTCCCTCATGTGATCTTGTCATGTGTTTCCGCTGTTCATGTGTCTTGTATTCATTGGTTCATTGTTTGATTACTTTGTTATTAATCTTGTCTTTTCATTGGTTAAAGTTCATTTAGTCTTGTTATTTTGTTTATAGTTTAGTCTTGTGATTGGTTGTCTTGTTTACCTGTTACCCATGTCCTTGTATTTAAGCCCTTATGTTTACCAATGTCGTTTGTCAGGTATTGTTAATGTAATGTTGTTTCCATGTCAAGTTGTTTATGTTTTGTTTTGTTCATGTTTATAGTTAGGTTTTCTGTTTATCAAGATTGGAAATAAACTGCACTTGGGTTCCTCACTTCATCATCGTCTTCATCTGCCTGTCATTGCCTGCTGAGCTTTGTTACATCTGCATTGCTCTCAGGAGTTTGCCCCCTATTTATTGTTCAATCTCTCTCTCTCTCTCTCTCTCTCTCTCTCTCTGTCCTTTTTCTCCTCAGATAGACTCTCCATCTGCTTGATTCTCATTCCTAGAGTGATTATCATTAGTTCTGTCTTTTTTTTAAATTTAGCTCACTAAATCATCACCATCGATTTTCCTCCCCTTTATTGTTGCATGGCCCCTGTGTGCGGGGAGTGATAGCCCTCTAATGAAGGTGTGTGTTTCTTTGCCAGATGCATCATTAAGTCTTCTAGAATGCTTGTGTGCAGTACGGCCCACTCATTTTTTACACATTAACCAAACCTCACGTAACATATTCTCGGTTAATGGCAATGTCTTTGGGCCATCTTATCGGCAAGCATCACGCAACTATAGTGAATACATACCATTTCTTGCTGGACTCTTGGGAAATTAGTGTCCAAAATAAAGGGGAGTCTGGCGTCCTCGTGTTGCAATAAGGCTATGTGAAGTTTGGAGAGTGAAAATAGGAGAAGGTCCTGGTGTAATGAGGCAGTATCTGGCTGCACGTGCTACTCTCCTTTTGTCCAAGGCGTGAAGGGCACACGTGTGAGGACATGATGGCCCGGCATCCTGGCCCGTTGGACGCGATGCGTGCTGTCCTCCCCCGCAACTCATCTAAACCATGCCGGGGGTTCACAGGAGCTCCGTTCCTGGACCTGCGAGGATGCCAGCATGCATGCACAGGAAAGGCTTGAGACCGGTCCCTTGAGGAGAGGCTCAGTGGTGATGAGGCTCTATTACCCAAAGGTGCGTCCCATCACAAGTCACCAGATGGGAACTGATATGACACCTCTCTTTAAGCCTGCGAACTCCAGATGTGCACCTGTCTGAAGAACTACCCTCAGAAGAGGCGTGGCGGCGACAATTCAAGGGAGGGGTGTCGTTCTGCCACACCTGTCGTCATTTACTCACCCTCATGCTGTTCCAAACTCACATGACTTTCTATTTTCAGTGGATCACAAAAGTAGATGTTTGATGTTTGGATGTTTTGGTAGCCTTGGTCACCATTCTGTTTCATTGAATGGACAAAAGATGTAATGAAAAAGAACGGTGACTGAGGCTAATATTCTAATGACAGAATAAATTTATGACAATTTTATTTTCGGGTGAACTATGCATTTAATCAGTATTTTTCAGTATTTTCAGTCTTTTTTTCTCCGTAAAATAGCTACAAATCCATAAAACAGTACAATTGCTTAAGATTTTAAGAATTGTTTTCAGAAAAAAATATGTTTTATTGTGTTTATTTTTCACACCATATTGGCAATTATTATTTTTTATTTTTATTTTGTAAACATTATTTACATTATTATTCTAACAAATTTTAGTGAGGTTTAAGCTTAAAACAAGAAAAAAAAAAACTATTTGCCAATTAGGTAACAAAAAATATATAAATTCAAGATATATTCATTGAAAACAAGTCTTACCCAATTTTGCTTCTTAAGTTGATGTATTTTCCCTTAAGATTGTTTAGATATTTCTACTAAAAAGACAAATATATAGAATATGAAAATTATGTTTATTAATTTTTTGTGGTGTATGTGTCTACTGTGATAAAGCAGTATACTGACATCATAAAGACATCCGGTCTGTTTGTTGTTCAGAAGTGCCACTGATCACAAATAATAGGCACCAAGCCAAGTCACAATGGTCCGTGAAGCTCTTTGGGGGATCTGTATTTGTGCATCTGTCCTAGAGAGATATAGAAAAAATAATTACAAAATAATAATAAAAAAAATTAATAATAAAAAAACATGAGAATGTGATACAGAGAGCAAGTGTTCTTTAAAAGTGACCGTGAGAAACTCACAGACTTTGCCATTAGTGAATGCTGAAAGACCTGTTCAAGGATAGTGCATTGACCCAAGGCATAATGCATGCAGAATAACTTAATGAAATTTGTAAGGGTGGTAGCTGAATCCAATCTGCTTTTTCTCTCCCCTTTACTGTCACCCATTTGACTGGGGTACCGTGGTCCTGACAGACCAATTAAATTCCTATTTGCATATCTCTTTTGCTCCGTTTGCCTTGTTCATAGAGGCGTAAAATAGGCTAATAAGGCGGTAGAACCTGTGTTCAGCAAGAGTCATTCTGAATGCTTTTAATGTGTGACATTTCTGTGTTTCCGCTCCACCTCTGACTGGGCACGAACGTGGACAGATCGCTGATGGTATCTGAATCCCGCAAAAATAAATGCAAACTCAACCCTTGTTTTTTCCTCATCCTGTGTTTTTTCACCCTCAGCATAGTTGCTGTTCCATCCAAAATTTTAGTGACTAACATTCACACAATGTATTTCTCAAAGAAAAGATGCTTTGTCTTTTATGCTTTTATCTTTTATGAAGAGATTAAAGAAGTAGTTCACACAAAATAAAAATGTGTTCCATTGTCTTTCCAAACCCATATGATTTTTCCAACATGTCTCACTTCAAACTAGTAATAATTTAAAGGGCTGTTTTTTTTTTGTTTTTTTTTGTTTTTTTTTTTGTGGATCACAATAGTAGTTAGTGGAATGTCCAAGCTACTTTTATAAACAACTATGGTCACATCCACACTGATAGATTTTTGGTTGAAGACTTTGATTTCAGTTTCCTATCGTCACCGTTTTCCAAAGTATGCGGTAATGGAGAGTTTTTTTTAGGAATGCTCAATTTTCAGTGGAGGAAAGAGCCCTTCTAGTGTGGGTGAGAGGCTTAAAAGTAGTGAAATCAATGCATTTTTTAAATGAAAATGTATTGGTGTGGATGTGTAATAAAGTGCTAGGACTGTCAAGCTCCAGAAATGACAGTCCATATAACTTGTGTGCTATATTCCAAATCTTTTAAAGCCAAATGATAGCTTTGTTTAAGGAACAGACTGAATTTTCAGGAAAATCCAAAGTTTCAGTTTGGGAGAACTATCACTTAAAGATTATAGGGTGATCTTGAAATGAAACTTGGTGGGGGGAAACCACGATACTGAATTCATGAAGGGCTCTTTCTCCAAAAAGGGAACCTCGTTTTTCCTCACCTCGAATGGCACACAGGACATATAATAATGGTAAATTGTCAAGGACTAGGTCAGAGAAACACTCTCGCGACTGAGGCATATGAGTAATGTGGGGGAAGATACCAGTATGCTCTTCCATTCCCCAGGCTTTTCAAATATTCATGACCTTCTTGTAGCACTAGAGAGGGCACGAAAGCAGTTCGTCGCCTCATACATAATGAAAGGGTAATGGACATTCATCATACCCTTTTTGAGACATAGTACTTTTACAGCTTTAAGTGAAATTGAAAAGCCTTGGGCACCAGGTGCTGTGATTTCTTTCTTTTTTCACGTTTTTCTTTTTTTGCCATCATTTGAGCAACATAGCTCACTGATGAGCACTAAGTCCTGACATTTCTCAATAGCTGAGTTTGAAGAGTAAAGCAATGACTTATCAAACACTAGCAGCATATTAAAGAGATTGGTGATAGATGACACATTGTCCACATGACACATTGTCATGTTTGAGCCCTGTGGTTCCAATGCGAGAAATATCAACCAACGTTTTTTTTTTTTTTTTTACACTCATTTGACAAACACAGCAACCTTAATTCCACCCTCAACCAATATTGATCTTACTACCATGCTAATAAAAACAGCTTAAACCACCTTAAGATAGGTTTATGGTTTAAGCTAGTCTGACTGGTTTCCCAGTCTGGCCAAGCTTCCTGTTACAAAACCAGCCTAAGCTTGTTGGTTGGTGTTTGGTGGTTTTAGCTGGGAGGCCAACTGGTTTCCCAACATGACCAACTTAAAAGTGCCCAGAACCACTCTTAAACCAGCCAGCTGACCAGGTCAGGTGACCAGCTAAAACCCCTCTTTTTTTCTTCAGCAAGTGATCTTTAGCTGGCCTAGATGTTTTCCTAGCTTGGCAAAGCTGGTGCTTAGTTCGATTAGCTGGTCGGCCAGCTGGTCAAGTTCCCCAAACCTCTCTAAAACCAGCAAAAAGACCAGCCTGACCTGTCTGTGAGAACAACTAAGAACAGCAAACCATTTTAGGCTGGTTTAAGAGGGTTTTTTTCTTTCTCAGCAGGGTACTGTAACTGCATCAATGCTCCTCATTGTTTTCTTGGGGCAACTTCATAGTTCACCAATTTCTTGGACTTCTAGCTCATTTTGTATGCAATTAAAGTTAAATACTTATCACAATATATGGTACACTCATTAAAATTCTAAACGTGAGCCATTTGCATTGAAGTTTACAGAACTGTGAGTCTCAGACCATTATTGAATGTTTCTTCTGCCATGAAAAAAAAATAGAGCAATAAGCTTCCATTCTGCTGGGATCATTTAGAGGAGGACAGGGAATCAGTCTTGAAATAAGATTCCTCCACATTGTTTAATCCAGAGGCTAATTAATGCCTCTATAACTGCTTCCCCCACCTATTAAACATTTGCAAATGTGGACAGACAAGGTTTGGGGTCAATTACAATGGTGTAATTATTGTAATTGGCTCATTTCCACCCCATTACCCTTTTTTATGTCGCCTTTAACATTTTGTAATTTGATGTGCAAATGATCATGGAATCACATTGATGAATGATGCAGGAAGTCAGAGAGAGTGCACAGCCATTACTACTACAAGAAGACTCGTGTCTCAGTCAAGATAACAGGAAATACCTGTTGCCGTTAAAGGCTTCCAGGGCCTTATTTTCATATAGTGGTGAAAAATTCTTCTTTTTAATGGCATTTAAAAAAAAAATAAAAAAAAAATGTAGGACAAAATCTTAACTATTCATACCTCATTTTAATCGGATTTAGGGCAGCATTGCAAGTATCATCAACTACATAATGCATTGTGCCAAGTTCAATGAAAAAAAAAAAAAAAAATCCAAGATGATGCACGTAGCTTGAGAATAGTTAATTATAAATGTACTTATAATTCATGTAACAATGAAAATTACTAACTGAAAATTGACTTTTTGGCCAATATTTGTGTGTGCAATTTATTTGTATGCTTATTAGGGCATTCCACAGATTCCAGAAAGGTGCCTGCTTTATGCCTGACAGGCTGATTGTTATCTTAGCTGCATGTTAACGCAAAACTCTATAGAGTGCAACAGCCTGGTTCCGGAAGTATAAATCCCTTACATTTCTTCCATTGGTGAATTGATTTAAAAAAAAAAAAAAAATTATGGCCTTTTACTGGGATAGGGAAAGTAGAGAGGTGATAAGAAATGAGAGGGAGAAGAGTGGTAATTGGATCAGGAAAGGACCTCATGAGCCAGGACTTGAACTCACTTCACCCACGATGCATCAGCACCACATGTCATGAGCCAGTCCGCTAGGCTACAGAATTAATATATAAATAAAATAAACCTTTAAAGCCATCAGTTCACATTATTTCAACGTCACTGTTTAAAAATCATGTTTAATTGCAGATTTCCTGGTGAACAACAACACACTACCCATGGTCTAGCAGAGAAAGATCCACCAATCTGAGAACCGTGGCCAACAAAGCCCACCAAACAAGTCAAGCAACGACGACCCACTTCCATGACACACTGTGAATGATGCAATTGTGTCACTCTTCCTTGACCCTCAAACTACTTATATTATTGGATATATTGGAATATTTTGCAATGAAGGAAATATATATATATATATATATATATATATATATATATATATATATATATATATATACAGGGTTGGGGAGTAACGGAATACATGTAACGGGATTACGTATTTAAAATACAAAATATAAGTAACTGTATTCCACTACAGTTACAATATAAATAATTGGTAATTAGAATACAGTTACATTCAAAAAGTATTTTGATTACTGAAGAGATTACTTTGCATTTTATTGTCATTTGTTTCATTTAATATTTAGTCCTTTCAGATGGAAAACATATATATATATAAATGATGCGATCCAAAGTGCATTTAAACAGCGGTGAAACACTTTCTTATGATGTGTTACATTAATACGAGCAGACAGAGAAGTAAGTTTGAAGTAAGTTTGGAGCAGAAGAAATATAAATAAACCTTGTGTAAATTGTCAGCTTTATGCTAAGCTAAAATGCTATTTCTTGCCATTTTACATGCACATGTTACCAGGCACTATCATATTTTTTTTATCATTTTTTTTGGATCATACTTTCTTTTTTTTCTAGTAAGACCTTTGATATTAGGGCAAAAATCTTATTTTTGATAATAATTTTTGTATTGTTTTCCTGTAAAAATATCAAAAATCCTTAAAACAAGATCAATTTGATTGATCTTGTTTTAAAAACAACACTGCATAAGATATTTAGGTTTTTGAGAGAATGTATTTTTAACATGTGTATTTTGTCTTACTGTACTGGCAGAGTTTTTAAAGTCAAAACAAGTTAAAAAATCTAAAAGTAATCCAAAGTATTTAGAGTTACTGACCTTGAGTAATCTATCGGAATACGTTACAAATTACATTTTACAGCATGTATTCTGTAATCTGTAGTGGAATACATTTCAAAAGTAACCCTCCCAACCCTGTATATATTAGTTATAATCAACAACCTAAAATCAATAGTTTTGTTTATTTCTGAAAAGATGAAAGAGTTCCTAATCTTCCAGGCATATAGAGACAGCTAGATACTACTTTTCCATCACACAAGAGACAGCCTATTTAGAGTCATGTGCTTATTTTCCCCATTTGTAGTTTTCAGAGAAATTATTTAATCAAGGCATATGAGATTCTAACAACTTAAATTTTACTGTAATTTCACAACATCACCAAATTTGTCAAAGCGATCGTCTCAGAAAAAAGAGCTTGTTTTTGTGTCAAATGCCTTTGACTGTTCCTCTGCATTCTTCCTTTTTTTAGGAGGAAGAGAAAAGGCGAGGAGAGTGGATTTGACAAAGTGAAGTGTTTGAAAGGCAATGTTAATGACTGACGAAGCAATGTATGAGGGTGTTGGGAGCCATCAATCAATGCCCTGTAAAATGAAGTGAGAATCAAAGCAAACGTATACTTTCAGGCACTTTTTGCCTTTGAAATTCTGAATGGGTTGATTCCTTCTCAACAATACATTGTGACAAGAAAGGGCTTTTTTGTCGCACTGGGGTGAACAGCTTGTCGGGGAAAGACATTTTGTCTTTCTTCTCTGATGACGTTGACATTTTGAAAAGTACTTTTATCAGTGGTGGTCCTTTATTGTTCCGCTTCTGCAGACGCTGGTGATGTGCTGAGCACCTTCCTTATGTTGTGCAATTTTGTCCCTGTCATACCTTCTTATGCCCTACAATGACTCTGAGTCACATGACCTTTCACTGCTGTCTTAGTAACAAGCTTCATGATTAAAAAAAGTCCAAGCCATGCAGGGATCATTCACTGTGCTTCTCAGCTTGAGTCAATCCTCATAATTTTAGCACCTGTGTCTTGTGGATTGACTGAGACAGCGCTGAAACATCTTTATTGTGGAGGCCTTTGTAAAGTACCGTAGATCTTGATTGTACCTCTGAATTCCTCTAGAATGGCCTGTTTTGAAGCAAACTGCTCTCCAAAATTTTAAAAGGGCAAATGAATGTAAAGTACCAGCAAACTACCTTTACTTTACTGGGCTTGAACCTTTATTAGGGCAAATGACATTTCACTTCAAAGAACCATTTAAAATTCCTTCAACTGAAAGTGTTGAATATGTCAGTCATTAAAAAAGGAGGATTCTTAAATCACACCATGTTTCGTTTTTGCAGTGGATGTGGACTTTTACAAGACTTCCAGTCACATTTAAAATGCTTTTTCAAGCTTTTTTCTTAGAGATTTTTGAAAGCTAAGAAATATGCTGGAACATTCGGCTTGGTGAGAGGCGCCATCCATTTATCTTCCACGACTGTTAAGTGTCCAGGAAAGTGGACTCTGGCAGCGAGGAAGCTCACAGAATTACTCTCCGGCCTTTCATCACTATGCAGAGAAATGAGGCAAAGCTGATAGCGACAGAGTCATAACTCAAGACGCTAGGTGTAATTATTCTCTTTGAGAATTGTAATTCAAACTAATTCCACTGTTTCGCCAAACATACTGTTGCGCTGAAACAGCCGTTGCCCCTGGAAAGATATTCAACAGCATAGCAGACCTCTGCCCCCTGGTCTTTTTTTTTTTAACTTCTGAGATGTACATCCAAGCTCTACCTCTCAGACTGCCTCTTTCCCTTCCTCTTTTATCTTGTTTCCTGCTAGTTCATTCTTGGCTTTTGTGATTCATGGGCGAAGTACAGACATTTTTAACAGACAGTTGCTCATTTGTAGTTGCCATACCTAAGGTCTCATGGCTGTAGTCCTAAACACCACTGTCTATCACTGTTAAGCAAACCAACCTGTTTCCAAAGTTTGCTGAAACAGTCAAGGTTTGAATTGTGTTGCCTAGGCTTGGGATCGATCGGAAAATTTTCCTGATGATTATTGATATATATCGGGATATTTTCCAAGATAAATAGGGCTACCCATTGCAAAACAGTCTGTGTTTTCAAACATATTTCTCAACATAACTTTGGAACAAGTGTGAGCGGCAGGATAATTTAAAGGGGGTAGCACACTGTACGCATCTGATGGATGACACAGCATGTTCTAAAGTTCGAAACAATTATTTTCTATGAAAGTACATACACAGCATGGTTTCGCCATCTCTCGAGGCTGCTCAAAAATCCGCAGTGCCACAGAGCATAACTTGTTTTCCATTAAATTCGACCCAAATCATTATCATAGGACAAAGATTATTTACTCTAGCCATCACTGGATGATATATTGTGATGTACAGTTACAAGTTTGTCTTTTTGTGGTTTGACAGCTTGAATGAAACCTCTTCAAAGATACATACAGGGAAATTACATAATAATTTAAAATCATTCAGTTAAACTAGTTTCATACACAAACCTGCAAATGCATCAACTACTGTTTTATTCTTGAATAAGTAAAAAAACATGAATACGTTTTTTGTGTATGCGTCCTGTGCAAGGAGCTCTAAAATACCCAAACTATGTTGTGATACATGTGCCATGCGACCTGCTTTGTAAACGTTACATCACCTCCTTGTGGTCTCCAGCGCTATCACGCCAGACATTCAAAAGAACACCAACTGAGTGAATTAGAAAGCACGCAAATTAGGCTTCTAATTTAAATGTTGGCTAATGTTAATATATCTATGCCAGTCCTGCCAATACTCAGTACTGGCGAAAGAAGTCAAGTCATTTTTATTCGTATTGCACGGAAAAACGGTAGATATCTAGGTTAAGGATTGATTTTTAGGTTAACTGCTGCATCACAAATGGAGCCTTCACTATAGTAAATCTTCAGAATATTTTCACCTATTTTATTTTGCAGGTGATAATTGCCCGAAGTAATAGCACACCTCTCCTTGATAATCCGAAATGATTTGAGGTGTCATTCATAACAGAAATTGTGACAGCAACAGTGTCTGCTAAAAATAAAGCATTAATACATCACTAATAAAAATCTATTTTTGTTACATAAAGTATTCCTCATTGTGTTCTCCACTGTTCAGAGAAGAATAAAGTCTAGAATGGAGCATTGACAAGCCACATACACATATTCTATGCAAGATCAAAGGCCTTTTAAGATGTGCTCCCTGTATGCCATGGTTGCAATAGATGCACATTTTAAAAGATGGGATTTATTGCATCTCTGCCATGCTGAGTTTCTGTCATACTCTCCAGAAAAAAATCAAGACAATACTGTAAGTGAGTTTTTGTAAAAGGACCATTTTGCTCGGAATAGTAATAGTGATTCTTAGCTTATATACTGTACAGTATATTCACTAAATAAAACGTTGTATAATTATTCACTAATTATAAAATATTTGATAAGTATAGTTTATTGCTATGGATGTTTATATGTATTTTACACATTTCAGTTTTTGTTTGCCTGTTTTTATCAGGGGAATGTCAGGCAGCATGTAAAGATGATACCATATATATAAAAAATCTCAAGGCTGGATTAACCACAACCATACAAACAGGAGTGCATTTCTTGGACTTAATCCTCAACACTCTCTCACAAGCAGAGAAAATTGCTACCATGTTAGAGTTTTCATGCATGGTGGTTTTGATAATCTGCACAAATGTCCACATTATTAGTCCATATTTTTCATATAAATGTATATGCTTTTGATGAATAACAGTTTCGTACTCATAAATAAAACTCCATATTATTTGAAAAGTAAAATGTTTCAGCTATGAAATGCATTATGTTCTTAAATAAATATGTGTAAGTTCTATGTTTTCTTATGATAGTGAAATACCTAGAATTGCTTACCAAGCATCATTTTGCAAATATACCTTCAGTATTCTCCTAACTCTGTGCATTTGTGATAATTCAAGTTATTGTCAACTGTCAATCAACTGCATAGATGAAGTTACTGTTTACAAATAAACACTATGCTCTAGCACTCCCTGGTTCTTTTGGGAGTGCAGAAAATAACTGCTGTCTTTGGACGCTTCACTCAAATTGACCTGAAAATGCCCAATAATATTGTTTTGGTGTTAGAACAGCTTGTTTACTACAGATTATTTGAGGTTTGGGCTTCTTTACATTTCCATCAGGATCAGTGGATCAGGGCAAACTTAGGATGTGACATAATTTATGATATTTCATGGATCACCGTCATTGCTTTCACATCTGCTCTATTCAGACCCATTGTTCCAGTAGCTGCTGTTAGTATATTGAATTTTTCAATAAAGGAATCACACAAACTCAGATTGCACACAGCTGTTTTTAATTTTCAATGTGCAATCACTGTGACAGATATGAGGTCAAATATGATCTTACAATGATATTATATGAACAAGAATGCCATGTAAGATAACGGGACGAATAATACCCCGTCTCCACCACCAACACGAACAGTATCGTGGGCTACTGTTTGTGAAATGAAATGTGAATACAAATAATGTAATTGTCATGGAGAAACTCACGGAGGCAGAGGGATGGACTCAGTCACGGGGTTTATTGACAGAGGCAATGGACAAGAGGTGCAACAAACAGGTGAGGCAATCCAGACACAGGTATGACACGAACAGCAGGTGAGTAAACTCCAAACAGGGAAATATAACAATATGCAGATGAAGGGACAACTCACAAAGTCTTTTGGTCTTTAATGGAAACGTAAACGAAACAGGAGAATCCAAATGGAGGATGAACTAACACTAAACTCTGATGAGGGGAACAATAACAGGTAAGTATATAATTACAGGTAAGACTAGACAAACTAGGGAGTCCGTAGTCTCTGGGGAAACACTGACAATGAGAACAGACAATGATTGTGAGTGAGAGCAGTGTTCTTATGCAGTCCTTGATTAGACACTGATGAAGTGCAGGTGCATGTGATCAACTCTGGGGAGAGTGAGCGCTGTATGGAGTGAGGGAGAGGGAGCAGAGTGTGGTGTGAGAGAGGGAGTCCGGTGGATCCGTGACAGAACCACCCCCTCAAAGGGCGACTCTTGGCGCCCAAAGATGGAGGAGGGCTGGAGGACACAGATGACAGGGGAGGATCCAGGAGGATGATCAGGAGGCAGATGATCCAGTCTGTGAATGATCAGGAGACCAGGAAGGTGACCATTGGGCAAGGACTGGGTCAGGAGGCTTGGGAGGCGGGTACAGAGCAGGAACAGGGTCAGGAGGTTTGGGAGGCAGCTCTAGGAAGGGAACGGGGTCCGGCAGTTTGGCCACAGGAGGTGGAAACCTAGGGGGCGGAGCCATAGGTGGATCCAGAGACGGAGCAGCAGGAGTAGGGACTTGAGCTGGTAATGGGTCCGGAGTCGTCGTCTCAGGATGAAAAGTGGGTGGAGCCGCAGGAAGAGTAGGAGTTTGAGAGTCAGGAGGTGGAGCTGCTGGAGGATCAAAAGCTGGACACTTAGGAGGATGGAGGTTTTGGGTCTCAGGCGGTGGAGATAGTGGCGGAGCAGGCTGAACCGTATGAGGTGGAGTTTCAGGGGGTGAGTGCGGAGCCATGGAAGATTCTGAGGGTGGAGCCCTGGAAGACTCTGAGGGCGGAGTCCAGGGAGGCTCGACGAAGGCATGTGGAGCCGAGGGAGGCTTGACAAAGGCAGGCGGAGCCAGGAGAGGCTCAACGGATGGAGCCAAGGAATGTGGAGCCAGGAGATGCCCGAGGGGCGGAGCCATGGAAGGCAGAGCTATGGGAGGGTCTAGGAGCGTAGCCAGGGAAGGCGGAGCCACAGGAGGCTCGAGGGACGAAGCCGTGGAAGGCTCAAGGGGCAGAGCCTTGGAAGGCTGAAGGGGCAGAGCCTTGGAAAGCGGAGCCACGGGAGGCTCGAGGGACGAAGCCGTGGAAGGCTCGAGGGGCAGAGCCTTGGAAGGCTCAAGGGGCAGAGCCTTGGAAGGCGGATCCATGGAAGACTTGAAGGACGAAGCCGTGGGAGGCCTGGAGCAAGGAGCCGTGGAAGACTTGGAACAAGGAGCTGTTAGTGACTGAGAACTGACTTCCATGGTCAAGAGCACAGGCAGAGACTGGGAAACGACCTCTGTTATCGTGAGCACTGGAAGCGACTGGGGAATGACTTCCATGGTCGTGAGCACTGGCAGCAACTGGGGAATGACCTCCGTGGTCGTGAGTACTGGCAGCGACTGGGGAACGACCTCCGTGGTCGTGAGCACTGGCAGCGACTGGGGAACGACCTCCGTGGTCGTGAGCACTGGTAGCGACTGGGGAGTAGGAGCCCTTCTTCTCCTCCTCTTCTTCCGGATAGCTGGGAGCATTGTTACGGGGACGGTTGAGGCTACAGGCATTGGCTGTGGGACGGTCGGGGCTACAGGCATTGGCTCTGGGACGGTCGAGGCTACAGGCATTGGCTCTGGGATAGTCAAGGCTACAGGCATTACTAGGCAAACTAGGGAGTCCGTAGTCTCTGGGGAAACACTGACAATGAGAACAGACAATGATTGTGAGTGAGAGTGGGGTTCTTATGTGGTCCTTGATTAGACACTGATGAAGTGCAGGAGCGCATGATCAACTCAGGGGAGAGTGAGCGCTGTGTGGAGTGAGGGAGAGAGAGCAGAATGTGGCGTGAGAGAGGGAGTCCGGTGGATCCGTGACAGTAATACTTCTAAAATGATGTATTTGCCTTTAATTTGACTGTAGTAACTTGTTAAATCGAAACCGCCTGCTATTAAGTTTGAATATTCAATATGTTGATATTAAAGTAAAATATTATTATTTATTACACGACTGCCTGAAATACTTGGCACATAATTACACAATTTCAATGCAAATCAAAGTGTCATGTCCATTTATTTGTTTATTTGTTAGTAGTCTTGTAATAGACTGAATAATGAGGAGTCAGACGGTTATTTTCACAAAAAGCAACCACAATCAGAACTCAGAAACAAACCAGGGTCAGGGTCGCATTGGGGTCCTGATCACCCTGTAGGGGTTTATTGTGCAATAACAACTGGCTGACTGTACATTATCCCTTACTACACTATGTAGACCAATAATTTAAGAATTAAAGATGCATATTGCATGTCTGATGGTAGATTTTATTTTTACATGCCACATTTGTCAGGCTTTAGTGTGCTAAGCATGTGAGGATGTGTATTCATCAATCTGTTACATGTCTGACATAATCATACAGGCAGGGGTGGACTGGCCATCGGTAGCACCGGGTGTTATTCCGGTGGGCCACCGGGTAATTTGGGCAGGCCACATGCTACGCAAGTATCCGTTCATCCTCCAGGCAATATAGGTGGCCGGTGTGGGCTCCAACATGTCCTACAAGCAATATAGGCTTCTGCCGTGGGCTCCAACATGCCCGCACGGGCACCATTACAGAGTAAATATTCAATAAACTCTGTTAGGTAAAGCCAATACAATGGTTTTTATTTTGAAATAATGTAGTCTTTTATCTTCTTAAAATTGAAAGAATTTCAATTTAATTTCATCTATTAAAAGAACTAGTGGAGTGGTGGTGGCATAGTGGACTAAAGCACTGAACTGGTAAATAGAAGGTTGTTGGTTCAATCCCCACAGCCACCACCATTGTGTCCTTGAGCAAGGCACTTAACTCCAGGTTGTTCCAGGGGGATTGTCCCTGTAATAAGGGCACTGTAAGTAACTTTGGATAAAAGTGTCTGTTAAATGTAACTATCAGTTTTTCTGTGTTTCTAATTTTTTTTCCCTCCTGTTAAACTAACAATCAGATACCTCTACCATTAGCGTGGCTAAGAAGCAAGAAAACTAACTACTAGGAAACAATTTCCATGCAGAAATTGCTAGTAAATTTAACAGACCATGTTTTCAAGTAAAGTCTACACAAAATTCTAAAATTTTACTTTGCAATACTCAAGTACATTTTACTCACTCTTTGTCCATTTTACTCTGGCAGTGTAGCAGTGAATTAAGCCATGCTTTGAAAACTGTAGTAGCATTTCAATTATATTTTAACATAGTGATGTACCACATGACACACGGAAGCCTTCCTTGATATATATGTAAACTCAGCAAGTTTTTATTTTCAGCAAACTTCACATGTATAAATATTTGTATGAACATAAAAAGATTCAACAACTAAGACAAGTTTCACAGACATGTGAAATGAGAGGGATGACGTAAGCTCACGCGTCACGTGGAGGAGGAGGCAGGAAGCGTGTCATTGTTTACAAGAGAAACTTGCACAGAGCACAGACCAAGCACCGTTCACAAACCAAAACAGTCCAAAACAATTTCAAAACAATATAAAATAAAAAAAATAATAATAATTTCCAAATAATAATAATTAAAAAAACAATGTAAACAATGACGCGCTTCATGACCCCTCTTCCACGTGACACGTGATCTTACCAATGAGCTTACGTCATACCTCTCATGAGCGCACGTCACAGAGATGTACGGAAGTGAACATTTGTAGTTAAGAAGTATATAAGTATTGTTTTGTTTCTCAAAATAATCAATCGTTTGGGTTCAGAAGAACTTTATTTGTCGATTGGAGTTGTGTGGATTATTTTGATGCACCCTAAATATGCATTTTGGACCGTCAAAAAATGGAGTACAATCACTTGCATTGTTTAGAGGAGGAGGCCTGAAATGAAATCCTAAAAGTCTTAAACTCTGTTTCGATGAAGAAAGAAACTCAGATACATCTTGGATGGCCTGAGGGTGAGTAAATTATCAGCAAATTTTCATTTTTGGGTGAACTATTTCTTTAACGACCATTCCACAGGTGCATGTTCAGAAATTGTTTATGGTTCATTGAACAAGCATGGAAAACATTGTTTAAACCCTTTAAAATAAAGATCTGTAAAGTTATTTGGACTTTTACAAAATTATCTTTAAAATACAATGTCCTGAAAAAGGGACGTTTCTTTTTTTTTGCAGAGTTTATATATATATATATATATATATATATATATATATATATATATATATATATATATATATATTATAATAGGAGGGCAATTTATTGTAGAAAATGAACTTCACACTTCACAAAACAAGAAGTAACCAAACATAACATCAAAATCAACAATAAAATGTTGTAAATCAACTTTCAAACTATGAAACCATGCAAGTTCATTAATTACTCAAGCCCAGTGCATGCTGGGAACACCAACTTCGAAAAGTTCAGTAAATTTGACTTATTCATTTACCTGTGAAATTTACTCAGATTCGCCAATAAATATGACAAGGATTTCTACTTTAAGATGATCTAAAACAATTTAGAATTTAGTTAAGTTTGCACTTCAACTTAATCAGTGTAGAAAGTTCATAATTTTTTTTGCTATATGTACTAAATTTCAGTGTCCTAAAGGAGCTGTGTATTCTGACAAAATAAAACATTTTTTGCAAACAACAAATAAATTACAAATATTTAGTTATATTACAGTATATGACTTTTGCTCTTTTTGTCTTCTTAAATTCCTGAAATAATTTTTCTATGGACATTGTATGCGAGCCTTCTCTTTCCTTTGATTACATTTTTTGAGCCTACGCGCCAAAGCAACATGGATATATACGCCTTTTCATTATTTGGAATGGACGGTTTTTCCGCTTTTTATCTGTTATATTACAGTAGATCATATTTCAGGGCCCTTACTAAAAGTGCAAAATGGACATTTTTGTCATTACTTTCTGCCTCTGATGTCACAGCTCAGGATAGTCATTAATAAAAGGACTGCCCACCTTCTTTTGGTGCCATCAACCAATCAGCATTGTCAGCATGTTAGGGCATAATTTTCCTGTGGCTCCAGAATGTTTAGTCACATAGCATTTATAGCTCAGGTGTTTGGCTCAAAAAAAGAAAAAATGGTAAGAACTGAGTGCCCATAAGCAAAGATAGCACCATGAAGGTTGCATTCTGGGGCATGCGCCAGCTGAGCAACTGCCACTGAGGTGAATGAGAATGCTAGATCTGTCCAGGTATTATAGACCTTCTTGAGTATGACTGGGGAATGCTAACAAGCTGCCATGGTACTAGTGTAAGCCTATATTATCCCTCACAAAAGATCTACCATAGGGAAGTACACACCACTGGCTTGGAAAAGCAGTTATGTAGAGAACAGTTTTCAAGACTACACAGGGAAGCTTCCCCCAACACTTTTCCTTTCCTGACCCCACCTACTTCCTCCCCTGTGTTTCGCTTAGTGCTGCATCATACTCTGGGGAGACAGGGAGTTCTATTTTAGGCCTTGATGTTTTTTTCCTCACGCTTTTCAAAATGCTGCGAGTCAGGAGATGGAGCCATGGGGGGACTCGCAGCATTTTGAAAAGCACTAGTGCTCTATGAGTCCCTCTGCATTATTTATCCACAAGCAGAGGTTTGGTGTAAAAAGCCATCTTCACCCGCCCTGGCACAGGGAGTTAGAAAGTGTTTTTATGAGTTTATGTTTGTGTGTGAGAGAGAAAGATGGAGAAACGGTGCAAACTATTTTCTGACTGACAAAATGTACTGCTGGAATCATATGCAGCTGCAATCTGCAGAATAAAAGCACTTTAAATCTGCAACAGAATACAACAACACAGAAGTGCCATGCCCATTCAAGGAGCATGTGCCCCCTCAGATTCTTGAGCCAAGTGGATTTTGATTGCAACTTTCAAAATATTTATGTCTTTGATAAATAAAGATATAGTTAATTGAAAAAGAAAAAAAAAAAAAAAATGTCATCTCACCCTTATGTCATTTCAAACCTGTAAGACTTTCTTTCTATCCAAAATGTTACAACTGATAGCCGCAGTCAATATTCATTTTTATTGTATGGAAAAAAAATATGCAATGGAAGTGAATGGCGACTGATAATAAAATAGATACAATTTTCATTTTAGGGTGAATTATCCATTTAAGTTGCGTGAATATTATAGGTACATGAGGAACTCACAAAGTCATTGCAGGCACCTTTTACTGCCCGGACCCGGCTTCCAAGTTTTGCCAGGGGGTACATGGAGCAGGCAATTGCAATTGCACCTGTGCCCGCAAAATGCCACCACCTGCCGGAATTGCCCTGGGCTCCTGTCCAAGGTCTGTAAGTCCACGTCATCCCTGATGGCCAAGGCTTACAGTGCCGCTGAACAGGCCGCCTCCACCCTGCATGCCATGGCCCTCCTGCAAGTTCACCATGCCAAGGCACTGAAAGAGCTGTACAAGGGTAGTTCTGACCCAGGAGTGATGCAGGAGCTGCGCTCGGCGACCGACCTCACCCTATGGGCAACGAAGGTCATGGCGTGGGCTCTCAGGCAGGCGATGTCCATTATGGTGGTCCAGGAGCACCACCTGTGGAGATGGGCAACACCGCCTTTTTGACGCCCCCATCTCTCAAGGTGGCTTGTTCGGCGACACGGCCGAGGACTTTGCCACAGCAGTTCTCGGCAGTCAAGAAGCAGACAGGGGCACATCCTGCCCCGGCGTGATTCGTCCGCCACCTACAGGCAGTCGAGATCACACAGCTGAGGACTTTGCCACAGCAGTTCTCAGTAGTCAAGAAGCAGACAGGGTTCATCGGTCTCGGGAACTCACATGGGGGAAAAAGCGCACGCTTTCATATGAGACCGCTTCAGCACTGGCTTCAGACTCGAGTCCCGAGATGGGCATGGCGCCACGGTATGCATTGTGTGGCTATCACGCCGATCTGTCGCCACACATTCAGCCCTTGGACGGACCTTGCGGGCAGGGGTTCCCTTAGAACAAGTGTCCAGGTGTGTCGTCGTCACGACAGATGTCTCCAAGTTAGGCTGGGGCGCCATTTGAAATGGGCATGCAGCCTCAGGCTCCTGGACAGGACCTTGACTGCGTTGGCATATCAAAAGCCTCGAGTTGCTGGCGGTATTGCTGGCTCTATGGAGGCTTCGGCTGTTTATCCAGGGGAAGCATGTGTTGGTCTGGATGGACAACATGGCAACAGAAGCGTACATAAACCACCAAGGTGGTTTATGCTCACATCGCATGTCGCAACTCGCCCGCCATCTCCTCCTTTGGAGTCAGCAGCAACTGAAGTTGTTGTGGGCCACTCACATCCCGGGCGATCTCAACTGTGCAGCGGATGCGCTGTCATTCCAAGTGATGCTCAGGGGAGAGTGGAGGCTCCACCCCCAGGTGGCTCAGCTGATTTGGAGTCGATTCGGCGAAGCACAGGTAGACCTGTTTGTTTCCCGGGAGTCCTCCCACTGCCCACTGTGGTACTCTCTGGCCGAAGCACCCCTTGGCACAGACGCGCTGGCACACAGCTGGCCCCGGGATCTGTGCAAGTATGCGTTTCCCCCAGTGAACCTGCTTGCACAGAGTTTGTGCAAGGTCAGGGAGGATGAAGAACAGGTCGTGCTCCTTGCGACAGCCCCTCCCTGGCGAGTTCCCCTGAGGAAGGACCTCCTTTCTCAGGGACGGGGCATGATTTGGCACCCACGCCCAGACCTCTAGAATCTCCACATCTGGCCCCTGGACAGGACGTGGAAGACCTAAGTGGGCTACCACTGGTGGTGGTAGACACTATCACTCAGGCCAAGGCTACCTCTACGAGGCAGCTATATGCCTTGAAAACATGCGCTTTTTCCCCAATGTGAGTTCCCGAGACCGATGAACCCTGGATGTCTTTCCTCCTCAGCCCTGTGGCAGGCGAATTCGGCGGAGAAATTCAATGTCAGGCCCAGTACTCGCGTTAGTATGCCCTGCACTGGGATAGGTGCTCCACATGTGCTGGTTGCCTGTGGTAACCCCATGTGATGTATTTTCAATGGTACAGTTTCCCTCGGACAGAGCCTCCTCTGCCACCAGTCGTCGTGTTTGTAGAGATCCTCCCCTCCGGGTAGGACCTACCGTAGGGGATTCTTTCCACATGTGTACTACCGGTTGGTAAATCCATGTGACGTCTCCACATATTAACCTCCCCTTCGGGCAGGATTAACCTTCCCCTTGGGAAAAAGAACACCTTCCCTGATGCGAATACATCTGGCCCCAGCTGAATGATTTTTCTTTGGGAGAAAAAGAAGAGAAAAGGCCGAAGCTGCTGGTGCGGCCTTTTCCCATTGTAAGTACGTCCTGTCTCCCCCCCACCCCCTTTTTGGAGGGACTTTGCAACATTCGTGGGGCATTGGGGAGGTTACGTGGGGGCCGAGTGCACTTGCTACTAGGCACGCAGTGGCCTGCCTGCACCTGCACCACCAGTCAACGTAACACAGTTCAGCTGGTTGTGGCATTTTGTATTGGGACCCCTACATCGACACAACGTCGAGTGAGTGACAGATAGGGAACGTCTTGGTTACTGTTGTAACCTCCGTTCCCTGATGGAGGAAACGAGACATTGTGTAGCTCTTGCCACAACACTGAACTACCCGCTGAAATGGCTGGGACTCTGTCTCGGCTCCTCAGCACAAACCTGAATGAGTGGTTGCAAGCCGGCTCCTTTTATACCTGTATGTCCGGCGGAGTGGCATGCAAATTCCACTCGCCAATTCTTATTGGCCTTTTCTCAAATATTAGAGGTGTTTGGGGCTCCCAAGGGCGACCCCTAGTGTCACTACATCAACACAACGTCACATTCCCTCCATCAGGGAACAGAGGTTACAACAGTAACCAGACATTTCATACACTAACCTGCAAACACATCATCGTCACTTTCATTCTTGGAAGAAGTAGAAAAACCTTTGCATTCTGTGCAAGGAGCTCTAAAATGCCCATCCTATGTTGTGATACCTGTGACTTGTGACCTGCTTCAGTAAATGTTATATCTCCTTGTGGTTTCCCAACGGTATTACCCCAGACATTCAACAGAAGGCCAATTGTGTGAATCAGAAAGCATGCAAATTAGGCTTCTAATTTCAATGTCAGCTAGTGTTAATATATTGATGTCTCAAAAATATATTGATACAATAACGTGCCAATCAATAATCGATATATTGATATTTTATGACACGCTTGGGTGTTGTCTCTGACTTTTGGCATCATACCCATCTAAATGCACATTAAAACTGCACCAGAATAAAACAACATAATACCCTATTCTGATTATGTTATCAGCTCATTGTGCTGCATACAGAGCAGGAAATGAGAAAGTGTTCTTTTTTTACAATGGGATCATTATGTAAAATCCCACGCTTAATTAAAAGTCTAACTGATGACCACATCGATGCATGGAAAATGTATGAAGGTCTGCAATATAATGACTTTTAGTTCTGATATGATGTTATGGACAGTGTTTCTGTAAAGTAGCAAAAAGATCCATAAGGCCTGGAAATGTAAAGTAATGTATGGATTGGGAGGGTTACTTTTTAAATGTATTCCACTACAGATTACAGAATACATGCTGTAAAATGTAATTTGTAACATATTTCGTTAGATTACTCAAGGTCAGTAACGTATTCTAAATACTTTGGATTACTTCTTCAGCACTGGTAGATTTTTTCACTTGTTTTGACTATAAAAACTCTGCCAGTACAGTAAGACAAAATACACATGTTAAAAATACATTCTCTGAAAAACCTAAACATCTTTTATAAAACAAGATAAATCAAACTGATCTTGTTTTAAGGATTTGTAGATATTTTTACAGGAAAACAATACAAAAATTATCATCAAGTATACAATTTTTGCTCTATTATCAAAGGTCTTACTAGTAAAAAAGAAATTATGATCCAATGTGAATTTTCTTGATAAAAAAAATATGATCGTACCTGGTAACATGTGCATGTAATATGGCTAGAAATAACATTTTAGCTTAGCATAAAGCTGACAATTTACACAAGGTTTATTTCTATTTCTCCTGCTCCAAACTTACTTCAAACTTACTTCTCTGTCTGCTCGTATGAATGTAACACATCATAATAAAGTGTTTCACCGCTGTTCAAATGCACTTTGGATCGCATCATTTATATATATAAATGTTTTCCATCTGAAAGGACTAAATATTAAATGAAACAAATGACAATAAAATGCAAAGTAATCTCTTCAGTAATCAAAATACTTTTTTGAATGTAACTGTATTCTAATTACCAATGATTTAAATTGTAACTATAGTAATAGGAATAACTATTCCTATTGTATAGGAATAAAGTTACTTATATTTTGTATTTTAAATACGTATTCACATTACATGTATTCCGTTACTCCCCAACCCTGTGCACTGTGCAGCAAATGTGGGACAAACTTTGCTTGTTTTAGAAAAAGCCAGAGACACTACCTAATACCATATTTGGTCAGATTTAGTCTTTTAATCTTGCCTTTAGCCAGACAGTGTCTGTATGAGCATGTGTGTGTGCATGTGACAGTAGTGTAACAGAAGGGTGAATCTACGATAATAGTTCAACAAATGCTACCATAATGTATAAATATTAGTGGGATAAAGGGAGACAATTTGATAACTATGCAGTTTGATAAAGTATTTGATGTTGGATATTAAATTAAGGTTTACATGTAATTCAAATCCTACATATAATGCAATACATATTGTATAAGAATAGTAGTGAGATTATGACACAGAGACCTTTATATTTCTAGAATTAAGAAATTAGGCTACAGAAAACTGTAACTATGTTCAGAGGAGTGAATGCGTGTGTTTTTGCTAAACATTTATCTTGCACTTAGCTTGTGGTTTGAGTGTTTAAAAAATTATAGCTGCAGCACTAATAAATAATTTATACATTTTATAATATAAGAAAATTAAGCTCTTTTTTTGCGGCCATAATTTTTTTGTATTTACATAATTTAATAACAATTGAGTACATTCCTCCTCCAAATTTGTATTACCACAATGTGACATTTATTAAATCACAATCTTTTCACAAAAAATGTTGAAGACAGGACAACCAATACTACAATAATGTATAAATATGAGTGCTGTCAGTCGATTCAATTTGTTTAATCACATAATTTTTCAAAGTTATTCGTGATTAATTGCCGATTTTGAAAGTGCAGACTTTTTTTTTCCTGCCAAAATGCATTTATATCCTTCTTAGGAAAGAAAACAAAGCAATATGTAACAATAATTTAGACTGTGGCTATCCATTTTGCTACAGCAATCGTGAAGCTGCGTTCATGATTCGTGTCAGGGCATCAATGCCAGCGTCGAGCGCCGCTTTGAACTCCACATGAAAAGCTTTTGCAAACATCTCGTTCTGTATTGACTTGACGTGCTTCTGTGGTAAATAAATTGTACCTTACGGAGGCTGCAGAGTAATTGATTTATCAAATCTGGGCTTGTTTTGTACAACAAATAGCATTAACAGGTCCTTTCCCCATCATTTGATCACTGACACAGCTGTTGTGTGCGTTTGTGGTGTGTGTGTCAGTGTAATGACTCCGGGTGGAAACATCGAAAAGTTGCGCCCTAATCCGGCCATTGTATATGCTGGTTTATGCTTTATTAATGGTAAATGCGTTAATCGGGATTAAGAAAAATTAGCACATTAAACTTTTCAAATTAATTGCATACAATAACGTGTTAACTTTGACAGCTCTAATAAATACTATACAATTTGAATAGTATGCCTTTCTTTTTTCAATACATTAAAGAAAATTATTTGTGTGTGTGTTACATTTATGAGACTTTGGTGGGCTGGTGGGGGGATAAATGCATAATAATATTCATGAAAGTTATGGCACAATGCAAAAAATCATAATGGCCCTTAAATAGGCTTCTTTTTCTTTAAGCTGAATATATTTTCTTAATATTTTTTATTTATTTTCTTTGGGGTGAAATATGACTTTGACTTGATCTTGATGGGTTTCGTGAGATACACCCAGAAAGTAAACTTGCCGTGCTCTTTCCTGGGGAGTGTCGGTGCCAACCACTGAATGTCTTCCTCCCTCTAAAGAGCAGAGAGGAGAGGCTAGAGGAGAAAGGCAATATTCCTCTGCAGCTCCCTCAGGACTTGACATTAAAACATATTTACTGGGTAAAACTAGATAAGAGACACAAAAGAAAAATCACAGCAGCAATGCCATGGCAGAGAAACAACACAGACCTGCCTTCGTCTTTTTATTTATTATCGCTGTCATTGGGATGCTGCCATTTGGACACATCCTGATAATCCCCTGTGATTCCTCCCTCAACACTGTTTAGGAAGCATGCTGTTGATTACAAGTGTCACCGGCCTCCGGTGACCTTTAGATGACCTTTACTAGCCCCATGTGTGCAATGATGAGAGGGGCGGCACAATGAAAGCGTTATCTGTAGTCAAACAGCAAGCAGACAGTTTACATGGTGATACTCTTTACTAACTTTTTCCACCTGCCAGATAACGGCAGAGGGAGAGTGTTGTAACTTGCAATCTCAATTTGTTACACAATGAACCTGCTTTGAGAACTTGTGTAACTTTTTCTACTGCATGTGTGTGATGCTGGAACACAAGCAATGATTTATATGCATCAGGAACAGAGTTATGATAATTTGGTATTGCAATAAACATGTAACACTCTTAAAATAACACATTATTAATAATTATGCAATCAAACAAGGTGCAGATAAGGCCTCAGAATTCTGTTTTTCTTTTTTCTTTTGAAAACAGTTGGTGTACACATTACTAAAAGTGTTATGGTGTTATTATTGTTTTTGGTGAGTTAATAATTATGTTATCCATTAACTGGCCAAACACAATAGTAATATAATGCATAAGTCTCTCTGAATTCTCTAATTAATGTGTTTACAGATAAGGACTTTAACTGTAGACTGTTGCACAAAATAAGCCAGTGTTATCTGAACACTAGTACTTTGGTTATTTTAATGAATGCATGTTCCTCTTCATTGGCTTTAATTATGTTGAAGTTCTCCCTGTTGGTGGTGACATATTCCAATGGGCTGTATATCAACCTGACTGTGGACAGAGAAGGAATTATCCTGTTACTGTTTCTGTAACTGTCACTGTTCCTGTGTTTGGCAGGGACAAATTTGTTTAGTGAAAAGAGAGACAGTGGTCATGCTGTTGTCAATGTGTCTGTGTGGGGCTCTCCACTTCCTGTGGGGTACTGGGGTGCCATCTGATTCCAGCATGGAACTTTTTCCTCTATTAAATCATTAATAACACACCAATTTTAGACACACAGCCATTACATTCACCACTGAGTGTAAGTTTATAATGATAATAATAATTAGATATACTATGTTTTTGTCAGTTTGTACTGAAATGGACTGGGGCTGCACAATTAATCAAAATAAAATCAAAATCGTGATATGACCTAGTGTGATTATTAAATCGCAAATGGCTGCGATTTAATTAAATAAATAAATAGTCTGCTTGCTTCAAAGTTTATTTGTGCTGCTCTGTCCAGTCTACAATATATTAAGTTATAAGTCTATATTAAGTTAGAGCATTATTACAGTGTTTCTAGCAGTTCTGATCTCCACAACTCCATCTCATGCTTAGAGTAACTGAAGTGCTCAGAGTTCTGTTCCATTTGCTTATGTGCACTAAGTGCTTTATTTACACTAAACCGGCACATTCTACGTGAAGAGGTTTTCACATTATAATCTGCGGTAGCAGCATCTCAGTCTCAGCAAAGGTCAGGTATCATAATAATAACACGGAATACAAGATGGGGTATAATTCAGACATCTTTATTAAATGATTGCTGAGCAACACCATTAACAGCAGCACCTGTAGAGTCCAGAAACATGCGCTCTTCTTTCATTCTCCTGTTATTTGTTTACTTCACAAGAGAGCATGTCACCCTTATTACACTCCCAGGGCCCACAAGTGAAAGCAGAACTAATATTATCAACATCCAACAAAATGAAAAGGAAGGAACATACATATAATAAATCTGTATACAATATTTAGATACTACAATATAATGTTTTGTTAAATGAAATATAATAAAATAATGAATAAAAATAATTATATGAAATGGGGACAAACGAACCAAAACTTTCACTTAGTTTAATTACACCAATGGATTATCAGTTCAACTTCCGTTTGACATTGAGCCTCGATCTTTAGGACTCTCATATATACAGTAGAGAATAGTTTGTATGAGCCTACTTGTTTTTAAGGCCTAGAGTAAAGAGTAAAATGGAATATGTTATATTTATTTAATTATTCAACCAAACAACAATATTTGTGACAGCAAAAACTAGGCAACAACTATGGTATTTCCAACAGGGTAAATCATTTAACAGTGACATTGAGCAGAAAGCTTACATATAACCAGTTTTGACAGAGCTGCTGATAAAAATGTTAAATGATCAGCATCGGACGATTACATAAATAGAAAATTGGAAATCGGTATCGGATGTTAAAATCCTGATTGGAGCATCCCTAATATTCAAGTTGACTGGGTTTTAAAAACTAATGATGATGTTGGACAAAATGGACAAAAACAGGTACACAGTGGATTAGTACAATGAAAAAGACAATGTTTTTTTCGTTTTTTTCATTGTTTCACTGTTTATATATTTATTTGTTTGTGGGTGAATTGAAAAAAAAAAAAAAAGTTTGGTTCTTTTTAAGAGGACTCAAATGTGAAAACCCCAGTAGCCTTTTGGCAGTTAAACATGAAAAAACATTACCAGATTTTTTTTTTCTCCCAAACAGATGAGGTTTAAGGTTAATGTTATCAAGATAACATACCTCCCTACCTTAAACCTAAACCTAACCAATAGTGTCATAAAAAGCAAATGTGAGACGAAACATGCAATTGCTGAAGCAAGCACATAATTGTGTATTGCTTCTATGAAACTTCCGCCTCACATATCGACTGCATCGCAAGCATCGCAAGTGCAACGCTCTATCAGTTGAACTACCATGCAGTTTGATCACGCTCAAACAAGCTTGTAAATTTAGTTGGTAATGCAAATGTTAAAATGTATCGCCATATAAGTCATGCACTACAGTAAAAGTGTTTGATGTTATAAGCTAGCATTGTACTCGGAACAGGGCGAAAAATGAGTGTTTATTAACTGATACTCTGCCCTTTTACTTATGATTTTTAACACCTCTAGTGATCATTTCACCAGGAAACTGCCACGATACTTACAACAACCACGTAATAATAATTTTGCAAAAATTTAGGTATAGTAACCTTTCTATGAGACCAGGTAGCATTTTGTGTCACATGGTGTATTTCTTAATGAAACAGTATATTCAATGAGAAAAAAATGTAGGGCGGGACTTGATTTTATCCATAAGGAATTGATTGGATCATAAAAATTGTTTAGAGGCCATGACCCTACTGAAACACTGCCACAATCCATTTAGCTGAACCTTAAGCATCCTTGGTGACATCAGTCAAAAAGGAAAGGCAGAGCAAGTTGTTACATTTTAATGACAAATTACTAAGACAAACTTTTTGTCTTTGAAATAATGTGCACTGATGAATCGTTCACAATACGATCAAGAACATGTATTAAGCAAGAAAATATTGTAAATTTCATGTTGATTTTTTAGGGAATGCCTAGAGGGGACAATTTTGAAATTACAGTAACTTGCAAGGTAAGAAAGAGGCCCTCCCACCCTCTCAGAAACAGTGATTTGTTCATGTTTGAACGTTCAAAACACTACCCCTTTCAATTAGGAGCTAAGTGCTTCATATCGGTTGACCTTGCATTTATGACTTCTGATAGAGTGAAACGAAAGCCAGTACTGTGAGACCAAGATAGTGTTGTGTGTATGTTTGGTGTTGTATCAGGCCAACAACCCTAGGCCATAATTACACAGCAAAATCCATCATGAAAAGTGGCTCCACGGCTATTGTTTCATTTTAATTGCTACAGCGCTTTGAATTGATTTATTTAGTGCAGACCCCAACACAGTGGAATAACGGTTTAATCAAGGGCCATTTCCACCTCATCAAGAGAAATAAACCATTGGCAGACATCCAGCAATGTAGTCACACTTTCATTGCTTAAGGCAAATAAACTTTTCTGTGTGGTGTGTATCAGAAGAAACATACGTTAATTAGAGATTGACAGAAAAATAAATATATACTGTAGATTAACTAAATGATCAGACTAAATGATAAGAGGCCTGGTCCACATTGCAACAAATTCTAGTCCAAAACCACCCACTAAGACACAGGGATAGACCAATATGTAATTTTCTATTGCCCGATGTTGATAACAGATCACTCACAGCTGTAACGCTGGGTTCTTGGAGTGGAAGAGGAAGAGATGAGACACAGGAGTAGATACTTTAATTCCTTTAATAAAAATCGGTGGCGTGGAACAAACAATAAAGCTCAACATGCAAACTTAACATAACACTTCAAGGACTGACAAAGGAATGAACAAAACAGGAGGATATATATATATATATATATATATACAAACAATGACTGATGATGGAATGGAGGACAGGTGAGGAGGATTGGAAACAGATGGAAGTGATGAGGGCAGTGGATTCTGGGAGATGTAGTCCGGAGGAAAACTTAAAAATAAGAGTCCTTGAAGAACATGAGGGAGACAAACTGTGACAACAGCTTGTTGTGGCCGATATGATAACCAATCATTTTATTTATTGTTGTGATGAGGAGGAGGGCCCCAAATTGGGGGCCAGGCGTGCGTAGTCACGGCCCGGCCCCGCCCTCCTCCTCGTCACAATTGTGCTTTAATTCTTTAAAACAGAGCTGCTACCCAAATAATAAACATGACTCACTTGAACCTAGGCCTGTTGCGATTATTACATAATCGTCTGATTGTGGTTATTTGGTTTGACTGTGGTTATTTAAGTGTGCAATTTAAATTCCAGTCACATATTACTGTCCAAATAATGGAACGGCGCGTTTGAGTGTCTCATTAAATTGAGCTCCAACCGCCTCACTAAGTCACACCACAGACCACACTGAGTGCAGCTCCAGAAGATTGCGTGAAATTTATCCACTTTTGAACCGGACTTGAAGCGATGTGATGAATGCGCTGTCTGCTGAGGTTCCCGCCAAACTCCCGCAAAAATATAAACAAGGATTTTAGTGAATGGAAAGTGCTTCGGCTTCACTTTCCTTTAATGATCGTGTAATGGCAAATGGTATTTGTTATTTATTGTCGTGGGTTCTTACACACAAAGTTAATGACACACAGTGACACAGAGGAGCCTTGTGCCATGCCCGAGATGATAGAATGAAGAAACGTAGAAGCCAAAGGTCTTTCTTCATGTGAAATAAAGGTTCATAGGTTTAATTGGAGAGCCTTAAAGTATTTTGTGAAAGTGAAGATTTTTTGATAGAAATATTTCACTGTTGCATACATATAATACAATACCAATATAATGGACCAAGACAAAAGTTGACCAAAAAGAGAGAACGATATTCTAAGTATTTTTAAATATTTTGGTATTTAAAATATAATTTTTAATGTCATTCTTATGTTTTTAAAGCCTTAAAGGAAATCATGTAAAAGTAAAATATAAATAAATGACTTCTTAAAGTTTATGAAGCACTCACACCTATGACAAAAGCATGACAATTTATTTGACAATCAATCATCATAATCGTGAAAGCCCAAGAATGGATAATTAATCATCATTATAGTAATAATCATTATAGCCCTAAAACAGACAATTAATCGTAATAATCGCAATTATTTGTTTGACAACTAATTGTCAGCCAAATTTCATAATTGTGACAGCTCTACTTGAACCAATAAGTATAACTGTATTACAAATGTTATGCTGCTTTGAATAAGAAATAAATGTCAGTCCCTCCAGGATTTTGCGATCTTGCGATCACAAGAATTCTTGCAAATTCAACCAATCTCTGCATTATTTGAGGTAGCTTGCCACTGTTTTTATTATTCCCGCATTTGTTTTCGCTAAAAAATTAAATCTGAGGGAATCCCATCGTTTTCCTTCATGTTTGACAGAGGCAAAACAAATGCTTGAAAAGCTTGAAGCAGTCACGACATATCCAAATGCACAGCTGCCATTGTATAATCTCCATAGTAACAGTGTAGGCGTCTCCGCCTCGTCTCCTCTACGTTGTGCGTTCACTATCAAAATCCTTGTCTAAACTTTCGCAGGACGCAGACAGCACAGCTAGTGTTTAATCATCACCCTGAGTGCTGCGAATGAGACACAAAACCCCGTGTTTATACACAGAAACCATAACATTCACTTAAAATCCCCATTAGTTGTGTAGTAAAATGTGATTAGAATTTGAAGTGCTATACAGTAGGCTACGAATCTGAAAATGGCAATTTATGCTGAACACTTATATGCTGAAAGTAAATGTTCATAAATGTTTTACTGATATAAAAAGGTCACTTATTTATGTAAATATATGCAATATATATGACAATATGACAAAAATGACAATTTACATATATATGTAACACATTTTTTTTTTAAACTTGTGGAGTTTAAATATGTACATAAATGCTCAGATATATGAACTCTAATTGTATTTGTTTGTATATGGCCATATACCAGATTTAAATATCAGACAATGTAATAATTGCAACAGGCCTAATTATTGAATCCTCATTTGTGTTTTTAGTTTAAATATTTATTGTACATCTATTTTAACCTTAGATAAGTTTTCTTGCATTGTCTGAGGAAGAAAATTTTAAAACAAAAATAATTAAGGGTCTTCCAATAACCACAGCCTTCACCTAAATGTATGGTGTTTTTGTGTGTATTTTTATTTTTTATTTATTTTTTTGCTTGCTAACTGCATATTCAGTTATTATGCATTAAAATATTTATGTGTAATTGCATTTACAGGGTAATTAACACAATTACAGAGGTATATAATGATGATTTGTGAGTTTTCACTGCAAAACAACCCCCCAAAAATGATGCAAATTGCATCACAAAATTTGAGAAAAGCCACAGAAAATTCAGTCATTTTGGGCCGCAAAAATCAAGAAAAAGTGCCACGAAATCCTGGTGGGACTGAAATGACATTAAACTTGCTAAAAATGAGGCCTTTTATAAGGGTACTTATGGTTATCCTTATAAATCACTATACAGTTAAACAGATTAGAATAACAAACTTTAAACATATGCAATTATAAATCAAACCACAATAAGAAGTTAACAGCATTTTTACATTCTCCGCAAACAGTTGCTTAGCAAATAGCAGAAAATGTGTATATATTTGCGTCCAAAAGCACAGTACAGACTATTTTACAGACGTAACTCAAACCTGTACCTAGACTGGTACAAAAACATTCTTGGAAGTTGCTTGCCACTTCCCAATTTTGTGTGCAATATGAATCAGATGGTCAGTGTATGGACAGTGGGTGTGCTGTCTGAGACTAGAACTACAGAGAGTAAGAAAAAAGATAGAAAAGGAGTAGCCTGTGGTTGTTTCTGTGTCTGTGATCATGTCTGAGCCACTGTGTGTCCTCAGTGTATCTCTATAAAAGTATAGAGCAGCATACACTGACTTTCATGTCTCACTTGAAATTCAGAGATTGTCACTTGAAGCTGCCATGTGGTTGGTCTGGCTTGATCAAGTTCCTCTTGGCAAGTTGTTCCTCTGTGCTGCTCTTATCACTATGCTGTGGCCTGTTCTCTCACTGCTTTGAAACTGACAGAGGTCATGGCCTTACCGACTGTAACATTTAGGCCTGGAGATTGCCCCTTATGTCCATGTTATGTTCCAGTATTAAGATGTCTATATGGAAAGACTGTGAGGAGGAGAGAAAGACACTTTAAAAGGCTCTGGTTCACAATGTGTGAAATATCTATCCATCTGTTTATATATTCTATTTGTTTACAAAGCACTAATTTTTTTAAATCATGTCTCAGTATAAACAATATTAATTACCATTATAAGCTTTTGTTTTACTCTTCTGCAAGCTTTTGTTTGAAACAAAACACTGGTTGTTGATGTACCATCTTAAAAAATCCAATCAAAATGTTAAATTTGTATTTAGATTTTTATTTTCAAAGCTTTTTAGCTGAAAATGTCCTATGCAATTTGTTTTGAATTAGCAACTAAAAAAAAAAAAAAAAAATTTAAAAACACTCTAAAGGGCCGTTCACACGGAATTTGTATTTGTGTCCATCTGCACATGCTTTTGTTATTGTTTTTTCTATTTAAACATGCTCTAGACAGAATTTGTGTAGTGTGTCAAGCTGTTTTATCAGTGTCTCGTGCAAGAGCGATATGTTTTTAAATTGCTGTGTCAATTTAAAAAACTTTAACTTATAAAAGTCTCAATACAACTGCCTTCTGTTCCATTTGTTGCACTGCATCTAGCTTTTTAATCGCATTTACGCGTTCAGTCTGAATGGCCCCTAAGAATGGTGATTGGTGTTGTTGAAAAATTATAAACTAATCCTTCTTCTTGGCTGTACTGTCCAAAATGCTCTTTTTATAAAGCATTCAGAACATTGTGAGTACTTTAAGCTTAAAAATTATAATATTTAAAAGATGTTCAAGGTTATATTAAAAATGTTTTCTTCTAACATTGTGGCAACTTTTTCAAATACTGATAACATGATAAGGATGTTAATATAATTTGGGGAATGTTTTTATGCAAGGTAAAAAAGCATACTAAGACAAATCAAGTCAATTAGTGTGTTTACATGCACGTTAAAAGTTCGATTTCAGTCAGATTTAAACTATAATTTATTTTTCTTTTTAAAATGTCCTGTCAACACATCGTTCCGACTGAAATCGAACCAGTCTCATTTTTGTGAAGTCAGACTAACAGAACTAGATAATGTGATTGTAGCTTGTCTTCATCCAGCGCGTCCTTCCTTCAAATATTTGATTATGCTCTGTCATGTAGCTCAACTATGCAAAAACATGTGGTAGCTTGATTAGAACTGCACATGTAAATGTATAGAATAAGTCTAATATTAGAGTCAAGTAGTACTGACAGCAAGTGTAACTGATCTGTTGTGTCTTTCCCTCTGTGTTGTGCTGTGTATGTCAATAAAACTCATTCTTAATGAGTTACACACATGAACTGAGCAGCGCTAAAGGGCTCACTCCCAGCATAGAGATGGCCAGCCAATAGAAACCCTGTTACCTCATTTCTGTCCAATCACTATATAGTGGAATCATTACATATTTAAGTAGTTCAGCACTGGCAAGTGGAGACACACCTTTAACCCTGTTACACAAGCACGATACAAATACGATTGTAATTCAACAGATCTGTGGAGGTAGAAGATTTTTAATTATGTAAGTAGCAAAGGACAGGGATGATTATGTAAGCGTGAACCCTAGTGGAGGGGAATTCTGAAGAACTGAATATTAAGACACCATCAGAAATGTAATGGGAAAGTCAACTATTCTGAACATAATTGGGTTGGGAGTTTGTTCCATTGCTGACGGGCATGAATGGAGAATTGTTTTAGACCTTTGTGTGAAGATACTGTATGAGGGAGCTATCTGAAGCAGCTAGATGTATGCTGAGTTTATGGTTTGAAAATGGATCGGAGGTAGCAGGGAGCCAGAAATTATTCCTGAACATGCTGGAGTGCTGCATCCAAATCTCTGCTTCCCGAAATGGGCTTAACCTTGAGGAATTGTCTGCATGAATGAGTACTTTGATAGCCAGAAGCAGTGTTTTCATGTTGATTCTGGCACTTACTGGCCTCCAGTGTTGCACAGTGATAGAATTTCTGATGGTTAAATGTCAAGACGCACAGCTTTGGATGCACTGTTTCAAAATGACTTATTTTCTGTTTTATAAAAAAAATAGGGCTGATCTACACTAGCAATACATGTGATGTCTATATTAGTCTTGTATTATGAGAATGAAAAGCAGGACTTATACAGCAGGCAGAAACATAATAAACAGACCGTGTGTCTGAAGGACTTCCAATGTTGGATGATCTAGCCTTACCACAAATGGTAACAACCATTTGTCAACTTGCCAACATTTTGGCAACTTGGTAGCCATACTTAAATAACATCTATTTCCAAGTTTTAAAGGGATAGTTCACCCCAAAATGTAAATTATGTCATTATTTTCTCACTCGCATTCCAAACCTCTATGACTTTCTTCTGTGGAAAAGAAAAAGAAAAAAAATCTAAATAACATTCTGGTCATAATGACAAGTATATTCTTTCGATTGTTTTCTGAATCCTTTCTAGATCCTTTTTTGAAGCTTGAAAGCTCCAGTCCTCATTCTTTGTAATTGCACAGAAAAGATCAAACCAGTACATTCTTCAAAATTCTGAATTTTTTGTTCCACAAAAGAAAGTCAAATCAAATCACTTTTATTGTCACACAACCATATACACAAGTGCAATAGTGGGTGAAATTCTTGGGTGCAGTTCCGAGCAACATAGCAGTCATGACAGTGATGAGATATATACCAATTTACAATAAACAGATTTACACATTACAATTTACATATCTAGTATACACATAATTACACACATCACAATATACAAATAATAATATACAATGTACAGTATACAATACACACAATATAGAATACTGTACAGTATACAATACACACAATATAAAATACACATAAACACAATATAGAATACACATTATACAATAAAAATAGTATATATAGTATATATAAAATATACAGTAGGTTGTATTGTACTGTATTGACATTCAGGCTGTCGGTTGATAGTCACTTGCCAGTGTGTTGTTAAGAGAGAATTAATGACAGTCCAGTGTGAGATAATAAGATTAATAAAGTGCAGTGCTGATGTATATTGATCGTGAGAGATCAAGAGTTCAAAAGTCTGATTGCTTGGGGGAAGAAGCTGTCATGAAGTCGGCTGGTGCAGGTCCTGATGCTGCGATACCGCCTGCCTGATTGTAGCAGTGAGAGCAGCCCATGGCTTGGGTGGTTGGAGTCTCTGATGATCCTCCGAGCTTTTTTCCCACACCGCCTGGTATATATGTCCTGGAGGGAGGGAAGCTCACCTCCGATGATGTGTCTGGCAGTTCGCACCACCCTTTGCAGGGCTTTGCGGTTGAGGGCGGTGCTATTGCCATACCAGGCAGTGATGCAGCCAGTCAAGATGCTCTCTACAGTGCTGGTGTAGAACCGTGTGAGGATGTGGCGGTTCATTCCAAACTTCCTCAGCCATCTCAGGAAGAAGAGGCACTGATGAGCCTTCTTCACAACGGCCTCAGTGTGGACGACCATGTGAGTTCCTCATTGATGTGGACACCGACAACTTGAAGCTGCTGACTCTCTCCACTGGTGCTCCATTGATGGTGATGGGACTGTGCTTTCTGTCTTTTCTCCTGAAGTCCACCACAAGCTCCTTTGTCTTGCTGACGTTGAGGGAGAGGTTGTGCTCCTGACACCAGCGTGTCAGAGTGTGCACCTCCTCTCTGTTTCATCATTGTCAGTGATCAGACCTACCACCGTCATATCATCAGCAAACTTAATGATGGCGTTGGAGCTATGTGTTGCCACACAGTCATGAGTGTACAGGAAATACAGGAGTGGGCTGAGAACACAGCCCTGTGGGGCTCCAGTGTTGAGGGTCAGTGATGAGGAGATGTTGCTGCCCATTCTAACCACCTGGCGTCTGCTTGACAGGAAGTCCAGGATCCAGCTGCACAGCGAGCTGTTTAAGCCCAGAGCCCGGAGTTTCACATAAAGCTTGGAGGGCACTATGGTGTTGAATGCTGAGCTGTAGTCTACAAACAGCATTCTCACATAAGTGTTCCTTTTTTCCAGGTGGGAGAGAGAGCAGTGTGTATTGTAGATGCAATGGCATCATCAGTGGAGCGGTTGTTGCAGTAAGCAAGCTGCAATGGGTCCAGTGATGGAGGCAGCACAGAGCAGATGTTATCTCTGATTAGTCTCTCAAAGCATTTGCTGATGATGGATGAGATCAAACAGGACGCCAGTCATTTAAGCAAGTGATTTTGGATTGCTTTGGTACAGGCACAATGGTGGACATTTTAAAGCATGTGGGGACCACAGACAAGGAGAGGGAAAGGTTGAAAATGTCCGTAAAAACACCAGCCAGTTGGTTTGCACACGCTCTGATGATGTGGCCCGGAATGCCGCCTGGACCCGCGGCTTTACGGATATTCACCCATCGGAAGGATTGGGTTACATCCGCTACAGAGACGGAGAGTTAACTAACCTCTGTAGCTTCGGCCGCGAGAGCTCTCTCCGCGAGGGCGGTGTTATTTCCCTCGAAACGAGCATAAAAATTATACTTATACTAATATATTATATATAATTATACATAAAATTATCATCCGGGAGAGAGGCAGCGGTGTTCACGGCGGAGTTTTTATTCCCTTTAGAGTCCATGATGATATTAATTCCCTGCCACATGCTTCTAGAGTTGGTGGTGTTAAACTGTCCTTCAATCTTGTCCCTGTACTGGCGTTTGGCTGCTCTGATAGTTTTGCGGAGGGCATAACTGGCTTGTTTATGCTCCTCCGCATTCCCGGAATTAAAAGCGGAGGTCTGTGCATCAAGTGCAGCGCGAACATCGCTATTTACCCATGGCTTCTGGTTGGGGTAGATCCGTATAGTTTTGATCAGAACAACATCCTCTACGCACTGTCTGATGAAACATGTTACGCTATCAGCGTAAAGCTCGATGTCATCATCAGAGGCGGACCGGAACATCTCCCAGTCCACGTGATCAAAACAGTCTTGTAGCGTAGAATCTGATTGGTCCGACCAGCACTGGATTGTTCGGAGGGTGGGTGCTTCCTGTTTCAGTTTCTGCCAGTAAGTGGGCAGAAGCAAAATGGAAGAGAGGTCTGATTTGCCAAATGGTGGGCGGGGGAGGGAATTGTAGCCATCCCGGAAGGGAGAGTAGAAATGGTCCAAAACTCGGTCCCCTTGTGTGTTGAAACTGATGTGTTAGTGGTATTTTGGTGCAATTGATTTAAAATTGGCTTTGTTAAAGTCCCCGGTAACAATGAACACTGCCTCAGAGTGCGCGGTTTCCTGCTTGCTTATACTCCCATACAGTTCCTTGAGTGCCCGGTCTGTGTCGGCTTGTGGCGGGATGTACACAGCAGTGATAATGACCGCTGTGAATTCCCTCGGTAGCCAGAATGGTCAACACAAAAGCATGAGAAATTCCAGATTAGGAGAGCAGAAAGACCTGATAGAATGTACATTCCTCTGATCACACCAGGATTTGTTGATCATAAAACATACAGTATAAAACATACAGTACAATAAAGTCTTACTGGTTTGGAATGATATGAGGGCGAGTAAATGATGACAGGATTTTCATTTTGGGGTGAACTGTTCCTTTTCCTTTCAAAGCTGTATAATAAAGCATGTTGGTATAAACATATTAAATCCCAAATGGATGGGTTTTAGCGAAGTGCACAGAGCATGAAGAGTAAGTTGTGTTTTGGCTGAGATGTGGATGACTGGTTAAAACAGACTCATCTCTTTGGCTGACATTGCTGTTGCGGTTCCTGGCACTCACCGATGGCTGTTTGATCTGTTGAGTGGAACAGATTGTCACTGTGTTGTCACTGGGAACAATAATGTCTAGAGAAACCAGAATGGACAATGTAGCATTTAAGCAGACTCACCCACTTCAAAATTAAAACACAAAAGTACACATAAATCACTAAAGCAGAACATGTTTATGATTATTGTGAAATGCTGATTGTTGATTTTGTGTTTTGAATTGAATTTTCACAGCACAGTTTAACTATTTATGTGCTTCCCTTAGCAGCATTTTTGTCTATATTTTTTGTCTAAAAGGTTTAGTCTTTTTTTTAAAGATTAGTTGATATTGCAGGGAGACATTATAACAAGGTTGTGTTAAGACAATTCATTTAGCATAAACATATGAGCTAGAATGGTAAACTCAGCCCATTATATGTGTAAGGTTTACGGTTGGTATTAAATGCAGTTGATAGTGATGCGAGTCTGCTCGCATCCCATTTCCAATTACTTTTGAAAATAAGGAGTTTCCAACCAGTCATTACATTTAAGTAAATTATGTTTTACTTAACATTATTATTTCCCCCTAGAGGTTAATAAAGACTTTTTATCTGTTGTAGGAAATTTGGTAGTGTAAATGTACACGGAATGGGTTAAAGTGCCCGCGTACCCCCACCATTATATGTAGGAAAACAGTATGTGTGAGCTAGGAATTAAATTAAACTGTCCTTATTCTACATTATTATGTAAGGAAATTTATAATGGCATTAGTTGCATTCAACAACCATTATAAATTAGATAAATGACAAATAACTAGATTATTTGTCTGAATAAAATTCTCCACCATTAAAATTGTAATACAACGTCTCTTTGTATCCGCTCACAATTTCTATTGTAAGGAATTAGCTTTAATAAGGGAATTATGATTAATTCTCTTATTGGAGTAATATTATTCTCATGGCTTATTGAAAATAATATTACACATATTTAGGTATATTTAGGCTTTGAAGCGAAATCTTTTATAAACAGGGATGAGATTATTTATCAAAATATACCACAGTCAAATTATCTTTGAATACAGACAAACTTTATTGCTATTCTAAACATAAACTAATCTAACACATAAAACATAAAACAGGTTGGTGAGTAAAGTGGCAGAATGTGAAATAAATGATCAATACAGCTAAAATGAACTTTACGGAGTCTGTTGACAATGCCTTAAGAACCTTTTATCCTTCTTTGAGTCTAAATCGATTTGCAATCGGATTACCCAAAGTATTCAACTAATACACCAGCACTTTGAGCAAAAGTCTGGAGATGTACTTGAATGTCGTTGTGTTTCCTTGCATTGCATTTCCTTGTGTTGCTTGGCTCGGATAGTTATTGTCTGGATGCATGATGAGGTGGGCTTTGCTTCCTTGGGGTTTTTTGTCCCAAGATTTCCTTGGACTCTACATGGCACGGAGGATCTGGAAGAAGCAAGAGAGCTGAAGAGAGGACACCAAGTGACGGTTCCAAGAGAGCATTGCAAGAGAGAAGAAAGAATAAGAGAGCGTTCTTCCTGTTTTGGAGACATTTGAACTGAAATTGGCCGCACCCCAAAGGTGTCCTGAGCCAATCAGAAGTAACTTTTCAGTCACATGGTCGACTGGTCGGTCCTTTTCAAAGTTGATTTACAATCCTTTGTGTGAAGGATCCTTTCAACTCCTGCTCAAAATAGTGAATGTTTAATCATGAACTTTTATATCTTGAAAACGGTGCAAGAGACATGACATTCGTTGTCATCAACATTCTCTATGTAAACAAGCAAGCATTGACATACTTTCATAAATATTACACGTGTAAGAAACAAAACATGAAAATCCCTGATTACCAATCATACTGGTTAATTCATTGGTTTTACAACATGGATAATACATTACACGTTATGAGAAACCTGATTGTCGGGGTATGTTATCAAGTTAAGCCTTGAATAGTTACCATTCTTAGTAGAATGAGATGAATCATACAAGATTAAAGATTATAATCATCGATTTGTTAGTTAGAAGTGATTACAAATCACTACACATATTAATAGGTACATCAGGCTATAATCATTAATTTGTCAGTTATAAAAGTAATCACAAGTAATTTTCAGAATTATCTAGCAAGGCTAGGTATTGTGTACATTGTGGGTTTAAATGCATTCTGTACATTTTAGAGGGTTAACTCAGCGAAGTACAACGTTCATGGATTCCTTTTTAGCTGCTGTTTGCAGGATAATAATCACGATGTCTCATGATCTGATGAGTCAAAGTATAGCAAATTGGTTTGTATCAGAGGACAAAACAGTGTGTGTTCTGAGTCTTTCTCTGGAATTCCAGGGAGTGTATTCTCTGTCTTTTATTGCCCGTACCTTTGCACTTAGGGCCTCTTTGCAGAGAAGTTCTCAAGTCATGTGCGATCTGGACAAGTCTCTTTTGTTAGTTTTATTGGACCGATGTGAGCATCAGCTAGGCTTCTTGACGCCTTAGTCAACAGATTCTTTTCAATTATGACGCTGAGGAATTCCAGGATTAAAAGGTTGGGTTTTCTAGATTGAAGTCATATTGCCAGCAATTCTTCTGTCTCTAATATCCTACACTGTCTTCCCCAAACTGAGCTAGCATTCAGCACAGAAAGGTGTAGGAATGAGCAAAAGATGATAGCAACACAGTTTTATAATCTGAAGGTCCCATCCACACAAATACGATAATTCAAAGAGTTTTCTCTGCATTCTGGCCACCAATTCCAAATGTAAACAGTGTTTTAGGTCACTTAAAACACCTTTCAAAGTATAGACTTTTTAAAATGCTGTTTACTGTGGGGAAAAAAGGGAACTTCAATATGCATGCTCATAATGTTTTTATGTGGTTTTAGACAAGCTTTACAGCACAATATCGTTAACTTCTGCCTGGCATGGTCATGTGAGTGTTTAAAATCATTTTTGCTTAATCATATGGATGGAGATATTTCCTAAATTGCTGTTGGTATGGACAGGATTTATTTTTAAATGGAGGGTGAAAACTGCATTTTCAGAAATACAGTATCTGTATATGTGTGGGCAAGTCCTAAGAGTCAAGCAGTAAACTAAAATTATTGTGCCTAATTTTAATTATTTCTTTGAACTTTTCAAGCTAATTGATTTTTTGCAACAGTGCCATTGTTCTAGAAAGACTTCAAATCCTCAGGTGTTATTTTTGAAAATATATTTATCCAAGAAACAGAGGTAAAAAAATAAATAAAAATGAATAATAATAAAAAAAGAAGTGACCAAGGAAAGAAGAACATAGGCCCAGGCAGGCACACAATGTACATGCCAACCCCCGGGTAAGGGTGTTCAACCAAATGAACAAATACCAGGCTGGTATACAAATATTACAAAAGTAACCTTAATTTATTGAATAAAAGCACACACATACTGTATATACTGTATATATATATTACCATGAAAACAGGGCACCACACGCAAAAGAAAAGAAAAACCTACACAAATGCTAAATCAAAAAGAACTTAGGTCTTTTGTGACAAGGCTGAGGCTAAGACTGGCTACACCAATTCTCAAATACAAAAGATAAGGGAATAGGCCCCTAACACAAAACAGGGGTACACTCAAACACACTAAACAAAAGATTCACTCACATTTCAAATCAACTCGTAACCAAATCAAACCAAAACATGTAAGTTCAAATCAATAAGTGAACACTAATCATAAGCTAAGGGACCCCAGGAATTAGATGTACAAATTTAAATGAGGTCTAAGACCAAAGATGGATTGGCCAGCCAAACCACAGCCTTTATACACAAAATAAATTAAAACTACAACAATTAAAGCAAGAAGTTAAATCAACCAATACAATCCAATGCCAAGCAGGCACAGAAGTACCAATTAATACCAGACACCTATAAAGAAAGGTAACCGGTAAAGAACCCAGCCATAGGCTAATAAAGGACTCAAAGAATCAGACTTTTATCATAAAATTGTCCTTGTCCTTAATAAATACTCTCAGGGAAAAGCAATGGCTACATATAACATTCAGCCTTAAATAGGCCCTGTTCAAAACAAACTACCATCTACAGCTGTTTAGGATGTAATGTTCAATACAGGAAACACACTGATTATTTGTACCACAAATGCATGTGTACATCGGCCACCCATCGTAATCCTATTTTTATTTTTTTGTACACACGCAACACAGCATTATCCTTAATGTATGGCCGTTCCCCACTCTTTCGCAACTTATTATGAGGAAAAAAAACAGATACTGGTATGCGTTCTCTTAGCACACATTAAAGCGCTTACAATGTAACTGTGTCTTGTGCTCATAAGAGCAGGACTAAACAAAAACACACTAAAACACTTTGAAAACACACAGAAACAAACCACAAGGAAGCAAATTTTCCCACCACGCCGGCAATATCAGCGAGAGCCAAACTAAGCTTATAGGCTTATAGACTCTTATCCTGCCCCTGTTACCTGCAATCATCATGCTCCACCCACCCCCTGCACTACACTTATCTCTATTACCTAGGTTGTACCTGTCACAAAAATAAATAAATTAAAGAAACAAACAAGGATTCTGTATCTTTTGGAAAAATATTTGATATACTAAGCATTAATATTACATGCTAGCATAAAAAATGTTGTTTGGCCAAAGCACAATGCACAATGTATTGTGCTACAACAGAGCTGTTTAACCCTTTCATGTATAACTGGCCTCCGCAGAGGAGCTTCACACATATGTGTTTCTGGAACAACCAGTTACATTACAAGCTGCCAGATTCAAATCGGCTTTTGTGCCGACACGCTGCGCTGGTCAAGCGCCTATAATTTACATTTGCTCAAACAGTTTACTCATACAATCTTTTGAAGCACAGGATACGTTTTATTTTATACACATACATTCAACTCGTCACGTCAAGTTCCATGATAAAAAGTTTACAGCTCCGTTTCAGCAGCTCCAAATTGCTTTAACTTGTGATCGGGACAATGGAGGGATGCCAGTGAACGGCATACTGGGAGATTCACATGTGGCTTAAAGGATGTTGGAGCAGAGAACGAGGGCTGTTGATTGAAGGGGTGGGGTTCAGCCCACCTGGGCCGTAGCTTTACTCATTGAATAATTAATCGTCAAGAACTGAGGTCATCTGGAATGGGAGGTGAAGAAGAAAACATGGGAGACAGCTCAGGGGGAGGGCCTCTAGCTCTAATTATAGACTTGCTCTCCTGCATCCATTCTGCTCTTCACACACTGTAAATCAATACGATAAGCACTCTGAGCTCGGGCTGTACTTCCTCTGCTGATGCACTCTACCTCTCAAACTCACTATCTCAAGACCTTTCTTACTTCCGAGACTGCCTTCTAAGAGAGTGGAAATCAGTGAGTAGTAGAGAATGTCACATTGACTTTTCCTCACAGTACATTGTACTGCTATAAACTGGAAAATTAAAGGGATGGTTCACCTAGAAATTAAAATTCTGTCATTATTTACTCAGCCCTATCATTGTGGTCATTCAACTACTTCATGATGTGAAATACATTGCAATACAAATATCACAATTCAATTTCTGCATACATTTATCATGACATTTTATCTGATCTTCAAATAAGTCAAAACAATAAACAAATACAGTCTTTGAGTGTTTACACGGTGTGCTCAATCATAATTTTTGTGTTATTTTGTTTAAGCAGACTCTGTTTATTTGAAGATCATATATATTTTATGACCAGTCTATGCAAATATCCAGTTAAAACCAAGGGTTCACATACTTTTTCATACAACTGTTTCATTCATGGGTTGTGATTGAAACTGGAGTAAATGCATGAGAGCCTTAACGAGCCAGTGTGTCCGCGCGAGAGAGTGAATCTGTGGGATCAGTTTCAATATCTCTGGCATGGTTCATCTCAATTTTTTGTCCAAATTCCACTGGCCCTTGTTGTGTGGTGAGAAACAAGGATTAGATTCTAAAGGAATCTAATTAGATTAGATTATAAAAGGTTTATACCCATTTGTCCTTGTTTGGGCAGCACCAGGTTTTATTGATTCTGTGACTCCTTTTAAAGCTCTAATGAAAATATGGACTGCATTTGCAATTAGGCATTTTATGTCTCAAGTACCTTGCAAAAAATCAGGAGGAATCAGTATCATCCATTTACCAACTCTCTGAGCTTTGTGGTGGTCTGAAGGCTGAGAAATAAGAGATTGTTTTACTTGTTTCTGAAAGCACAGTTTGCCATGATAATTGTAATACTAGAACTTTACAAGATCAGTTAAGATAATTAAATCCTTTCACTCCTAAAGCTTCAGGAAAATGAATATGAATTGTATTCAGCATTTCATTTTTCAGCTGTGTTGCCCTGTCCTCTTGATTATAGAGGGAAGAGTAAAAAATGGTTCAAGCGAAACACAGGGAGTGTTGTTTATTATAAGTCAAAGGGTCAAACAGATGACTCTGTTATCTCCAAAAATGCAATGATGTGTTCCTATATCTCAGGGCCGTCCCAAGCCTTTATGAGGCCCTAAGCAGAATTTGATTTGGGGGCCCCTCGGTGCCACCAATACGATTGACTATTGTCAAAGCTTGATTATTCACACACTATAATCTAACACACCCATTATCAATTTTATTAGTTGTAGCTGTGTTGCTTACATCATACCAATGTCTGCCTGGCATGTTTTAACAGTAGCAAACCCACAAGAGTGGTCAGGTGTTAATTTGCACTTTAATATTCAAAGTCTTACAGTACTAAGTGGCATACTTAATGTGGTGTACTGAAAAGTAGCAAAATAAACCAGCAGACAATGCATTTACTGTACACAATTTACCCACTTTAATTGCTTCTGGTTAAAAAAAAAATCTTCTTATATATAAAATTAATGTAAATGTACAAAACTGACAATATTAAATTAAATACTTAAATAATGACATAAAATGAACAGATCAGATGGACCTGTAACAAGATCAAGGCTATTTTCATGCTGTTTCAGTAGTGCACCTATATTGATACAATCCTGTTGTCCCTCTGTTACCAGTTTTGTGGACATCCTGGAGAACAATTTGCAGCAGAAGCAGTAGACTGCATAATTTATTTTTGAATAAGTGAGCCAGCTCTACTTGATTTTTTCCCCATTAATTAATTGTCTGTAGGTGTAGTGGAAGCTTCGGCCATCAAGTTTTTTAGGGAATGTGAAGTTTTCCTTTATAGGCAATGGCCCTCTGCTTACCAGATCAGTCCTTTTGGACAGGATAGATGACCACTTAGCTGGGTCAACTGGAGGAGATGCTGATCCATAGTGTAGGCTGGAAGTTGCTTAGGAAGTAGATGTGACATCGATCCCAATGACCACAGAATTAGAAGGACCTATAAGGAAATTACATTAATAATTATAATTAGAAATATTAATCTCAGGATATTCTACAGTAAACTGAGCAAATACAAAGGCTGCTGTGCTATTAACTTACCTGCCACATCCGCTGAGGTTGAAATAGACATGGAAGGAACAGTAGGATCAGTGGATGCAGGTGCTGGTAAGTGCTCCTCAACTGCAGAGGATGGACCTGATGAAAGATGAGAATAATGATAATAATAATTATAATAATAAAAGCTAGCCATGTTAGATGTCATATTAGAAGGTAATGCAACTGTCTGTCAAAAACAAAAAAAGATCTCACAAAAGGCATGGTTTATCCATATAAATATATTGATCTGGAATTGTTGAAAACTCACCTACTGTATCATCATCAGCTGTAGCACTGGCAATTGGGGAAGGTGGCATTGGTTGTGCCCCACCTCAAACATATTTCAACAGTGCTTCTAGGGACGTTTCATAAGAAAACATAGTTGACGGAACAGAATGTTATTTTAACAACATAAATTATTATACAAAGCAGCAAGCCATCTGTACACCTAAAACAACAACTCTTAATCTATAACTAGCTAATTGAGGCATAATGATATTTGGAATATAATAGCAAAGACCCCAAAATGGTAGGCTAATGTAAATAATGTTAAGCTGTTATCAGTACCAAGTTTATGGAACAGAAGCTTATTTTTATTACAAAAATACATACCCAGGAACAAGTTATTTTTACACAGAAGACAAAAACTTTAATCTAAAACTAGCTAAGTAATATGTTGTATTATAATATATTAAGATGTCAAGGCTATTTAAGGATGCTTAATCAAACGTGAACTTTCCTAAAACAAGAAGATATGCTACCTAGGCTATGTTAACTAACTAGCCAGCTAACGTTAGCTCGCAACATGGCCTAGCTAATTAACATACCTTTATCTTGCTGTTTTTTCTCTTCGTCGGTTTTCTTCTTTTTCCATTTCTCTGCACCAGAGGGATATGTCCTTTTTTGTGACATTGCTGTTTTGCTGCAGTGCTGCTGCCTCTTCATTCAACTAACTGTCTGACTGTACTTGCATCATCAAGCTGTCATTTCATGTGCTCTTGGGGGCCCCCTGGTGGCCACAGGGGCCCTAAGCAGCCGCTTAGTTCGCTTATGCCTTGGGAAGGCTCTGCTACATCTTAATGAATAATCCTTTAGGAGTGCATTGAATCCTCAGATGTTGCATTATAAAAGACACCTTTGGGTTTCCATACTGTGTCAAAAACATTAGGCCAATACTTCTGTGAGGTGCCAGCACAGAGGCTGAGGAGAAGCAGGCCGACCTTCACCCGTCAAATTTACATGCAGGAGTTTATGCCCCACCCCCAAGGCTTGCACCACAATCTTCTTCAGGCAGTTGAATGAGGATTGACCGATGACACTCAGTTGGAAGAGCAGTCTATCCTTGATGACTGCTTTTTAGCAGGCCAACATGCGGCAGCGCCTCATATGCCTCTTCCCTTTTCTCCGGACCACCATCTGGAGATTTTGTGGTGCTGGGACAAACCATAACCAGCTAGGCTTACGAATCCTGCGGCCTCAGACTTCACTAATGTTTGTGGAGCTGCTGAGCACAATATAATTCAGTTCCTGTGACGGAGGTGACTGGCAACTCACCTCTCCCCATCTTTGGTGGCCAATTGGAAGTCAAGACCTACTCTCCCCTCAAGGCCTTGCAGGATGATTTCAGCCTTGTTAAATAAGGCCAACGTTGCATTGATCCAAGTGGTTTGGCTTTGCAGACTCTAGTGGTTTTGCAAACCTACCAAGCCCATTTCATGAGGGAAGGAGATGGACTGGAAGCAGAGGATGTCACCGAATTATACAGATTTTTTCTGTGGGTCTCGTGGCGTCGGAGTATCACTTGTGGCTTACTCTCAAGGACATCAGTGATAAGGACAAGGCCTTTATGTTGCATCTGTTTTTTCAAATGATACATTTTGTAACGGTTTACCAAATGAAGCATAGTGCCCCACACTTTAACCACATGTACCTTACTCTTTATCTTTTTGTGTGTCTCTATGGAAAGACTGTATGAGTAACTGTTTGAGCAAATGTAAATCAGAGCGCCGCCTCTGTCCGTAAATCAATATTAAACTACATGGATATGCCAATGATTTTAAATGACTAATGATTTGATGTGCGCTGGTCCATCCTCAGGCTCTCTTCAAACACTTGATAGGACCATTACCCCATTCAGACACAGATATATGCACACTTAAGGATTGGAGAGAGATGAAAGATGCAGAGGGCGGTGGAGAGGCTTGAAGGAGGGTAGAGTGGCTCTTAACTGCACCTCAACCACATGGCAGGCATTATTAAGTTCCCGATGCATGTGTATATGTGTGTGTCTTTAAAAAAAAGGGAATGAAGGGGGAGGGAAAATAGTCATTAGCGAATAATGTAATCCGAAGAGTAATAAAAGAAAGGGAATCAAGATCCAAGTGGATCTCTGAAAGGTCAGACGGATCAGGACTTTTTCTGGTTATGGTCTGGCGTGAACAGGATTTTAATCAAGCCTAATGCAAATCTGCTCAGCCTAGAACTAGATGGAAAAAAAATCAAAGGGCACATTAAAGAAATTAAAGTCTTCAATATGTTGGGCAAGTACGAGTCAGAGGGTTTCTGGGTGTTCCTGGTGTTTTTAACAATGTTTCGGTTGTTCCCGATTTCAAGGTATTAGGCCATGTCCACACTTGTGTGTGGTTCAAGAAAGTGTTTTCGAAAGTCTTCATTTTCGGTGGAGGAAAACACTTTTCCAATGTGGATGAGAGGCTTAAAGGTAGCAAACTCTATGTATTTTTAACCGGAAATGTATTAGTGTGGAGTGTTCACAGGATGAGATACTTTGTCATTATTTTTGTGAGCATTTCTTAATGTTAAAATACTTCTGTCTCAGCTTAGTTTGCAGAGACAACTTTAAGTAAGCAATTTGTAGGTTAATTTATTCCCCAAAAAGTGTAAACAATGTGGCTCTGTGGCACTATCAAAACATTGATGAAACCTTTTTGAAAACAGTCATTATTTTTGCAATTCCATTTGGTGGTGCTAGTAATACAGAAATGATACACCACATCTATAACTGACGTATTAAGGTACTTTCACAGTGACAGCAGATCAGAATGACAAAGTGACTGAGAGTCATTTATTTTCAATACGAGTTGCAATTTTAGGTGACATGAGTGAAAGCGAACATTGGTGATGTACTGTAACAAAGTTGAACAATGTACACACAAATGTGCAACACTGTGGTGCAAACCTTCAGCGATTCAATGAACTATCCCTTTAAGGGTGTGCCATCAATATGAAGCCGTCTTTCCATGTGACGAAATGTGCTAGGCTTACTTGACCTTGAGATTGATGACAAAAGGCTTGCATACTGTATGCATGTTTTGAGTAGATGTCATATTGCAGCAAGAGATGCATGGCTAAATTTTTCCATGATTTCACACAAGCTAACAAGGATACATTTCAATACAAGATGCACACATCATTCTCACTGAAGGTGAATCTACTGTGGATATTGATCCATTCTTCAATAGTACAAAGGTGAAGGTTTTGTAGTTGCCAGCCGTTCTGTCATGAAATGTGAAAAAGACAGCTTGAGCTCTTAATTAAGATCGTGATTAAGCCTGACAGCGTGTTTACACAAATAAAAATGGGAGCATAATTCATCTTGATTGACTTTTCTGTGCAACCGTACCAGTTTAGTAGCCTCAGTATGCCATAAACCATCTCAGACAATGTTGGGAAGCTGCCATCGGACATTTCATTGAAAGTTATGACTGTGACTCAAACCAGCCCATCTTGCACCAAAAAACATGCCACAGTCCAGATCACTGAGATCACATTTTTTCCTCATTCTGTTGGTTGATGTGAACATTAACTGAAGCTCTTGACCCGTATCTGCTTGAATTTATGCACTGCTGCCACAAGATTGGCTGAAGATATAATCGCATGGATGATTGTTGGTTCCAGATGGGCTGGTTTGAGTATTTCTGTAACTGCTGATCTCCTGGGATTTTCACACACAACAGTCTTTAGAATTTACTCTATTGAAGACTTTAAAAAAAAAAAAAACATCCAGTGAAGGGCAGCTCTGCGGATGGAAATGCCTTGTTGATGAGAGGTCAATAGAGAATGGCCAGACTGGTTCGAACTGACAAAGTCTACGGTAACTCAGATAACTGCTCTGTATAATTGTGGTGAGAAGAATAGCATCTCACGAGGGGGACCTACACAATATTAGGCAGGTGGTTTTAATGTTGTGGCTGATTGTGTATTTTGAGCTTGTTTTTCCAGACCAGATTGCTTGTTTCTCTTTTGAGATGTGGCAGTGCTGCACTTTATATTTCACTCACCCCTTAGCGCAGAGTACTGTAATTTGAAAAAGAATGTTATTAACCGTTCTTTTATTTTGTTCTAACCAGTAACCATTTGGAAAGGAGGCTGCGGAACTTTTAATAATAATAATAATAATAATAATAATACCTTTTATTTATAATGCATTTTTCTTACACTCAAAGCGCTACAATATTGAATAAACACATAACATACAACAGCAACCACCATACCAACAAATTTAAAAAGACTAAACACAAAATTACTAACATACACCAACAAGACACATAAAACTAATATTAATAAATATTAAAAGACTACCTTATATAAATGAGCCTTAATTAACTTCTTAAAACAATCCAAGGTTGGGGCATTTCTAATAGTAGAAGGAAGAGCATTCCATAGCTTAGGGCCTCTGAAAGAGAAAGCTCTTTCCCTCATAGATTTAAGTTTGCAGGAGGGCTGCTGAAGTGCAAATTAATTGGCAGAACGAAGAGAACGGGAGGGAGTGTAGGGCGCAACAAGACTGCAAAGATACTCTGGTGCAATACCATGAACTGCTTTATACGTTAAAATTAGAGTTTTAAAATCAATACGAGCATGGATGGGAAGCCAGTGCAACTGAGAGAGCACAGGGGTAATGTGTAGACATGGTGAGGTACACTATATTGCCAAAAGTATTCGCTCATCTGCCTTTAGACGCATATGAACTTAAGTGACATCCCATTCTTAATCCATAGGGTTTAATATGACGTTGGCCCACCCTTTGCAGCTATAACAGCTTCAACTCTTCTGGGAAGGCTTTCCACAAGGTTTAGGAGTGTGTTTATGGGAATTTTTGACCATTCTTCCAGAAGCGCATTTGTGAGGTCAGACACTGATGTTGGACGAGAAGGCCTGGCTCGCAGTCTTCGCTCTAATTCATCCCAAAGGTTCTCTATCGGGTTGAGGTCAGGACTCTGTGCAGGCCAGTCAAAACTCGCTCATCCATGTCTTTATGGACCTTGCTTTGTGCACTGGTGCGCAGTCATGTTGGAACAGGAAGGGGCCATCCCCAAACTGTTCCCACAAAGTTGGGAGCAAGGAATTGTCCAAAATCTCTTGGTATGCTGAAGCATTCAGAGTTCCTTTCACTGGAACTAAGGGGCCAAGCCCAGCTCCTGAAAAACAACCCCACACCATAATCCCCCTTCCACCAAACTTCACAGTTGGCACAATGCAGTCAGACAAGTACCGTTCTCCTGGCAACAGCCAAACCCAGACTCATCCATCAGATTGCCAGATGGAGAAGCGTGATTCGTCACTCCAGAGAACGCGTCTCCACTGCTCTAGAGTCCAGTGGCGGCGTGCTTTACACCACTGCATCCGACGCTTTGCATTGCACTTGGTGATGTATGGCTTGGATGCAGCTGCTCGGCCATGGAAACCCATTCATGAAGCTCTCTATGCACTGTTCTTGAGCTAATCTGAAGGCCACATGAACTTTGGAGGTCTGTAGCGATTGACTCTGCAGAAAGTTGGCGACCTCTGCGCACTATGTGCCTCAGCATCCGCTGACCCCGCTCTGTCATTTTACGTGGCCTACCACTTCGTGGCTGAGTTGCTGTCATTCCCAATCGCTTCCACTTTGTTATAATACCACTGACAGTTGACTGTGGAATATTTAGTAGTGAGGAAATTTCACGACTGGACTTGTTGCACAGGAGGCATCCTATCACAGTACCATGCTGGAATTCACTGAGCTCCTGAGAGCGACCCATTCTTTCACAAATGTTTGTAGAAGCAGTCTGCATGCCTAGGTGCTTCATTGTATACACCTGTGGCCATGGAAGTGATTGGAACACCTGAATTCAATTATTTGGATGGGTGAGTGAATACTTTTGGCAATATAGTGTATGTGTAAGAACACGAGCAGCAAAGTTCTGAATATACTGAAGCCTATTTATGGTTTTTGCTGGTAGGCCAGAAAAGAAGGCATTGCAGTAATCCAGCCTAGAGGTGATAAAGGCATGGATAAGCCTTTCTGCATCAGCCAGAGTGAGGAAGGGCCTAAGTCAGGCAATATTTCTAAAGTGGTAAAAGGCTGTTTTGGAAATATTTTTAATGTGTGCACCAAATGTCAAATGAGCGTCAAAGATGACACCCAGGTTCCGCACTTGAGAGGAGGGAAGCACAAGGCTGTGTTCAACCATCAATTTGAGATTTAGGTCAACTTTACATATAGCAACCAATGTACCAATGAACATGAGCTCAGTTTTGGAACAGTTCAGCTTCAGAAAATTATGCTGCATCCAGGTACTAATTTCATGTAGACACTCCATCAGCACAGTTAAAGTGCAGTTAATATCAGCGCCAGTGCTGATGTAGATTTGTGTATCATCATCATAGCAGTGATAACCAAGGCCATACTTCCCAGTAATCTGCCTGAGTGGAAGCATATAAATGCTGAATAGAGTGGGGCCCAACACTGACCCCTGTGGAACACCCTGATGCACTGGTACAGTCTCAGACTTATTATTACCCAAGATGACAAACTGAAAGCGATCTGTAAGATAAGATCTGAACCAGTCCAGTACTGTCCCAGAGAGACCAAGCCAGCTGTGCAGCCTATCCAGTAAGATGCTGTGGGATATAGTGTCAGATGCAGCACTGAGGTCTAACAAGACCAAAATACTGCATGCACCTGTGTCAGCTGCAATAAGGAGGTCATTCATGACCCTCACCAATGCTGTCTCAGTGCTATGCCCAGTTCTAAAACCCAACTGAAATTGTTTAAATAAATGATTTTGAGATAAGTGATACAGCACGCTCAGAACCTTTGCCAAAAAAGGGAGATTGGATATAGGCCTGTAATTTGACAAATCAGAGGCATCACATCCAGGCTTTTTTGGGACTGGTGTGATTGCTGCTATTTTGAGTGTAGTGGAAACCGATCCAGAATTTAATGAGGAGTTCACAATTGAGGTGATATGAGGACTAATAGATAGAAGACAGCCCTTGAGAACAGATGATGGAAGGAGATCAAGAATACAGTTAGTTGAGTTCATGGACATAATGGTTCTGACAATGTAATCAATATCGACCGTTGCAAAACTCACAGGCAACTCAGACAGAGGGACAGAAGCTATTGAGTTGTTTATATTCTCAATCTTACCAATGAAATAATTGAGAAACATATTACATTGGTCAACAGATGAAAAAGTAGGAATATTGGCTGGTTTAAGTAGTCTATTAACTATCTTAAATAATACATTTGGATTACCTGCCCCATCACTAATGATTTTAGAGTAGTAATCCTTACGTGCAGCATTAAGAGAGTTATGAAAATCAGTTTGGTGTTGAACAAACATATGCCTATGAACTGTTAGTCCAGACTTTTTATACTGCCGCTCTAGTTTCCTACCTATGGCCTTCATTGAATGTAACTCAGTTGTATACCAGGGACATGGTTTCCTAAAGGTGACAACATGCTCTCTCAGAGGTGCAAACTCCTCCAACATAGTAGACAAAACAGAATTATAGTCCTCGACGTAATTAAAAAATGGAAGCACAGAAACAGAATTAGAGAAGAGGTCATAGTCCATGTGCTTAATGTTTCTAAATGTGATAACACATTCAATAAAAGACTTTGTGTTGAGTTCAAAAGTAATGAGCTTATGGTCACTTATACTCATTTCAGTGCTGTCCAGCGACTGAATAGCAACACCAGCGGAGCAAACCAAATCTAATGTGTGTCCTAACCTATGAGTAGGAAAGTTGACATGTTAGGTAAAATTAAAAGCATCAATAATTTCCAAAACATTGACAGCATTAACACAATTTGGATTGTCAACATGAATGTTAATATCTCCAGTTAATACCATAGCTGAACAAATAGGACTTAGAAGTGTCAGTTACAGTTCAGTAAGTTCAGAGAAGAAGAGTGGGTTAGGTTTAGGAGGATGGAAAATTAGCAGTACAAGAACAGACAAAACACCATTGATTTTAAAAACCAAACATTCAAATTACGAAGTGGATTGCGGCATATCAGTAAATGTATAACCGGATGGGGCACACATATTGAGATTGAGGTAGTCATTGTCTTTATGCCATATTCTGTCTGTAATAATGTCAGAGAGGAGAGCCGTTTTATGATTCAATGACCTTGTATTTAAGTGTGCAAGTCTTACAGTACTGAGACGCGTAATCCCACCGCGCTTGTCAGAGTGAATTTCAGGATAGCATAGGTTACTAGGACAGATGCCCCGGCAGATAGAGTAATGACGAACCAAGTGCCTACGACTCGACCAGGATACGGTGATGCCGGCTCCAGTAATGCAGTGTTTCTGACGAGAGCCTCTGTGTACATAACTAGGCTGATGGAAAAGTTGCGTGGAGCGCAAAGTATGTATAACACTGATGTCAGGATGGGCATGATGTAGCCGGGAGAGAAGTTCAGAGAAGGAGTACCTTATCATAGTGAGATCCACTTGTTTAATCCAGTGCTTTGCACAAGTCCCTGATAGAAGGAAGTTGCAGATGTTCCAAATAGTCAGAAAAAGCCGCATGATGACCTCCATTGCGGATTTAGGACCCCTCACGCTCTGATCAAAATCAAAGCGAAAACGCTGAGAAAGCCCGATCCCGATTCAGAGAGCAGCAGCAGAACAGGTCAGAGAGACAGTAGCGAATCTGATCCAAGTGAGGTTCGAACAATAAAATCAAATTATAACAAAGAAACCCAGCTGCAGAAAATAAAAATTAAAACTAACAGTAAAAACAAACAATAAAACCAGAGGTGTGAAACGGGCAGCTAACGTGCACCAGCGTCCTCTCCAAAACGGAAAACGGAAAATCGGTAATCGAATGAACCGGAAAGAAAAAATAAAATTTTTGCTCAGAATGAACCGAAATGAAAAACATTTAGTTTTTAGTCCCTGATTTGCACTGCTTTGAAATATAAAACAGAAAAACAAATTGGTTTACAAGATGGAGATCATTCAGATCTCTAGAGTTTACAGCTCTTGCTGCTTGTAAACCACACTACTACAAATGCATTTCAGTAGTAAGCAGTACAAATATTGTATGGATGATTTCATTCATTAACTTCAAATCGGCTTACACACACTCCCTGCGTTACACTCCGAGTGCTGATGTGAGGGGGTATTAAAAATGGCACATCTGTCGGCCCGATTTTATATTTCTTTCACCACTATAAAGGGGAACTCCAAAGAGTTTAGGCTTAGTAGAGTGTACTGCATGATTACAGACCTCATGTGCTGGTGCAGCTCGAGGAGACACTGGCTGTTCCAAGCTGTCATCTTGGAGACATGATGGAAATTAGCCCACAGTTACTTCCATCATTACCCTGTACACATACATCAACATTGCTCATGCTTCCTATGGTGTATGGTTTGACCCTTATGCCCTTTCTCCTATTGAATCTGGAAAATGCATTTTCTGCAACAGATGGAGCGGAAAATGGGTTTACCGAGCGCTAAGTGGAATTTTTTTGCTAGGTAGTATATTTTTTTTATGTGAATGTGTGCTGTGATCATTGTTACTATTGTTATATAAGATTATTTTCCATTCTACATTCCCACTCTCTCTTCCTTATCCTATCTCTCTCCATCTCATTTGTTCATCGAACGGAATGTTTGCAAAAGCTTTGGAATTCTGGTGCGCTTATCTGTACACACTGCCTGCTGTGTTTTTATATTTGATTTCTGCCGCCGTACACCTCTGTGCTTCTATGCCCCATTGTGCTGCACATTTAATTTGGATAAAGCATTGTGAAGCAAATATAAAGGGGAAATTTAAACAGGCAGGTCTCTACTGGAGCAGGGACTGCAGAGGGTAAATTGTTATTTCAGCACTGAGGGAGATTTTAGAGCAGGGAATCAGATCTGCTTAAAAAGAAAAAAAGAAAATAATGGGGGGAAAATAAAAGAACATAGTAGAGAGACAGAGGAAGAGAAAGTTAGGCTTATCTGTCCGCAACAGCAGGCTTAACATACAGCATAACGGAATGGAAACCTGATATAAGCTGTCTCAGGGTCAGAGTTCCGACGGTTTTTTTGTGGTCAATTTCCAAATCCCTAAAAGAACACTGTGGCCAGATAGAAGTACTGCCAAGCAAGGACCAGTGAACAGATATAGTGGCAAAAGAATTCCCTTTCTTGTGGTCTCAGAGTTATTGTGGTGTAAACAGATTGTGTGTCGACATTATCTTTGGTTGTGTGGAACTGCACTATGCACTAGGGTTGACTACAATGGAGGCAAAGCCTCTAGAAGAAATTATTTCCAGTAAATTTTCAACCCACAAAATGGTCATATCATAATCAAAGTGACATAGACATCCCAAAACCTCAGCAAATGCCACAATTAAAATGTAAGTGTATATTGAAAATGAAACCCTTACAAAAAATGCCATGGTATTGCCATTCAATATACCATGGAAATCTATGACAATGGTACTATGATGCTAATACCAAAGAATTTATCAAAGTACTTAAGAGAAACATTTAAGAAACATGGTATGTTACCATGGTATTATGGTTCCCACAATATATATCAAAATACAGTGGTATTACTTTCTGATACAATGGTACTGCTACAGTGCCAGTCTGACACTGACACTGACACCAGTCTGATGATATTTCAACACTTTAGTAAAATTTTTATTTAAAATGTAGGTGTTTATGTTAATGTATATGTTGTTATTCATTGATGGTGTGGATTAAGTATTGTTGGGTTTAACAAAAAAATGGGAACACCCTGCCTACACCGGGTGCGTTGACACAAACATTCTAAACCATTTATTTGTGTTGTTGACATTAGTAGCACCAGCGCATGCAGTGAAGAAATGGAACAGGACACCCGTTTACTGGCTTTTATACAGTATAGTGACTTTAAGATGTAATTTTAAATGATCAACTCAAACAGACTATCTGCTAAAAGGGTAATGGACTGTGAGAAAACACTGGCACACACACGTACACACACACTCGGGGAACCTGGAAACTACAGGTATGGTATAAAATACTCAGTCATGAATTTAGTAAACTTCTTACAGTAATTACACCCGAAAATGTAGCCTGCTGGGGTAAGGCAAGGACAGGGTTTTGAACACTGATTTTATGTAGTTACTCAATTATGGACATTTTTTTTTTTTTTTTAACCAATAAATATTTTAGTAGAGTAGTTTTAAGAATAGCAGTTTTGATAAAAAATAGATTGCACATTTTATATGTGACTCATATCAATGTCTTGTTAAAAATATATTTTGTTGCAATTATTCTCAGTATTTAGCATAAAAGAAAACATTTTATTATAACTTAATTTTATGAGACTTCTCCAATGGGCTGAGGTACTTGAAAAAGAGGCTACTAGGAGACAAAGTCATTACCAGATTTAAAACACCATACTTGAACACTGTGCATGCTTGTACAATGTGATTCCACAACTGCAAAGAGGCAATTACAAGAGCAGTCAGTTACTCTTCCTCTCGCAGCATGAACAGATTCAGTTCTAAAAGCACACCATGCCCTTTATATTACTGAAAGGGGTCGGGGGCCTAACCTGCTGGGTGAAAGTTATAGCAATAATATCTTGTTGAGAAGCAGGCGGAGAACAGAAAGCCATTTGCGAATTTCCACAGCCACTCATTCTGCCTCCTGTGTCTTGTTGTTTCTTCCAGGAGAGATCTGTGCATTTAAGATTCATGGACAGGAGGCACCGTTTGAGGCAGAGGTTTTGAACAGGACATCGGGCGAAGGGGTGCTGAGGGCGCGGGGCCCAATCGACTGTGAGCAACAAAAGGAGTACACCTTTGTCATCCAGGCCTATGATTGTGGAGCAAGCCCAAGTGGAGCCAATTGGAAGAAGAGCCACAAGTGAGTAGAAATAGATTCTGGTTGTTCTGTGGTGACATCAAGTTCCAAGCTGGTAACCGGAGGGTTGTAAGTTCAGACCCTACAAGGGGCGATACAAGAGCTATTACCATTGTGCCCTTGAACAAGCCCCAGTTTGTTCCAGGCAGGTTTGGATCATTGCTGGATAAACCAGGTCATTCCAGCTTAAGGTGGTTTTTGGAACATTGTAGCTGTTTTTTGCTGGTCCACGGTGGTCCACCAGCCCTAAATAGTTTGTCCAAGATGATCTACCAGGTCAAAACTAGGTCCACCAGCTGGCAGTCCAGCTGATAAAACATCTAGACCTGCAAACCGCACACGTTCACTTCCTACTGAAAAAAACCACCAACAAAAAAATATGTCATACTTACGGTGGTTTTTGGAACATTGGTTTGTTGCTGGTCCATGGTGGTCTACCAGCCCTAACCAGCTTGACCAAGATGGTCTACCGGGCCAAAACTAGATCCACCAGATGGTAGTCCAGCTGAAAAGCAAAGTCATACCAGCTTGAGGTGGTTTTTTGAACATGATAGCTGGTGTGTTGCAGGTCCAACCAGTGCTAGCCAGCTTGACTGATGGTCCATCAGTTTGAAACCAGATCCAACAGCTAGTAGTTCAGCTGATAAAACATATAAACCAGCTTGGACCTCTAAATGACATGCTTGGACAAGCTACAAACCATGTTTTGTACCTCCCTGATGGATAAACCAGGTAATACAGTGTTTCCCTTAGGATTTTATTTTCAGCTGTTGTGCGTGCGTCCATGAGCCTGCAACACCGGACCTGTTGTTGGAGGACTAGCTTAAAACAGGAGTGTTAAACTCAATTTCAGCCTGGGCCACATCAGCGTTATGTGTGCCCTCAAAAAATCGGTTGAAAATGTGACACCAGCACCTGCTTTGGTAGCACGCATGCAATTACCAATAATACTGCATATTTTGTGCATTGAGATGCACATTTGACAGTAAAGCATTGATTTTGAGGTTGGGATGCAGATGTAAATTGTGATATTAACAACAGTAACATCTGAACAATAAATTAATTTTTATTGAGCTAAATTGAAATATTCTGACTGTGTGTCTAAGTTGGGTCTCCTGTCCTTTCAGCAGGCTCCTGCTGATTAATCTAGTGTCATCTCTTTGAATTTTTGAAGGCAAACAAAACCACTTACATTTTCCTACAATAAGAGAGCATTACAAGAGAACAGATTTTACACAGATGGAAAACTGATAGCTTGGTCTATAATAATTTTGAAAATTTACCATCAATATCCCATAGCATCCATAGTTTAACACTGATATTTGTAATAAGACTATGGTAACCATAGGTAAGTAATTATGGTTTTGTTTCGTAGGAACTCAAGGTGTGTAACCGCATTGGGGCACACCCTGAGTGTCTCGTGGCTTGAAGCCTTTATAGTTATGTCAATTTATTGGCTGATGGTGCTTAAACAACGCCCCTAGGGTGCTATGTCACGGGCTCCATAAAGGCACTTGTTTCGCTCCATTGAGTCAGATTTTCTGTTTTTCAGTGCACAATCTAGTCTGGCCTGTGTTGTACCAACGACTCATGTCGAAACGAGGATGATTATTATTCTCCCTTTTGAGTGGCAACACAGGATGGAATTTAGGAAGTTCTTACCTCCGTGCACGCGGTTATCATTGGCGAAGATTCCCACAACATGTGCATTGCCTGTCTGGGTTTTTGCCACGCGGAGGCCGCGTTGGAGGGTTCAGATTGCCCACAGTGTGATTTAGTGAATGTCAGGACGCTCTGTGAAAGGCTCGCCTCCTTTGGAAATTTGGTCAAGCCACGTGCTGGTGCAGACCACATGTCTACCAGTGGCATGCGGCCGTTTGACTCGTGGGAGGCTGGCGCAGACACAGAGGAGTTGGGAGTTGAGCAACAGGCCAACTTACAGTTCTCACTGTCACTCTCCCCGGATTCAGCTAGATGTTCTCCCGTGGAGTTTACACGTGGGCATTTTTGTCCTAGTCCTGAGGCCCGCACTGCGGTTTCCTTGCTGAGGACGCCATGTCTATGGTGATATCGGATTCCAAGGATCTCGCCGGCGGGCAGGCTGAAGCATTGCCTCCTAGCAGTCGGATTTTTGGACCTTCGGCAACTTATGTGGAATTGTTGGAGGTTATTACACGTGCAGTGGAAAAATTGTTCCTGGATTGGCCTGATGAAGTGCAGTTGGAGGATCGGAAATTGATCTTTGATGACTGTTTTTTAGCTGGCCAGTGCACAACTATGCCTCGTAGGCCTCTCCCTTATTCCCCAGACCTCCATAGTGAGATTTCTAAGTCCTGGATCAACCTTATTCGGCCAGGATTACGAATCAGTCGGCCTTGGATTTATCTAATGTGAGTCGAGCTTCCAACCACGGATATACTTTGGTCCCAGCGATGGAAGAGACGCTGGCTGCCCATCTCTCTCCTTCTTTGGCGACCACATGGAAATCGAGGCCTACTCTTCCCTGGAAGCCGTGCACAGTTACATCGTCCTTGTTGAGCAAGACCTACCAGGCTTCGGGCCAGGCAGTTTCAACTTTGCACACGCTGGCAGTTTTGCAAGCCAACCAGGCCCATTTTATGTGGGATTTAGATGAGGGAGCTGGACTGGATACTGAGGCCATCATGGAACTGCACCGAGCTTCTGATTTGGCACTAAGAACTAACAAAAATATTGCTTGTGCCGTTGGTTGGAATAAGGCGGGCCTGGCAGCGGAATGCCATATGTGCCATATGTACACTCTCAGATATTCGTGACAAGGACAAGGCCTTTCTAATGAACACCACTTTGTCACAATCCGGACTGTTCGGAGATGCAGTCCAGTTGGTGGTAGAAAAATTCCATGCTGTTAAACAGCAGACTGCCACGTTCCAGCAGATATTTCCTTGTAGAAAGAGAGAAAAGCCCGCTGCAGCTCCGGTGCATTCATGCTCGGTATCTTTGTAACGTCCCACCAGAGAGCCGCGTTAGGTGCCGGACATGAGTTTTGCATCCCCTCAGAAGGATTGTGGTCCTCATTCATTCCCGCTATCATGGGCGCATCTGCTTAGGTGTTTGTATGTTGGACCAGCCCCTTTTAAATGGTCGGCAGCACACCAGAAGCAAGCCTGACAGACTTGCAGTGAAACAAAGGGTGAGCCCCCAATCGGTGAATGAAACCGGACTGTACAAATGTATCCGTGTCGTTCCTGTTTGTCCTTCAGACAGTACTGGGTTGAGTTCGCCATTGTTCACACTTTGAACACCCGATAGCCAGAATATAGTTCAGTTTTGACGTCCTTGAGGCTTCAGGGCATCCGCGTTTTTAATTATCTCGATGATTGGTTGGTGCTAGCCCGCTCGGAGACTTTGGCTGCCCAAAATCGATATGTCATTCTCAGCCATCTGAGCAATCTAGGGCTGTATGTAAACATAGACAGGAGTGTCCTGTTGCCAAGGCAACAGACTCTGTTTCTAGGGCTAGAGCTAGGTTCACGGGTGATGCAGGCATATCTGTCTCCAGCTCGAGTTCTGTCATTCCGCTGGTGTCTAGCGATGTTCAGAGTGGGACATGTTCTCCCTGCGAGAACATTTCACAGACTTTTGGGGCTCATGATCGTGGCTTCCGCTGTCATTCCCCTGGGCATGTTGCATGCAAGAACTTTTCAGTGCTGGATGAACTCCACAAAGGGACTTCAACCACTGATGCATGCGTTCCGTCTCTTCAAAGTGACGCTTGGGTGCTACCGAACTCTGTTACCATGGAAACTGACCTGCCTTCTGATGTCGGGTGTTCCGTTGGGACAGGTGTGTCGCCACAATTTATAATGACAGACACCTCCTCCATGGGTTGGGGCTGTATACGAGGGTCATCCAGGCAAGGGGGTTTGGACGGGCCAGCAGCAATATTGGCACATAAACTGTCTGGAGATGTTCATGGTGCTGCTGCCATTAAATTCTTTCCTCCCAGAGATTCAGGGCAACCATGTCCTTATCCAATCGGACAACAGGACGGTGGTATCCTACATCAATCACCAGGGAGGAGTGTGTTCTCATGCCATGCTGAGGCTGGCATGCATGTTCCAGGCCAGTTGAATTTGGGGGTGGATCTCCTGTCCAGACAGGGCTTGATGTCTGGAGAGTGGACAATATATCCTCAGATTCTGGAACAAATCTGGAGAAGGTTCGGCAGAGCAGAAGTGGATCTGTTCACTTCAAGCGAGACATCACACTGTCCCTTCTGGTTTTCCCTCTTGCCCCTGACACCGCTGGGCATCGATGTGTTGGCAGATCAGTGGCCGACAACATGTCTTAATGCGTTTCCACCGATCAGTCTGCTGTACTGTTTTACCATCTCAAGTATGGTTTTCGACTCTTGTCTCTCTCCTGGACAAAGTGCCTTGGGAGATTCCAGTCAGAACAGACATGTTTTCTCAGGCATGGGGCAGCATTTGGCACCCCCGGCCAGACTTGTGGAAGTTATGGGTATGGCCCCTCAACGGGGCGCTCTTTTGAATGATGGGTTATCCCCCACTGTGGTTGATACCATTCTGAATGCTAGAGCTCCATCAACTAGGAAGCTTTATACGTTCAAGTACCGTATTTTTGCATCTTGGTGTACAGCGCAAAGTTAAGACCCAGTTCGCTGCCCTGTCAGTACAGTGCTGGATTTTTTGCAAGAGCGTTTTGGGGCCAGGGTTTCCCCAGCAATGCTTAAAGTTTATGTTGTTACAATGGCTGAGCATGCGCTTGTCAATGGAGTCTCTGTCGGTAGACATTCTCTTGTTTCTTGTTTTATATGTGGGGTACGCATGCTTAGACCTTTTCGTCCCATCCGCGTTTCTTTATGGGATTTATCTGTTGTTTTAGAGGCGCTCTCGGGGGCTCTGTTTGAGCTCTTGGCAACAGTCGCTGATAAGTTTCTGACTCTTAAAACTGCCCTGCTGGTGGCACTGGTGTCATTTAAAAGGGCTGGTGATTTGCATGCCTTGTCAATTAATCCCTTATGTATAGATTTTGTGCCAGGGTGTTCAATGGTGGTATTTCGGTGTCTCATTGGCTAGTTGATGCAATTTCAGTTGCTTACGAAGCACGCGGTTTACCTTTGCCTTCGGGTATTCAAGCTCATTCTACAAGGAGCATGGCATCCTCATGGGCTTTGGCTACAGGTGCATCCTTGGAGGACATTTGTATGGTGGCAGGATGTTCCTCTGCACTTACATTTGTTAGATTTTATAATCTGGACGATGGTTTGACTCCTGCTTCCCAGGTTCTCTCTGTTTGAACAGGAATAAACTCATAAATCTGTTTTATTCAGACACTTTAGCTCACTTGTGTGCTAAAGTGCATAAAACAGCTTATATGCTTGCCAGATGGGCATAGACAGTTGGAACCTACTCTTTGCATGACGTGAATGTATATTGTTCCCAGTGCGATTACGCAGCTCTAGTTCCTATGAAAGGTAACATCTCGGTTATGTGACTCGTAACCCTGGTTCCCTGAGTGGGAACGAGACGCTGCGTAAGATGGCCATACTCTTTAGCAGCTGCGTATTCTCGTGCCTTCATGCAGAAAATCTGACTCAATGGTGTGAAGCAAGTGCCTTTATGGAGCCCGTGACATAGCTCCCTAGGGGCGTCGCTTAAGCACCATAGGCCAATAAACTGGTGTAATTGTATAAGGGCTTCAGACCATGTGACACTCCCAATGTGATTACTCAGCATCTCATTCCCTCTCAGGGAATCAGGGTTATGCTTCACATAACCAAGACATTTCTATATAAAGATCTGTTGCGTTCTTATAATGAAAAACAGTCAAAATAAATGTAGAAACTTTTTCTGCCACATATACCGTAGTTAATACAGTCAGTGTTACTACAGTAAATCCATGGTAAATTTTTGTAAGTGTTGTGATGTGAGGATTGAAAAGCCTTCTAATTAATTATTTTCTCCTCTGTTCTTTGTCAGTGCCATTTAAAATGTGGGGGCTGTTTGTTTTAAACTAGTTTTAGAAAACTTGTTTTCATCACCAAGACATTTGGAGTTTTGCAACAGGCAATTCTGTGCCGCATCCAAACAGGTTTCGCAATCCCTGCCGTGCATCTCACTGGTTCACAAGTGAATTTAAAATAGGCCGTGCTGTGCGGTTGAGATCAGTTCACGAATAAACACATATGCCCTTGTAAGGGGGTTAGAGGGAAAGGAGGAGGCGAGAACCGGCTTGAGAATATAAATAATAGTTTAATAATCAACTTAACCAAAAACACACAAACATAACCACACACAGGGCAGCTGCCTGTAATTCTCTCTCTCCTGAACTGTTGTCCCCAGACGCCTTTATCCCTCACGCGCCCCATCAGGCTGATTGGGGACCGGACGTGCGCTATTCCAGCCCGGCCCTGCCCTCCTCCGCTCTACAGCCCTGTTCTTGCGCACTTCTTTGCATTCTGCTGTGTTGATAATTGACCCGGGTAGCGTCTAGCCTGTTGATAATGATCTGCATGGTCCGTGAGTTATTGCACCTGCTCTGAGCTTGTGCTGCTCTATCCATATAGCCGTGTTAATAAATGGTCCTGGTAGCACTGTTTTTTTTTTTTTTTTTTCAAAATGTGCTCCAAAACATAAAGATGACATGGGAAGGCTCCTTAATATTCACAAGGAAAGCACTAACTGATTGGTCAGTAAGACGTTCCGATGCCCTGCCATCCTACGTTTCAGAAATTAAATCGTGGGCCATATGAAATTAAGTTAGTTTGAGTCTGAAACCTTATGTGTTACGTGGTGATGTCACTGTGATTACGTGCGTGTATTTGTGTGTATGTGGTGGGGTCTCTTTCACAGTGCAGACAGCGCATAGAAGGCTGGGGCTAGCAAGCGTTACGTTGCATCAAGAATATTAAATGAACCATGTGAAATTTCAGCAGCAGCTCTCATAATTCAGCAGGAGCGGTGCTCCGCATCACTTACTCTGATGCCATCCCATATGTGTATGGCTGTCTGTCTTCAGCAGAACACAAATGAAGATTTTTAGAATAAGATAAAGCTCTGTCAGGTCCTTATAATGAAAGTACACGGGTGGCAGCGCTTTGATGGTCCAAAATCATATTTAGGCAGCATAAAAGTAATCCACACAACTCCAGTGGATCAATGAATGTGTTCTGAAGCAAATTGATACGTTTGTGTAAAGAAATAAATCGACAGATAAAACGTTATTAACTTTTAAAAAGCACTTCCTGCCAGCAGCTGACACGAAGCATAACGTAAGCACGTCGGCGAGTTCACGCAAGAATTCGGAAATGCTGCTTATTTACAACAGAAGAATAAACGTCACGGGAGAGTTTGTCCATTTCAAACAGCATCCGAACCCTGGATGGAAGCGCTGAATTAAACTTAAAAACGTTTTAATTATCAACTTGTTTCATACATAAACCTATCGAATCACTTCAGAAGACATTTACTGATCGACTGGAGTCACATGGATTACTTTTATGCTGCCTAAATGTGACTTTGGACCGTCAAAGTGCTGGCGCACGTGTACTTCCATTATAAGGATCTGACAGAGCTCTATCTTCTCAAAATCTTCATTTGTGTTCTGCTGAAGAAAGACAGTCATACACATATGGGATGGCATCAGGGTAAGTGAATTTTCATTTTGGGGTGAACTATTCCTTTAATGTGGTTTTTAGAACATTGCATCTGGTTTGTGGTAGGTCCACGGTGATCTACCAGGTCGAAAACAGATGCACCGGCTGGTAGTCTAGCTGATCAAACATCTTGACCAGTTTGGACTAGCTAGAAACTGTGTCAGACCAGCTAGAGTCAGAAGCAAGATTGTATTTTTTTTCCAGCAGAGTTGTAATAAGTCTTTTTGTATAAAAGCTAAAAGCTACAAGATAAAAATGTGTAATCTACAAAGGAGAGGAGGTGATTCGCTTTAGCGCCTGTCCATTTAGCATTCCCAACCAACATTCACTATTTTTCATTAGTTACACATTCTGCTCTTTTGTTCTTAACTAGCCTCTTTTTGATGTGTAATGTGTAATTATGGGATCAATGTCCTGCTGTGGAAATGATCAGTCTGTTTAATTCATCATCTCATTATTAAAGTTAAAAGCATTTTGATGCTTTGCAAGATTTGTGTAGGCTTTTGGGACAGAAGAGCAATGAGGAAACCATTGAATCAACTGATGGCTAACCAACTCACACCATTATCTTTTTTCCTGAGGATTTTGTTGTTGTACAACTACCCTCATTTTTAAAGGTAGGCCTGTAATTCACCCAAAAATGAAAATGTGGTCATCATTTACTCACTCCAGTGCTGTTTAAAATCTGTAAGACTTTCTTTTCCCCAAGGAACACAAAAGAAGATGTTAGCCAGAATAGTCTCAGTGAATTTTCACTTTCATTGCATCTTTTTTCCACTGAAACTAATGTTCTATAACATGGCATTCTAGTGTTAAAAACTGTTTGCTAGACACTCATATAGTAAGCTTTTTCTACTATTATTAAACTTGGTACACAAATTAATTAATTACACAGTTTAATCATTTAGATGACATCCCTTACTGTGGCTGTACCATGGTGCACTGATGGTATTGAAATACTCTCTCTTTCTCCCTCTCTTTCTTTCTGTCCCTGGTGGCACTCCAGGATATGAGCTGATAATCTGCCTGCACACACACACATACACACCACCTCCAGCCTTGCTGCACACCCAGTCCTGGCTAGCCTTGCATTGATGACACATCAAGATGTTTACAAAGTTTCCCGAAGGTCCATATGTTTCCGACAATCTCTCTTACAACAGCAGCCACTGCAGTTTGAACAGAGCTCTGATGGAGTGCATGAGAGAGCCATTCAGGAAGTGTTTTTGATTCCACAGCTTGGGCCATTCTAATGTCTCTTGACACAGAGATATGGAATTTATGTTTCTGTCACAGAAGGTCACAGTGGATTTGACTGAATTGTAGACAACGAGCAGGACTATTTATGCACACTCCTCTGCTGGAAAAAACAAAACATAAAACAGCTAAAACCAGCCTAAGCTGGTTGACTTGTTGTAGCTGGTCTCCCAGACTGATCAGGATTGTCAGTTGACTGGTTTTACATGGGTTTTAGGAACTTCTAGGCTGGGAGACAATTTAGACCTATCTTGGAGATTAGCTTAAACCAGCAAACCATCTTTTTTTCAGCAGGGTCTGTGTACTACAATGCTGTAACCTTTTTTTTTTTCTTTTTTTTTTTTGGTCTGTGGTATCCTCAGATAAACTCAATTGGCCCTGTTTCAGGCCAACTATTCTTTCTTTCTCTGTGAACTTTCAGATTCATAGTTAATGAAATGCATTAATAATCATTAACTCTATTTGTAGACATTATGCATAGCTTTGCCTGTGTTTGTCTCAGTGTGCAGAATCCAGAGTTGATAAACAACAGCTTATTGTTTGATGAATAATTTCATTGTGATGACACTGTGGCTAGGTAAATCAATGAATCCCGTCACACTGCAAAAAAATCCTATTATATCACTGTCTTTCTCCAGTTTTATATCTAAAACATCTTTTAAACCAGATAAATTTACATGAGAAGCAAAATTTAAGAGAAGAATGAATTGCATGGATAGTGTTTGTTTATTTGCATGTGTTGTCTGCATTGTTTTAGCACCAAATTCACTAAAGGAATTACTGTATGCAAATCAGGTAACTGCAAAACACACCAAAAAAATTGGTGCTGAACCCAATTTGCATGGTACATTTCCTGATCTTGCCGTTCGGTTCCCAGTGCTAGTTGTGAAAAATACAGCAGACTACCACTAAAATGCTTATTGTGACTGGGAATGTACAGCATCGCTCCACCACAGTGATCCAGACACTGGAATTGGCTCTTTAAAATGCGTTAAAAGTGCACTTGACTACATGCACATCTGAATATATGCCTGGTTATAATGCTGTTATCCATCAAGTGATAATTATTTGATGAATTACTGCTTTCTCACTAGGTAGATGTCTTTGACCATTGCACCGCATCCCGCACAGGAGCGTCACGTTTTTAAGTTGCCATGTCAAGTTAAAATAACTTTTTAAAACTCTCCTCAAGACACCTGCATCCTCTTCCATTCGTTGTGCTGTGCCTAGGTTGTTTTTTTTACATGTTTGGTCTGAACGGCCCCTAAGACTTTTTTGTATACATTCTTGAATATCTTGTTTTAAGAAATCTTACAAAGTGCATTTTGTCGGTCCATTGGCAGATATTGCAGTTATTTTAAGCACAAACCTGACTTAAATTATTAATATTATTTTTATCATTTTCCCATAATCATTTTTTTGCAGTGTATTGACAGAGCTTTACTGAACCTTTGACTTCATTTTCACTTTATTTAATTCCTCAGACACTTTTCAATGCTTTTTTTTCCCATTTCAAGTACTGATATTTTTGTATCAACATGAATATTTGTTAACAGATCAGTCATGTTTAGTCTCCGAACAGTGCTCAGATATTAATTTCTTTCCATTCTTTCTCATCATTAATTTCTCTAACGTGTAATGCTATTCACAATTCAGTGTTACAACTCAGAGGTGTTATATCTGTTTCTCAGGTCTATTAGCACTTTTATGTATTGTTACCATATCTGCTGTTCCTTCCTATGATTGGTTATTCTCTGCCTTCCTCCTGTTCTGTTGCAGGGCAGTGGTACATATCCAGGTGGATGATGTAAATGAGTTTTCCCCGGTGTTCAGGGAGCTGCTGTATCGTGCCACAATAACCGAGGGCAAGATATATGACAGCATCCTGCAGGTGGAGGCCTGGGACCAAGACTGCTCTCCACAATACAGCCAAATCTGCAACTATGAGATTGTAACACAGGATACACCCTTTGCTATTGATCGCAATGGTAAGACTTAGATTCAAACATATGTGAAAATATACTTGCAACGACATACTGTACATATGACTGTGGATGGACTGTACATATGACTGTGGATGGTCGTCCCTTAACACAAGTTGTGGAATTTAAAATTACGTGTCGAGGGAAAAACTTGAAAATGAAATATAAAGGTGAGTAATACATACAATAATCACTCTCTGTGATGTGTATTGTGTTAAAAATTTCAAACAATCATGTCATCATACTACTGCATCCCCCAGGCACCTGTACTGTAAATTGCGCACATTTAATTTCTCTTTGATTTCATTTTATATATAAATATATATATATATATATATATATATATATATATATATATATATATATATATATATATATATATAGTTTTGTTTTTTTTAAGGAATGTCGCGCAAGCAAGAGTGCTGTATAGCCCTACATCAGCACGGCTGTGATGGCCATACACAGCTGTTAAATCTGACAGATCTATATATTAGAGCTGTCAGAATTAACGTGTTAATGCATGCGATTAATTAAAAAAAGATTAACGCATTTGTTTTTTGTTTTTTTTTATTTATTTATTTGTTTTTTTTTTACGCATTTACGGTTAATATAGCATAAACCAGCATAAACACTGGTTTGAAGGGTGGAACCTTTGTAATGTGTCCGCCCGGAGTCATTACACTGACAACACACACACACTCACAGCACCGCTTCCGTGTCAGTGATAAAAAGAAGGGGAATTGACCTCTTAATGCTATTTGATGTAAAACGATATCTAAGATGGAAATAAATGCATGTTTACATGAAAAGAAGTATCTTATAGTGTCAAATTTCAGCACTTTCAAAATATGCAATTAATCGTGATTAACTACAAAAAAAATATGTGATTAATTACGATTAAAAAACTGTAGCAACTGACAGCACTAATATATATATATATATATATATATATATATATATATATATATATATATATATATATATATTAGTGAGTAAAGAGCAAGCAAATGGAAAACCCCTCCACTCACATATCCTGGTATTCATTCAAAGTTCAGTTTTCCTTGTCTTTCTCAATGCTGTTCCATTACACAGAGAGTATTAAAATGATAAAAGACATGCAAATCATTTTCTCACCTCAATAATTGAGATTTCTCCCTTAGGTGTTGATGATTGAATTTGATAAAATTTTAGCCTTCATTCACTTAATTCTGTCATTCATAAGCCCAGAATTGATGTCTTATTTTGTTGTCATTGGATGCATGAATGAATTAAATGTCTCATTGAGCAGTTAGACTGTCAGAGTGCTAATCTCAGAACAGAGCGGCCAGACAGTTCCGGGTACATCATAGACAACTGTGTTGAATCAGAATTTCAAGGACGGATTACATTGCCTTGCCGCCACAAATCATACATCCTTCTCTTAGCTGTGGCTGTCTGCTCCCTTCTCCTGTCCCCTGTTGGGTGTCAGCTGTGTCAGAGAGTTGTTTTCTCTATCATGGGTACAAGTCAAACTCCAAGCTACTGTCTCATTTACTTCCTCCTGTGGCTTTGGGCCCTGTCAGCGTGTACAGTGCGACTGGCATTGACAGGACTTGGTTAGTGCCAGGTGAGTGCCGAAGTGATGCATGGACCGCCAGAGTGGATTTTTTGCTGAGGGATTTTGGCTTCATCATTTTCTGTGGATCAGAGGGCAGCGTGAGTTATTAAATACAACATGCCCATGGCACTGTGCTTTTCAGTCCAGTGAGAAGGAGGAGGTGGGGGATGGAAGATAATGAGATCAGGAGAAAGATGGAGAGTAAGAGATCGGAGAAGCACAGAGAGAGATACAAATTGTTTGAGTGTAGAAACATGCACTTATAAAGTTGGGTAGGTGAGAGAAAGGATGCAGTGACAGGGAGAAAAAGCAGAGGGATAGACAATTTCAAACATGATTGTTGCACTCTTGAAGGGCACTCTAGAAAGGGAACGTCATTTGTAGGGTCATTCCAAGGAGGTCTAATATACCTGGAGAGAGCTATGTTTTAGCTTTTCCATTTATCTTTATGGAAGTTGCTTGACTGGCGCATACAGCCTCAGAAGTGTGCCATCTTTAGGAGTTATACATTTTGATGAAAGATTACATGCACAGTTGAATTGTTCACAATAAGACCAAGAACATGTATTAAGAAAGTAAATAGGGTCCGTTATTATTTCATGTTTATTTTAAAGGTGAATAGTGAACTTTAAGTCTATTTTTTTATTTTATTGTATTTTTTTATTAACACAGCAAAATACTTTATAATTTCCCAGCTTAATATGCAGAGACAACTATAAGTAAGACATTCATTGGTTGATTTATCCGAAAAGTGTAAACACTGTGGCAATTTCAAAATATTGTTCTGTTTATTTGGACATCCTGACTTGCCCAACATAGCAACACTGGCTCAACCAATGTTGTGAGTTTGTATGGGACAATCTGTTTGTTCGACCAATGGCAGATGGAGGCGTGTTCAGGAAACCTGCTTGAAATTCTGTTTGGTGATGCTAGTGGGGCAGAAATTAAACACTCAACTTTAAGAAAGTAATTAGGTTCCATTTTAATTTGTTGTTGACTTTAACCTTGTGCGACCCCATGTGCATGCGTGGACATTGTATTTTGGCTTCGCAATGTGCAATACATAATTTAAATACATTTAAACTGACTAATTTCAGTTCAGGACACTGTGCCATCAGTAAAGAATTAAACTTTCAACTCACAGAGTCACGTGACAAAACAACATGGTGCCAACCACAGCAGAGTGTGTCATTGGGAGAAACATCTACATCTGGTAAAAAAAATTATTATGTTTTTACATTGAAACCTGTTCAAAAGAATAGAGTCTCTAGTTTCATCTGATATGCCTTTATCTCAGTGAGAATCAGTGGGTTCATCCAAAAGCTGAAAAAGTTTGACAACTGCGCTCCTTTTAAAAATGTAATACCTAAAACTAGAACCCAGCCATGGCTAAATGATGGTACTCACGGGCTACAGCAAATGTGGAGGAAAGCAGAGAGGAAATGGAAGAAGGAAAGACTCCAAGTGTCTTATGACATGTTAAAAGACAGCATGATTAAATATCAACAGTCTGTTAAAAAAGGCAAAATATTTTTCGGATATTATTTAAAAGAATTCTAGTAAGCCTCAAGCGTTATTTAGCACAATAAATACTTTGCTAAATCCTGTTATTATTAGTACTTTTCCGGCTATTACTTCTGAAGCTTGTGAACATTTCTCAGAGTTTTTTATTGATAAAATTGCTGCTTTTAGAGCTAGCATCTCATCTTCCGACCATAACCAAGACCCCTCGAATCCCCTTCCCTCTGCTGTCCTTTTTAGTGAGTTTGAACAAGTCTCAATATCCCATTTAGTGGATTTAGTTTTGCATATGAAGCCTGCGCAATGTTCTTTAGATTTTGATCCTCCTTGCCTCCTCAGCCAGGTTCTAGATATAGTTGGCTTGAGTTTACTGTCAATAGTGAATTGCAGTCTGGCAGAGGGTACTGTCCCATCTTGCTTTAAGCACGCAGTGGTGCACCCTCTACTAAAAAAGCCCAACCTTGACCCAACAGCATTAATAAACTATTGACCTATCTCAAAACTGCCTTTTCTATCAAGAATGTTAGAGAAGATTGTTTACCATCAACTCTCTCCTTTTTTAAATGAAAAGGAAATTTTTGATAAATTTCAATAAGGGTTTAGAGCACAACACAGCACAGAGTCTGCACCCTTAAAAGTATTTAATGACCTGGCTGTTGATTCAGGTAGTCATGCAATTTTAGTTCTCCTTGATCTATGGTTCAACACCATAGATCACGACATCCTTTTGAGGCACTTAAGACAGTGGTCAGGGATTCAGGGGACTGCTCTTAAATGGTTCTCCTCTTATCTTAAAGATAGGATATTTTCTGTTGAACTAGAGGACTTCTCATTATTCCCGGCTTCCATTACCTGTGGGGTTCCCTAAGGCTCAGTCTTGGGCCCAGTCTTATTTTCTTTATACATGCTTCCTTTGGCCCAAATCTGTCAAAAGCATAATATTTCTTATCACTGTTATGCTGACGATACCCAGCTTTATCTTCCTTTAAAGCCTGGGGACAACTCTGCATTAGATTCCCTTATCTGCTGTATAAATGATATCAAAAAGTGGATGGCAATGAATTTTCTTCACCTAAATGAATCAAAAACTGAAGTGATGGTGTTTGGTCCACCTGGCTCTACCAAACACATGATTAATGATTTAGGCTCCTTTGCATTTAAATTACACGACCAAGTTAAGAATCTTGGAGAAAGTTTTGACCCTGATTTAAAGCTCGATAAACACATTAATTCTGTGGTCAGAGGTGGTTTCTTTCAATTAAGGAACATTGTGAAATTGAAACCCTGTTTATCTTTTAAGGACATGGAAGTTGTTATACATGCTTTTATTTCTTCAAGATTAGATTACTGCAGTTCATTGCTCTGTGGCATTTCTCATACTTCACTGTCATATCTGCAGTTAGTCCAGAATGCTGCTGCCAGATTGCTGACTGGGACAAAAAAACACAACAACATATCTCCGGTGTTAGCATCTCTTCATTGGATTCCAGTAAAATTTAGGATTCAGTTGAAGATTTTATTATTTACTTTTATGGGATTACATGGCATGGCTCCTCCCTATATTATGGATCTCCTTCAGCATCACACGCCTTCTAGACTATTAAGATCTTCTCAGAGTTTACTTTTAAAGTCCCGTCTTAAGTCAAAGGGAGATCGGGCCTTTTCAGTGGTGGCTCCACGACTTTGGAATAGCCTTCCACTACATATCAGGTCCTGTACATCAGTTGATGTTTTTAAATCTTATTTGAAGACTCACCTTTTTTCACTTGCTTTTAACTGTGCTTAATGTAGGTTGCTTATTTTATTATGTGTTATTGTATTTTCTACATTCTGTATGCATATGATCTGTTTGTGCTATAATGTGAAGCACTTTGGTCAACGTGTTGTTTTTAAATGTGCTATAGAAATAAAATTGATTGATTGATTGATTGATTGATTTATATGGAGTTGGGATGAAAATAAGGTGCATTTCTTACTGTTCTGAGACCAGTGCAGACAGACAGCACACTGGAGGTTATGTCATTCAGTAAATTGGGAGCAAGGGAGCATCCTATAGCTGTCTATGCAGCTAAGTGCATTGAATACAAACTTCTTATCAAAAGTTTCAGGCTGCAGATTATGTTTGAACCACTCAATGTTTAGCAGACATGGGACAGTGGTAATCAGTACATAGATTTAGAATTTATAATGTATCATTTTATTTTAATTTTATGGTTGGCATTGATTGGATAATGCTGGCCATTACTTTGAATCAGAATGAATTATGCTAATTTCTGATGTAATGTCTGTAACATCTAAAAAATGTGAATAACCAACACCCCTGGAAACATAATAAACAATTTGATTAAAACGAAGCTGGCTTTCAATAGCTTGGCATTATTTAAAATGTCACAGCTTAGTTCCGCTGTCCAGCCACGTTGCAATCTATTTTTAGGAAAACGATTTGCTCTAGAAATTATTATTGTTATTATTATTATTATTTTATTATTATTATTTTGCATGTTTATTAGGTGCTACTAGTTACAAATTAAAAGGGGAAATGGGAAATGCACAGCAGTCATGCTCGGATCTCAGGAGGTTAAGGAAGCCACTTTGTCATTTGTGATCATGTGATTCTGGGTGCCGATGTCTCATGATTCATTTTGAAACATGGGTAATTTACTGTAGATCTTACCTGTGATTTCAAAAACTTCAATTGCTGTAGTGCAACCAAGGACTATCAGCTGGGAATATTCCTTAAATTCTTGCATTGTTTGGAACAAACAGCACACAGAGTGACAGCATGCAGTTAAAAACTTAAACACAAAGACACAAAGAGGCAACATTTGACACAAAAGTTTCATTTGATGCTTGCTTTCAAGTAAAATTTGCTGAGAGAGAAATTGATACATAGATATATATAGAGAGAGAGAGAGAGAGAGAGCGTGTGCATGTGGGAGAGAGAGAATGATATGAAACAGTTAAAAATATAGAGAGAAAGTGAAAGAGAAAGAAAAAGAGATTTCAGGTGATTTTAGATTCAGTTACACCACCAGCAGCACTGAAATGCTGAAGGCCATTAAACTTCTGCTCTTGGTATTTATGCATTATTCTGTCTCCCACAAATGTAGGAACACAAATTCAAACATACGCTGACACATGCTGGAAGAGGTATTAGTGAGGCCAGCAGGGGGTGCTCACTCTGCAGTCTGTGTGGGTCCTAATGCCCCAGTATAGTGATGGGAACACTATACTGTAAAAAGGCACCATTCTTCAGATGAGACATTAAGCCGAGGTCCTGAAAAATCCCAGGGCACTTCTCGTAAAGAGTAGGGGTGTAACTCCGGTGTCCTGGCCAAATTCCCCCCATTGGCCCTTCTCAATCATGGACTCCTTATAATCCCCATCCATTAATTGGCTCTATATCTCTACTCTCACCACTCCACCAGTGGCGCACCATGGTTGCCGTCACATCATCCAGGTGGATGTTGCACACTGGTGGTGGTTGAGGAGAGTCCCTTGTTCACTGTGTAAAGTGCTTTGAGTGTAGTGTCAGAAAAGCACTATATAAATGTAACGTTCACGTTCATGCTTTCAAGTTTTACCTGCACATACAGAAAAATGTTGGTGGGTTAGTATTCTTCCATTTAGCACTTTACTCTCTTTGTCTTATTTTCTGTTGTCATAGCCTTGGTTTTATCAGTGCTGTACAGACAGAGGCCCATTGATAACTTACTAGAGGAGAACTTTTCCTTTTAAAAACTTCTCTACTCTCAATCACGCCACCTGCCATTAGCAGTTGTAATCAGCTCAAACAACTGAACTGACTCTTTTACACACATGTAACACATAGAGCACACACACACACACACACACACACGTTTGAAGTACTGTTGAAAAAAAAACTGCTTAAGCCAACGCAAGCTGGTTTGCCGGTCTTACCTGGTCTTCCAGCCTGGTCATGCTGGTCTGTTTTACTGTTTTTAGAGTGTTTTCAAGCACTTGTTAGCTGGCCAGGCTGGTAGACCAGCTGAACACCGGCTTGGCCAGGCTGGGAGACTAGCTACGTTCAGCAAACCATCTTAGACTGGCTTAAGCTGGGGGCGTTTTCAGCCGGGTGGACTTTATTTTATATTATTTTTGTTTTTTTACAGTTGTGGTTTGGTTTTGAAGGGATTTAGGCACTTATCAGCTAGTCATGTTGGCAGACCAGCTGGCTGACCTGCTAAACACGCTGAAGACCAACTTGGACTGCTGGTAGACCAGCTGAATACCAGCTTGGGTTGTTCCTTTGTTTTCAGAAAGGTGGACTTGTATTGTATTTATGGTCTCCCAATTTGGGCAGGCTGGTCTGGTTGGCTGGTTTTACAGGGGGTTTGGGCACTTACCTGTCAGCAGCCATATCACCCTGTAGCTCTAGACTGGTTGCCCACCAGTCTCTGCTAAGTTGTCTGGTCCTAACATCCCAGTATAGTGATGGGGACACTATACAGTAAAAAGCATCATCCTTCAGATCAGACGTTAAAACGAGGTCCTGACTCTCTGTGGTAATTCAAAGTCCCAGGGCACTTCTCGTAAAGAGTAGGGGTGTAACCCCTGTGTCCTGGCCAAATTCCCCCCATTGGCCCTTATCAATCATGGCCTCCTCCTAATAATCACCATCCATGAATTGGCTCTATCAATCTACTCTCTCCTCTCTACCAACATCTGTTGTGTGGTGAGCATACTGGCACACTATGGCTGCCGTCACATCATCCAGGTGGATACTGCACACTGGTGGTGGTTGAGGAGAGACCCCTGTTCTCTATGTAAAACACTTTGAGTGTAGTCTAAAAAAAAACGCTATATAAGTGTAATGCTCATTCATTCATTCACTTGTTAGCTAGTCAGGCTGGGAGAAAATCTTAAACCAACTAAGACCAGAAAACCAGCTGAATTAAGCTATTCTTTTCAGCTGGATTGGCTTGATTTTTTTTCTAGGCAGACATTAGCTATTTGGCTCTGAGGATTGATGCAGACCTGGCATAACCTCTATTCCTCATTGCTGTCTCCTTGACAGCACAGTTGGTCTCATTGAAATGCAGCCAGAAGGTAAAAATAACCACAAGCTGCTTGTTCAGCCTCCACTGAACTCTGTCACCATGAAGTGCATTTGGACTCGTCATCATACACCTTAGAGCAACCCCCATTGCTGCTTATAGCACTGACTGAGCTAAATGCTAGATTACATACATCAGCCCTGTGACCAAAAGTGCTCATTTCACAAATGATAAGGAAAAGGAAGAAGATTCATGTCATTATGCTTCTTTAACTCTGAGGTCTATGATCTGTCGACATTTTTCAACCAACAGAGACTGGCGCCACCGCTACTGTCTAGATGCTGACCAAGAAGAATACTCATCACTATGAAAGCTTTTAGTGCATAGTATGGCACCCTGCCAGAGGTTAGAAAGTCAAAATGTACCTTTGGCTGTTAGCTGAATTACTCATACAACGATGTCAGTTCTGTACATCATGTCTGCACAGAGGTTATGCGGTTCCATGATTGATAATGTTTTGTACATCTTGACTGAAGGAAAGTGCATCCTACTTAGCAGTGGCATGCACAGTCCTCTGCACGGACAGGGGAGAAGGATAATTTTAAGTAGTAGTACTTATACATACTTAACTAATACTTTTGCTGTATTGTATTCAAGCATTTCTTTTTTTTTTATTAGATGCATATCTTAATTTTTCCATTATTTCACATATAATAGACTATTCTGTTATATTTCTCACAAAAACACTATGGTATTACAATGTTTTTTAGAAATGGTCCGTGGTAATGCCATGATTTTGACATGTGCTATAGTAAAACCGTGGTATTTTTGAAGTGCCTTGGACTACCATGACAGTATCATGAATATAGTAATCAATATTTAGGACCTTACAGCAGTAATGTGGCAGAACCATGGTACAATGATGGTACCAAGACAGACAGTAATGCCATGGTTCTGAATGTCCAAAAAATTTTAATACCATGGTATTTTTTTTTAAGTGATTAGTCTAATGGCATATTCGTTTAAATAACTATTTGTTTGGCCGAACCAGACAGCTCCTTCAGTTTATGACAGTATTCTACAAAAGACAGACTGAATTTCTAGACTAAAAGTGACGCTCCCATTATAATGAAAAAATCTGTCAACACTGCAAGTGTTTGATGTCGGAAATGAAAACAATACATAGAGTGGACTTTTTATCTGTCCTGTCTGAGGCAATGCCTCTTCGATGTTCTGGAGCAAATTCCAGGGTTGTTCCAAATGAAATTGAGAAAATGAATCCTTTTTCGAAGGGCTCTTCCACGAGACTGTCAGCGAACGGTACATTCATACAGCAATACCATGTTCCCTTCAGAGTAACCACTTCAACGGCTCTGCACTCCGGGGCCAGTCGGGCCTAGGGAGGATCACTTTTGTTTTTCTGTTAAAGGCACCTCAGCCTAATTTTCTTTAATGCTTCTCATACAGTATGCTATTACTTTTATTGTGAGGTTATTAAGAGATTTATATATTTTAAGTATTTTATTTTATTATTAAAATGTCTCCGTTTTTCTGCATGACCAGAAGGGCACCTTTAGATTTTTGAACCAAAGGGGTATGGGCTTGCACCCCTGCTGCCCCTTTTTTGTGCATGCCCCCACTACTTAGAAAAAGCAGAACCACTTGCCGAGTGGTATAAAATTGTTGATGCTTGCTGTACATGAGCTTTAGAGTTTGTATTATAGAGTACAACAGTGGGGTTCCATATCCTTTAAGCTCTATATTCTAATTAAATGTATATTATGTATTCAAAGTATAAAGACACCATTTTTGCCTTTATTATGTGTCATACCTACATTATACTGCTTGCCGTAAATCCAAATAATAAACCATTACAGAGGCTTGTGAAATGTAAAATTAAATATTAGATGCAATTTTGTTTGTTCTAAATAGCGCAGATATAATTCTTTGCAGATATAAACTGTAATTGCTGAAACAGGGACACTTACACAGTTGGAATTGCATTTCTGATTGAAAAAATTGTATGGGAGTGTAATTGTTGTTTAAAGGCATATGTTGTTGTAGCAGCTGCAACTTACAAATTGCAATTTTTAGAGTACTCTCCACATTCCACGAAGTGTATCTTTAATTTTATTTTACTACTTTTCTCATATATCTATGTACCTGTGTTGCGGCTTTTGACTCTTTTTATTTCTTCCTTCACAGGCAATATCAGGAACACAGAGCGACTGAGCTACGACAAACAGCAGCACTATAAAATCACGGTGACCGCATATGACTGTGGCCAGAAAAGGGCAATAGAGGGCGTTCCGGTTCACATTGACGTCAAGCCAGTGTGCAAGCCTGGGTGGCAAGGTCAGCTGATATTCATCCACACTATATTTCTCATTCCTTGTTTCTCATTCCTTAAGTCTTATTCATGAGTCAAAGTCAAATCTCAAGTCTTATGCCATGAGTCAGAGTTGAGTCTTTTGTCTTGAGACAATGTTAAGTCTTAAGTCAGGAGTTCAAGTCAAGTCTCAATATGTCATGTGTCAAAGTTAAGTTTTAAGTATATTGTCATGGGTCAAAGTTAAGTCTCAAGTCCTGTGCCATGAGTCAAAGTTAAGTCTTTGGTCTTTTGTTATGAGTCCAAGTCAAGTCTCAGGTCATTTGTCATGAGTCAAAATTAAAGCCTAGCACACACTACATGACTCAAGCTCGTCTCATTTAATGTTTTGAGTCGGTGACTGGTTTGCAAAGTTTCAGATCTCACGACCAACAATCTTGTAATGTGCCCACCAGGGTTTCCATTAGCCGGTAATTACCAGTATTTGAACATTAAAATGTCTTAATGTTCAGTGAAAATATTAACACGATGTGTCAGCAGCCATATCACCCTGTAGCTCAAGAATGGTTGCCTATTGAAGCTAAGCAGAGCTCAGCCTGGCCAGTACCTAGATGGGAGACCTCCTGGGAAACTAAGTTTTCTGCTGGAAGAGGTATTAGGGAGTCCAGCAGGGGGTGCTCACCCTGTGGACTGTGTAGGTCCTAATGCCCCAGTATAGTGATGAGGACACTATACTGTAAAAAGGCACTATCCTTCGGATGAGATGTTAAACTGAGGTCCTGACTCTTTGTGGTCATTAAAAATCCCAAATTCCAAATAAAAATTCCCCCCATTGGCCCTTCTCAATCATGGCCTCCTAATAATCCCCATCCATATCACTCCACTCTCTCCTCTCCACCAAAAGCTGATGTGTGGTGAGCATACTGGTGCATTATGGCTGCTGTTGCACCATCCAGGTGGATGCTGCACAGTGGTGGTGGTTGAGGAGAGTCCCCTGTTCACTGTGTAAATTGCTTTGAGTGTAGTGTCAGAAAAGCACTATATAAATGTAATGTTCATTCATTCATTCATGTCACAAGTGTAGGCTACAGTGTGATGCCATGCCAATGAGAACATTGCTATGCTGCCACAGATTTTTAAACTTTCCAAATAAGCGCAAAAACAGACGTTTTTGCATGTTTGCTGACATGTTATCACAAATAAACTGTGAGATTTTATGAATTCATTTTGTTATTGTAATTTTAAGATGCGTTTTGGGCAATCTGTATTGAAACAGGACGACGCTAAAGACAGCGGTAACAGGGTCCAAACTGTTTTTGTCCACTTCAAACTCATTCAGATATTGGGTCGTAGTGCCACAGCAGCGGAGTGCTGTCTGATGAACTAACATGAACTATCAATGAACAATAGTATTTTTATTAACTTGCATTAGCAAAGATTAATAAATGATTTAAAAAATATTTTGTTAATTGATTGTTCATGATACCTAATGCATTAAATAATGTTATAAAATGGAACCTTATTATAAAGTGTTACCATTTTTATATGCTGCAGTTTAGTTTTACTAACGTTATCTAAATAGTGTATCGATATTCAGAGAAAATATTTCTCCATGTAAACCTAATGATTTATGGTGTTAACATGTCTCTAATTTAGACTCCAAGTCAATTTCTTGTGAGATTCAGACATTAATTTCCATTTCTGCCTTACATCCCCTTATCCTGCGGCCACAAAGTGGCCAGTATTGTGACTCAGTGGAGCAGTGTGTTCTCTGGGACCTCTGTGATCCCTTGCTCTGTTCTCCTCTCATCTGTGGCCTACGCTGTTAGTGGTCTTAACTAGACAGATCGATATCCGTGGACTCCCTCTGCTCACAGGGACTGCACAGTAGCTCATATACACACACTCACACTCACACTGATCTCTCTGCCAGGTTAGACGCTTTCCTGAAAGAGCCCAGGTTTTCTTTAACCCTCTGGGGTCTGAGGGTGTTTTGGGCCCTGGAGAAGTTTTGACGTGCCTTGACATTTGTGCTTTTTTCAGTTGCTTAAAAACATATTAATGGCTAAAGTCTGATAACACTGTATTCAGCACAAACTGGGCTACAATAATATGTTTGCAACATGTATGTACATATTTGTATTTTTGAGAAAATAACGTTTATGCGTGGTTTTTGAAAAAACAAAAATTTTAAGTCACTGAAATAAGGCCATATAACACATACTAAACATTTGTTCACAAGACTTTTGAGAACTGGATCTTATAGTTACAAGAGTTTTTGCTATAAAATTATGTGAAAACCATCCTGATCACTCATTCATAAAAAACAATATAGTCATTTAACTTTTGTAAGACACTTTTAGTGTTAGAAAGGCCATATGCGAGGAGGGGTGGATGATCATGAATATTGATGTATTTCACACCTGAGGAGACAAAGAACCCTCCCCTGAGAGAGAATGAATGTGAGGAGACTTAATGATTGAATATATTGTTTGTAGCTTATTCACAAAATCAAGTTTAAGTTAAAAGAAGTAATCTGACTACATTTTCTTTAAATAAAGACTTTACTTAAAAACTTTAGACCTACACTACCGTTTAAAAGTTTTAGATCGGTAAGATTTTTTAATGGTTTTGAAAGAAGTCTCTTCTGCTCACCAAGGCTGCATTTATTTGATCCAAAATACAGCAAAAACAGTGATACTGTGAAATATTTTTACAATTTAAAATAACTTTTTTCTATTTGAATATATTGTAAAATGCAATTTATTCCTGTGATCATAGCTGAATTTTCAGCATCATTACTTCATAATTATTTTGATATCATATTACATATCATATTTATATCATATAGCATACAATTTAAATACCTGCTTTAGCCGAAACAACATTTAAATGTAACTAAAACTTGCCTATTAGGACAAATTTCAATACTCTGAATACTGGCTGGCAAGTCTGGAAATAGTCCAACTAGTAAAATATGTACATGTTTATATAAAATAGCATGTCAACTAATAAGACTTACTCATCCGGAATTGTATCCTCGGCTGGATCAAGTCGCTCTTCAAAATGCAAACGTTCATCGTCGTAGTCCCGCACTTCTTCTGAGGAAAATGTGAACTCTTCCTCACCTGTGTAGCATGTCATCTTCCAAACGCGCAGGAAAGTGAATGAATCTGATGATGAACTTGATGTTTTTTAAGGCATTGTTGGGGGCGTTTACCATTTGCATTGATCACCTCAGCACATTACCGTATGAATAGCACGCTCTGCTGGTAGGTGTGATCACATTAGCGAAAATTAAAGCCAGGAGAAACTGTACATCTCTTTAGTTTCATACAGATTACATTGCAGGAGAATATTTGTTTTAAATTTGAATTGTTTTATTTATAAGTAGACATTTTAAGCTTTCTTTAGACATATGTTTCATGTTTCAGTTCATTTTTGTGACGTGTTTCAGAAAGATGCTCGTGGAGACAGAGACGGCTGAAAGCGCACCCTGTTTATTTTTTTTATTTTACAAAAGCACAAGGTTTTGTTGTTATTGTGAGTGTACACAAATAAAAGTAGACCCTTTATAGTTTCTAATGATGACTTACACTTATCTGTATGCCCCAAAATGACGGAGTATTTTAAGTTGTTTCTGCTGCTATGAGGGAAAAATCCAGCAGGATGTGCTGGCACGTCCGTTGACACCAGAGGGTTCATACAGGATTTTTTGTCTATGCTACAAGCCAGACAAATACAGTAGGGTTGGAACTTGTACTATGTTCTATATACAGTATACTTATATTTTCTATTCTATGTGTAAGCATACTTGGCAATAAAGCTCATTCTGATTCTGATTAGTGCAAATCGAGTAGAAAAGTTTGAGCTTTCAAGTGTGTAATTCATTGTTTCCTAAAATTGTTTCTTGAAGTCTGTGTAAATGCACCTTTTCATGGTTTACGTTGTCAAATCTTTCCCTCTCAAAATTAATAAAGAATCAGATAGTAAAAGAATAGTTCCGCTAAAAATGAAAATTTGGTCATAATTTACACAACCTCATGTCCTTCAAACACATATGACTTTCTATCTTACAGTATGTGGAGCACAAAAGGAGATGTTTTAATGAATATCTCAGTCCGTCTTGCCAATAAAATGGCAGTTGATACCGACTCACTTAAAAGCTTAAAAAAGGACCCAGAAGTATCATAAATATAGTAGTACAAGTGGCTCATGCATCACATACAGTGCTAAGTCTTTTGAAGGCAAGATGTGTTTTTTTTGAGACATAACCTGAAATTTAAGGCATTTTTCACTGAAAATCTTGATGTCCATTGCACGTTCATAAGTACGGAAACCCTGAACCGCACTGTGATTTTTTTTTTTTTTTTTTTAAATGCCTTAGTGCCTTATCTCCTACAATGTTTTGTTGTTTTTTTGTCAAAAACGATTTTTTTCTCTCTCATTTTTTTTTCTGTCTATATATATATATATATATATATATATATATATATATATATATATATATATATATATATATATTGTTCTCACTTGATTTTTTTAAGATTTCGTGCTTACTGATAGTGGCAACTGGTGTACGAGGTTGCTACCGCATGCTAATTGCTAGCTAGCAAGCAACCAAAAAAAAAAAAAAAAATGTGTTGCCTCTTGAGGAGATGAAAAAATGAGAAAAAATAAAGAGGAAACATTTTTTTTTTTAGAAAGAAACAAAACTTTAGCGTGGAAAAAAAACAAACAAGATTTGTAGGACATAGGCTCAGAAAGGCACTAAGTCATTCAGCTAGTGAAATTTTTTTCACAGTGCCTTTCAGGGCTTCCATACATCAGCACTGTAAACAAGCATGCATTTATGCGAGAACTTGGATTGTTTTAGCACTAAACAACACAACTTTTCACATTCTCTTATTCTGTTTGGAGTCAATTTGACCCCAGCAAAAACACATTGTAAGAAAAATACAATAAAAAATAAAATAAATTAAAAAAACTTCTTGTTAGCATGCAAAAATTAATGACATTTATTCAGGTTTTATACCTAAAATGTAGATGTAAATTTGATGTTGTGCTTAATCAGCTGTCATAAGATTAGCAAAAGTCATGAAGTATCAATCTGATACTTCACATGTTTTTGAGCTATTAAAATGGCCTTGGGATCTCTCAGACACCAAACTGAACATGAAGGTTAAATTCCTTACGACTCTCATCCCTACCGACCAATACCTTGTACATATGCTGTGGCAATAGGTTTGTTCTAAACAGTGTGTTGGCAAAGCTTTCGACATTATTAAATTGGAGAAAAAGACAAAGCAGCTTTTTCCACAGTTTGCATTCTTGTGCACATTGATTGAGGCCTGGAAAATATCTGCAGATTAATTAAATTCACAGGCTTCAGTTCACAAATCAAAATCACTTTTTTATTGTCACAAAACCATATGCACAAATGCAACAGTGGGTGAAAGTCTTGGGTGCAGTTCTGAGCAACATAGCAGTCATGACAGTGATGAGACATATACCAATTTACAATAAACATCAGATTTACACAACACAATTTACATATCTAATATACACATAATTACACAACACAATAATAATATACAATGTACAGTATACGATACACACAATATAGAATACACATACACATAATATAGAATACACATACAATAAAAATTGTTTATAAAGTATATATAAAATATACAGTAGGCTGTATTGTACTGTATTGACATTCAGGCAGTGTGTTGTTAAGAGAGAATATAATTTATGACAGTATGGTGTGAGATAATAAGTGCGATCAAGAGTTCAAAAGTCTGATTGCTTGGGGGAAGAAGCTGTCATGGAGTCGGCTGGTGAGGGTCCTGATGCTGCGATACTGCCTGCCTGATGGTAGCAGTGAGAGCAGCCCGTGGCTCGGGTGGCTGGATCATTCTGAGGGTGGGTGCTTCCTGTTTCAGTTTCTGCCTGTAAGCGGGCTGAAGGAGAAAGGAAGAGTGGTCTGATTTGCCAAATGGTGGGTGGGGGAGGGATTTGTAGCCATCCCGGAAGGGAGAGTAGCAATGGTCTAAAACCCGGTCCCCTCGTGTGTTGAAACTGATATATTGGTGGTATTTTGGTGCGATTGATTTGAGATTGGCTTTGTTAAAGTCCCCAGTCACAATGAACGCGGTCTCAGGGTGCGTGGTTTCCTGCTCACTTATACTCCTATACAGTTCCTTGAGTGCCGGTCTGTGTCCCGGCTTGTGGCGGGATGCACACAGCAGTGATAATGACTGCTGTGAATTCACTCGGTAGCCAGAATGGTCGACACAGAAGCATAAGAAATTCCAGATCAGGAGAGCAGAAAGACTTGATAGAATGAACGTTCCTCTGATCACACCAGGATTTGTTGATCATAAAACATATACCACCTCCTCTGCTTTTACCTGAGAGGTCTTTCGCTCTGTCCGCTCGGTGCACGGAGAACCCCATGGGTTCGATGGCTGAATCTGGAATCTCAGCAGACATCCAAGTTTCTGTAAGGAAGATAATGCAGCAGTCCCTCATCTCACGTTGGAAAGAGATCCGCGCTCTCAGCTCACGGAGCTTGTTGTCCAGAGACTGAACATTTGCCAGTAGAATACTGGGTAGCAGGGGGTCAATTTGCGCGACGTTTTACTCTGATGAGAACGCCGGCTCTGTTTCCCCTTTTCCTTCTGCGTTTCCGCGGCCGGGCAGCCCAGACAAAGGGCTCCGCTGGCGTATTTGTAAACAGTGGGTCGGCATCGAGGAATTGGAAGTCTGGTTTTCGGTGTGCAATTGCAGAACCAATGTCCAAAAGTGTTTGTCTATCATATACAATAAGGCAGACAACATCCAAGACAAAAAAGATAAGAACTGTAAACAAAACAAAGAAAAAAATGCAATGTTGTGTTGGAGCTCGCAACGCAGCAGCCATACTCGGTGCCATCTTGAGTCCACAAAATTGAGCCATTAACAAGCGGATGTCAGAGGCCGGTGGGACAGATGCGTAATCAATGTCATCTGAAATTGTGTTTATGGTGTGAAAAAGAAAAAGTAGCATAAAAAAGACTGCCACTTTTCCTTTCTGTCTGCAGCCAGGCAGATTTAGATAAGCCCAAGTCCCTCTGAAAGTAGCTAATTCAATACTGACAAAACATTAAAACTTTGTGAAAAATTCATCAGTTGCTTAAAGGTGATTCATCAGTTGTTTTAGTGTCCAAATACTTACGTTTTCTATCTTAATATGCAGAGACAACTATAAACTGTAAGTCATTCTTAGGTATGCCTTTACATAGAGTGCACACTATTTGCACACATTGTAAATCATTCTTAAAGGAATAGTTCACCTAAAAATGAAAGTTCTGTCATCATTTACTCACCATCATGTTGTTCCAAACCCCTAAGGCCTTCATTCTTCCTTGGAACAAAAGTGAATGGTGACTGAGGCAGATATTGTGTCTAACATTTCTTTTTGTGTTCCACAGAAGAAAGTCATACAGGTTTGGAACAGTGGCGTTGTTAGGCCTGGGCTTCCGGGGCTTAAGCCCCAGGTCTTTTTGTACTAGCCCCGGGTCTTTTGATCCAATTCCAATAATATATTTGTACTCCGATTATTTACCATAACGGCATTGCTGCGCAATTATATACAGACGTCTACTTGCGTGTCTTGCAATCATATGAATGCACCGCTTACTTCGCATGACTCCAACCCCCTGCCTCTACACACACACACACACATACAGCCAAAGCACCTGCCAGTCCAGATAGAGTTGTGAATGCCCCGCCCCCGTTATTGCTCAGCATACGTCTGTCAAGAGTAGCAGCATAAGATGAAGTGGGAAAAAAAACTGGCGTTCGTAACTTCTTTAGAAAGAAACAAGGCAAATGCAAGCATTTAGAACAGGAATCGGTAGCAGTGAATGAGTTTGAGAGGATGCCAGAAACTCAAAGTGTAGCAGCAGAGACAGAGTTAGCGGCTACAGGTTTGTGCAGGGTTTGCTAGTTAGCTAACCTTAGGGCTTAGCATAACAATGGTTATGTAAGCATTTCTTTGGGAGAACACGAAATAACTCAGTTAACCTACTAACATTATATAAACCACATAGCTAGAACTTTATATCATTGCTGGTTAGTGTATGTACACACACGATAAGAAAGTTTTGTTTAAATCTAAAACAGTTTCCTTTTAGTGACAAAATGTGTTCATATAAACATATGTATATAATTTTTAAAATCAGAGTAGTCTTTGTTTTTTATCATTAACACTAGAACTACCAGAATTCTGTATCTACTAGAATGGCCATAGCAGTCATTTTGAACGCTAGATTCGAAACTCTATAATCTCAGTCTCAATTGAAAAAATAACCAACTGAGAGATTCCATTCTGTTCAGACACTTCTATTCTATTCAACCACTGTACGGATCAGCCAATTTAATCTAGCAATTTGTATTTGTGAGCAAATTAGCGATAACACTCGAGAGAGTCGAGACCGCTAGCAACGTTTCTTTGACAGAGACACTAGCCTAGTTTCCATCCACTTTTCGCGCTGTTTTGTTATCCACAAAGTGAAAATGCATAAAAAAATGTTTGCAACATTTGTCGTCTTCTGCCCGTTTTGATTCAAATGGCCTTTTATCGATAAAAATGATGTGTGTGATGACGTCATGCCTAAAAAAAACCCCACTTTGTCACATAAGTTTTGGTTTATCGCAAAAGAAATCTGCCCTTAAGCCATTTTCATTCAGAAATGTATGTTTATCGCTAAATCGACTCCCAGATGTCCCTAATTTTTTTCCTCCGAAGTTTTGGTAAAATGGGGAGAGTATTGAGACAATTCATTGAAATTAGCCAGCTTGCTGTCATTTTAATTTCACAAATAAAAGCAATCAGAAGAGGAGGAATTGCAATCAAAAGGGAACAGTTGCCCTTCTGATATAACTGTAATATTGGTCCTGATGTTGTGCCTATCGCAGGTTGCCACCGGTTCCGACCCGAAAGCGAATCATCATGGCCCTGTTCAAGCTGGCAACCTGCACCAAGTAGTGGGGAAACTTTCGGTCTTAGTATAAGGACCATCCATTGATGTGTATTTGCTGTGTTTATGATACATTCCTTATATTCAATAGGCTATTTTGAACAATCATCTAATCTAAAGCATTGCCATCACAACTGCAATATGTCCCGCATATTTGTCCAGCAACTTTTAACGACCAACTGAACTTGATTATCATCTAAAATTAATTTTAGTGTCATAATGCAATTTACATTTTTGAGGAAGAAGCTCAGCAAATGCGATCCGAGGTAAAGACGGTTAGATTTAAAATATTTAAAAGTTTTAAAATGTTCAAAAGCTCGTTTTCTGAAAGTGAACTCCGCATTGGACAAATAGTTCTGATAGTTTATAGTCTTGAAAAAAGTGCAGAACATTTTGAGAATGTAATTCAGCCGACTTTTTTCGTCTACAGAACAGGGAAAGGCTAATTTAAGTTTGTGTAAAGAAAAGGCATATATAGGTCTAAAAAAATTTTTTTTTCGTTTGGTAATTTTATTTAATTTAATACAGGGATTTTTGCCGGCATTTTTTCAAAAGTAAGCTAAACAATAATTTGATAGAATTGGGCTTTATGTTAGTATTCCGAAAAAGCACACTGAAGCTTTTCTCCTAGTATTGTGTATTTATTTTTTATTTAAAACATCTTTGTGCATATGTTTTTTGTATTGTGGGCTAATTCCATGACTGCCGCTATTATTTTGAATGGTGTGTAAAAGCAACTTTAATAAATAAACGGATGTCTACCATGATTAAATTAATCGTAAACAGTGGCCATTCATTTGTTCTCTGTGCACTTTTTGATGTGCATGATACGAGATATTTGTGTTGGCACTCCTGGAAGTGTCATGTTTGTGTTAGAGGGTTAATTGGCACTCCTGGAAGTGTCACGATTGCAGTACGTGATTATGGATTAAGATCAATCCATAATCACGTACAATAAATTGGCTTTCAAGGATGTAGGCCTATACCTTGTCGTCATGATTAACACAGGCTAACGATTGGGGCAAATTCTGTCATATGACACTATATTTTTGCGTTAATGGCAATTTTCTCGACAAAAAGTGTGGTTTCCAAACCAGTTTTTCGTGACATTTGAAGTATCGACATAGAGTTTATGCACTAGAATTAAACGGAAAAAGATTATGTCGACACTTGTGAAATTTTAGCGATAATTTGCATTTCCATCAGCTTTATTTTGATGCGCTAAAACTTTTTTCACAAAAAATCCTTGGATGGAAACGTAATTAATGACAGTTGTTAAGTAACCATCAACTGCGGGAAAGATTAACATTAGAAGTCCCGTGCGGTCAATATGACCGTGCCTGGTAGTTATAGGTATAATTGATCATTATTTTCTTTGTCTTTTGTGTAATTTATATATAAAAAAAATCATTTTAAAAAAATCAATTAAGTTATTACTAAAATAATATTTTCATAAAATGCAAAAGCATAAACATTTAGGTTCTGCAATTAACTTTCATTTAAAGAAGAAGCAGCAGAATAAATGATTCTATCAGTATACAGTATAGTACCTACTGATATGATGCATCTTTACTTTGCTACTTTGCAGAAGAGAACAGCAGGCCAATTAAAGACCTAGAGCAGCAGCAGGCAGGGGCAACTGGTTGGACCATTACTGATTTAGGAGACCCAGACACAGGCCCTAAACAAGTAAAGCTACCTCAATATCCCCTCGAACATTTTGGATTGCAAAAAAGGGCCTAGTACAATATGATGGAGACACAAGGAACAAGAGAGACAGACAACAAAGAGTACAATATGAGGGAGACACCAGGAAAGACAGACAGACAACAAATAGTACAATATGATGGAGACACCAGGAGTGTAGATGAGTACTTTTTTAAATTTTATTAACATTTTTGATTTATTTTAATAAAACAATACTGTATATAATATAGTAAACATGTGAACAAATGGGTTATGTCTGCTGTGGTATTTTTATTTTTATTGTATTATTTTTTTTATAGCTGCAAAAAACAAATGAGCAAATAATATCAGCAGTCCAGTTTGCCTATGCACTGTTTGACATCAGACGTGTGTGTGTGTGTGTGTGTGTGTGTGTGTGTGTGTGTGTGTGTGTGTGTGTGTGTCATGCGCTAATGGAAACAGACTTGGCTGCGTGCATGGATAATCACACTCGATCAGCATGTTTTCACTGTGAGTATACAAGTTTTAAACTGTTATCGTGGTGCTTTTGTGATAGTTTGTTGTCTTTTTCAGAAAACAAATGTATTGTGTGCCTGAAAAGACAGCTGTTTGTGTGAAAGAAAACCACATCTGCACCTAAGCAGCAGACGTAGATGCGTGCATGGAAAGATTGCCTTTAGAAATGATGGCTGTGCATATACAAGCTGTGAACTGTTATTGTGGTGCATTTGTGATAGTTTGACTTGACGTGGTTACATGGCATGACATGGTAACATGGTACGGCAGGATCCTGACTTGGCCGTGGTAGGCGTGGATGCTGACTCGTTGGCCGTGGCAGGCGTGAACGCTGGACTTTGGAGCAGGGGTAGGCCTGGACTGTGGAGCTGAGGCAGGCCTGGACCGTGGAGCTGAGGCGGACCTGGACCGTGGAGCAGAGGCGGGCCTGGACCATGGAGCAGAGGCGGGCCTGGACCGTGGAGCAGAAGCGGGCCTGGACCGTGGAACAAAGGCTTGCTTGTGACATGTGACATGGCATGGAGCAGCCTGGGGCTTGGCAGAGACATGGCATGGAGCAGACTGAAGCTTGGCTGTGACATGGCATGGAGCAGACTGAGGTTTGGCTGTGACATGGTGTGAAGCAGACTGAGGAGTTATTGTGATGGGCTCAGGCGTTGCTGTGACATGGCATGGAGCAGGCTGAGGCATGGCTGTGACATGGCATGGAAAAGACTCAGATGAGGCTGTGACATGGCATGGAGCAGACTCAGGCGTGGCTGTGACATGGCATGGAGAAGACTCAGGCGTGGCTGTGACATGGCATGGAGCAGACTCAGGCGTGGCTGTGACATGGGATGGAGCAGACTCAGGCGTGGTTGTGAAGGTGGCTGTGGCGCAAGCTCTGCGACCATGACGTGGGACCCTGGCTTGGCGAACATGTCGTGGGACCCTGGCTCGGCGAACATGACGTGGGACCCTGGCTCGGCGACCATGACGTGGGACCCTGGCTCGGTGACCATGACGTGGGATGCTGGCTCATCGACCATGACGTGGGACGCTGGCTCATCGACCATGACGTGGGACATGGCGATACATTCACAGTACTCGACAATGGACAATGGCAAACATGAGGGCTAAATTCTTGGACTTGGGAGAACACATGACAGTGATAACCAATGAACATACAGAACGCTAAACAAGATAACGAGACTGCTAACAAGCTAATGAAACAATGAACCAATGGGGACAAGAAACTAGAACATGGGAAACACATGACAAGATCACATGATGACAGGGGTCAATCATGATAAACAGGAACAAATATGGCATGGAACTATTTTACCAAAATAAAAGACATGAACAAAAATACATAAAACCATGACACCAGCGCAGCCTGTGTTGGCGCAAAAGCCGATTTGAATCTGGCAGCTTGTAACGTAACTGGCTGTTGCAGAAATGCATATATGTGACACTACTCTGCGGGGCTCAGTTATTAACCATCACATATGTGTGATGGTCGTATGAAAGGGTTAAATTGAACTCTAATAACAGGTGTTGTCACACATCTTGTCTCCGTATTCTGCCATCCTTCCCTCAACAGAATGCCGATTGAACCAATCAGAGTAAGTCTGATCCACCTGTTTGTAAAGGAAATCTAGAGTGAGGTGACATGGTGACATTAGATGAGTTATAACCTGGAGAGAGGAAAGGAGCTCTCTTTGCCAAGAAGAGACTTATTTTGTGAAAGGGCAGCAACCCAAAATGTCAGGCTCAAGCGTATTAGCCACTAATCTTGTAAATCCTCAACCCTTCGCAATACTGTTGTCATATTGGTGCTTTGGCGGTGTGACAGTACACAGAGCATGTCTGTTTGGCTTTATGTAATTCCCTTTTCTCATACACAATACCTCAAAGTTCATGTTCACATGAACATCTGATTTCAGCTTTCAAATCTCTAATTTTCTGTCATTCTCTGTTTTTAGGATTAAAAGTCAATAAAGCTTTAGTTGCATGATTTTTAACATGAACAATATTGCCAAATTGTTCTTATAGTACAGAAATCATATTTCAATATAGGGAATAAAATGTTTACATTTTTCAAGAAAATGTGATTGGTGCTCTCCTAAGTATGTATGAGCAATAATAATAGTTATGTTTGCCTTAGCAAGCACCATTTATAATTAAATGTCAAATAAATAAAATGGGAATGGGAAATAAAAGAAGGGGATAAGGATGTGAGCAACAGAACAGAAAAAAAACACTAATGAAAAAGTCTTTAAAGAAAACACATTGTCCTTGAACATAGCATCAAAAATGAATAGCTTTATTTTATTCTTTATTTTATTTTATGTATGTATTTATTCATTAATTTTGTTCTTGTTCACATCTATTTCTATTTCATTTCATTTAAATTACAGTTTACTTTGATTCAGGTCAGGGGCGGACTGGCCATTCGGAGCACCGGGAGTTTCACGGTGGGCCGCTGAGTAATTTGGGCCAGCCCGCTGCTGTGCAAGTACCGGCCCATCCTACAGGCGATATAGGCGGCTGCCCTGTGCTCCAACATGGCTGTGTGGAACCGTAACAGAGTGAAAATTCAATAAACTTAGTAAGGTCAAAACAATGCAATGACTTATTTTGAAATCATGTAATGACTCTTATTTTTTACAGTTTTCATATGCACATGTTTACTCTGTCACTCACTTGATCTTCATTATTTAACACACAAATCACAATAATTGTGACAACCAAAAATAACATATTAAGTATAAGATGAACTCTGTGAATAATCACAAAATGACAAATAACTGCAAGTTATATCAAATACAATAACAGCAGTGTAAATAAAATCAGCAAATTTTAAAGCTATGAGCAGTACATAGTCATTTTCATAATTTATTCATACCACGAAGCATTACTGGGAGCTGAAGTGCGGCTTTCTAAATAATGCTCACACCTGATAAAAATGCAGAAAATAAGTCATGAAAAATATTACTTTGTGGCTATTTGAGTCTTTGAGGCTTACTTTGTTTAAAGGATAGCAGAAACAGCGCTAATCAAAGCATAGGGCTTTTCACTTTTTCTCAAGAATAATCTGGGGAAGGAATTAAAAAACTGCTGATATAAAGATACAACAAACTCACATAGAGGGAAAATATGAGCAATTCATCTGCAAAATATCTACACTTTAAGATGTATGTTTATTATTATTATTATTTTTTTTTTTTTTTTTACATGTCTTTATATTTGTTTATATTTATATATGTACATATTCTGGCCAACTATGATTTCATAGATATTTATTTGTATTTGTATTTGTATTTTTTTAAATAAATATTTACACATAGTTTTGTGGGTAATTGAAACGGTATTTTAAGCATTGTCATCAGTGTCCTGCTTTGTGACACTTTCTACATCTAACTGTTTTAAACAATATTTTATAATCTTGTATAGCTATATATATATATATATAATATATTATTATTATACTTGTTGTTTCCACAACCTCATATTAACTAAGACAATAATTTATTTGCACTTCTAAGAAAAAGTTAAAAGGTGATTAAGACTTTGAAGAAATGCTGACTTGTCACAGCACCTAAAATATACATTTTCCCTTGTACTTGTGCACTTACTGGTGTGTTATGGTGTGGTGTTGTGGGATGGGTTTGGTGGGTCGCTCTGGACCAGAGTGTCCAGGGCCACTTTTTAGTCCTAGTCCACCCCTAATTCAGGTTCAAGTAACTTTATTGGCATGAATAAACAGCTTTACATTGCCAATTCTGCTGAAAAAAAAAAAAAAAAAAAAAAAAAAAAAACTTAAACCAGCATAACATGGTTTGTCTGTATAAATGTTTACGTATCCTGACTGAATCCATAGATATTGAATTATTATAAATGAAAATTTTATAATATTATAATGAATATACATTTTAAAATGTTAAAATGAATAAAAAAATCTATAATTGTTTAATTAAGCTTTTTATTATTATTATTCATTTGACATACAAAATTACTTTTGAATATGCTGCAGCTCCAAAAACTAAAGAAATAAAGAAAATAAAAAATTGCACTATAATCTAAAGTGTTCAGATGGCTCTGTGACAAATACACTTTAAGCTTATAGGTGTTCTCTGTTTGGGTACATGTGAACATGCACGGGCATTCAGGCATGGTACACAAAAACCTGAAGTTTGTCAAGTTGTGCCTCATTTTATACCTATTATAAGCATAAAGGGTCTCTAAAGAGACAACACAGCTTGCACACGTGCATTTTGAATTCTTATGCTTGCAGTAAAGCAGTACACACATAATACATGTATAAGATTTATCATATGATTACATGGTAATTCAAAATCTAAATTTCCACTAGCTAACCAACTTGTACCTACCCTTACGATCAAGTTTACATGAGGGGAAAAAACTTGTTAAACTTGCAAACCCAAAGAAATGGCACGGTTTGCTGATCATTAACACTCAACTTTTTTTATTTGCTCTGAAAGTGGTCACAAACAGAGAACCAGCACCAGACTTGCTGTTAATTTCACACAAATACAGGTTGACAAAATAATTTAATTCCAGAATGTTGAAGTTTGGAGAGATGTAGGTATTTGGACTAACAAAAAAACAAACCCTGAGATGGCCCTATGCCTCCTCATTTCAAAAGTCCACCACACACCACTTCCACACACACATACACCCACGTTACCTCTCAGCTTTGTTTGGTGTGGATTTTTTTTTTTTTTTTTTTTTAATTTTATGGACTATTTGCTATATTTCCATTGAATTGTTTGATTATATTATATTATATTATATTATATTATATTATATTATATTATATTATATTATATCAAGTAGAGATGAGGAATAAATATATTTTAAATTTAAATAAAATGTGAGAATTAATACCAGGAACATAACTGCACAAACTCATTACATTCTTGTTCTTTTTTTTCTGCTTTTATCAGGGTTGAAAATAGGCTCCTCTCATTGGTAATTTTTTTGTGCACAAATTTACTGTATTTGGATTTGCAGTAAATAAAAAATGCTTTATTTTAATATCACCCTGAAAATAATTTCCCATAATTCCACTGTAAAATACAGTAGTATTCTATTTAATTGCTTTACAGTAATAAATTGTTCATATTACAGTAAGATATTGCCCAATTTACAGAAATATTTACAGTGTATTGTAACACAAATTATTGTCACTGTAAATAAATATGCCTGTCACATCTTTTTATATTGCTGAAAAGTGGTTCCCTTTCGTAGGAACTCGAGCTGCGTAATCACATTGGGACACACCCTGAGTGTCACGTGGTCTGAAGCCCTTGTACAATCACACCAATTTATTGGTTGGTGGCGCTTCAGCGATGCCTCTAGGGAGCTACGTCACGGGCTCCATAAAAATGCTCACTTTCATGCCATCGAGTCAGACTTTTCTGTTCTTCCGTGCACGATTTTGACTAAGCCCATGTTTGTTCCAGCTACTCATGTCGAAGTGAGGATTATTAATCCTTCCTTTTAAGTGGTGAACACATAAGGATGTCGTTTATACAGCGTAAATTTCAGAGCAATTTTAATGTGTTTTTTCCAAAGATTACAAGGGTCCAACGGGGACAGCTGTGATTTTTCGAGGCTCACAATTTCTCACCATGAGGCGTTATCCCCACTTGTTCTAGTTCAACGGCCTCCAAATTTGGAGCTCAGTGTGTGGGAGCCATTTGGGATTTCAGCTTTGTGTCTGAGAAGTTTGTAGTGCGAACGGACATCGGGTTCTTCCTCGTGTTTGTTGCCATCCCCACCGAGCGAAAGTGAGAGTCTCGTTGGACATGCTCTGAGACCTAATTTGGAGGCCATTTTCTTATGAACAAAACATGCAAAAGAGTTAGCATTCACGTCTTGAGCTGTCGCCATTAAAAAATGCTGTATGAGGAGCGGCCTCAGCCTTTCTCTCCCCTCCCTGCTCGAAGTGAAATGCTCATTGTGGAGGGGATCATGCATGGGCCGGTGAACCTGGCCGCAGAATGAGGGGGCTGGAATAAGAGAATATTCCCCAACGGAGTGATGGCGAACCAACGCACAGAGTGCTTTGTCGGTGCCATTATTCTTTTGGGATTCTATCAGGAGATGCGAGGTATTGTAACTTGTTTTGTTTTTTTATCTTTCGCCCGTTCGTGGACCATGCAGGCATTCTGGTGAGACAAGAGATGCACACTGGTATTCCCCCATTATATGTTGGGACCGGTTTAGTGTCTAACCCGTTTTTCAATACACCAATTTAGCTCAGTTTCCCCCTTAATTTACGCTGGTGAACGAGCATTGAATATTTTCAGCTCGAGTTTTGCCACTGCCTCCATGACCAAGGGTCTTGGGCACGTGTAATATAACTAAATGTACATTAAAAATACACTATATTGCCAAAAGTATTCGCTCACCCATCCAAATAATTGAATTCAGGTGTTCCAATCACTTCCATGGCCACAGGTGTATAAAATGAAGCACCTAGGCATGCAGACTGCTTCTACAAACATTTGCGAAAGAATGGGCCACTCTCAGGAGCTCAGTGAATTCCAGCGTGGTACTGTGATCGGATGCCACCTGTGCAACAAGTCCAGTTGTGAAATTTCCTCGCTACTAAATATTCCACAGTCAACTGTCAGTGGTATTATAACAAAGTGGAAGCGATTGGGAATGACAGCAACTCAGCCACGAAGTGGTAGGCCACGTAAAATGACAGAGCGGGGTCAGCAGATGCTGAGGCGCATAGTGTGCAGAGGTCGCCAACTTTCTGCAGAGTCAATCGCTACAGACCTCCAAAGTTCATGTGGCCTTCAGATTAGCTCAAGAACAGTGCGTAGAGAGCTTCATGGAATGGGTTTCCATGGCCGAGCAGCTGCATCCAAGCCATACATCACCAAGTGCAATGCAAAGCGTCGGATGCAGTGGTGTAAAGCATGCCCCCACTGGACTCTAGAGCAGTGGAGACGCGTTCTCTGAAGTGATGAATCACGCTTCTCCATCTGGCAATCTGATGGATGAGTCTTGTTTGGCGGTTGCCAGGAGAACGGTACTTGTCTGACTGCATTGTGCCAACTGTGAAGTTTGGTGGAGGGGGGATTATGGTGTGGGGTTGTTTTTCAGGAGCTGGGCTTGGCCCCTTAGTTCCAATGAAAGGAACTCTGAATGCTTCAGCATACCAAGAGATTTTGGACAATTCCATGCTCCCAACTTTGTGGGAACAGTTTGGGGATGGCCCCTTCCTGTTCCAACATGACTGCGCACCAGTGCACAAAGCAAGGTCCATAAAGACATGGATGAGCGAGTTTGGTGTGGAAGAACTTGACTGGCCTGCACAGAGTCCTGACCTCAACCTGATAGAGCACCTTTGGGATGAATTAGAGCAAAGACTGCGAGCCAGGCCTTCTCGTCCAACATCAGTGTCTGACCTCACAAATGTGCTTCTGGAAGAATGGTCAAAAATTCCCATAAACACACTCCTAAACCTTGTGGAAAGCCTTCCCAGAAGAGTTGAAGCTGTTATAGCTGCAAAGGGTGGGCCGACGTCATATTAAACCCTATGGATTAAGAATGGGATGTCACTTAAGTTCATATGCGTCTAAAGGCAGATGAGCAAATACTTTTGGCAATATAGTGTAGGTCTACACACGAGCCTGACTGGCTTGCTGTGTATTGAAGGATGAGCCCCCATTCAGTGAACGAAATTGGACCATATAAACATATCCGTTTCTCTCCTGTTTGCCCTTTGGCAGTATCAGAATGAGTTCGCCATTGTACGTGCCTCGAACATCCGACAACCAGAATATGGTTCAGTTTTCCCCAACAGCTTGCTGGGGAGCGAACATAAATTTTTTTTTTTTTAAACGCTTCCCGAATTCAGCCTCTGTCTCCATGACCAAGGGTCTCGATATGCATAACAGAATTCGATGTTCATCAAGCACAAGTGTGAGAAAAAAAGATGGTGGTTTACACCCCATTCTGGATTTTGAGACGTTTGCATTTCGCTCCAATGAAATGTCAATTCAGAATGTTGACACAGAAACAAATAATGTCACAAGTGCAGCAGGGGGACTGGTTTGTGACAATAGATTTAAAGGATGTTTATTTCCATGTTCAGATTGCACCGAAGCACAGGTGCTTTCTCAGATTTGATTTCGGGGGCAAGCTTATACATTTTGCGTCCTTCCATTCGGACATGCACTGGCACCATGCACTTTCACAAAATGCATGGATGCAGCTTTGACGCGTATTTTTGCTGCTTCGTGTAAGCGCAAAGTGAAAATCCAGTTCACTGCCCTGTTAGTACAGTGCCGGATTTTTTTACAAGAGTGTTTTGGGGCCAGGGTTGCCCTGGCAACGCTTAAAGTCTATGTTGCCGCTATAGCAGCTTTGCATGCGCTTATCAAAGGAGTCTCTGTCAGTAGACATTCTCTTGTCTATCGTTTTATGCGCGGGCTACGCAGGCTTAGACCCTTTCGTCTCTAAAACCATCTATAATATAGTATATAATATATTCTCTTAAACAGACCAGCTTGGCCTGGCTAGGAGACCAGCCAACCACTTTAGGCTGGTTTAAGCTGTTTTTTTTTTGTTTTGTTTTGTTTTTTTGGTCGGAGGGAAAGCATTCTTCTCTTCCCAGGGTCACTGCTATTTCTGGGGTGCAGGTATCATCTATAGCATGATAGTGCCCTAAGATGTGTTGACAGTTGCTGGCAGGCTGCTATGCCCAGAGAATTAGCAGTCACTGGCTGAGAGATTGCATGCCCTGTGTTGTCAGTGTGTTTCATGAGTGTTTCAAGTGAGATGGAAGTGAGGACCGAGTGATGATCATGACAGGCACTGTGGAGGAGAAGGGTGAGGATTTCTCATTGTAACGCTTCCTGCTTGCATAGGCATGTAATTGGCCAGCCTCTCTTTGTCTCTGTCCAAATCCCATCTGTCAACACTGATCTCTCCATCCAGTAGACCATCTTGCTGAGCTATCCACTGAGAGTGACAGTTCTCTCTTTGAGTGCAACACATGGAAAACTGGTACTGCCAATCAGCTCTAGTCTTATACCGTAGCTATGTTCAGAATGGAATACTAGATTACTACTTACTGAGTACTGTGCAGTAAACCCTGTATACTGACTTTGCTTTTTTTAAATAGAAAGTGAAACCATCCCCAATAGTCCCCAGTCTTCCCTCCCCAATAGTTTCTTGTTACTCTCCACTACACTCTACAGACTAATTCAAATTCCAGAAGGCCAAAATTGTTGTTGCTGAATCCCATATATTTATAAATGCACCACTTTAAATCACTCAATTAGCATTAATCATTGAACTTCTTAAGGCAGTCTCAAGGTGGAAACTTGTAACATAGGCCTGGCCACCTCATTCCCTGTCCACCTGCCATGAATGGGCCACAGGGCCTCTGTGAGTGTAGCCTTTTTCTGCACCATATCACCCCAGTACCCTTGCTATTATTTTCTTATGCGTCACTGGGAAACTCAGTCAGTTCTTTTTACTTCATCAGTTTCTGGGGTGATAAAAATCCCTACGCAGCTCTGCCATGACTTTTGGCGTTCGTGGCATTTGTGAATGAGCAATGAATGTTTAATGTTGCAGTTAATGTTAATCTTCACCCCAAGGTCCCAAAATGGTATTTCTTTTGAACAGAATGAGTCTGGCCTCTGGCTTTGGTGTATTTGGATAATCGTGGGAATTAAACACTCTCCAGGTTGTAGATGAGTCATTACAGCGTACACAAATTGCACAAATTGATGCGATGCCTTTCAAATGATGGCTTCTGAAATGTTGTTACTTATGACTTCCCCTGTGATGGTGGATTAAAAGACCTAATGTTGTGGAGGCTGTTGTTTTGGATTCTCTTTATGTTTTTTTTTTTGTTTGTTTTTGTTTTTTTTTTTTGTTGTTTGTTTGTTTCCCTCAAAAAGCCTTTTTTGTCGCATACATTTCTCATGCTTGGTTTATCTTGGGTGGAACTGCTGAAATTTTTTTAAGACCTTTCCCTCTAAAGGAAGTAGAGATGGAAGCCTGTGGTACTGTACTGTCACCCTATTTTATCCACAGTAGTGCCAATGAATAATGTAATAAGATATTCAGTTAGGAAAGCGGGTTGAGGGAATATCTCCCAGCTCAGATGAATACAAAGCATTCAATTCTCTGAATTATACAGATGGGGTTTATGAAGGCCAGCAAGGGAGAGTGAGATGTTTTATCTTTAGAGTTATTCTTTCTATTTATTTATATAGAGAACAAGCCAGAAGAATGTAACATGTATGAACACATTTGAAAGCACATGGTACTGTAACATGTCAGCCTTGACCATAAAGATAGCTTGTGCAAGTATAGAAGATATGGAACATATAATTCCTTATGGATGCCTTTTTCCTTTGACCTTCCTGTTTGCTTTTAACCATTAATTCCAATGCATTTGTTTTTAGCTCTTCATTTGTGTATAGAAAGATGAAAAGGTTACAGCTTGGATGCATAAATGTTATATCTGATTACCATAGATGCTGTAGCCTCAGCAAAACTCACATACTAAGAAATAAGTCACAATAGTGACTCACGAAAGAGGGTTAAAAAGCAAAAAAAAACAAAAAAAGGGATAAAGAAATGTTCATTTATTATTAGCAAGGTCCCCCTGGTCATGTAAAATCTAGAAACATCAGGGAATTTTAAAATTGTGATTTTCCTGGCATGGAAAGTTAATTAGGGGCTCTATTTTCATAGGCGCTACATGCTACAATCGTGCACTACATCTTATCCAATTTTCATGAGAGTACTAATTCTAAGTGCAATTTTCATGCCAGCACAAAGCGCAAGTGGGAGTGGGTGGGAGTGTTTGCGTTATCTGTGGGTGAATTTGGGTGTATTGTGTGTTAATGTTAATGAAGTGGCGCAAAGTGCAATTTGTTATATTTCTGTGAAATAGGTCATTGCGCGAAGACATTTCATTACCACGCCTGTTTTCAGCGCAAAGTCCAAATTCAGTTCATGCATTTGCAGTTTAGAAATTCTACCAGCAGGTGGTAATAAAGTTAATGTCCATACTCTAATATATAGTGGAAATATATAGTGGAACATCAAATTATGTCCCTTACAATAGCCTTTTTATGAAACAAAAATGTAAGAAAATTTGTGCTCTCTATAGATTATAGTTTATTTTTCAGTTAGTATTGTTATTATGTTTATTGTATTTAATGTATATCATAAATACAATATATAATATTGTATTTATGATCTAATTTGTATTGGAATTTTTCCACCTGTTATCCTAGAGTGATTTTTAAGTCACTGCAAATGGAGCTGCTGGAAGAAGTTGGAGAGGCTAAAATGTTTGGATTTTGTATTTTTTGACCACTTCGTCATTTTGATTATATTTTCGTTTTGTTTATTTTTGGTTTAATTTTTTCATGTTTCTGTAAATTTTTCAAAATCAAAATCAACTTGTAAAGTGAAGTGCGTTCTGATACAATCACTGTAAATACTAGAAGAACCTTCCAATTAAATTGCACTTGACTCGTTTAGCGCCTTTAGATTTTGCCAAACCCACTTGTGCCTACTTCCACGAAAATATCAAAACTTCATGGTCATGCCCATTGACTTTGCACTTATAACTTATGGCATAATGCTGCGCTTAGCGCTAGCTCTCTTAAAATAGGGCCCTAGATCTTATGTCATATAAATGTCATGGAATTTGTAGAGAATATAATTTTTTTTTTCTAGTTTGGGTTAGCCAATGTTTCTACATGAAAACTTTTTCTTAAGGGAGACAAGGTAGTCTTCCTCCAGAAAGCTGAAATTCTCTATTGGGCCAATTCTTTGTTTAATTAAAAAAAAAAAAAAAAAAAAAAAAAAAAAAAACACTTTTTTGGAGACATTGGTACACTAATAAGAATAATAAATTAATTTCAGTGGTTGGTACCTGACATACACCTCAGCAATTTTTTAAAATACTTTTTTCACATAATCATAAGTCATCAAATTTCAAAAAAGGTGTGGGAAACCTGTTATAATAATCTCAATAAGCATTTCCTCTGCCAAGTAATATAGTTAATTAGCCTGTATTCTTTCTTTTTTACATAATTTGGCACATTAATAAATAATTCAAATGATGTGGAGTTACAGTTATGCATATATTGTCTATTTTACAACAGGTTAGAATGCTCATCCAACCAGATTTTAGAACCAGAAGTATCTGTTTGCTAATGTTTGTTTGCTTTCCAGGTTGGAACAAGCGTGTGGATTATGAACCAGGAACAGGCAGCAAGCAGCTCTTTCCCAAGATGCACCTAGAGACATGCGATGGCCCTTTATCTTCAGTGCGAGCCATGGTGGAGCTACAGACCAGCCATATTGGGAAGGGCTGTGACAGAGAAACCTATTCTGAGAAGTCTCTGCAGAAACTCTGCGGTAAGGTCAACTTTAGTACCAATAATGTTTTAGTCAGTCTAGAACTTCAAGTTGGTTTATGTGAGCTTAATGGGTTTAATTTGTAATTTTGTACAATTCACAAACTCTAAACCCAGTCCAAACCAGTGGTGGACTGGGGCTTTTAGTCCAATGTACATGTACATTCATGTTTCATTTCCATTTTATGTTAACATAGTTTCCAGCCTAAATAGAACATAAGGAACAGCATTTACCATACACTTTTAACAAGCAATCAATATTACAATATTTTTCCGTGTTTTATACTGTAATCAAAGAAATGGAGTCACTGCGCTCTACCAGTTCAGGGTGCGTAGATCCATGAAAAACAAGTTCTCTTAGTCTAAAAAATATATATATAAGATGATCTGCACTCCTTTTCTCAAATTATTATATGCATTATTCACATATTTTAACACAAGAGAACACAAATGTTTCGGCTTTCTGCCTTCTTCAGCAAAGGTCCCCTCCATCTTTAGTAATCTTTAGTAAGTAGTATACCAACATACTATTTATTAAAATGAAGTTTATGCATTTTAGCTTTGCTTCAAAAATAGTAACTACAAACAATAAACATATGTTGTGGATCTTTTATTTGTTACTACTTACTGTTACTTACTTACAGGCCGATTTGTTAACCGGTTGCAGGGGTGTAACAGCATACTGTATGTTGTGCCCTGGGTAGAGAACAATTTAAGAACCCTTAAATCATTTATGATTGTGATGGGGGTAATATATGAAAATTTAGATGGATCTATAACAGTGCTCTATTATTTATAAGTAATTCACCACTTTTTATTTTCAAATTGAAATATTCTTTGAAGCAAACAATAAATTAGTAAAAAAAAAAAAAAGAAAAACAAAATGCCTACTAAAAAAATAAATAATACGTGTATACATTTATGAGTTTTCTTGTTGGCAAAGTCACAAAAGTTGTCTGAAATTAGAGTACCGCCAGACTGTTCAGTCTATCCTTATGCATTACTGCTGGCAGGTAGTAAGTCTTAACTTGCTAACTGACATTTACACAGGGTCTAAAATGAACTTAAAATATTATTAAACTAATTGTAATACCTATAATTTATTATAAAACCAATTATTTAAATGTATGAAACAAATTCTTACTGGTCACAAAACTGAATTGTGCATTTTATTCAAATGTATTTTTGTCCTGCAAGGTAAGTCATTGTGTCAGTGCAGTGAAACTGCACCTCAGAAAAAATAAGATACAATAAGATCATGATTTTGTTCCTCACATATTCTTTTGGCGGCTTAATGAGAGGATTATTCCTCAAGTATCTCATCGAGTTCTGGAGAAAAACATCTGATGGTAAAAGGTAAAAGATTCTTAAAGATGCACGAGTCACGGCAGATGTTTTCTTTTACAAACAGTTTGATCTGAATTGTGCACATCACTTTATTTCACAAGAGTCAGATTGTTGTTCTCACTGTTCTATGTAAAGCATGTAATGATGAAGTTGGTAACAATGTTTTCCGTTTTATTTCCACCCTATTTACATTGATATCTAACAAATATTTACCAAGTAACAATTGAGTAGCTATGGTGACACACATGAAGGACCAGACCACTTGAGTTTTTGATGGGGGTGAGAAGGGGGTCGTAACACGGGAGGAGACAAGGCAGATTAGGGGAACTCCCCATTTTTACAGATGGAAAAGGGAGTCTTATGATGTTTTATTCCTACCAATAGCATGCTATTACTATATGTAATGTTTTCATGATAATATCATGGGATATCAATAGAGCCTTTCTGTGGGCCCCCCTCTAGTGTGGGTCACTGTTAATCAGGTCCACCATTATCCCTGGTCCGACACCCCTGACCAGTTGCAAACATGGTAGATGGCATTATTCCTTTTTGGTCTGCATTGAAACCCCCTCACATTCATGCAATGCTTTAAGACCTCGGTTAGAACCAAAAAAAAAAAAAAAAAATAATAATAATTCTGTCTCATCTGTAACTCTGAAATCTGCTGGTAATTGTTACTTTAGAAAAAAAATAGTGCTTTACACTTTGTTTAACCATATATTTTATAATATTTGTTTTTATTTTTTATTTATTTTTTTATTTTTTTATGTTTGTTTGTTTGTTTACCCAGACCTAACCCAAACAGTTCACATAACCCTAAGAACTTTAAAGGCACTGTCCATGAGGAATTTCCTCTCCAAGATTTGCAATGTTAGATACTGGGTTTTAAAACTATTTTCATGTACCTCAGTGAATCTGTCATTCTGATCTAATGCTAGACTCCTTGAGACTGATGCATTATGAAGTCAGAGCCTTTCATCTCCCAGAAATCATGCTTATGTGAGCTACAGGTCTTATGTGAGTGTGAAATTATTAAAGCTCTAACTGATTTGTGCGCTTGCCAAGCATTAAGTGTGTTGATCTTTTTACCATCTTGGCTCTCTCCCTCCAAAATTAATTTCTGCCTGTTGATGCTTGAAGTCAATTGATTTTGCAAAAGCAATGTGTGCAAATAACCAAAATAAGTATTTATTGTTTGGAAATGGGTACAATCTTGAAGTGTTTCTGGAACAGACATCAAAGCTACCGTGATGCACTCATCAAGCCCTGATCCAGGCTAGGAGACCAGCTAAGACAGCAAACAGTTTTAGTCTGGTTTAAGTTCTAAAAACATCCAACAGACCAGCCAAGACCAGCAAAATAATCTTAGGCTGGTTTAAGCCGCTTTCTGGTCAAGCAGGTTGTCGCAATGTAAAATAAATAAATAAATAAAAAAATTAAACCAGCGTAAGATGGTTTGGTGGCCTTGACTGGTTTAAGCTGGTCTCACACTTGCTAAGCTGCTGCTCAGCTAGTCTAGCTGGTGCCCCAGCCTGACCAGCAGAAAAGTGCCCAAATCTCCTTTAAAAACAGCCAATAGACCAGTGGGACACCAGTTTACCCCTTAAGCTCGGATTGGCATGCCGGCAAAGAAAAAAATAATTATCAAAATATTAATATCTACAGTCTTGAACAACACAAAATAGGTATTGTTTTAAAGCTTAAAATGTACTTTACAATGCATGTAGGCATTATGACCAAAACTGAACAAGTGCTTTGAAATTTGCAGACAAATCAGAGGTGTTCCGTTTTGATAATTTATTAATAATTTAAAAAAATACAGTATATATAATTTTGCACTGTGCATATTATTGTAATCTGTAAAAACATCAAACCGATCAAATAGCTCTCAAAGAGTAGAATACAACCAGTTTATTTGTTTTACAGTAATATAGCGAGTAATAGCTAAATACGTGTCTTTGAAATACATGTTATATATAAACAGATGATGCTTATTAGCCATGTTTTCACTTATAACTTCACGAAAAATAAACAGAACATAAAATATCACATACCACAGGGATTCCTATTAAAACTAGCCCACAACCAGTGTAATCGGATGCATAGATTAGTAGATAATCCACTCGAAGCACAATGTGCACACATCAAATAATGTGCTATTTGGCTAAAAACATGTTAGATTCCAGGATCAGATGACAGCTGAAATTTTGTAGTACGTTGTCCAACGTCATGGAACGCTAAAACAATTTCATTTGGATTCAGATTGCTGCAACCAGAAGTGGAAGTCATATAAATATGGGCAGAGAGGATCATTCACTCAACTGGGTTAAGACCAGCAAACAATATTCTCTTTATTGCTAATGGAGAAACATTAGTGTGCAGCCTTGAAACACTGACTTTTTAATCTGGAAAAACATTTATATTTTTTCTTGACTGGACATTTGATGAAAAGGGCCAGCACTGAGTCTTGTGTTGTGCTAGGAAATGCTTGTATAATGTAATCTCATTGACCCATACTTTTACGGTATTGCTGGAAATGGATTCTCTCAGAAGAGTTCAGACGCTCACCTGGAGGCTGGCGGTGAATTTATCATGCAATATCGATTGGCAGAAATAAATATTGCATTGCTTAAAACCAGCACTGCTGCTGTATTTTGCAATGCCTGTGGCGAGGTGAGTGATGTGGGGCTGTGGAATGAGAACACGTTGCTCTAACATGGGCGAGGCTCATCGCTCATTCTGTCCTCTTTGCTGGCCGTCCTGTCACCCCTGAGTGGGGAAAAAAAGATTCAATATCCTACTTTACTCCCAAATAAAACATGCAGAGAGAGGCATGACTGAATGCAAAAGAGACAGAGGATGACATGAGGCTAATCAAAGATTGATAGGTGACGCTGCCCATGCATATTTAGGCCAGTAGTACAAGACTTGTCCTCAAAGCAAGTGCACTCAAAATTAGTTACAGCAGGACTGTAAAATTTGGAATTGAAAATAAACAAAGTTTTAGGATTTTGAAAAATGTAAAAAAAAAAAAAACCGGTGATGTAAAATGAAGAAGAAATAGTCTGCACTATTTCTAGGTCACTTATCAAATAAGCAAATTGTGACCTTGACCATGTTAACTCTTTTGTACGAAAGGTCAGATTTTCTTGCTTCCATTGAAGCACACAAGAGGGTCTTTGGAACATTCTCAGAACAAGAGATAACATGGATCATAAGATTTTGCGCAAACCTTTGGAGCCCATGCCAACTTGAGTGTATGCTGTCATTAAAGCAAAAGGGTGAAATGGTCTTCCACCCTAACCTGCTAAAAAGTACCCAAAACCCCTCTTAAAAATATCTAACTGACCAGCCAAGACTAGCAAAATAATCTTAGGCTGGTTTAAGCTGCTTTCTGGTCAAGCAGGTTGTCGCAATGTAAAAAAATAAAAAATAAAATTAAACCAGCGTAAGATGGTTTGGTGGCCTTGACCGGTTTAAGCTGGTCTCACACTTGCTAAGCTGCTGGTCTAGCTGGTGCCCCAGCCTGACACCAGTTTACCCCTTAAGCTCAGATTGGCATGCCGGCAAAGAAAAAAATAATTATCAAAATATTAATATCTACAGTCTTGAACAACACAAAATAGGTATCGTTTTAAAGCTTAAAATGTACTTTACAATGCATGTAGGCATTATGACCAAAACTGAACAAGTGCTCTGAAATTTGCAAACAAATCAGAGGTGTTCCGTTTTGATAATTTATTAATAATTAAACAAATACAGTATATATAATTTTGCACTGTGCATATTATTGTAATCTGTAAAAACATCAAACCAATCAAATAACCATGTGTCAAATGTCATTAGATAGCTCTCAAAAGTAGAATACAACCAGTTTATTTGTTTTACAATAATATAGCGAGTAATAGCTAAATACATGTCTTTGAAATACGTTACATGTAAACAGATGATGCTTATTAGCCATGTTTTCACTTATAACTTCACGAAAAATAAACAGAACATAAAATATCACATACCACAGGGATTCCCATTAAAACTAGCCCACAACCAACGTAATCGGATGCATAGATTAGTAGATAATCCACTCAAAGCACAATGTGCACACATCAAATAATGTGCTATTTGACTAAAAACATGTTAGATTCCAGGATCAGATGACATTTGAAATTTTGTAGTACGTTGTCCAGCGTCATGGAACGCTAAAACAATTTCATTAGGATTCAGATTGCCGCAACCAGAAGTGGAAGTCAGACAAATATGGGCTGAGAAGATCATTCACTCAACTTTCATATAGTCACTAGGAGATGACATCAAGTACATGATTTAATGAAGGCTCAAATGACACAGAATGGAACTGAATGAGATCTTGTTTCTCATGCCTGCATGCTTTAGAGAGAGAATACCTTTAGTCATTGTTGTATTTGCATGTGTAATTAGTTCTTATGTACAATTATTATTTATTGTTTATTTGTTTGGAGAGGCTTTTGGACACTTGGAGATGTTTTTGGATAATTGGAGAAATACATTTAGTAAAGCTGTAACTTTTGATTGCTTTGTCATATCAACACAAACTTTTACTCAGTTACAGGTGACATGATTGGGAACAAAACAAAAGCAGTTTTTGGAGCTGTCTTCTTCACAGCCTGAGATATATAATGTCAAATCAGAAAAATAGAGAGTCTCATAATTTATCATAATCTACATTATATATACTATAACAGAATAACTTTTGGAGCCCATGCCAACTTGAGTGTATGCTGTCATTAAAGCAAAAGGGTGAAATATTAAATACTAAGAAATTATGATATTTATATTAATTTGTCCAAATTAACTTTTCACTCAAAGTGTTATTCTGGTAATGAAAAAAAAATGTATTCAATTTAAATTTAGTGCATGTTTACATGGATGCAAAAACTTGTTCAGTGTGGAAAAGAGGAGAAGCTGGCAAATGTTGCAGACCAAACTCAAACTCGAGTTGCAAGCACCAACGCTAGGCCTTGACTCTGACAGAAATTAGTTTTATATCATTTCAGTCAGGGTTGAATGAGGGTCTCGGAACTGAATGGTATTCCCTTCACCTCTAATTTGATTTGAAGTGTGGTGTATGCACAGTTTATTTGAATGCCAGGGCAACTAACATGATTTTAAATCTTTATGACAGGCAGCTTGTAATTTTTCATCGTTGCCGCTGTCAGTAGCCTGAGATAACCTCAATGCTTTTATCTCTACAGGAGCAGCCTCTGGCAGCACAGACCTTCTCCCGGCCCCCAGCGCAGTCACCAATTGGACAGCTTCCTTGCTGACGGACAACGGGCGAGACAGTGACCTCATCTTTCGATTTGATGGACGACAGGCAGCCAATATCCCGGAGTGGGTTGTGCCACAGAACCTGACAGATCAGTTTACCATAGCAACGTGGATGAAGCATGGGCCAAGTCCTGGACTAAGAGCAGAGAAGGAGACATTGCTCTGTAACTCAGACAAAACTGGTGAGTCCATAGTGGCTGCAATAAGGGATAAATTAAATCTTTATCTGGGGCAGAGTCTTGGATTAATACAGAATAAAACAGAGTACACAGTGGGCATACATATGTCATATACACACTGGAAACATTTTTGCATTCTATCTGCAATATTTTTTATAATTGTTGGTCAATGTGCACATGCATTACATGGATATCTTTGGTCATTGCATCACATTTTGCTTTTTTTTTTTTTTAAGATGCTGTGTCTATTAAAAATAGTCCATCAGTGATTGTTTTAAAACAATGGACCACTAATAGGAGGGTGGGGTTATGAGAAGACTGAGTGGCCATGATGGGGGCCGACTGCCTGGCAGGACTCTTTCGGGTTCATTTATCCCAGGCACCATGCTGAGTGGGTGTGAGACTTAATCAATTCAACACGCACTAAAACGGTCGCACAAGAGACATCGGGCATTAGTTGCAGAGGCAGCCTTGAGGTGAGAGGAGAGTGATGCCATGTGGAGGAGACGTGGCAGCTTTGATCATTCAGAGGTTGATCAAAGACATGTGATGGAGAGTGGAACATGTCAATATCAGTGAGAGCAGGAAGGGCCTTAATAAGTTAAGGTTGAATGGCAGCTCTCTCATGCACATCCTGTCAGCATGGCTTATAGTCTAATTGACATTTGGTTTGGATTGTGCAGGGGGAAAAACAGGTAATACCAGTTTAATGGGTGAAGCTGGAACATGGGAGCTGGTTTGTTGCTGGAAGCTGGTTAGACCATCATCCCAATCAGCGTGGCCAAGGTGGTCTACAAAGCTCTTACCAGCTTAACCAAGATGGTAAAACCATGTCAACCGCAGCCCCATCAACTGCTAATGCAGATGGTCAATCACCTAGACCAGCATTAAAGGAATAGTTCACCCAAAAATGAAAATTCTCTCATAATTTACTCACTTTCATGCCATACCAGATGTGTATGACTTTCTTTCTTCTGCTGAACACAAACAAAGGTTTTTTTTAGAAGAATAGCTTGGATCTATAGGTCCTTTCAATGCAATGACCTTTGAATGTCTTCTGAAGTGATGCAATCCCTTTGGGTGAGAAACAGATTAATATTTCAATCCTTTTTACTATGAATCTCCACTTTCACTTTCAGAATGTGAAAGTGGAGATTTATAGTAAAAAAGGACTTAAATATTGATCTGTTTCTCACTCACACCTATTATATAGCTTCTGAAGACAGATTTAAACACTGGAGTCTTATGGATTACTTTTATGCTGCATTTATGTGATTTTTGGAGCATGAAAGGTTTTGTAACCATTCACTTGCATTATAGGGACCTATTGTATAGAGCTAAGATATTCTTCTAAAAATCTTTGTTTGTGTTCTGCAGAAGAAAGAAAGTCATACACATCTCGGATGGCATGAGGGTGAGTAAATGATGAGAGAATTTTCATTTTTTGGGCGAACTATCCCTTTAACCAGCTAATGGTCAAGTTTTGACCTACTAGAAATACTGATGGGAATCATTAGGAATTTAACGATTCAGGTTCCTCTTAATGATTCCGGTTCCAATTCCTCTTAATGATTTGTTCAGTACTTTTGAGGAAGAATTATTTAGAAATAAGAAATGCAATTCTATTACATTTACTGCCCTCATCAGCCTGCTCCCAAATGATGACATCATTTCAGATTTCTACAGAGCAGATATAACAAATCAGAAATACATTTAAAACAATTCTTGTTGCACTTTTTAGAGGCATAACTGCAATCTAATAATTGTACTGCACATTGTCATATGAACAACCAGTTAGTAACTGCACTGCCTGATCAAAGTCTCTCAGGTCTGAAGTACAACATTAAATAAACACAGTAACAGTTTTAGAAACAGCATGGCAAATACATTCGGTTAGTTATCATTGCTAACTTATCTTGTTAACTAGCTAATGTTTACACACGATATAAACTTAATATTCTAGATAGCTAGATAAAATGATTCCTCGGCTTGAGCTTCACTCTTGTTTGTCAAATGGGCGGGTTGTGTGACGTTGGCACCAGGGCGGTGTATTAAGGGCGGGTTTTAGGACAACGCTGCGGATCTATTGGCCCAATGGTGGGAATGCAGATCGATCTTGGTCTCACGGCTTGAGGTCCGAGGCTATAGCCCTGGCTCTCACTGGCCTAATAGTGGAAAAGCAGCTAATGAAAGTGAATGGTGACTGAGGCTATCATATTGTCTAACATCTCCTTTTGTGTTCCATGGAATCAAGAAAGTCATACAGGTTTGGAACAATTTAAGGGTAAGTTATGACATGAATTAAATTTTTGTGGGAACTATCCCTTTAAGCATGATTTTCCAACAGGATTTCTTTCGTGTTTGGATTTTTGTAGAGCCACTGTGCCTGTTATTTCTCAGTATGTCAGGACTTTTTATACAGAGGATTTTCTTGTTGTCTGTAGTCTTATTTGAATAAATCCAACTGTTTGCTTTGTTTAACAGTCTGGAGGTCTTAGAGCTAGAAATGGAAATCTCTCATTTAAATAATGAATCAACAAATTTTCTTCTTTTGCCAGCCATTGTAAATGTTTAGTAAAACAGGAGACTGGGGAAGAGTGTGCAGAGCTTTAAAAACCCTGCCGGAAAATCCACCTTAAGCTGGTAGCTGTGTTTTGGAACATGTTAGCTTGTTTCTAGCTGGACTAAGCTGGTCATTTTCTGGTCCAAGCTGATCGTTAGTTGGTTGACCAGCTCCCATGTTCCAAAAAACAGCCTAACCATCCTTAGCTGGTATGAACAGAGGGAAACTGGTTTGTTGCTGGTCCAAGACGGTCTACTGCCTTGGTCCAGCTAAGACCAGCTATTGACCATCTTAGACAGCTAGAAACCAGCTACCAGCTTAAAGGTATAGTTATCCCTTTAGATATGTAAATTCTGTCACCATTTACTAATGGTCACCTCATGTTCCAAAACTGTATGATGTTCTTCCTTCTGTAGAACCCAAAAGGAAATGTAATGTCTTTTATCCATTCCGTAATATAGTAATGGTGACTTGAGTTCTTTGTGTGTGTGTGTGTGTGTGTGTGTGTGTGTGTGTGTGTGTGTGTGTGTGTGTGTGTGCGTGTGTTTACACAGAGATGAACAGGCATCATTACTCTTTATACGTACACAACTGCCGCTTGGTGTTTCTACTGAGACGAGACTTTATTCAGTTGGACTCCTTCAGGCCAGCTGAGTTCCACTGGAAACTGGAACAGGTGAGTGGCCCTCAGGCACCTGTCTCACACACACACACACACACACACACACACACACACACACACACACACACACATATCAACAACACAGTTGGCACTCTGATAAACGGAAGAGGAGACAAAGTATGACTGGAAAAATGCCACATGGATCCAGTTCCATAATGATTTCTGAAATGAAGTTCACTCTGTATAATTTTCAATTACCAGTTTTTGAATTATTATCTGTGTGACTGATCTTTCAGTTGTGACAAGTGATCTGTCACTTGGAAAATGATTATTATCAGAAGAACAAATTGGAACGCTGATGCAAAGTGACATTCAGTGTTTTCCTTTCCCTGGTGCTTATTTGGCTTGAAGTCTAGCATGTTTGTGTTTAGACACCTTTTCTGCGTTTCCCCTGGCTAATGTTGAGTACAGTATAATCTTTTGATTGAGAACACTAAACAGAATGTATGCGTGAGTGTCACTATGCCTCTCTACGCCTGCCGAAGGGAACCGAGTTCCGAGGTGAGACGTGTAATCAGGATGAAAAGCACTCCACAGAAATGACTTCTCACAGTGAAAATAATGATAGTCCTTCGCCCACACCTGCCCTTAACTGCAAATTATGCTCACATACACATTCTCACACACAGACTTACACTAGAGCACACACAACTTTTCAAACGTTTCTGAGCTGCTGTTAATACAACCTGATAAAAAGTTTGATGCGTATCTATTGAGAAAGTACCCTGTATACATACAGGTGCATCTCAATAAATTAGAATGTCGTGGAAAAGTTCATTTATTTCAGTAATTCAGCTCAAATTGTGAAACTCGTGTATTAAATAAATTCAATGCACACAGACTGAAGTAGTTTAAGTCTTTGGTTCTTTTAATTGTGATGATTTTGGCTCACATTTAACAAAAACCCACCAATTCACTATCTCAAAAAATTAGAATACATCATAAGACCAATAAAAAAAACATTTTTAGTGAATTGATGGCCTTCTTGAAAGTATGTTCATTTACTGTATATGTACTCAATACTTGGTAGGGGCTGCTTTTGCTTTAATTACTGCCTCAATTTGGCGTGGCATGGAGGTGATCAGTTTGTGGCACTGCCGAGGTGGTATGGAAGCCCAGGTTTCTTTGACAGTGGCCTTCAGCTCATCTGCATTTTTTGGTCTCTTGTTTCTCATTTTCCTCTTGACAATACATAGATTCTCTATGGGGTTCAGGTCTGGTGAGTTTGCTGGCCAGTTAAGCACACCAACACCATGGTCATTTAACCAACTTTTGGTGCTTTTGGCAGTGTGGGCATGTGCCAAATCCTGCTGGAAAATGAAATCAGCATCTTTAAAAAGCTGGTCAGCAGAAGGAAGCATGAAGTGCTCCAAAATTTCTTGGTAAACGGGTGCAGTGACTTTGGTTTTCAAAAAACACAATGGACCAACACCAGCAGATGACATTGCACCCCAAATCATCACAGACTGTGGAAACTTAACACTGGACTTCAAGCAACTTGGGCTATGAGCTTCTCCACCCTTCCTCCAGACTCTAGGACCTTGGTTTCCAAATGAAATACAAAACTTGCTCTCATCTGAAAAGAGGACTTTGGACCACTGGGCAACAGTCCAGTTCTTCTTCTCCTTAGCCCAGGTAAGACGCCTCTGACGTTGTCTGTGGTTCAGGAGTGGCTTAACAAGAGGAATACGACAACTGTAGCCAAATTCCTTGACACGTCTGTGTGTGGTGGCTCTTGTTGCCTTGACCCCAGCCTCAGTCCATTCCTTGTGAAGTTCACCTAAATTCTTGAATCGATTTTGCTTGACAATCCTCATAAGGCTGCGGTTCTCTCGGTTAGTTGTGCATCTTTTTCTTCCACACTTTTTCCTTCCACTCTACTTTCTGTTAACATGCTTGGATACAGCACTCTGTGAACAGCCAGCTTCTTTGGCAATGAATGTTTGTGGCTTACCCTCCTTGTGAAGGGTGTCAATGATTGTCTTCTGGACAACTGTCAGATCAGCAGTCTTCCCCATGATTGTGTAGCCTAGTGAACCAAACTGAGAGACCATTTTGAAGGCTCAGGAAACCTTTGCAGGTGTTTTGAGTTGATTAGCTGATTGGCATGTCATTATATTCTAATTTTTTGAGATAGTGAATTGGTGGGTTTTTGTTAAATGTGAGCCAAAATCATCACAATTAAAAGAACCAAAGACTTAAACTACTTCAGTCTGTGTGCATTGAATTTATTTAATACACGAGTTTCACAATTTGAGTTGAATTACTGAAATAAATGAACTTTTCCACGACATTCTAATTTATTGAGATGCACCTGTATATTTTTGTTCTTCTCCTTCAGCATTTCCATATACATAAAACAGATCATTAACTTTGAGGCCTTTGATCAATAGTCTGGATCAATTACAGTAAGTAGGGCTCTAGAGTGCACCAGTAAGTACATTACAGTGCCAGCACAGTTTGGTTGTTTGACAAATATCTGCTAGCACCACAATTTCGCACTCACTCTGAAAGCAGGTGTTCTGATTAGCCAACTAAGATGCAGGGAATTTGGATACATGAGTAATATTACATTTGTTTTCTCAATGTGGGGGTGCTGTAGCATAGTGGTTAACAATTTGGTGTGGTAATCAAAAGGTCATAGACTTGAATTCCAAATTTGGATGATCTATGAACTTTCAGGATTGTATCATTGAGGGAGGCACTTAACCTCAGGTTGCTGCAGGGAGGTTGTCCCTGTAAATAGGTGTCTGTGTTATTCTCATTACAAAAACTTAAAAATTGGGCAAACATGCTTATAGAATCTGTGCTGTACACAATTTGCCCAGATTAATTGCAATCTTGCTGGTCAGTTCTGAGCACTATATAGTGAAGGGTGCAGCAGACCACCGCGATCTGGCACATTCTGCTGGCACTGTGCAGCATCACTCCACTACTGAGATCCAGACCCCTGAATCATCTCTTTAACATGCCAAAAGTACACTTGATTACACCACGCATCTGGATATATGCCAGGTTATACCGCTCTCCTCGATCATTTGATCATTATTTGATAAATTACTGCTGCAGTGATTAACAGAAAATGTACAGAAACATCGCTTTTAAATAAAATGTAGTTTACCGTCTGCTTTCCTCGGGCGGTAATTACCCAATGTTTATTGCGCAGGGCAAATAGCACAGAGATTTGTAAGTAAAGGGCAATCTATAATGAACCTAATTTACATAGAAAGGTGTCATATTTTTGCTGAAAGGAATGACAATAACTTAATTTAAATATCAAGGACTAAAACGGTTTAAGGAACGAAAACAAAAACGAGCAGAATTTTTTGCAGAATATATCCGAAAATGGGAACAAATTCCCTTTCAATTGTTCCAGAGTCAAGACGTTATTAAATGCTGGTATCCAGTTAATAACCAGTTAATTTAGTTCCGAAAATTTTTATCACAGTAAATTCTAGGAATTACAACACATCCTGTTCCCTAAAAAATGGGGCTTCACTTTTTTTAGTAGAATGTTTTTGATCCAGAAGGAAACAGCTTTATTACACATTTATTTCCCTATTTGATCCAGAAGGAAACCGCTTTATTACACATTTATTTCCCTATTTGCACTGTTTGGATGTAGCCTTCCATGAAATGCTGAAGACCTTTTTGGAAACTATATATATATAATTAATACCTATACATGCATTATTAATCCAGATGCAAGGAAAAATATTGACGTAAAAAGTACATTTCTCAGTTGTTTCCAAATATTCACTGAATTATTGTTAGATATGATGCATTGATACAAATTTGATGTTGTGGTGTTTTTACTGAGAAGCAGGTTTGTAATTAAAACATATAATTAAAATAAAATAATTAGCATAAGATGACATTTAGTCCAAATGTGCCCACACAGTGTATGCATGTATGCAGAAGAGAGAGATTCAGGCTATTCATTGATTTTAGTTTGCTAAATTATTTATGATATTAAATATTTGAAATATTTTTGGAGATATATTTAATATTAAAAATACTTTTATTGAAAATACATTATTTTATATAGGCTACTGTATACAATGCTTGCTATGATTTCTATAATTCCACACATGAAAAAAAAAAACAAAAAAAAAAACAATTGCTTATATTTTTGCTTATTTTGGGTGAGGCAATTTCCTTATTTTGAGCTTGTTTTTCCAGACCAGCTTGTTTCTCTGGTGAGATATGGCAACACTGCAACTGGTATATCACCCACCCTTAGATCAGAGTACTGTCATTTTACTTTATTAACTGACCTTTTATTTCATTCTAACTGGTTAACAATTTGAAAGGAGGCTGCAGAATGCCGGAACTGGAATGAAAAAATAGTTTCTGCTCAGAATGAACCGAAGTGAAAAACATTTAGTTTTTAGTCTCTGTTTAATACCCAAAATGCAGCGCTTTTTGAGCGCTGAATGTGCCTTCTTAAACTGAATCACAGGTGGTTAGTGAATCAGACGCAGGTTTTTACTACACGCTAAAAAGTGCCGCAGTTGTTTAGTGAATTCACCCAATAATTGTAAAAATGTAAACAAAACTAAAATACATTTAAAACTACAAAACAATAAACTGGTTCTGCCTCAGTGTTCTTGCAGGCTGTACTTACTTTGTTAAGGTCAGAGGGAAAATGAGCTCTTTTCAAAATCTTGGCTCTTTTCTAATGCCCAGCCGAAGCTCAGATGGGTGATGGGAAACACAAGTAAACAATATGAGGTCAGCAGACAGACTGCCATAAAACAATGTCAGCTGCAGTAGGAGCCGCAGTACCCTTACAAACCCATCTTAAGTGTGCTGTCAACATCCACCATATCAATCACTGCAGAGGAAAAACTGAGATGGGGCAATTCTTATAGAATTAATTTGTGCCACAGATAGTGCTGTTGGTTTGCATGCGCTATGTTGTTTTAGCACCTGATTTACTAAAAGATCTATGCAAATCAGTTGAGCGTGAACACACAAAAAAATTGTTTTAATGCAGAATGCAATTTGCACGCAAAATACCCCATCTTGTGGGTTGGATCACATTTGTGTAGCAGAGTGCTGTTATCTGGCATACGTTTTTGGGACTGTAAAGCATTACTCTACTTTTGCGATCCAGGCAAATAAATCAACTCTTTAAAATGCTAAAAATGCATACAACTGCACCGTGTTGTATGGGTGTTAAAATGAGAAATCTTTTAAAATTCTAGTTTAAAACACTTGTGTCATGTTCTCAGAAATGTAATCTTTGTGTCAAATTTGGTTTCATGCATTTTTGAACAACTTTATAGCATTTAAAAAAAAAAAAAAAAATGAATTTCTGAGTCAAGAATATCAAGACGTTTTCTCAGGGATCCACCACATGATTTGAACAAAATGTGCCTTTTCATAAAAATGTCAAAATGAATATCAGATGTTTTTTTTTTTTTAAAAACGTCATGCTCAGTCTTGAGGGTCTAAAGGTGTCAGCTCTGTTTTATGGTTTTTATGGTCAACATTAATAATAAAAAAAAATGGCTACCATGTTGGTTTCACCCAATGACTTTGATTTGGTGGACAAAAGCATTTTTAAATATGAATTATATTTTAGAACACAACTGTGTCACTGCTTTTTTTTTTTACTGTCTCTGGACACCACATGACATTTTTAAGTTTAAGCCCCAGAAAAAAAATATCAATATGACTTTAAACTCTTAAAAATTAAAAAAAATGTAAAAATGGGGGGGCCTGGGTAGCTCAGTGGTAAAAGACGCTGGCTGCCACCCTTGGAGTTCGCTAGTTCGAATCCCAGGGTGTGCTGAGTGACTCCAGCCAGGTCTCCTAAGCAACCAAATTGGCCCGGTTGCTAGGGTGGGTAGAGTCACATAGGGTAACCTCCTCGTGGTCGCTATAATGTGGTTCGTTCTCGGTGGGGCACACGGTGAGTTGAGCGCGGATGCCGCGGTGGGTGGCGTGAAGCCTCTACACGCACTATGTCTCTGTGGCAATGTGCTCAACGAGCCACATGATAAGATGCGCGGGTTGATGGTCTCTGACACGGAGGCAACTGGGATTCATCCTCCGCCACCCGGATTGAGGCGAATCACTAATCCACCATGAGGACTTAAAAGCGCACTGGGAATTGGGCATTCCAAATTGGGTGAAAAAGGAAAAAAAAAAATATTTAAAAATGAAAATATGCTCATCATAGAAGAGGTGTAATCATGTAAATGGTTTGTGTGAATTTTTATTTTTTATTTAATAGATCTGAACAAAAATGAGCGTCACTTCATTGAAGTCCACACCCTTAGGACTCATGGCCATAATATGCACCTGTTACCCTCTGTTATTGTATTTATGATGAATCTTGTGAAAAGACATTATGATCATGAAAAAGGTTTTTTTCTAGATCGCTCGCCCACTGTCACATACACAATTTTTTTTACTACACCAATAACTGAACTAGTAAAGGAAGTTTGGGCTGTTTCTATGAAGGATGCTTAAACAGTGATGTAAAAAAGTTGTTCTACACACAAAAGCATGTTATGAGCGAAACCCTGAAAACTGTTTGAATTAAAAACATTTACATGTTGTAACTGTACATTCGTCATAGCAATATCTTGCCTTCTGTTCTCTTCTTTTTAAAGAAAGACAAAATATTTTCTTAAACTGTTCTCTTGGCTATTTTTGAAATTGTGTGAAACTTTTGAAAACTTGCATTACCTCCAGTGGCGTATGTTTCATGTGAACACTAGGAAGGACAAGTCGACCCATCGCTAAACTCCGACATACCTGTTTGCCAGTGTTTTCAGAAAATGTCTAGGCTACTGGTGTAACCTCTGTTCCCTGATGGAGGGAACGAGACATTGTGTCGATGTAGTGACACTAGGGGTTTGATCTTGAGAGCCCCAATCACCTTTGCTTAAAATAGAAAAGGCCAATGAGAATTGGCAAGTGGAATTTGCATGCCACTCTCCGCCCCAGACATACGGGTATAAAAGGAGATGATGTGCACCACTCATTCAGATAGAGTCCTGGCCATGTCAGCGGCTGGTTCAGCACCGCGGCAGGAGGGACACAACGTCTCGTTCCCTCCATCAGGGAACAGAGGTTACACCAGTAACCTAGACATTCCCTGTCTGTCACTCACTCAACGTTGTGTTGATGTAGTGACACTAGGGGTTCCTATAGGAAACACCGCAGGCGCTGAACTGTGTCACGAGGTATGGAAGAGTGGACATGGGCAAGCTGCTGCATGCCTTGCAGCAAGCGCTCGACCATGTCGTGACCCTCCAGTGAGTTAGGTAAGGCATCTCCCTAGTCCCGTTAATGGGGGAGGAGGCACTTACCCAAGAAGGCTACAGGCGGTGGCCTTTCCTGATTTTAGCTGTTAAGCAATTTCCCGCCGAGCACCTTCTAGAATAGCGCTGGACAGGACAATCATCCGGCCGTGAACGCTCAGGGCAGGGTGGAGGGATCCACTTTAGCTTGATGTTCGCAGCCATCCGGGCAAGCACGGCTGCCATCTCAGCGTCCACCTCATCCTGAGCTCTACTGCCCGTGAGCGGGAGCTCAGAAGATTTGTCCTCTTCTGACAGCAGAAGCCCACCCTCCGATGCTGCGACCGATAACTCATCCTCGTCACGAGCCGTGAACGAGACATTAAATCCGCCCTGAGGCAGACTGCCTGCGTTGCTCAACAGCTCTTCCGGGTAGAATGAGCATGCTGGGGGACGGGAGGTCCGCTGGGCTTAGTCAGTGGAAACGCTCCCATGTCCACATCCAGATCGCCCACGGTGCTCGCCGACCCGACCGCCTGAGTTTCAGCCCAGGACGGACCGGGTTGGGAAGCAGCCGCGGTGGCTCCTTGCTTCACTAACAAGGAAGTGAGCCGTGACCGCAACGTTCTCATGGGCATGTTCTCGCAATGAGACAGATTTCATGGCTATCCAGAGGGGAGAGATAACGGCCACATCCAGTAGCACAAAGGCGAAAGGCCATCTTTAAAAAGACACCAATTGTTTGTGCAAGCTCTTTTAGTAGAAAATATACTCTTTAGAATATACTCTTTTAGCACCTGTAGACTCAGCCGCCGAAGCGCCCAGGGGAAGCACAACACTCGACCGTGCGATGGTGACCGCTGATATGTGCCGTAAATCCAGCAGCATAAGCGTAGGTGATGGGATGAACACAATACATGCATTTGGCTCCGGAGAAAAAATCTGAATGAGTGGTGCACGCCATCTCCTTTTACACCCGTATGTCCGGGGCGGAGAGTGGCATGCAAATTTCACTCGCCAATTCTCATTGGCCTTTTCTATTTTAAGCAAAGGTGATTGGGGCTTTCAAGATCGAACCCCTAGTGTCGCTACACCGACACAACATCGAGTGAGTGACAGACAGGGAACTGGCATCTTTTCGCAGTGGAGAGAGAGCTTGCGTGCTCATGGTTGCCAGATTGCGTGACTAAAGCGTCACCCTGGCAGAATATTTCCAAACTGTACAAGTGTCAAGATCTAATTGGGGAATGTTATCTATAGAAATTTGGCAACCCCACACATGTTGAAATCTAATTCTGACCTGCTAATCGCCCTTATTTAAAGTCTGTTATTTATCAAATATAGAAAATTCAATATTTTACTTTATTATGTTCTCAGTACTACATGACACAATTGATCTAAATGGGATAGTAAGGGGGGATGGTGGTTTTACAAGGGGGATGCTTTTTGGTATTTCTTGCAACAAGGGGGATGGCATCCCCTTGCATCCCCCCTCAGCTCGAACCCTGATCATATGATGCATTACTGCTGCTATGATCAATAGAAAATCTCTTTTAAATTAAATTCTGATTACTGTCAGTTTTCCGTGAACAGTAATATGGAAGGCAAATAGCACTGATATCTACAATAAGCCTTGTTTTCATAGGAGGCATGTTTGTGCTGAAAAGAATGACAATGACTTAAGTTTAGAACAACACAATGCTATTTCAGTGCATTTAGTGCCTGGTTAAACAGGATTGCTTACGTTTAGTGAATAAGACACATGTTTTTGCACTGTAATACCTTTTGCAAAAGTAGAGCAACTGTTTAGTGAATTCGCGCCTGACTACACAGCTTGTAGGTTTATGTTTCAGTGATATTCTCTGTATGTCTACTTTGTACATTTATTTTTCATGGCCACTTTGTTGATTTGTTTGTAGGGAAGAAAATCATGTTAATAAAAGAGAGAGAGAAAGAGAAAGAGAGAGCAGGAGAGAGTGAGAGAAGGTGTGAAAGTGCTTGTTTACACTTCAGTGCATTTTGTCTCTTCCTGTTTTTACTGCCATGTACCTCTTCTCCAGCATGGTTTGATAATGGTGTCTCTAAAGCTCGGAGACTGTAAACAGAATATGCTCACCTTGATCTCAGAGCACTGCTTAGCTCTGTTCCAAACATGAGACGCATCTATTTTTCTTTCTCTTCTCTCTGCCCTCCCTCAGTCTGACTGCTTACCGCTGATACCTAAACAGCAGATTATCCTGTTGTAAATGTTACTCTTTTTAGTTTGTCTTCTTTTATCTTTAATCCCGAAAAACAGATGTTCACTTGAATGTTCGCAGAGCCAGACATTTGACTGTCGGTATAAAGTCTGGTCCTCTCTGCAGTTTAATTTGGCAGAGATCAATAGACTGTCATGTAAAGCGACCAACCACCGTTTTTTTAAATTTTTTTTATTATTATTATATTATGTTTGCTGATGTGTGACCTTCGTTTAGGGATTTTCCACAATTCCTAACCCAATTCTTCTTCTTCCACAAAAACGGTGCTTAATTGGTCCTGCATCATTTGTTGTACACCCATGAATGAGGAGTCAAATCGACCGGCTCAATGAGAAGAGGTGTGCTATGACTTTTTGAAGCTAATAGACTTGAGATGTTCACCCTTGAAGGCCCTTGGGGACTCACTGGGACCCCAGCCATTTCTCTGCAACATAATATTATATTAAGACATTGGAGACAAGGCCCTTGGTGGCCTCATTAGCCGCATTTCAACTATCGGGCCAAATAAGGCCATGCTAGTGTGTGCCAGGGCCAGTTGCGCTATCACTTCCGGGGCTTCATTGTGCCTCCACAGGGCTTCCTCAGGGCCAACGGGCAAAGGCTAAACATCGATTACCCTTGGGCCAAAGAAAGCCATTTCCCTTGGGCCAAAGAAAGCCATTTGGGGATTGAGGTGGGGTCAGTGTCAAAGTTGGACTTAAGCTGATTCAGGTCAGAGGTTTCAGCACCAAGATACTCATTTACCAAGTTTACCTCAACATAACAATGGAGAATGGAGAATCGGTACTTGTCAGTAGTCGAAATCAGGGCTCCTCTGAATATTTGGACTTATTGAAAATGTACAAAGACAGATCGACGGCATCTGCCAGAGTGAAGATGTGATTAACTATATTGTCGCCGAACATGCAAAGTTGTGTATCCAACGCACAACGGTACAGGCTCGAAAAAAATTAAAATAATTGCAGGCACAGTACAAATCCGTGTTTATTTCAAGGGCTAGCTAGTCTCCAGAGTCTAATACCTCAGCTTGAGCTTGCCTCTTGTTTGTGAAATGGGCGGTGTACTGTGTGTGACGTTGGCACAAGGGCGGCATGTTAAGGGCGGGTTTTAGGGCAACACTGTGGGGATACTGGCCCAATGGTGGGAATGCAGATCGATTTTGATCTTGGGGTTTGAGGTCCGAAGCTATTGGCCCCAGCTGACTAGTTAACAGCCCTGGCTCTCACTGGCCCGATGGTGGAAAAGCAGCTAATGTTGCAGAGAATTTTCTTCACCACATTTTCTTCAGAAAATGCACCTATCTAGTTTGATGTTACACCAACCATTAATAAAATTGTAGCCCATTCAATTAGTGATGCAACAGTTTTCCATACATTTATACAGACCACACCAAAGGAATTAACGTATAAGTGTGTAGACTGTGTAATCAGAAATTCTGGCCATCTATATTTCAGAAAATAAAGAAGAATTTACAGTTCACCTCATGGATATCTTCTTATATTACTTAATTTACTTGTTAAAAAAAAAAATCTCTTTCCAAGATTTGATGCAACAAACCTTGAAAACTTTAGAAAATCCAAAACCCATATCCAAACATATTGATAAAAACCTGTGCACCCTCACTGACTTAAGTTAAACATTTTTAAAATTTACTAAACAGCACCAATTTGATTGGATTTAATGATTTTTATTTATTTTTTTATTTATTTTTCAATATGCATCAGACGGTTAATAGAACAGTCCGTGAGCAGTCCATGGGGTATTGGCAAATATTTTATGCTGTACATCATGACTTTTTGCAGTGTAAGACCACAGTTTATCTGACACACTACCTAATACTGCACTGTGATGGAGTCATAGTGCTTTAGCACACAGGGTACTTGTCGGTTGAGTAGACAGACTTGAGTGTGTTGGTCAGTTAGGGCCTGTTGACAAGTCTGTCAGAGAGGAAGTTTGGGAGGGGCCACAGGTGCTGTGATATTTCTGTCACTCTGGCACCGCACTGATCAAAGAGACCTGTAGACGATTTGATTGACATGCAGGTCGTGTCCTATTAAGGAACTGACATTGATGTAGTAAAATTGCTTTGCTGTGATATCGCAACAGGCACCATTAGCTTAGAAAGAGAGGGAGAAAGAGAGAGCAAGAGAGGGTGAAAAAGACAGGGTGTGGGCCGATGGGCATCTCAACCAAATGCTGCTGTTTGCAGTCTCATCAGCACTCTGAGAGGACACTCATTGGCTTCCACTGCAACTCCATTTAGCCCTATTGATTTAGCAATCTTCCTTACACCTGCCTCTTTAGGTCCCCCCCCCCCACACCCCCACACCCCACCCCGTTGAGAGAGAGAGAGAATGATGGAGAGCGAGCGAGTGATGTCAAGTCATTTTTATTTGTATAGCGCTTATCACAACACACATCGTTTCAAAGCAGCTTTACAGGAAATCATGCATTAACAAAAAAATTAAACTGTAATATCTATAAAGTCTTAGAGTGATTATTGTGTAGTTTGATTAAATATGATTGTAAATGTGTATAAAAATTAAATAATTAAATAATAATTGTATTTAGAACCCCTGTGAGCAAGCTGAAGGCGACTGTGGCAAGGAACACAAAACTCCATAAGATAGAGAAAAATAACCTTGGGAGAAACCAGGCTCACTGTGGGGCCAGTTCACCTCTGGCTAAACAACATGAATATAATGCCAATATTAGTTATTTGTGTGCAGTGCAGGTCATGGTTTAAAATTTGTAAATTAAGTAAGCGTTAAGGTCCAGTATTAAAAATTTGATTTTTTATTAACTTAAAGATTAATGACTAATGTCTTTGAACTCCATCCTGGATTAACTGCAGAAGTTCACTTAGATGCATTGTCCTTTGTTAGTTGGCTGATGAAGGCTTTTGTTGGCAATTAAATGATAGTCTCTGTATTCCATTTCAAGAGTGTACTCCATCAATAGACAAAGGTGATGCAGGCAGAGATCAATGAGGTGCATCGCAATTCAACCAGCAGGTAATTTTGGTGAGGTTCGGTGGGGTCCATCCTAAGTCCAAAGTTCAGGCAGTGGCATATGAAGTAACCGATGTCTTACAGTTGGAGTTGGCATCAGTTCATCCTCTGAAGTCAAAAGACTGAAGTGATGTCTGGCTAGCACCAGCTGTAGTTTGTTGTCATCACTCAGTGACACGTAGCAGTGGAGTCCGATACCAAGCAGAAACGGAGCTGGATCTGGCCAGCTCTGGTAACCTCGGGATTCATATCCATTGAGACATGGAAACAAATAGAATAATATAAGAATAGATGCCATTTAATTTTATGCAGAGTTATAGATCATGATAGAAGTTTCTGGTGCTGGCAGACCTAACTAAAGCAGCCTTATTGTGAGTTGATGGATAAATTAAGTGTATGCCTGGCTAAATAGATGAGTCTTTAGTCTAGACTTAAACTGAGTGAATATGTCTGCATCCCGAATATTGTGGGGAGAATATTCCATAGTTTAGGAGCCAGATATGAAAAGGATGTACCTCCTTTTGTGGATTTTGATATTCTTGCAATTATTAACAAGCCAGAATTTTGTGATCGTAATGAACATGACGGAATACAGAGTGTCAGAAGTTCACTTAAGTACTGTGGAGCTAGATCATTCAAAGCTTTGTATGTAGTTAACAGAATTTTAAAATTAATACAAAATTTAATAGGTAGCCAATGTAATAACGATATAATTGGGCTAATAGGATCATATTTCTTGGTTGTAGTCAGCACTCTGGCTGCCGGATTTTGAACCAATTGAAGTTTATTTATTGAACTTGCTGGACATCCTCCAAGTAATGCATTACAATAATCTATTCTTGAGGTCATGAACGCATTAATTAGTTTTTCGGCATCAGCAACAGAGAGCATGTGTCATAACTTAGCAATATTTCTGAGGTGGAAGAATGTTGTTCTACAAACATTGGAAGTTTGATTTTAAAAGAACAGATTGGTATCAAATATAACACCTAGGTTCTTCGCTGTAGAAGGCGACGTAACAGTACATCCATCAAGAATCAAATTTTATTTTAGTGGCTTATTTTTAGAGGTTTTTGGTCCAATAATTAGTACCTTTGTTTTGTCGGAATTGAGTAGAAGGAAATTTCTGGCCATCCAATCTTTGATTTCATTGATACACTCTGCTAATTTGGAGTATTGTGAATATTCATTGGGTTTAGAAGAAATATAAAGTTTGGTATCGTCTGCATAACAAAGGAAACTTATTCCATGATTCCTGATAATATCTCCCAGGGGAAGCATGTATAAGGAGAAAAGCAGAGGCCCTAAAACTGATCCCTGTGGCACTCCATACTTTTGTTTGATTTGACAATTCCCCATTTACACATACAAAGTGGTAGCGGTCTGATAAATAGGACCTAAACCATGCTAATGCAAGTCCACTAATGCCGACATAATTCTCCACCTATTCAAGAGAATGTTGTGATCTATCGTGTCGAAAGCACTAAGATCTAAATGCACTAGAAGAGAAATGCAGCCACGATCAGATGATAAGAGTAAGTTATTTGTAACTCTGATAAGTACAGTCTCTGTATTGTGATGGAGCCTAAATCCTGACTCATATATACCATATATTTGTTCATTTATACCATTTCTCTGTAGAAATGAACATAGTTGGGAGGACACTACCTTTTCTAGTATTTTCGACATAAATGTAGGATTTGAAATCGGTCTGTAAATAGCCAATTCTCCAGGATCAAGCTGTGACTTCTTAATAAGCGGTTTGATAACTGCCATTTTAAAGTTTCTTGGGACATGTCCAAAGGATAGTGAGGAGTTAATAATATTAAGAAGAGGTTCTGAGATTACAGGGAATACCTCTTTTAAGAGCTTAGTTGGATCTAACATACATGTTATGGCTTTTGATTTTTTTATAAGTTTTGTTAGCTCTTCATGACCTATGACAGTGAAGGATTGAAGTTGCTCATTAGTAAAATTATGAGACACTGTTTTCTGAGGTGCTGTGACAGTTTATTTCATAGTCTCAATTTTATTTCTGATTATTTCAATTTTATCAGTAAAGAAATTCATGAAGTCATTGCTTTATTTCTAACCAATTTAGCAACAGTACTAAATAAACACCTAGGATTGTTGTGGTTATTTACTATGAGTTTGTTCAAATATGCTGACCTGGCAGCTTTTAGTGCCTGTCTGTAGCCATAGGCACTATCCTTCCATGCACCGCAAAATACCTCTAATTTTGTATTCTTCCACTTGCGCTCCATTTTCCGAGCTGCTCTCTTGAGAGCACGAGTGTGATCAATGTACCATGGTGCGGGGCCATTTTCTTTAATTGAAGGTCGGCGACACTATCAAGAGTGCTAAAGAAGACTGTATTTATATTTTCTGTTATTACATCAAGTTCTTCTAGACTTTTTGGCTTACTGAGTATGTGAGATAATTCTGGAAGATTATTAGTGAAGCTATCTTTAGTGGTCAAATGAGTAGTTCTACCTGAACAATAGTGTGGTGTAGATTGAGTGACATTAGCTGATCGCAGCAAACAAGAGACAAGGTAATAATCTGAGATGTCATCGCTCTGCGGTAGAATTTCTATAGTATCAACATCAACTCCATATAACAGAATTAAATATAGCGTATGTTTATGGCGATGAGTTGGTGGAGAGTTGAGAATATCGATAAATGCTAATCCCAATGTGTCATTTTCATTATCTATGTGAATGTTGAAGTCATCAACAATTAAAGCTCAATCTACATTAACTACTAGATCTGATAGAAAATTTGCAATTTCACCAAGGAAACCAGAGTATGGCCCAGGTGATCTGTATACTGTAGCAAGGGCAAAAGACGACAGAGATTTTTAATTTATATTTGACGGTGTCACATTAAGCATTATTAGTTCAAAAGACTTAAACTTATATCCTGTCCTCTGATTAACACCAAAAACTTCACTGTAAATTGTAGTAACACCTACTCCTTGACCCTTCAGACGAGGCTCATGTTTATAACTATAACCTGGGGGAGTAGATTCATTTAAACTAATATATTCATCTGGTTTAAGCCAGGTTTCAGTCAAACAGAGCACATCCAAACTATGATCTGTAATAATTTCATTTACAATTAGTGCTTTGGTAGAAAGAGATCTAATGTTTAGTAGTCCTACCTATATATGTTATATACTATATAAATTATATACCTATATTTTTATTTATTTTTTTTTTTTTTTCAAGTTTGACCTTAATCAAATTTTGTTTCTAAATGATTTAGTGAGAGTTTTGTGTTTGGTTGTTAAGGGAACAGACACAGTCTCTATATGATATCTAGGCAATACTGTCTCAAGGCAGCTAGTAGACATTCGGATTAACCAGTTTGTCTGCTTCCTGACCTGGGACCCAGTTAGTCATATACTATCATTATTAAGACTATGAGCCAAATTACTAGAGAGGAGAGCAGCACCTTCCCTGGAGGGATGGAGTCTGTCTCTCTTCAGCAGGTGAGGTCTACCCCAAAAACTCTTCCAGTTGTCTATAAATCCTATGCTATTCCCCGGACACCACTCAGATATCCAGACATTTAGTAGGCACTAATCTACTATAAACCTCGTCACCACAATGAGCAGGGAGGGGGCCAGAGCATATTATAGTGTCTGACATCGTTTTTGCAAGTTCACACACCTCTTTAACATTATCTTTAGTGATCTCTGACTGGCGAAGCAGGACATCGTTAGTGCTGACACGGGAGAGTGGTGTCGCTTTGCTGAGTGAGTATGCCACCGAGACATCACCCAAACACCCTGCTGCGGGGGCTCTAGACCCAGAACCAAAGTGTGTGTGTTGCTCGCTGTACTACCCGCATCCGTAACAGTATCTACTGGCTTCTCTTTCTCACTGACCTCCACTAGTGTTCGGATGTTTGTCTCTAATCATTAACATTCTCCGTCAGCCTGACTAATTCCTTACATGTATCACATGTGAATCCCTCACTGCTGATGGAAGAAGCTATAGTAAATATGTGGCATGCAATGCAGGAAGAAATAACATGAGCAGATGCCGTGACTTACCACAATTGTTTGATGTTGTTCTTCTTGTTATGGTTGTTCTTGAGCAGCGAGGGTTTGAGATCGATGTGGTTCAATGTGGTTCCTAATCAGCAGATGTTTGAGATTGATGTAATAATCAGTTTAAAACACAGTGGAGAAAACAAATGCACACAGTCGAGATGCGAGATGTAGACAAGCGGAAAAAAATGAAAAGAAAAAAGAGAAACGGGTGCGTGCAGTTAAATACACACAGTTGAAACAGTAGAAAAGCGGAAAAACCTGAAGCATGCAGTAAAATCGCAAAGGATAAATGATGAACATGATTAAGCAAGAATAAGCAATGCTAAGCAGGCTAGCAAGCTACAAACACAGACCTGTGCAGTATGCCGGCAGCAATCGGAACAGTAAGAGGAGGAAAGGTGAAGAAATAAGAGATGGCTGTTCTCTGTTGTTTTTAAATCTCTTTTTAACTTTTCTCAATGTTTTTTCTTTATTTCTCCTTCTTTGATCACAACTTCAGAAGTATTCAGAGTAATGGCTATAAGTAGATTTTTTCTTAAAGGAATAGTTCCTCCAAAATAGAAAATTCTGTCATCATTTACTCACCATCATGTTGTTCCAAACCTATGTTGTTTCTTTCTTTTGTGGAACATCATAGGTGAATTTTTGAAGAATATCTTGGACACTTTTCCATGTAATGAAAGTAAGAAAAGAGGCTGTCAAGCTCCAAAAATCAATAGGACTTGTGCTCTGTATTCCAAGTCTTCTGAAGTCATATGATAGTAAACGCAAAGGAGCAGACCCAATTTGAAGTCGTAACTAAATTATATTAATTTGTCTCCAGTGAACAGGTGAAATTAACGTTGATTCAATGAGTTGAACTTGAACCAAATCAGTCCAATTTGTGAACTAGTCATTCGGACGGTTTTATGAACTGGATCAATCAATTAATTCATTCATTTAAAATGTTGTCAAATCTGACTACTTCTCTCATGAACTTTCATGAATGCACCATGCAAGGAGAACTAGGGCGGATGTTAAGATTTTCTGAGAAAAACAGCTTGGTCTCTTCCTCACACAATCACTATCATATTGATTCAGAAGATTTGGAATATACAGGTGCATCTCAATAAATTAGAATGTCGTGGAAAAGTTCATTTATTTCAGTAATTCAACTCAAATTGTGAAACTCGTGTATTAAATAAATTCAATGCTCACAGACTGAAGTAGTTTAAGTCTTTGGTTCTTTTAATTGTGATGATTTTGGCTCACATTTAACAAAAACCCACCAATTCACTATCTCAAAAAATTAGAATATGGTGACATGCCAATCAGCTAATCAACTCAAAACACCTGCAAAGGTTTCCTGAGCCTTCAAAATGGTCTCTCAGTTTGGTTCACTAGGCTACACAATCATGGGGAAGACTGCTGATCTGACAGTTGTCCAGAAGACAATCATTGACACCCTTCACAAGGAGGGTAAGTCACAAACTTTCATCGCCAAAGAAGCTGGCTGTTCACAGAGTGCTGTTAACAGAAAGTTGAGTGGAAGGAAAAAGTGTGGAAGAAAAATATGCACAACCAACCGAGAGAACCGCAGCCTTATGATTGTCAAGCAAAATCGATTCAAGAATTTGGGTGAACTTCACAAGGAATGGACTGAGGCTGGGGTCAAGGCATCAAGAGCCACCACACACAGACATGTCAAGGAATTTGGCTACAGTTGTTGTATTCCTCTTGTTAAGCCACTCCTGAACCACAGACAACGTCAGAGGCGTCTTACCTGGGCTAAGGAGAAGAAGAACTGGACTGTTGCCCAGTGTTCCAAAGTCTTCTTTTCAGATGAGAGCAAGTTTTGTATTTCATTTGGAAACCAAGGTCCTAGAGTCTGGAGGAAGGGTGGAGAAGCTCATAGCCCAAGTTGCTTGAAGTCCAGTGTTAAGTTTCCACAGTCTGTGATGATTTGGGGTGCAATGTCATCTGCTGGTGTTGGTCCATTGTGTTTTTTGAAAACCAAAGTCACTGCACCCGTTTACCAAGAAATTTTGGAGCACTTCATGCTTCCTTCTGCTGACCAGCTTTTTAAAGATGCTGATTTCATTTTCCAGCAGGATTTGGCACCTGCCCACACTGCCAAAAGCACCAAAAGTTGGTTAAATGACCATGGTGTTGGTGTGCTTGACTGGTCAGCAAACTCACCAGACCTGAACCCCATAGAGAATCTATGGGGTATTGTCAAGAGGAGAATGAGAAACAAGAGACCAAAAAATGCAGATGAGCTGAAGGCCACTGTCAAAGAAACCTGGGCTTCCGTACCACCTCAGCAGTGCCATAAACTGATCACCTCCATGCCACGCCGAATTGAGGCAGTAATTAAAGCAAAAGGAGCCCCTACCAAGTATTGAGTACATATACAGTAAATGAACATACTTTCCAGAAGGCCAACAATTCACTAAAAATATTTTTTTTATTGGTCTTATGATGTATTCTAATTTTTTGAGATAGTGAATTGGTGGGTTTTTGTTAAATGTGAGCCAAAATCGTCACAATTAAAAGAACCAAAGACTTAAACTACTTCAGTCTGTGTGCATTGAATTTATTTAATACACGAGTTTCACAATTTGAGCTGAATTACTGAAATAAATGAACTTTTCCACGACATTCTAATTTATTGAGATGCACCTGTAATGTTGTATGGAGCACTTTTATGAAATTTTTTGGAGCTTAACAGCCCCAGTCCTCATTCACTTTCATTATATGAAAAAAAAAAAAAAGAGAATGGCCAGGATATTCTTAAAAAATTCACCGTTTGTGTTCCATGGATGAAAGAAAGTCATATAGGTTTAGAGCGACATATAGGTGAGTAAATAATGACTTAATTAACTTGCTTTACTTAATTAAAATAAATAGTGAGGCTATTAAGTCGGAAAGCTTTGATTTAGTTTTCAACCTGTGTCAGTACACATAGTTCATACTGAGGTTTGAGTGGCCTTGTCTGTTAAAGTGATCAAAACACCCCATAGAGTAGCACTGATTTAAAGCAATAAAAAAATATTTTCACAATGGCCATTAAACTGAGACATATGTAGCCCATCAATGAGATCTCTGCAGATGTCAGGCAAATCATCCATTAATCACTCTACAGCTCTTCAAACACTGGCCTATATCAATAGTCAAAGATCTGTTTGCATCGACAATGCTGCTCATTGACCGGAGGTGTGTGTGTGTATGTGTGTGTGTGTGTGTGCATGCAGCAAGGGTCCACGCATAAACCAACTCGACCAATCATTATGGGTGTGGAAGAGCTCTAGCAGGCATGTCACTTATCCCGGTCTTGCTCAGATCATTGACCTGCACCGCTGCGGCAGAAAATTACACTCCGTCATGTCAATATTACATTCGTTGTATGCTTATCTACTCACAATTACATGCACCATATCTGTGGCTTCCTTCGACAATGTGCTTAAGACGCTGTATTGTTTTGTGTTAGATGAATTGTGTTCCATGCATGGCTGCTTACCTGCTTTAATGAATATATGAAGACTTATAATGAGATCTCACAGAGGAGCACAGAGCTTATCAGATGCTGTTAAACTTAAACTATAGATGAATAGATGAGTCTCACTGGTGCTTAAAGCTAATATATAAATCTGGGAAAAGACTAAGTGTCATGTTTTGCATTTTTTCAGTTGCTTTCAGAGATTTCATGGAGCTTTGCACAGTATTTGCAAAGATGTACACCTAATATGCCAAAGTGTTGACATGTTTTCCAAATCCACTTCCTAATTAAACTTGGTAATTTCTGCACTATTAGGGTCACCAAACAAATTGCAAATGCAATATCTATCAAAAAGATAGTGTTGCCCCAAACTAATGCATTGGTTGAGGCACTGTTACTGCATTGGGCTAGTTGGAATGCTCAAACAAACAGAGCAATGTGTTGGAAGCACTAAAGAGCCACAGTGTTTACACTTCAGGAAAATCAACCTACAAATGGCTTACTTAAAATTGTCTCCACATAGTGAGCTAGGATAGGACAGAGTAATTTCAAATTGAGAAAAAGTTACATACTTCAGCTTAAAACATTTACATTTACATTTATTCATTTGGCAGATGCTTTTATCCAAAACGACATACACAAGAGGAATAATACATCAAATTACACTTTTTCAAAAACAAAAAATAATATTAAACCGATCATAAAAATTAATGCACCTATTTGGCCACAAATACACAATGGTGAGATTAATAAAACTTGACATACAGTAATCATATTTGTTGGTGGTCTGGATTTAAATGTCATTCATTGGTGATCACATTCATACAATGCATATACTGTATGAAGAATAGCAAGGAGAAGGAGAGCTGGGAATCACAGTAATAAGTAGAGTCGAAAATAAAATAAAGAAAAAGTTCTGAAACCATAGTTTTTTGTCTTATCTCTAAGGACATTTTTGCATTCTCTCTTTTTTATTCCTCATGTCTTGCCATAATCAAGGCCTGTTGTGATGTACCTAAAGGCTGCTTAGCGTAGTGAAATAATCATAAGCCTCTGAATAATGCATTTCTACAGCTACATTAGCTGAGCAAATTTTGCTCGACCATCAGCACACGGCACCACCGCCTCCATGTATGACCATACATCCTTTCAGAACTTTTCACAAAAGAGAGAGAGTTTATAAAACACATCAGTTTTCTGTATGACTTTCATCTACGCCATTTCTCCTTTTGCTTCTTTTTTTATTCCTGACATTCCAAATATAGCTTCACCAAAATATTCACTGTGTGATGTTCTTTTTTGGGTTGTTTGTTGGGTTGGGGTGGGTTGAGGCCTTGTCTTTCTCACTCCCTTCTACCGTGTTTTGCTTCAAAGTACATTTTGTACTCTGCACCACCTGCAATACTTTGCCTAGAGCTCTTGAGAAACTAAGAGAATACCAATTCTCCTTTCTTAGCAACAATCTGTTCAGAATTTTCTCGGCTCTGATGCATGTATGTCAAAACTTTGAGCACATGTCATTTAAGTAGTTTTTCCTACAGTGCTCTAAAGACCCCATGAAATCAAAACTGGAGCGTTGTGGTTTTTATCCCACGTCTATTAGCTTTGAGGCCATCTATATGATAATGTACTTGCAGTGTTTGGTAGTAATGGACTAAATGTGATCTGGGTTATGTAATCAGATTACAAAAAGTACTTATAATTATATTAAATTTTTTAATGTGCATAATCAGATAACAGTTACATTTTATGACCTTTTTATACATGATAATATCTATTACCTGTTTAAATGATTATATTATCAGTTTTGACTTCACCGAAAGAATCGCCGAAGGGGGGACTGATGAATAGCAAATTGTTGTTTGATTGCATGTTTATAGTAGCAAGTAGCAATTCAGTCCCAACCAAATATATAATAGGAAGTTTCCTAGGAAATCACAACACAGGACAGAAAACGTCTCGGTTACGTGAAGCATAACCCTGGTTCCCTGAGTGGGAACGAGATGCTGTGAGCTGTACACCAAGAAGCAAAATATGCCACTTGAATGTACAAAACTTCCTAGTTGATTGAGCTCCAGCATTCAGAATGGTATCAACCACAGTAGGGGATGACCCATCATTCAAAAGAGTGCCCTGTTGAGGGGCTATACCCATAACTTCCACAAGTCTGGCCGGGGGTGCCAAATGCTGCCCCGAGTCTGAGACAACATGTCTGTTCTGACTGGAATCTCCCAAAGCACTTTCTCCAGGAGAGAGACCAGAGTCGAAAACCATAATTGAGATGGCCAAAACGATGCCACTAACAGAAGCTGAACCCGATCCTCCCGAACTCTCTGCAGAACTGCTTGCAGCAGACTGATCAGTGGAAATGCGTAAAGATGCATTGTCGGCCACTGATGCGCCAACGTATCGATGCCCAGCAGTGCCAGGGTCGAGAGGGAAAACCAGAGTGGACAGTGTGATGTTTCAATCAAAGCATCCAGTTCCACTTCCACTTCCGTTCTGCCGAACCTTCTCCAGATTTGTTCCATAATCTGAGGATGTAATGTCCACTCTCTGGGCATCAAGCCCTGTCTGGACAGGAGATATGCCCCCAAATTCAACTGGCCCGGAACATGCATGGCAACCGCACATTGTCCCGAGCCCACAGAAGAATGTGCCATGCCAACCTCAGCATGGCATGAGAACGCACTCCTCCCTGGCAATTGATATAGGACACCACCGTCCTGTTGTCTGAACGGATAACGACATGGCTGCCCTGAATCTCCGGGAGGAAAAATTTTAACGGCAACAGCACCATGAACATCTCCAGACAGTTTATGTGCCAATATTTCCGCCGGCTCGGCCAGACTCCGTAGGTTGGATGACCCTCGTATATAACACCACAACCCATGGAGGAAGCCTCTGTCGTTATAACTTTGTGGCAATACACCTGTTCCAACAGAACGCCCGACATCAGAAGGTGGGTCCGTTTCCATGGTAACAGAGTTCTGTAGCACCCACACGTCACTTTGAAGAGACGGAATGCCTGTGTCAGTGGTTGAAGTCCCTTTGTGGAATTCATCCAGCACTGAAAAGGTCTCGCATGCAACATGCCCAGGTGAATGACAGCGGAAGCTGCGATCATGAGCCCCAAAAACCTGTGAAATGTTCTCGCAGGGAGAACTCGTCTCATTCTGAACATCGCTAGACACCAGCGGAATGACAGAACGCGAGCTGGAGACAGACGTGCCTGCATCGCCCACAAATTTAGCTCCACCCCTAGAAACAGAGTCTGTTGCCTTGGCAACAGGACACTCTTGTCTAGGCTTACACACAGCCCAAGATTGCTCAGATGGCTGAGAATGACATCCCGATGTTGGGCAGCCAAAGTCTCTGAGTGGGTTAGCACCAACCAATCGTCGAGATAATTCACAACGCGGATGCCCTGAAGCCTCAAGGGCATCAAAGCCGCATCCATGCATTTTGTGAAAGTGCGTGGTACCAGTGCAAGTCCGACGGAAGGATGCAAAATTTATACACTTTGCCCCCGAAAGCAAATCTGAGAAAGCATCTGTGCTTCAGCACAATCCGAATATGGAAATAAGCGTCATTCAAATCTATTGTCACAAACAGTCCCCCGGCTGCACTTGTGACATTATTTGCATCTGCATCAGCATTCTGAATTGACATTTCATTATTGGAATTCAAACGTCTCAAATCCAGAATGGGACGCAAGCCGCCGTCTTTTTCTGTACCAGAAAAAAAAAAACACATTCTCTCTGAGAAGGGGGAATCTTCTCTGTTGCCCCTTTTTCTAAGGGAGAATGAATTTCTTGAATCAAAAACGGGGCTTCTTGAACAGAAACGTCTGTCGGAACGACCCCATTGAACACCGGTGGAGTTTGCCTGAATTTAATTAGGTAACAATGCTTTATCGTTCAAAGTACCCACTTTGAAATGCCCTTCAGCCGCTGCCAAGCCGACAGACGAACAGACAGAGGGATTAATGTATGGCTTTTGCCTGCAGCGCGACCTGTAACCACTAGATGGCGTGCTTGGCTTACTTTTGGCGACTGCCCCAAACCAGCAACACAGCGGTGGGAAGCCTTCGCTCCTTTACTACTGAGGCTGGATGAAGGGAATTTGATTATGTTTTTGCCTTTATTGTACTCTGCCATAAAAGATGAGCGGTTTGGGCCATTTATGAGGACTTTTTTTTTTTAGGTTACAAACTGGTAATTACAAAGATATTATGCTATAAATGTGGTTTATGAGGACATTTCTAGTGTCATACTGAACAATGTTTTTTTGAATATGTAAAAATGCAGAAAGTTTTTTGTTAGGTTTAGGGGTAGGGTTAGGGGATAGAATCTATAGTTTGTACAGTATAAAAATCATTATGACTATGGAGAGTCCTCATAAGGATAGCTGCACCAACGTGTGTGTGTATATGTGTGTGTGTGTGTGTGTGTGTTTGTGTGTGTGTTCATGCACATGTTTGAGAAGAGATAGGGAGTGATAGATGCAGTGAAAAGACTTGTGTGCATAGATATGTGTATTGCTTTACAATTTAGAGAGCATGGCAGAGGGACTATGTGTGCACATGTGGATATGAAAGTGGGTGAGTGTTTACTGTATAAGTGTGTGCATGTGGTGTGTGTTAGGTACTGAGCTTTGATGAACTGACGCTGAACTCCGTGGCCCCCATTAGTCCTGGACTGAGAGGCGGGAGAGATTCGCTCCTCTATTCCTCTGATGACTTCCTATGAGTTATTTTTCTGGCTTTCACCTCCACGCTTTCGATTACCCCCATCCATCCCCAACCTCCTCATTCTTGCTCTATTCTAGCCTTTTACTCCTCTGCTCTGTTGTTCTCTCTCTCCCTCTCTCTCTCTCTCTCTCTCTCACTCACACCAGAACAGTGTGAATCCAGACATCTCCGATCTGGAAGGGAAATCAAATGAGCATCTTTTATAAAGCAGCCTGTGTCTGAGGTCAACAGCAGCATTTTTGCTAGAGTGATGCACCGAAATGAAAATTCACACTGGGTCAAAAACTAAAAACACAGTTTAAATCAGCCTTTGTTTGAAAACAAAAAATTAAAAAAACATTTCTACTACTGTTATAATATACAGATACAGTATATATATATATATATATATATATATATATATATATATATATATATATATATATATATATATACACTACCGGTCAAAAGTTTTTGAAACACTTGACTGAAATGTTTCTCATGATCTTAAAAATCTTTTGATCTGAAGGCGTATGCTTAAATGTTTGAAATGAGTTTTGTAGACAAAAATATAATTGTGCCACCATATTAATTTATTTCATTATAAAACTAAAATTTAATAAAATAAAAAAAAAAGTTTTTGAAATTTATGACTTGGACCAAATAATAAAGAAAAGCAGCCAATAAGTGCCCAACATAGATGGGAACGCTTTCAATACTGTTTGAAAAGCATCCCAAGGTGATACCTCAAGAAGAGTACATATCTGCAAATTATAGGCAAAGGGTGACTACTTTGAAGGTGCTAAAATATAACACAGTTTTGATTTATTTTGGATTTTGTTTAGTCACAACATAATTCCCATAGTTCCATTTATGGTATTCCATAGTTTTGATGACTTTACTATTATTCTAAAATGTGAAAAAAATTATAATAAAGAATGAGTAAATGTTTCAAAACTTTTGACCGGTAGTGTATATGTATATATATATATACACACACACACACACACACACACAACAGTTAGTTCCGGTCCTCGAATCTGATTGGATGAGAGACATTCTATGAGTACTGATGGCCTCACACCACCAGCACTCCAACGCTTCACTGTGTGTATCACTCCGCTTGTGTTCGTGCCGTTCTAAACTAAAGTGTAAGAGCAGTGCATATATGATAAGAGATATGTCTCTTTAATTTTGTGACATTACATATTGTAGCCAGCAGATGGCGGCAAAAGACAATTTTTGTAAGTAAAATGAGCCAGTTGGTGATGTGAAGTGAGTCAGCGTCAGTCAGTGTTTACATACAACAGTACTCCATGATCGCTCGTGTTACTACTACACTGCTAGGAAATAGCTTTAAATGGCTTTAAAATTACAACTTCAGCATTAAGGCTCATCACAGCTGAGAGACACAACAGACCTCTTACCAGAGTTTCCACATTGGAGGGGAAATACTGTTCAAAATGGCGGAGGAGATTGCGATTTCTATAGTGAAAGACTCTTGCACACCAGCTACCGTGAAATAGGGAGGAATACCTCTGTTTGGACGGCTATTTTTCCACTGAGAAAATAGGATGAATTTCCTCAAAATGACATTATCTTCAGAGAGCTGACTAACACACAGTATCTCTGCTTTGGAGAGACAGGTGATTGCACACGCTCCATATCTCTCTCGCGCACACACACGCGTGCACACACACACACACACACATACACACACACACACACACACACACACACACACACACACACACACACACACACACACACACACACACACAGTTACTTGCCCACACAGTTCTGGAGGTTTTCTAAAAGATTAAGACATTTGCAGGGCATGCAGAGGCTTTGAAGTCCTTGAAAAGGTTGTGTGATAATATCAGCAAAAGGCCTACAGTTTTTGCACACATCGTTACTCCTTGATTTAGTTTTTTTACATTTGTCATTGAAAAATTGGATGGCAGAAAACACAACAGCTCATCGTGATTCCTGTAATTGAAAATTGGAGTTTGAATTTGCACTATCACCAAAGAATATGCTTGAATTTTCCTTCAGAGACCCCTGCGTTTGTGTGTGCATCTCTTTGTCAGACAGTGTTGCATTCTAATCAGTCATGTGCCTTTGAGATGGTCCCAGGCTCATTAGCTGAGTATTTTATTGTCTCGTTATGTTGTTTATGAGATGAAAATGCGCACACACAGACACACAGAAGTGCATACGCAAGCGCACGCACTTATACACGTACAGTCACAGTGATACACTGTGAAATATCAACTCACTCAAAGTTTCTCCCACGCGCACACCCCCTGGGAAAATGGAGGAGACATACAGACCGGAGTGTGTCATTATTGACATACTAATGAGTTAGCAGCCATATGCCAGAGACCGTGGGGCTGTCGTTGCTCAATACTGTGTGGGGAGAATATCTGCTTTTTTTTTGTTAAACAGCCCAGTGGGAGGTTCACTACTTTCACACTCACAGTGAGCAACCTGACTGCATTTGGATGTCATCTCCTTCAATGTGTGTGTGTGTGTGTGTGTGTGTGTGTGTGTGTGTTTGCATGCATCTGTTCTGTTTCCCCATTGTTTTCCTATGTAAACACATGCTGGACGAATGACTTTGATTGTTGCACTGTGTCTCGCTGTTTCTTCAACATCGTGTGCAGGACCGGCACATTTTAAACACGTGTCAAGTCAAAAACGCATGTCGAGGTTCGAGACACCTGCGCTCTGTTTCATTCTTTGTGCTGCATCTACAGTATGTACATGTTTTGGATGTGTACCATAGCAATTCTATAGATTTTGCACATGCACCATTGTAATTCCATGTTAGTCTTTGAAGTAGAGTAATTGTGAGTATTTAAAGAGATAGAAAATAAAAAGAATATATGGCTAAATATGAAAATATGATTGCAAGCCTAGTTAAAGTCACTTATATACTTATATTTTGTTTGATTTCTGCAAGTGGAATTCAGTTATCATCTCGAAAATAAATATTGTTAATTTGCATTTTGTATCTAATTTTGTGTCAAAATGTATTAACCTTTGTCAGTCAAATCAAATAATGTGTTAAGAAGAAGATTAAAATGTTAAAAACAGTTAAAAACTTTAAAAATGCTGTTCTGAGCATTCACAAACAACCCTGCTTGGTAGCTATAATGTCACAGCTAAGGGCATTTGAGTCTTTAAAGTATAGGCTACATTTTCTTACATGTTGGAAAGTGGATGAAATATTATAGCTGACAATAATCTGCCTTCTGTTTGCCTTCTGCCTTCTGTAAAGAAAAAACATTTGTGTCCATCCTATTCAAATTCACTTTGATGTTAAAAGTGTGGGTGTAGCGGTTCAGATAACATGATAATGACATGTCAAACATAATTCTTTCAATTGTGCCTTGTCTTAATAAATTTGTATTCTTGAAGTATTCTGAATATGAATATGTCTGCTCTTTTGGTGCCAACATTTTGAAGCTCCATAAATCACTTAAGTCAGCATAAAAGTAATCCATATGACTCCAGAGGTAATACTATTACCATAGTTCTATTACTGTTACCATTATTCTTTGAAGTACATATTGGTACCATGTAAATACCATGCTATATGAATATGGTGATTATTTACTTTCGTAAAAGTACCATCACTCACAAAAAATTACTCTCACAGTACCAAAAATACACACTACCTTGGTACATGTCCAAAAAATAAATAAATAAATAAAAAATAAATAAAAAATAAATTAAAACAACAACAACAACATGGTACTACCTCGGAAATACTTTTGATGGTATTGATGGTATTACAATATCTTTTAGACATTTACCGAAATAATACAGTACCATGGTTCCTTGGATATGTACAATGGTAATACCATAGTTTTGTGCAGTTTACCATGGTCATAACATGGTATCCTTTAAAGTTCCTTGGAATGCTGTGTAAATACCATGGTATATGAATGGGGTGATCATTCACCTACTTAAAAGTACAATTGTATTACCATGACATATGGTAATACCATAGAATTTTTGATATGTACTATAATAATATTGAAATACCTTGGGACATTATGTCACTAACACAGTATATGAATGTGGTGATAATTTAGTACCATGATATATATCAAAGTACCATGGTACTACCATCTGGTACCTTTTATCATACCACCACAGTACTTCTTTGTAAGTGGTGTTTAGGAGTTTTATCTTGCATGCCTGTGTTCTTGTATTTGCATGTGTACCATCTGTGTGCATGTTTACACTTGTGTTCAGACCCTCATTACCATTGTCCAATTTCCACATATCTATTACTGTAAAAACAATTTGCTCCTTTTCTAGGCTGTGGATAGATTAATTTACACAGTGTAGGCTCCAAATTGGGAGGCTTGGGAGAGGTCACTCTTTAGTTGACTTTTGTCCCTGGAGGGCACAGTCTAATTCCTGCTCTAATTACTAACTCTGTCAGCCTGCAATTTATAGTCACCTTCCAGTGCACCGCAGGCCTGTCGCCACCTCTGTTAGTGTGCAGCAGTTCTCACAGAGGCCTGGCACTAAACAAACAACAGCCTCAAAATTCATCCACCACTACACACAGCAAGATGTGTCAGACATCAGTCACAACACTTTTATGTAATTGTTGTAATGTAGCGAGTGCCACAGCGGTTGCTTTTATTTTTTTGTGAGTGTATTGATGTGTTTTGTGTGACTGGCTCATTAAGCCTATATTTTTGGAACTTGCTGGCTTTCATTTTCTAATTTTGGCCTCTGCGTGGACTACATTTTCACTTGATTAACAAGGTTTAAGAGTAGAATACTGATCTTGCACCAACAGCCTGATGAATAGTGAGAAAATTATAAAATTACCTTTTTTTTTCAGCTCTTCTTTACATTGTAAACCTGTAATATTTGTTTTAGCTTTTGAAAGGGTCATGAATTGGAAAAATCAAACTTACATGATATCTTGACATAAGAGTTCATAGCACTATAAAAACATACTGTAAGTTTCTGAACCGAAAAAATTCTTCGTTAGTCCAAGAAAAGTCTTTATTGAGTCAAAATGACTTGTTTACTACTTCCTCCTCACTAATACGTCATAGGGAGGTATTACATCAGCACAGGCCAGCCTCTACATAAACAGATCAATGCCTACTTTATCGTCGACACTGCCCGCCCACCGGTCTTGAGGTTAGAGTAGAGCGGTGAGATTATTTTTGGAGCAACAGGAGGTGTCATGATGGCCACGAAGATGTCAAGACGTTGTGCAGTGCCAGGTTGTGGGAAACTAGATTTCTTGAATTTGCTTCGGAAGGATCCCAACATTAAGAAAGAGTGGCTAACATTTATTTTTAATGAAGTCCCGGATTGCGTCGGTAAGAACGTGTTTGTTTGCTCACTTCATTTTACCGATGATTCTTTCACAAACAAGACACAGTTCAAAGCAGGCTTTGCAGAGAGACTTAAATTAAAAGTTGATGCAGTGCCAACTATGTTGGACCCGACAGGGATTTTGCAACAAAAAAGTGTGAGTATCCATGTTAATTGTTTTGCTTCATATGTTACAGACTGTTAGATGTGTACTGAGTATTTGATTTGATCCTAGTGATTTTAGATGCTCGTGTATTAGCTTTAATGCACAGGGATCTCTAAGCAGCATATATTTTCTTGTTCTGTTGGCATGATGACACAATTGCCAAAGATGCACCTAAAGAGTATGATATCAATATATTTAGACAATCTCTTTACTTTTTAATGAAAACGTGACTCATGACTCAACGTATGCATTTGTCACTACACTGAATATTTGATGAAAGATGATTATATGACGAACGACAGTGTGACAAACACCGGTGAATGTATCCTGTATACGTTTTCATGTTGCACGGTAAGTGTATCCTTTCACAGCTATAAATGTGATAGCACCATGTATTTACACTTTATTTGGTACTGTCATGCATTACTCAGCATTTGTAAAGCACAGAAATGTTTCACCGTTGGAAAATGCCCCAACTATGTAACAAGATACACACTGTTGTGTCGCGTCTTCACTCTTAAAGATTTTCTTGTCAAAAAACAGTAAAGAACTGACAGCAGGTTTGCCAGCATGTTACTGTAAAATTAACGATGTCTTGCTGTTGCTGAAATTAACAGCTAGATACTATTTTTACAGCTACATTATACAACTGTAATTTAGCAGCATAAAGCTGTCAAATTACATACTATCTACTGTTATTGAAATTAACAGCTATGTTCCCAGCATGCACTGCGGCATGAAGAAATTACTTTTTTACTATTTACTGGTTTATTTTGACGTTGTTTTTGTTGTAGTCTAAGTTACTTGGATTTTAATGTTCAGCTCTTACTTATGTAAACGTATGTTTGTTAATTGTCACCACTGTTGCGTTTTGTATGCCGAGAGTTGATATCTGTGTGTCTTGATAACAACTCGAGTTCTACTGTAAACATCAAACACTCAGTTTGCTGATATCATTTTGCTGAAATATCCTTTACTGTTTTTGCTTTTATGTTTTTATGTGTAATGCATCACTATTGTCTCATATAATGCTATTTGATCAAGGTATGATCAGATATTCAGTCTGACCTTAGGTTTTGTCTTCCAAGTAGCACAGTGCAATAACTTGTGTTTTTCTTAAACATAAATCGACTGGCTGGAAGAACATAATATAATAATAAAGAAGGTACAAGGTGCCAGCTCAAGAGATCACTAATCACCATAATGGTGACTTCAATCAAAACACAACTATTGATAACAAAATAACAACACAAATTAAACTAAGACTTCTATTATGTCTGAATAAATAATTTTGTATGTGTGTTTTTTTTTTTTTTTACAATTTTTGTAGCTCCAATGCATTGCCAAAGCACACATACTTATTCAAGCGCAAAGGCTTATGGGTATTTCACCATTATAACCCACAATGCAGTGCTAAACTATGGATACAGTGCAGTATCCGTGGTGGAGGGGGTTAATTTTCTTCAAATTCGGGATCAGACTCTGGCTCAAGCATGTATGGATGAATTCCTCCATTTGTCATTTTTTTAACCATCCGAAGTTTTCAAAACAACCCCACATGTGCGTAATGGCGGGGGAGTTTACACTTATCCACATGCAAAGATTTTACCCAATCACAGCAGTGGGCGTTTGCACTGAAGTCTTCAAGAACACATGCCCCAAAAAAACGGAGCGTTTAAATTAGATGCACAAAATCTGGATAGAAAATGGCCAATTATTCCTAAATTATGACTACTTTTAATGAAAAAATCTAACTAACATTATAAGTGGACCTCAAGGAACATTATAAAATAAAATAAAAATCCAATTCATGATTCATATGGTTGACAATACATACAGTATATATATATATAAAACTCAAAAAAAGAAACGTCCCCTCACTTTCAACTGCTTTTATTTTCAGCAAACTTAATATGTGTAAATATTTGTATGAACATAAAAAGATTCAACAACTAAGACATAAACTGAAAAAGTTTCACAGATATGTGACTAACAGAAATGGAATAATGTGTCCCTGAACAAAGGGGGGGTCAAAATCAAAAGTAACAGTCAGTATCTGGTGTGGCCACCAGCTGCATTAAGTACTGCAGTGCATCTCCTTCTCATGGACTGCACCAGATTTGCCAGTTCTTGCTGTGAGATGTTACCCCACTCTTCCACCAAGGCACTTGCAAGTTCCCGGACATTTCTGGGGGGAATGGCCCTAGCCTTCACCCTCCGATCCCAGACGTGCTCAATGGGATTGAGATCTGGGCTCTTCACTGGCCATGGCAGAACACTGACATTCCTGTCTTGCAGGAAATCACGCACAGAACAAGCAGTATGGCTGGTGGAATTGTCATGCTGGAGGGTTATGTCAGGATGAGCCTGCAGGAAGGGTACCACATGAGGGAGGAGGATGTCTTCCCTGTAACGCACAGCATTGAGACTGCCTGCAATGACAACAAGCTCAGTCTGATGATGCTGTGACACACCGCCCCAGACCATGACGGACCCTCCACCTCCAAATTGATCCCACTCCAGAGTACAGGCCTCGGTGTAACGCTCATTACTTCGACGATAAACGCGAGTCCGACCATCACCCCTGGTGAGATAAAACCGCGACTCGTCAATGAAGAGCACTTGTTGCCAGTCCTGTCTGTTCCAGCGAAGGTGGGTTTGTGCACATAGGCGTTTGTGCACCGTTGTTGCCGGTGATGTCTGGTAAGGACCTGCCTTACAACAGGCCTAGAAGCCCTCAGTCCAGCCTCTCTCAGCCTATTGCAGACAGTCTGAGCACTGATGGAGGGATTGTGCGTTCCTGGTGTAACTCGGGCAGTTGTTGTTGCCATCCTGTACCTGTCCTGCAGGTGTGATATTCGGATGTACCGATCCTGTGCAGGTGTTGTTACACGTGGTTTGCCACTGCGAGGACAATAAACTGTCCTTCCTGTCTCATTGTAGCGCTGTCTTAGGCGTCTCACAGTACAGACATTGCAATTTATTGCCCTGGCCACATCTGCAGTCCTCATGCCTCCATTCAGCATGCCTAAGGCACATTCACGCAGATGAGCAGGGTCCCTGTGCATCTTAGTTTTGGTGTTTTTCAGAGTCAGTAGAAAGGTCTCTTTAGTGTCCTAAGTTTTTAGAACTGTGACCTTAATTGCCTACCATCTGTAAGCTGTTAGTGTCTTAATGACCGTTCCACAGGTGCATGTTCATTAATTGTTTATGGTTCATTGAACAAGCATGGAAAACATTGTTTAAACCCTTTACAATAAAGATCTGTAAAGTTATTTGTATTTTTACAAAATTATCTTTAAATTACAGTGTCCTGAAAAAGGGATGTTTCTTTTTTTGCTTCAATGTAGTAAGCAAATTTTGTTAGTAGCTTGTAGTGTAGCTAACTATTTAAAAAGAGCAACTTGACTGTAGTTTATCTATTTGAAGTCACAAGTAGCTTCTAGCTTCTGTGTCTCGTACCACTCATTGTGTCTTTCTTCAAATCAATATTTTATGTACATTTATTTATTTGGTAAGTGGCAGTGTTATAAGTGTCACATCTTTTCACCCTGTGTGGGTTTATTTTGAGATAATGACCATCTGACTATGTGTTATTCCTAATCCATAACATTGATAATACCTAATGCATTTTACATTTGAGGTATATTATCCTTTATAAATATATAATCTTTAAAGCAAAAAAGAAGAAGAAGAAAAATCAAACAAACATGTTAAATGCAGTGCTGGGTCTTTTGGGAACACTACGGAGTGATGACACAATTAAGTCAGTTGATAATTTTTTAGAACCAGTTAATTTAAACAAAATGTCTGAACAAACAGATTCCCTAAAATTAAAAGATTAGTTCACCCAAAAATGATCATTCTCTCATAATTTACTCACCTTTAAGCCATCCCAGATGTGTATGTCTTTCCTTCCTCAGCAGAACTGAAATGAAGAGTTTTATAAGCACATTTCAGCTCTGTTTGTCCTTACAACGAAAGTGAAAGAGTGCCATGATGCTGTTGGCTGTTTGATGGTCCAAAAGGCATATTTAGGCAGCATAAAAGTAATCCACACGACTCAAGTCGATTAATGAATGTGTTCTGAAGCAAATCGATTTACTAACTTCCTGCTACCAGTTGACCAATCACTAAGCTGTCACTTAAAAAAACAATGGTTTTGAAAACAGCAGAGCCACTGTCATGTTTCCGATTAATGTAGTTAAATTAGTAGAATTACTACTTTTAGGTTACTCCCTGACACCGATTATCACTTAAGCAATACTTAAGTCTTTTAATGAGTCAAATTACCACAACAAGGGACCGCAAAAATGGGACTTTCCTATTTGGAATCAAACTTGAGTGCCTCTCTGTTTTCAACATACAGTATAGCAAGTAACAAAATGAGATCTATAAAGGTACAACACAATGAAGAGTGACAATTCCATTTCCCTACCTCTGCAGTGCCACTTAAAACCCACACATTGTGAGAAGAAATAAGGCCATGTGCATGTAGTACATGCAAAAAGCGTGAGAGGACAATGTAAATTACCTCATTTTCTACACTGATGTTATTTTCTGCCTTAATTGAGTTTATTATTTGACATTCCCATTTCATTATTTAAGGTTTGCATGTGTTTATTCTTAGGCAATATGCCTTGTTCCGAAGTCACTTCAAAAAAATATATTTTTGTATTCGATTATTTGTGACCGGGTGTTTTGTTTTCAGTTTATTGATATACTTGTTGTCTGTTAGACTGTCTCTTTTTCCATGATTTCTAATACTTAATTAAGACTAATGGCAGCTTAAGGCCGATTATTTAGTTTATTTAGCGTGATGTACCTTGTGATGTATCTGATTTTGACTAATCTGACTTGTCTGCTTGCAAAAACCAATAAATACAGTGGAAATACATACACACTTTATATTTAATTGGGGTGACATTCCCTAACAAATAGTTTAACCATGGCATTTGTAGTAAATTAGTAACCACAAAATTAGCCGTGGTTACTACAGTCATGGTTACTACAATATTATTATAGTAAAACTATGGGTACTATATGGATACTACAGTATTACTATAGTAAAACCATGGTTAATTGTATCAAAACAATGGGTTCTGATAAATGTGGTTACTACATCTGTGACTACTGCAATATTACTACAACTTCACTATTACACAGAAACTATGTAACAACATACATGAAAAAAAAGAAAAACCTATGGTTTGTGTCACTACAGTGCTACTTGTTGGAAAATGTAGCTTGTTACTGAAAAAGCTACACTACTGTGAAGATATCACGCTATTGAAAATGACTAGCATTGTTAGCACTAGCGACAGTTACTAGCATTGCTACTTTTAGTTTACTACTCCCCAATTTACAGGTGCATCTCAATAAATTAGAATGTCGTGGAAAAGTTCATTTATTTCAGTAATTCAACTCAAATTGTGAAACTCATGTATTAAATAAATTCAATGCACACAGACTGAAGTAGTTTAAGTCTTTGGTTCTTCTAATTGTGATGATTTTGACTCACATTTAACAAAAACCCACCAATTCACTATCTCAAAAAATTAGAATATGGTGACATGCCAATCAGCTAATCAACTCAAAACACCTGCAAAGGTTTCCTGAGCCTTCAAAATGGTCTCTCAGTTTGGTTCACTAGGCTACACAATCATGGGGAAGACTGCTGATCTAACAGTTGTCCAGAAGACAATCATTGACACCCTTCACAAGGAGGGTAAGCCACAAACATTCATTGCCAAAGAAGCTGGCTGTTCACAGAGTGCTGTATCCAAGCATGTAAACAGAAAGTTGAGTGGAAGGAAAAAGTGTGGAAGAAAAAGATGCACAACCAACCGAGAGAACCGCAGCCTTATGAGGATTGTCAAGCAAAATCGATTCAAGAATTTGGGTGAACTTCACAAGGAATGGACTGAGGCTGGGGTCAAGGCATCAAGAGCCACCACACACAGATGTGTCAAGGAATTTGGCTACAGTTGTCGTATTCCTCTTGTTAAGCCACTCCTGAACCACAGACAATGTCAGAGGTGTCTTACCTGGGCTAAGGAGAAGAAGAACTGGACTGTTGCCCAGTGGTCCAAAGTCCTCTTTTCAGATGAGAGCAAGTTTTGTATTTCATTTGGAAACCAAGGTCCTAGAGTCTAGAGGAAGGGTGGAGAAGCTCATAGCCCAAGTTGCTTGAAGTCCAGTGTTAAGTTTCCACAGTCTGTGATGATTTGGGGTGCAATGTTATCTGCTGGTGTTGGTCCATTGTGTTATTTGAAAACCAAAGTCACTGCACTTGTTTACCAAGAAATTTTGAAGCACTTCATGCTTCCTTCTGCTGACCAGCTTTTTAAAGATGCTGATTTCATTTTCCAGCAGGATTTGGCACCTGCACACACTGCCAAAAGCACCAAAAGTTGGTTAAATGACCATGGTGTTGGTGTGCTTGACTGGCCAGCAAACTCACCAGACCTGAACCCCATAGAGAATCTATGGGGTATAGTCAAGAGGAAAATGAGAAACAAGAGACCAAAAAATGCAGATGAGCTGAAGGCCACTGTCAAAGAAACCTGGGCTTCCATACCACCTCAGCAGTGCCACAAACTGATCACCTCCATGCCACGCCGAACTGAGGCAGTAATTAAAGCAAAAGGAGCCCCTACCAAGTATTGAATACATATACAGTAAATGAACATACTTTCCAGAAGGCCAACAATTCACAAAAAAAAAAAAAATTTATTGGTCTTATGATGTATTCTAATTTTTTGAGATAGTGAATTGGTGGGTTTTTGTTAAATGTGAGCCAAAATCATCACAATTAAAAGAACCAAAGACTTAAACTACTTCAGTCTGTGTGCATTGAATTTATTTAATACACGAGTTTCACAATTTGAGTTGAATTACTGAAATAAATGAACTTTTCCACGACATTCTAATTTATTGAGATGCACCTGTACATTATGAAATTTAGCAGACACTTTTATTCAAAGCCACTTACAAATGAGGAACATAACAAAAAATTTGTCGCTGAAAAGTCAACAATATTTGCAGTATCGCACTGCCAAATTCTCAATGTGTCTGGAGTAGTATAGAAAGTAGCGTAGAATAAAGAGACAAGATTTATGTGTATATACACTGGCGGCCAAAAGCTTGGAACAATGTACAGATTTTGCTCTTATGGAAAGAAATTGGTATTTTTATTCACCAAAGTGGTATTCAACTGATCACAATGTATAGTCAGGACATTAATAACGTGTTTGAAAAAACATCATTTGAAAAATAATACAATTTGAAAAAAGAAAAAAAAAAATTTTCAGAACTTCTTAAACTACTTCAAAGAATTCTCATCAAAAAATCATCCAAGTGCAGCAATGACAGTTTTGCAGATCCTTGGCATTCTAGCTGTCAGTTTGTCCAGATACTCTGAACATGTCCAGATGACATCTCACCCCACGCTTCCTGTTGCACTTGCCATAGATGTGGCTGTCTTGTTGGGCAGTTCTCACGCACCTTACAGTCTAGCTGATCCCACAAAAGCTCAATGGGGTTAAGATCCATAACACTCTTTTCCAATTATCTGTTGTCCAATGTCTGTGTTCTTTGCCCACCTTTTCTTTTTGATTTTCTGTTTCAAAAGTGGCTTTTTCTTTGCAATTCTTCCCATAAGGCCTGCACCCCTGTGTCTTCTCTTTTCTATTGTACATAAAACTGGTGTTGAGCAGGTAGAATTCAGTGGAGCTGTCAGCTGAGGACATGCGTCTATTTCTCAAACTAGAGACTTTGATGTACTTATCCTCTTGTTTAGTTGTACATTTGGCCTTCCACATCTCTTTCTGTCCTTGTTAGAGCCAGTTGTCCTTTGTCTTTGAAGACTGCAGTGTACACCTTTGTATGAAATCTTCAGTTTTTTGGCCATTTCAAGCATTGTATAGCCTTCATTCCTCAAAACAATGACTGACTGATGAGTTTCTAGAGAAAGCTGTTTCTTTTTTGCCATTTTTTATCTAATATTGATCTTAAAACATGCCAGTCTATTGCATAATGTGGCAACTCAAAAACAAACACAATGTTAAGTTTCATTTAAAGAACCAAATAGCTTTCAGAAGTGTTTGATATAATGGCAAGTGATTTCCTAATACCAAATTAGCAATTTATCATGAGTACTTAAGGATAAGGTGTTGGAGCGATGGCTCCTGGAAATGGGATCTGTCTAGATTTGATCAAAAATTATTTTTTTTCAAATAGTGATGGTGCTGTTTTTTACATCAGTAATGTCCTGTCTATACTTTGTGATCAACTGAATGCCACTTTGCTGAATTAAAGTACCAATTTCCTTCCAAAACAGTAAAATCTGTACATTATTCCAAATTTTTGGCTGCCAGTGTATATGCAGGAGAAATGGACAGGAGTATAGACCTGAGTGACTTTGACAAGGGCCAAATTGTTCAGAGCATCTCTGAAACGTCAAGGCTTGTGGGGTGCTCCTGGTAGTAGTGAGTACCTACCGACAGTGGTCCGAGGAGGGACAAACCAACCACAAACCGGTGACAGGGTGTTGGGCACCCAAGGCTCATCGATGCGCGAGGGCAACAAAGGCTATCCCACCTGGTCCGAACAGACAGAAGGTCTACTACTAAAATTTTAATGATGGTTACAAGAGGAATGTGTCACAACACACAGTGCATCGCACCCTGCTGCATATGGGTCTGCGTAGCTGCAGACCGGTCAGAGTGCTCATGATAACCCCTGTCCACCGTCAAAAGTGCCTACAATGGGCATACGAGCATTGTAACTGGACCTTGGAGCAGTGGAGGAAGGTCGCCTGGTCCGTTGAGTCCCATTTTCTTTTACATCACGTAGATGGCCATGTACATGTGCACCATTTACCTTGGGAAGTGACGGCACCAGGATGCACTGTGGGAAGACGACAAGCCGGTGGAGGGAGTGTGATGCTCTGAGCAATGTTTTGCTGTGGAATCCTGGGTCCAGCCTACATGTGGACGTCAATTTGACATGTTACATCAATTTGGCAATGGTATTCCTTGATGGCAGTAGCCTCTTTCAGTAAGATAATGAGCCCTGCCACACTACACACATTGTTCGGGAATGGTTTGAGGAACATGATGAAGAGTTCAAGGTGTTGCTCTGGCCTCTGGCCTCTGACCTACATTTCAGAATTGGTTAAGTGCTCTCTAAACAGATGTTTTTCAGCTAGTTCTTGAATGTTGAGATTGTTTCAGCAGATCGTGTTGAGGTTTGAAGCTCATTCCACCACAGAGGAACAGAGAAAGTGAATGTTTGTGCCTTTATGTAACGGGACCACCAGGCACCGCTCGTTCATTGACCACAGAGAGCGAGTTGGGACATAGAGCTGGAGGAGTGAATTGAAGTAAGAGGGTACTGTCCCACAGGCTGTCCTGAAGGCCAGAGTCAAAGCCTTGAATGTGTTGCGGGTAGCTACAAGTAACCAGTGAATTGAAATCAAGAGTGGTGTGACGTGAACCCTCATTGGCTGATTGAAGACCAGACATGCTGCTGCATTCTGGATCATCTGCAGTGGCTTAATCATGCTAGCTTGGAGGCCGGCCAACTGAGCATTACAGTAGACCAGTCTTCAGATGACCAGACCTTGGACCAGGAGCTGTGCAGCATATTCAGATAGGAAAGGTGTGATTTCAGACATAAAACTAGCATAGCTATGTAGGAAATCGGTTGCCTTGGACAAAGGTTAATTATACAGTATTGTTGTCATTATAGAAAAATATTTGACCGCAGAATGCAATACTTGATCACAATCAAGTATTCCAGAGCCATGTATGCTGTTAATCACTATTGGTTTGTTTCAGTTATATAAATTAGGATGCTTTTAGAATAGTTGTAATTAGTGTAAATTTATGCTACAAAGTAATTTAGCTTCTTTTTGCTATTAACCTAGTGCATTTATCTACTTTTTCAATAATGTGGTTTAACTGTAGTTTAATATACTGTAAATTAAAAATAGCTTGTAGTTTGGCAAGTTTCAAAATAGCTTCCCTAACACTGCGGGTCACTCATGTAGATATGAGTATAAATTTGTGTGACTACGAAGCTAACAATAGTATAATGTTAAATAACATCATTGGTTCACTTCTGAATTACTCTTCTGAACTATTCTGAATTTAATCAGTTGTTCGCTTGTCTCTGATTGAAAAGAGGATACCATATAAAACTCCCACTCCCAGTTGGGTCTGATCATTTGTGACTGCCTTCTGAAAGCCCCAGTCATGCCTTCCATCCCCATATATAGCAACCACGGCTCAGCCAATATCATGCCCCACTGCATATCTTAGATCTGGCCCCCTAGATCAGTCACAATTCCCTCTCAGATCATTTTGGCTCTGGAACTGTCATTTCAGTTTTTGTATCTGTCATTGCAATCGGTAAATTGCCATGTTTGTCTTCCCTGCACAGACAGCACAGCAGATAGCCCACTGAGGCTAGACTTTCATCTGAAATGTGGGCTGTTAAAAGTGTCTCTTTGATTGACTTTCTCCATAAGAGGTGCACACCAGTAATTCCGCCTTATCTAATTCTATAGGGATGTCCCAGTCGGTCATGTGCACCTGGCTGAGCTCCATCTGTCGTAGAGAATAAGGGTTGTGGGAGAATGTTGGTGCACAGGTGTCTTGAAGATTCACTTCCAGAAGTTGGGTCCAGTATGCAGGTGTGTGGATGGCAGTGCCAGAATTCACCCTGAGCATGTGCCCAGCAACAAAATTCTCTAATCATTTGCCAACAATGCCCTTTACTGTTCCGATCGCCCTCATGCAAGTCACCACTGCTATTTGAAAATCTGTCTCAACCCTGTACCCATGAGCTTTATCCCTGTCTACCTATTTGCACAAATTTTTGTCTAACAATAATTATGAGATGTGTATCTATGCCTCCAAAAGAGAGGAGAGAAAAAGCACTTCTTTCTTTTTTTCACCACTTTTATTTTTGCCAGTCCTGAGATAGAAAAAATTATTTCTCCTACAAGGTCTTAAAATACCAGTTGATTGAAATGATAAAGCAACACCTAAAATAAGCTTAATCTTCAGATCAATCAAGAAAATAATAAAACCTTGGATTGCGCCTCTCACAGTTAGTCCCTGGACTCTTTGATTAAATGCCACCTCCTAACATTTTCTGTAGTAAGCATTTATTTGTCCCAAATATCTCAATTAACTCTCTCCCTTTGAAAAAAAAAAAGACAAGAATCTATTCCAGGGAAAGTGAGAGAGCATTAATATAAGTTGTTAGACTGTTAGTTAGAGGGCCAAGTCTCGACGTATTGTAAGCTTTAAAGGGATAGTTCACCCCCCAATTTATTTATTTTTTTCATAATTTTTTTGTCATTTTTGGAGCACTATGTCATTGTATGGAAATATATATATTTTTTAAATCCACAAGAAGAAAGTGAAAGTCATACTGGAGACAATAATAACAGATTTTTTTTTATTTTTGGATGATCTATTTCATTAACTCAGGCAGTAGCACAAGTCTGCAAACATGATGCATAAATGTTGAATGAGGTACAGGCCTGTACAGCCGTAGCCTGTGAGGCATTTCTCTCCCACAGCCGACAAGACACAATGATGGTTGAGCATGTGGAAAGAAATGAATAGTTCTAGGTGTGATTTGTGTTCCAGCTCTGGCTTATCATCATGCTCTCATTTATTTGTTTGCTCTGAAGGTCATGGATGCAGTTCGTTGACAAGGGAACAGATTAAAAAATGTTTGCAGCAAAAGCGGAGAGAGTGAGCAAGGGATGGAGATTGTGGAGGAGACTGCACGGTCCAAATATTCCAAGCATGTTTTAATCCTTTGTGTGCTGAAACAGCCGAAGTCATTGCCTGTCAGGCCAAGATTAATGCTTCATGTGTGTTTTTCATTAGCAGCAAAGCATGCACGCTCTCGCGCAGTGCTATGTTCTGTTCATTGTTCCTTGATGGACGGGTAATGAGGCTGAATCTGGACAGTCGAAAGAATGTTCAGTCTGTTTAAATGTGTTTACACATGTCAGTGGAAAATTCAGTGCTGTAGTGACTGGCTGATAGATGTGCCAGCCCCCAAAATTTGATAATCACTTTTGCACATTTGCAATCTACATACATCGCTCACGGCTCTTGCAGACAATTACTTTGCAATTAACAAGCTTCAATTGGTGTCAGCGTGTTTACATACTGCAGGCTATTCGTTTTCATACTCAGAACAGAAGCCCAGCTTTTGAACGACATTGCATGAGCTGTTTAATTAACCAGTGCTAATGCTGCTGTTTTCATGCTTCAGTGACACTGGACATTTCAAAAATAAACTCATGCAATTTAGAAAGTGTAACCATTTTCAGTTTTGGAGACTTTTTATGGAGTCTCTTTCTCTGTAATGAGTTGGCTGCATATGATCATTAAAAAAAAAAAAAAAAAAAAAAAAAAAGTCACTTGCTCTTCTACAAATTTTGTCTTGTTTTCACTACATTTGGCTCACATAATCTTAAAGTTGTCATGTCATGAGGAATACATTTTTTTCTTGATATTTTGACATTTAAGGACATATCATTCTATTATAAAAGCATACTGTAAATGTCAGATCTAAAAGTTTTATCCCCAATGCAATAAAAGCATTTATTGAAACCAAGCTGCAAAAACGACTCGTTCTCTACTTCTGCGACTTCCCTACATAATTTGGGGCCCATTAATTAATAACCGCCTCTATATCAACAACATCAATGCCTACTTTACGCCATTGGATCCTTGGCCCCGCCCACTGGTGCTCAGTTTGTACGCAGAGAGTGAGAGCAGGACAAACAGGCCTAGTGTGGCCTAACTATTCCTGAACACCAAAGGGGACTCATCTGGGCTATTGTTAATTATTTTTGTATATAAGCATGGACTAGACAGATGTCTTTGACCGTTGTCATGTATCTCACTACATAGACTATTTATGTGTGTTTTTTCAGCGTGAATTGTGTTTCTTCGACTCATATCAGCATGGATTTCTTGTGTATCAGTCATTCAAATGTCATGGCTGTTTGATAGTTAATAGTGCTGCTGTGCTAACAGTGTGCGTTAGATGTAAACCCTGAAATGTAGTTTTCTAATGTTGTGGAGCTGGTTCATTTTCTTCCAACTGAGTTTCAAATGTGGCTGTATTTGAAGGGCTGTGTGATTTTAGCCAATCATAACAGTGGCCGTTTCCGTTGAAGTTTTAAGGAGGCACTTAGGCCAAAACCGAGCGTTTCAGACAGAGGGCCAGAGACATGGGAAATGATCATATAATACTAAATTATGACTGTTTTGGTGCAAAAAAAAAACTTAACTAACATTATCAGTGGACCTCAGGAAAGATAACAAAATTATAAAAAAAATACTATGTCAAGACCACTTTAAACTAGCCCTTACAAAATGTACTATTTTTCTTTCTTTTTTTTTTTCTTTTTTTTTTTTTAAACTTCCCCAGTTATGGCCTTAGGAATTAAATGGCAAAGATGGCCCCTGCACTCCTTGGAAGGGATAGACATAAAACCTAGGAATTCTATGAACCTGGTCTCATAGAATAGCGTTACTTTTTGCTAAATGTTTTTGAATGTGGATAGATGTACGTATCATGGCAGTTTCCTGTTGAAATAAACACTAGAGATGCTACAACATCAATGACCTTTATTTCCTCACACACATCACAAGTAAAACGGCAGATCATCAATTCATAAACACGTTTCACCCTGTTCGTCACACAATAATAGCTTATGACATCAAAACACTTTTACTGCAGTGCATGACTTGTGAGGTGATACATATATGTAAACCTTTGCATTACATTTGCATTACATAACCAAGCTTGTTCAAATGTGACCAGATTGCATGGTAGCTCAAATGAAAGGGCAATGCACTTGCGAATGCGATGCAAAGTATCGGGGTATGAGTCCTGTTGAGCTCACAAGTTGACACATTAGCCAAAGGTGTCATAGAAAGAAGTTTATGATACTCTCATATCCTAATATCCCAGACTGCTTCTCAATGTCACAGTTGCAAAAATGAGTGCACAAACAAGAGACTGAATGGTATTCATGTTGTCAGTGGTTTTTGCAGGCACTTGTGTGTGTTGTGACATTGAAAAGGACAGAAAAGTTTATGCGCATAGATAGACTGAGACTGCTGCAGAAATAAATAAGAAAAATAGAGATTTTGAAGAGAACAGTGAGATTGAGATATATTCTAGAAAATCTACAGAAATTCTATTCTAGAAAACGAGAGATAAAAGAAAGAGAGGGAGAGAGATCTAGAGAGAGACTTGTCCCCAGGGGCTGCAGTAATACAGGGAGAGAGCTTCTCTCTGGAGACCCGGATCTCTCCTTTAACTCCCCTCTGCAGCAGTTCAGCAACATCCAGCCAGGTTTCTTACACACCATATTGTTCTCACCATGATTGCACATGTGTCTAAGTATGCATACTGTATGCATGTTTTCTGCAGTATACTAGCAAATGATCTTAGATGTTATTTCTGCACAGATGAATATAACACATTTCCATGTAAATATGAGCAGGTGGCAGTGTTACTCATGGTTGATTACATAATTAGGATTTCATTGATTTTTTTTTTTTTTTTTTTTTTTTTTTTAATGTCTCATTCATCAGTAATTCTTAGTGAAAAATCCTTCAATGTAGTGTGTTACTGCATATTGATGAAGCGCAAAAGGTACTAAAATTTGGCATACTGTTGCCTCCAAATATAGCCCTCTTTCAAATGTATTCTCTTCTTAAATGTGACTTTTTGAGCAGAATGCTTATGCTTATATTGTTATGATATAGTAACTGAACTTAATATATACTTCACATACGCTGTGATATTGCATGCAGATACTGTATCAGGCAAAACTGAGAATTTCTGTGACATTTTGTGCATGTCTATTCATGGGCTTCTTTAAACTTTTTGGATATACTATTATTTTCATTTAAAGCCACACATAACTGAGAAAGTTTAATATACCTTGTTTTAGGGCAATTAATGATCATCAGAACAGATTAGTGTTTACACTACAAATGTTTTGTGGTCACCATATGTTTTCGATTATATCTTAATGTGATGAGTGATTCGATCACAAAACATTTTGACCACTTTTACAATAGTGCTATCCACTTGGGATCAGATCCCACCCGAAACGGATGTTAAAACGCAGTATCTGTTGTGAACAGTCTTTCTTACAAATTACAACGTGACGGAGCATTGGACTTGTGGGCATGTTGAGCCTTGGTGCTCATATGGACAAATTGAGTTTGAGTTCAGCCAGTGCCATTTTCCGATCTGCTCCCCTCTCTCCTCCCCAACATTTCTTGTCCTCTCTCCAAAAAACTGAAACTCGTTGGCACCATAGTTGTTATAGTTTGAAAAGGCAAAGCAATTAAATGTGGTCAGGGTATTTATTACCGTTTTCACCATTGTGTTGAATTATTTGAAGCAATGGCTCTTAGAATCACAAAAGTTGGAATTTATTTTCCAACAAATTGTTTCTTTTTTAGACTTTTCTTTGAAAATACCTATGGTTGTTAACTGACTGTGTCATGTACAAGAACATACAAGAAAAAATTAAGAATTAACTTTATAATTATAGTTGTTATAGTTACAGTATAGCGTTGATCTGTTGGCATTGATATTTAAAGCAAATGTATATTTCTTGCACTTGTAAATCTTTCTCCCTATAATTAGGGTGGGATCATAATTATACTTAATGCAATATGACAATATCACAAGTGATAAATAGCAGAGCTAATGAAGGCAAATTAAGTAAAATTTCTGTTTCATTAGAGACAAGTGAATGTGAGACTCACATTGATCATCTCGAGATGTAATACAATAACAATGTTTTCTTACAGCATATCAGTTGCTTGGTTTGAAGAGCACATGTCATTCAGCCAAGAACATACATTATATGACCAAAAGTATGTAGGCACCACCTTCTAATTAATGGAATTGGCTATTTAAGCTACACTCATTACTAGCAGGTTAATAATATAAAGCATAAAGAAATGCAGTCTCCTTAGACAAACATTTTAGTTGAATGGGGCATGCCTTTTCTGTGACAGTGTCCCAGTGCAAAAATTAAGGTCCATAAAGAAATGGATGAGCTTGATTGACATCAATCTATATGTAAGTTAAACAACTGTGTCCTATCTGTCTTTGAACTTTAACTTTTTTCCATTTATTTGTCATTTCCAGATCTGTGATAAAGAATGGCATTACTACGTCATCAATGTGGAGTTTCCTTCTGTGACGCTCTTCGTAGATGGAGTGACATATGAACCCTACCTTGTGACAGATGACTGGCCCATCCACCCTTCTGAGATCGATGTACAGCTTACTGTAGGTGCCTGCTGGCAAGGTGAGACCTATTGTTTCGATTACACCTTTAAAAGGGGTGGATCAATAAAATGAAAGAGATGCATAATTGTCTATTTGGCAGCCCAGGCACAGGAGGGACGATTTAGCATCCACAGCTTTTAAGATATCCTCAGACTTAAGAGAGGGTGTGACTAAAAGTTATCTACATTATTGATATGACAGTGAGAGCTCGGCACTGGTGGTTTGAATAGCAAGAGGGAGGCTATGTGTTTGGCCCCAGGCTACCCTGATTCCTCATTTAATCAAAGAGACTCGGGTGTGAAAACATCAAAAAAAGAAACACAGCCTGCCAATTTCAGATGTTTGAAATAGAGCCAATGACCGCATTTGAATAGAGAGACTGTCCTTAACATCACTTTCATGAGCAAAATAATTAAATCAGGTGATGAAAGAATGGAGACAAGGCTAAAACGTTGTTTTTTGCAACGAGGTCCTAAGCTCCAAATCATCAACGCCATTTAGATTTCTTTTCATCCGTGCTGATTGCGGATTATTCCCCCTTCTGTTCTGGCTTTGAATCGTGATTTCAGAAGAGGCCCGTAGAGGGGATTAAGAGACCCTGAATAGAAGACAAGTTCACTTGCTATTACAATCCAATGAAACCGGTCTAAGCTCCGCTAAACCGCAACTGATAACTTTTCAAGCTATTAGTGGGTGAGATTGCTTCATGCACTCCCTCCTTTTTCTCTCTGCACAATCAACGATGTAATGACAAGACACCTCATAATGGAAACTGTGGATGGTATTTGTTCGGAGCAAATTGAGATCATTGTATTTTTAGAGGTAGAAATATGGTTTAATGGCCATTGTCTTCACGACATCAAATAGGGTTATCTTACACTTTTTTCTAGAGTTTATGTATTGCAATGGTAGAAGCATTTTTTAACATGTAAGTTGTTACATAGTTGTTACATGCTATTAAATAGTTACTACAAGGTTATTGCTTTTTTGTTATATAATTAATTGTAATTAATGTCTTAAACACCTTATTTTTGCATCAGAGGAATTTTATTTTAAAAGATTCGAGAATTATGCCTTACTATTGCAAAAGAAACATTATTAGTAGAAACACAAAGGAAAATATGCCCTAAAACTGTCCCATAATTGTTTTAATGGGCTTGAAATAAGGCCATTACTATGGTGCATCTTCTCGCTTGTGACAAAACTATTTTTTAGTTTTAATGACAGATCAGATTGTATGTTGTTATATTGTTATTACATTGTCATTAAAGTTTTAAACAACCTTATTTTTGCTGCAAATGAATCAAATTTTTGCATTTTCTGCATTTTAAAATATGTGAAAATTATGCCTTGTTGAATTAAAAAAATAGAGGAAAAACAGAAAATAACCTTTTATATAATAAGCGTTTTAATGGGTGAGAAATAAGGTAATTACGTGGTGCTCCTTCTCACTTGTAACATACATTATCTATTTATTTTTTAATTTTTTAATTTTTTTTTTTATAATGAGAGATCAGATGTGCTTATTTATATGTAAGGTTGTAACTGAGCGTTGGTCTGCCGGGCTGTTCTGTTTGTTAGTATTGTCTGTCAGGCCACCATTGATCAATACAGATAGAAATGGCAGTGAAAACTCTTATATCCCATGTGAAGGCTACAGTCTCATTAGTGTGTTCGTCCTTTAGGGGGAGCAAAAGCGATAATGCAAATGTTCCTGTGCTGTTTCATCTGTGGAATGACATTTAATTGATAACATCTGTCATCTAAATAATTTAAAAATCATAAGCAATTAAGCATTGGAAGCACAGACCCTCGTTGTGAGGCTGTAAGAGTGACAGTGCTGGGTCCATCTGGAGCCATTTGGCTCTCCAAATCTTCCAGCACAACAGTCAGCCATAAGGGAGGGAAAAAAACATGTATTAAAGGGAAAAGGCCTTTCTCTGTCTATCTCTCATTTTTGCATGAAGGTACCTTTAAAGTAAACTGCTTTCAGACTGACTTCCGAGGCCATTACATCATGTTTGATGATCTAGAACAAATTTAAGTGGGCTTTAGAGAAAACCAAGCAAATATTTAATGAGTACAATGCTTATTTACTGGTAGAAATTGAATCGTAAGTTGATTTATAAACTTCTTTCAACCACTCTCTCAGGTGCCATTGTTGTTCTTTAGATAAATCACACTCATGGGATTGCAGGTTATCATAGGCATCGAAGGATGTGTCTTCACTGTCTTAAAAAATCGGCCAGATGGAGACATGAAAATATTTGTTTGTGTGTATGTGTGCATGTGCATGTGTTTATAGGAGGAGAGGTGACCACTCCGCGATTTACACAGTATTTCCGTGGAGGTCTCTCAGGCCTGACAATCCGACCAGGGAAGATTGCAACCCAAAAGGTGATCTCCTGCTTACAGGCCTGTAAGGAGGGTCTGGACATCAGCTCTCTTGAGAGTCTAGGCAAAGGCATAAAGGTACAGTACATACACACAAGCATATGTGGCACATTTCCTTTCACACACAAACATCCACACACACAGATATGCAAAGCCTTTCAGTGGAGAGATAGGCTGTTCTTTGCCCATCTCTATAATGTCCACCAAATTAATTCAAGAATCCTTTGACATCAGTCAATCCACAGACAACATTTAATCATTTATATGTATATGTGTTGACTTGTTCATTCTCTGCCTTGCTTTTACATTTTTTCTCATGATTATGAAAATGTCTCTCAAACTCTCTTGATCCCTCTTAGTTCCACTTTAACCCAGCTCAGTCAGTGCTTGTGATGGATGCAGATGACTTGGAGAGCATTAACATGGCAATGACAAAAGTCTCCTACATCAACTCTCGTCAGTTTCCCACTCCTGGTCTGCGCAAACTTCACATAACCACCACAGTACAGTGAGTACCATGCTTAATGGGAAAACATTCTCATCAACATAACAAAAGCTCCTATAGTGTGTAAAATATGTGTGTATTATCTGAACTTATATTGCCTGTATGAGCATCATGGCTCAGTGTATCAGAGCACATGCAGTAACCAATAGGGCAGAGCTTTTGTAGCTCCTAAACAAGAGTTTTAATTAGTTAATTCATGAAGTATTTAATGATTTTAATTGTGTAGAGACACAATTGGTTTACTGGTTTTTAAAAAATGTGTTTAATCTAATACAACAAAACAATTTTGTTATAGAAAAAAAAGAATACATTACAGGCACTAAGTCCATTACAATAAGAGAATACGGTTGTTTCTTCAACTTCGGGCACTTCTAGCACTGAGAACGTTTTTGTTTGTTTGTTTGTTTGTTTGTTTGTTTGTTTTGTCTACTAACAATGTCCAACAGTGTATGTACAGTACATGCACCATGGGAAATTTGTCATTTGACACATACAATCAAACCAGTGTGATCATTCCAGAGTGGTCTTTGGGGCGTACGATCACACCCGTGTGATTAGAATGTTTTTGTCTGACGTCATCAAGATTCAAATCTGCTTTCGCACTGCAAAGCTGCCATTGCATGCCACAGAGAGTGACTGGCTAAGCGCCTGTCATTTATATGTCTAAAACAGCTGCTCGAACAGTCTTTTCTCCAACAGGAAATGTTTATTTTATGTTACATGCATTCAAACAAACAGAAGAACACACATTTACTGTTCATATCCACACATTGTGTATAACAGTGGCAAAACTAGATGAGAAACACACCAAATCTGCTTTCGCATTGCTGTATAGCTGCCGTTGCTATAGTGACTGGTGAAGCACTTGTCATTTATGTCTAAAACAGCTGCTCGAATAGCCTTTTCAACCACAGGATATGTTTATTGTATTCAAATAAACACAGAAGTATTAGAATACAAGTTTCCAGTGCATATCTACTCACTCGCATCTATGACAATAGCGAGAAAAACAATCACCTTTCAAATGCAATGTTTTATTTACATGAAACATATTATGTTGCTAATTATTTTTAATATTAATTATTTTAAATCTGTGTACAAACATATATTATTAGACTGTCCCTGGACTCTGAAGTCTGCACTGCAATAAAAAAAAGAATAATAATTCATTGCTATGGCCATAGCCTATCACTAGTCTTCCCTTTTCCCCGGTGACAAGTGACATCACGGCACGTCAGTTTTACCTCAGACTCACATCGGAGCTCGTCATCTATTTTACACATGCAACTTGAGTTAATTTGTTTTATTTACAGTTTTATTTACACAATTGCCACAGAAAAAGATGTCTGCTTTAAAAAGAAAGCAATTTACAGAGGAGATCAGAGAAATCATTTTTAATTCTGATGAGGAGGAGAGAGATTTTGACAATGAGAAAAGTGACACAGATGAGGAGATACCCCCAACCTCCAAGCCCTTGATGCTGAGGATGAAGATGCCTCAGCCACTGCTCCTACGCCTGCACACACTACACCAAGGGAGGTGGAGGAGGTAAGCTCTTCCATCTGGAGGGTTACAAGCAATTGTACCCCTCCTGGACCTCAGGTTTTTTGTTTTTTTTTTCAGACCCCACCTGCATCCCCCACATAGGTCCAGTGTTTTAAAATGTTTATGACAGAGGAGCTTGTTGAGGAGAAACAAACCACTATGCTTCAGAGCAGCTGAAGAAAACACCACCTGGAGTGAAAGGAAAGCTGGCAAAGTGGGTTCTGACTAATATCAATAAGATGTACTCCTTTTTTGTGACAGTTGTCCTTATGGGAATTGTGAAAAAGAACTCACTCCGTGAGTACTGGAGCACAGACCCCATGCTTCAGACCCCATTTTTTGGGTCCTTGTTCTCCCAAGACCGCTTCCTCCTCCTCCTCCATTGCCTGCACTTTAGCTGCAGTGCTGGTGCCTGTTTCAGCGATCCCCTGCATAAAACAAGAAAAATATTTACAGCCGTCACTTCCTTGTTTCATAACATCTTTGTGCCATTCAAGGATCTCTGTGTGGATGAGTCACTAATGAAGTGGAAGGGCAGGCTGGCGTTCCGACAGTTCATACCAGTAAAGAGGCATAGATTTGGGGTCAAGTTTTTTGTTTTGTGTGATGTACTCACTGGTTACGTGCAGGATATGATAGTCTACACAGGATCCACCACTGACATCCACCACTACAAGGGACTTGGGATCTCTGGGTCCATCGTCATTGCTTTATTGGCCCCTTACTATCAGTTAGGACATGCCACTGATTCCCTTTAATTCAGGATCAACCTGATGAGAGGGCTGCTTGAGGAGCACAGTTCACCACGGTACTGGTGCAGTGGGGGCCGTCCTGCCTCAGACAATCCCTGACAGCCAGGCATTTCCCCTCTGAAGTTCCTCAAACCATTTCCCAGGGCAGCAGAACCAGGTGGCACTGCAAGGTCTGTCTCTCCAGCACATGGAAGACAAAGGAGAGCCACCTTACAAAATACATGTGTGTGCCATGCAACACTCCCTTGTGTGTTACTCCATGCTTTGAGGAGCACCACACACTCATATATATTGGATCCACCACAGGCATTCACCATTATGGCTTGGTATCTCTATGTATGATGTAATGATCTTACCACTGCCTTATGTGAGGAGGGATACTGGTATACCAGTCCCACATTCTCCCAGCAATGTTACGGGGCCTGTGGGAATGTGGGGGCAAATAGGATGAGGATCACCTGCAAAATGATCAGAGAGAAAGCAGAGTAGTAAAGTAATACTCACCAAGTACATGAGAGCAGTCCAACACTCCCTTTTGTGTTAGCCCATGTTTTTGTGAAGTACCACATCCTGAAGCCTTATTGAGACTTCAAAAGAGAAGGCAATGTTATTATTTATTCATATTATTTACTTACTGTCATCATATTTTATTGTTATTGATAAATGTAATACAAATGTCATATTTGATTTACTGAAATCATTTATGAAAATTCTTTACCATTATTTTAATAACAATGAATTCACAAATGTCTCTAACAAAGCAATGCTATATGGTAATAACACTGAATTCACATATGTCTCTAACAAAGCAATGCTGTATGATATTTTACATCACAAAGGATTTTTCCCTGAATGGTGAAACATATGAGCAGCTAATTGTGAATAAAGACAATGTCTGGCTTCATTGCTGTACTATTATGTTCAATTCTATTATCAATACCAATGCAATCCTACCATAACTTTAGCTGAAAAATATGTCCTATTAAATCCTAAAACAATAGCTTTTCATCAAAGTGAGCATGAGTGAACACAACAAAATAAACAGTAATGAATGCTGCAATGTGCTGAGCAGAGCATAGCCAAATTGATTATCAGTGAAAGGACATGATGACATTGCACAGTATGACTAAACTAATGTCATAACGAATTACAAGACTGGATATGTAGGACAAGCATCTTTAAGTCATGCGTCTATTATAGTCTGTGCATGTTTTGAAGAGAAAATTAAGCTTAAAATGTACTCACCAATGTTTAGTCCTCCCGTGTGCGTCGGCTGTAAAACTCCACGAACCAGCGAAATGCAAGGCTCAAGTAAAGTGAAAATAATGGCGACATAAACTGTTGGTTAATATGTTTATTGTAGCTTATAGATATTTAAAATTTTCAGAGGTTTTGAATTGAAAATAAAGCTAAATGTGACCTAGTTTACTCACCTACATTCTGTCCTCCTGGTGCGCCAGCTGTGAAGTGCCACGTGACTACAAGATACCTTGTGACTGGCTTGTTGTGCCAGGATGGAATTTAGAAGGTTACATGTTGTTACATTTAATTTCAAGCACGTAAAAAAACTCACGCCAGGGGGTGACACTCAGAAAAATGGAACGTACCTGTAAAAAGGTTAATGCAATTCTGTGGTGGAAATGACAGTGATAGAAATTACATTTTTAACATTTTTGAAATACAAAGTCAGAATCCTTTGTCATGCTAAGGCTTTTTTTATCCTAAATACACAGTTAAATGATATCTTCATACTTTTTGCATAACTTGGAAAGACTGACACCCAATAAAAATATTTTGCTCATAAGTGACATTTATTTTTTTGTTTGTTTTCTTCAAACATCACTTGTCTCATATTTCATCTAAGGCATGCACTTCACTGACAATTTTGTTGACTTGGTTAAGATGTGCATAAACTTTCTGACTGCAGTGCTTTCAGAGGAGCTGATTAGCACATGAAAAGCCACGATAATAGAAAATCTGCTGTGTCAGAGACTCAGACGTCACTATACAACAAAACATCATTAAAGATAGCACCAAACAACATGACACGGCACAGGTTAGCAAGTGATAACGCCACAAAACAATATACAGTACAATACAACACAACAAGCCTATTCATTTTGCTATACCAACTATGCATGATTATATGGTTATGTGCATTTTGTTATTTTCATTTAGCATTGCATTTTTGCCCTTCTGTTTGCTACCCTGTTAAAACAGATGTGCAACCCATATGAGAACAACAGCAATATAGTATATCATGGAAGAGCAGAGTAGTGTTACTGCACAGAGAACACAAAATGAGCAGTGCTTCCTGCTGTTAATGTGACATCTAAAGCACTGTAATAATATGCAAAGGCTTTACACGGTTTACTATGTGTCTTACAGTATTTTAACTCTGATCACCATATGCTTAAATCTTAGCTTTTTTTTTCTTTTTATCTCCCCTCCCTCACTATATGTCTCAGTTTTTATCAGCACCCCATCATCACACAAAATAAAAAGCTGAGAGGGTTTACTATCATGCATTTCAAGCAATAAGAGTGGGAAATGATGGTTTGATGGTTCTTATTTATTGGTCATTAAAGGGCCATCACATTCACAGGCCCCAGGACAAAATATTCACGGGGTAGCCCACCTCCACTGGAACCAATGTGTAAGCTACACCAGTGGTTCTGAACTGGTGGGGTGTGACCCAGAAATGGGTTGCAGGTTTGTTCTGATTGGGTCAAGAACAGCGCAGAAAAAATGCAATGCTAAATGCAAATAATACAGAAGGACCTGGATTTTACATTCAATATTCAAGTGATGACCCAAAACGGTACCAAAATTGTGAGCCTTATCTCCTGATAATAACATGACACTAGTAACATTTTTGCAAAATTATGCCACGTAGCTCATTATGCTGTACATATCACGGCAGTTCCTAGGTGAAATGTCCACTAAGTGGTGCTAAAAGTGATTTTTTGTTTAAGGTTAATGCTCTTTTGAGCACGTTTTAAATCAACAAAGCCAACCTCCTTATCCTAAACCTTAAACCTAAACCTAACCGACAGTGTTATAAAAAGCAAAATGTGACATGAAAAACGCAATTGCATAAGCAACTACATAATTATCTTGTGCTATGACACTTTTGACTCATGTGTCGACTGTGGCGCTCTTCGGGACTTTGTTTTTTTTTTTTTTGCATTGCAAGTGCAACTCTCTATTGGTTGAGTTACCGCACAATATAATCACACTTGAACCAGCTTCTAATGTAGTTGGTTATGTAATGCAAACATTAAAATGTATTGCCTTACAAGCCATGTGCAAATCTAAAAACTCAGTTAATTCAGAATGGACTTCAAAGATTTTAGTCATTAATTTTACAGTTCATACAAAATCGTTTTGTTTAAACATTGGCACCTAACATTTACTTAGTTTACTCATTAAAACCATGACTTGTAGTATACATAAATAACTAATATTGGCATTATATTCATGCTGTTTAGCTAGAGGGGAACTGGCCCCCACAGTGAGCCTGATTTCCCCCAAGTTTATTTTTCTTCATTAACTAACATCTTATTGAGTTGTGTGTTCCTTGCCACAGTCACCTTTAGCATGCTCACTGGTGGTGTAAATTTATTTATTATTTTAAGGCACAATCTACAATCACGTTTTTATCAAACTGCACAATGACGATTCCAAGACATTACAGACATTATAACTTCATTTTCTGTTACAGCATATTTTTTTTTTCTGTAAAGCTGCTTTGAAATTATGTGTGTTGTGAAAACAAAAAGCATTATACAAATAATCAAGTAAATGACTTGACTTTTGATAACAGAATGTAACATGCTTTTTAATGGGGATAGCTCGCCCAATTAGTTACAGCAGAGTTAGTCAGAGACTCACAACGTGACTGGCATTCCACAGGTGGCACTGATTTTCAGTTCCACGGAATTTGCAGTTAGCAAACACTCCACTTTCAACAGCGTTACTTAATAAACAAAAATATCTAAGAAAAAGAGCAACAGAAATATGAAAAGCTTCAGTGCCCCACAGAAATGCGGTGTGCACAGCTTGTGGTCACTACGTAGAATTACCGCTCAACAGAAAAGGAAACAGTAAAGAGTGCATTTCTCTTAAAGGGGCAGTACCAAACTGTACCTGTTACAAGAAGATACTGTACGTGCAACAATGTGTACGAAGAAACGAGCCAGGTAAAAATCATTTTTGCAAAAATGCAGGTATAGCAACATGATTCTATGAGACCAGCTTAAAAGTTTTAGCATTTCACTCAATAAAAGAAAACTAGATTTATTTGCACTCTTTTTGTATATTTCACACTCCTTTAGCAATTAATTGTGGTTTAAGCAGTAGCTTTGAAAACCTGGTTAAAGTATATGCACACTGTGTGTCCTTTCCCCTATAGAGATGCCCATTTTATTGTCAAGGGAGGGGGTACAAGGATTCTGTTGTCTGACAGATATCTAATGAAACCTATTGGATCCAATAGCACTCTGGTGATACAAACCCAAATTCGAGAAAGAGAGAGAAAAGAAAAGAAGAGAGAGAGCCTTTTACACTTGTCTGGTGTGCATTGGTGAATAGTATCTCCTAAATAAGAACAGACATCCCTGGTCGGTAGTGGAGTTAGCCACAGCTCTTATAATAGCCGAAGCCTGGCTTAGACCAGCACCCAATATCCTTAAATCAGCCCTGTAAATAAATAGAGATTGAAGCTCCTTTTCCACAAGCCTTTTTATTGAGGGACTGTGTTCTCGACTGTCCTTTTAGCATGTAGCTCCAGTCGACCAAAGAGTGACCCAGTTTTACACATCACAAACTTTGCTATGTCATTTTTACTGTGGTCATCAGAGGTAATTGTTTTGTTGGTTCCACACAGTTTTGCACGCCTCCTGCCTTTCCATTCAAGGCCATTTTCTGCTGTGACTTGAGGGAGAGCTTTTAGGCGAGGCGTGTAGAGGAATTACCTTAGGGAGATAGCATACCATTGCTTGAGCACGGCTAAGCATCACTCCATCCGCGACGGTGGCAGAAAAGAGGCTGTTGTCCCGAACAAACAGTTCTTAATTAGTAGGCAAGTAAATAAATTAATTAGTAAATGAACGAGCGCTGTTTAAAGCTCATCCTTGAGAAAGAGTAATTACTGGGTGCATTGGAAGAAGGGAGCCCTGTTAATCCTAAAACACTTTATTTTCGCCGCTCTCATTGCATACTAGCTGTAATGAAACTGGAGCAACTCCAATTACCACAGCAGGTCTCTTTGTGAGTCTGTTGCAGGCCATGCTTCAGTACCTCTGTCTCAATCAACACCGCTTCTGAATGCCATACCAACTTTCTCGGCTGGTGTCGGAAGGAGGTGGCAGCAATCCGAGCAGCACACTCAGTTTCACAGAAATGTCTCAAAGACTTCTTCGTTTAAAACTAATGACATTTTTCTGCACCATTAATTGGTCTCTTGGTTGATTTCACCTGAGAGGTGCAACGGTGCTGAAGTTGACAAAGACAGTCTAAAATTACACTCAACTGAAAAAGAGTTAGTGAGTGCCAGTGCCTCTCACTGTACTGGCAACAATCTTAGAGTGGAACATAAAAGGAGATGTTAGGCAGTATGTTTCAGTCTCAGTCATCGTTCACTTTCATTACATCTTTTTTTTTGTTGTTGTCATGCAATGAAAGTGAAAGGTGACTGAGGCTAACATTCTGCCTTTTCAACATATCCTCTTGTGTTCCACGGAATAAAGAAAGTTATATTGGTTTAGAACAACATGAGTGTGAGTAAATGATGACAACATTTTTATTTTTGGGTGAACTGTTCAGTTAAACTGCATCTTTAGAATGATATTGATATTTGTCTTTAGTCAGGTTGTTTACTAATTGTGTTCAATCCATACTTTTGGGTGTCAGTGTTATTTTTAGAGGTATGTAGGGGTTTTAGAAAGAAAATTGAAACAGGAAATACATTTTGTAACAGGTTTTTGTTTGTTGTCTTTTGACAAAAAATGTCCTTTAAAATTAGTCAGTATTTCATCATGTCTTATTCATTAATTTTAGTCAGTTAATTTAGTCAATGAAAATAATATTGTTTAGTTGATGATGATGTGCAAAATGGACAAAAAAGTGTGGCAAACTGCAACAGACCAAACTTTAATCAAATATTCACAAATTTAGAAAAAAATGTATAAAAATTTTCTAATTTAAACATGTATCAAACATATAAATATACAAACCTTATCTTTGTGAAAAAGCTGAGCTTCTAAAATAATAATAAATAGACTGAAGTATTAGTTAGTTTTTAGAAGTTAGCCTTCTGTATTCTGAATTCTTCATGCTTTAGAGACTTATTAATTTTCTGTGATAGGATATTACATTGCGTATAGTGTGTTTCTTACGGAAACAGCATATTCACAACGCAAGTTACGCAACGCAAATTACTATTATATTCTGACTAGCGCATCATTTAGTTCAAGTTCACCTGTTCATTCGCTTCACTGTACAGATGTACGTTTTTATATTACATTTATGTTGTGGATATAGTCATTAAACTCATCTATAAATAGGATGCGTTTGAATGAGGTATTTACCCCATTTTAAAGCGATTAATTTTGCCAATGTTAGCACGTTCAACTCATGCAGCTCAAGCAGAGAAATTCCCAATATACTGGATTAATCGATTAGATGAATCCATCTAATATCTTCTTCTATATACAAATTCTCTAGATGTTTCTTCTTCTGTTGATATCTTGCGCTGTTAATATCTTGCAGTATTATTTGTATCTTGTTCACTGATTCTTGAGATAAGGGACAAAACATGTTTAAAATCTTTTATTTTTTAATATTAAATTAATTTGAAATGGATATATTTGTAGACAAAGGTCTCAGCTAACAAATGATGTAAGGGAACAGGTTTTTATAAAAACATTTTTTTTTTTCTTCTGAAATTGACATTTATTCACTTCATAACTTGCATCTTACTGTCATTTGTGTCAACTCCGTCAGACACACCAAAAAGCGTGCTATTTTAATTTGATTCGTCCAACAAGTGTAAAGTCTTTAATTATGTAATAATATTGTTCAGTAAAGTTAAGTGATAATACATTCCATATTTATTTATTTTTTTTCCTGTTTTCATACTATTCTGAAAATTCTGACGGAGTTGACAAAATGTAATATTTTTTCCATCGTAACCATGTGTTGTACACTGGAGCCATTTTTTCCCTCTCAGTTGAAGATGCCTCTATAAACTAAACTAAAATTTTAACAGAAATTATAATAATGAGAATGAAGCTGTGACCACAGAGACTTATATTGTTTGTTTAAAATGTGAAAAATATCAAACGTACCAGACCACGTGTCCTACTGTTGCATCCACCATGAGCAGGAAGTGAGAAAGGGATATTCGGAGTTAAAGCTGATCAGGACATTTTCTGATTTGAGTTGACGCAAAGTGAGGACACAACTTTGATAGGCAGTTTTATTTATAGAAAATATCATTTAAAGTTGTCTTAATGTATTGTTTGATATCTTACAGATCCCTACCATTCATTTGATATTTATATCATTTATGCATTTTTAAAAACTTTGTTTAGCAGTTTAACAGTGTGACCTCTTGCTGAGGACAGGTTAAGTTACATGTGCTTCCAAGTATAGAGCATGCATTTTAAAAAATTATAATGCAATTATATTAAAATATAAGTAAACATGTATACACATACCCTTTAGATTTAACTTTTCCAGTATTTTTATTGTTATGAATATCTTGATTTTTAAAATAAAGATGACTTTTGTATGTAAGACATGTTTTGTCCCTTATCTCAAGAATTAGTATGTTATAATTTCAACAGCAGTATGCTTTAAAAACATTGTTTCATTATCGTTATGATGCGCCTTTTTGTCTCGTTTTCATTATCATTGATGATTTCCTCAACAATAACAAAAATGAGATGAAAAAGGTGTTTTCGTCAGTGATTTCGTTGGCGATATTAACACGGTGTCAGGAATCAGAGAATGAGAGGCTCAAGACCCAAGCGCAGAGTTTAAAAAACAAAGGATTTATTAATAACACAAAAAGGGCAAACACAAACCAAAACTCCCACAAGGGGGGAAAACAAACATAAACTACCCTTTAGGAGAAAAAGGTAATCCAGGGCTGGGGCAGAGGGTAACGGGGAACCAGGACCGACCAGACTGAGCAGGAACAAGGGAATAGCATAAACACGAACCAACCAACAGACAAGACTGACTCGAACATACAAGAATGACTGGAAACACAAGACAAACTGGCACTGGAAAGCAAACACACTAGGAGGTTAACATAGGGAGAGAAATCAAACAGGTTAACGGGGCAGGTGAGGCAAATGAATTAATAATAAGGAAACAAGGAGGTGGGTTATGAAGTCAGACAGAGAGACATGCTGCGGTACATAAATAAAACAAAGCCACATGCTCTCACAAGACAACGAATCACCAGAACGGCATTAGTGCACATCTCCAAGACAATAAAGCAAAATACACTCACGCCAACCGAAAACCAAGACGAGAGAATGAGTAGCAACGGCAAACAAAGCAATGCCATACATTCTCACACTAAACAAAACCTGAGCATACATCGCGAGGCAAACACCACACGATGCACGCAACAGGTGACAAAAATGAAACAGGACACCTGTGCGAGAGTTCAGCCACACACAAACCCGAAACCTCAGACCGAAGTGACCAAACTTCAGCACAACGTGTGAAGACAGCTCGCGAGCTTCAGCGAGCACAACGCACGTCCGCGGTCACAAGAGACAGACACAAAAACATACAGAACATGGAGCAAGCCACTTCAGTTTATTAGCCTAACTGTTGGTTGTTTATGATTATTTTATATATTGCAGCTTTGAATGTGACCAAGTCGAAAGTACAATTAAATATATATATTTTTTAATCTCACCTGAAGGCCCTATGTTGCAATTCTTTACCTTCCTTCTTACCCTTAATAAATCTCACATTTCCTTAAACTGTTCTTCCTTCATTTCTCACCATGCAGATGTTTCGGTGAAGACACATGCATCTCCATTCCAGACATCAAGGCGATGGTGATGGTGCTGCCGCCCAGCGAACCTCGGATCACCATTGCTGGGTTGGAGCGGCTGGTTTGGCCTGCGGCTCAGCTCCAAACCCCTGGTGGGGTTGCCCTGTTCAAGGACATACGCATCATTAGTACCGTCACCAAGACCGACACCATCCTCAGCATAGGTGATAGATTACTCTCTTTCCCAGCTCATATATTAACATAATCCCACACTTATGCATTCATTCATTTCACAGGTGCCACATTTGCACATTTTGCCTGTAGTTTACGCATCAGAATGTTAGTGTATATTTACAGAATTTTCCTCCAATGGATTTCCCCACACTGTGTTTTATTTATAATGGTTTAGTCTATAACTTACTTTCAAGATTATAAATGCCTTATGTTGGTCGGCTGGTTATAACACTTACCCTGAGTCAATTGGTTTTTATTAGTGTCCTTTTTTATTTAAAGTTCAACAAAAGTGTCTGGCATCTTTTATCGAACACAGAGGCAGGGTAGTGAAACAATAAATCATCTAAATTAAATTCATACACAATCAATGGCTGTGTGTGGATACGGCAGGAGGTCATATATTTGCCACTGCATATCTGTGCCTGTGTAACAGTTTATGGGTGTTTTTTGTGTGTAGCCCGGAGACCTGGTGTTCTGGAGTTGATGCATAACCTGGATTATTGTGATGTGCTTGTGATTGGAGAGGAACTGGACCCAGAGATTGAGAGTCTGGAGATCCACCACAGCTCTCTCTTGGGCAAACATCTGGACGCCACCAACTCTACCTCTGGCATCTCTATCTATGGTAGATGTCAACCATATTTTTCATACCAATTGTACAAGCCATCTGTTGACCTGTTTTCTCATAATATTGTTTATACTCCTCATTGACTCAAGGCTCTCATTTGTTGTTTATTCACAGCTTTTCAAAGCTTTCTATCTTCCATCTGCTTCATATTAAATTTAATGCTGCATGTAGAACATATTTTTCTCTAGATAATTCATTGTTTAACTGATGTATCATGACATTGACTTTATTTAAAGACTTAGTTTAGTTTACCCAAAAAAATGAAAATTCTGTCATAATTTACTCCCCCTCATATTGTTCCGAACCTGTCTGACTTTCTTATGCAGAACTAAATGAGATGTTTCAATTAATATCCTGGTTTGTCTTTTCAATACAATTGCATTTGATAGTGACTTACAGTATTTTCAAGCTTAGAAAAGGACCGATATGGCTTGTGCATCAGATTCAAAGTATTCTGAGATCATAAAATAGGTTTTAAGAAACAAACTGAAATTTAAAATCATTTTTCAGTTAAAATCTCAACCTGATCTCATGGAAATTAAAAGACTCTGGCAATATATTTTTTGCTAAATTAAATTATGTGGTTCATTACACGTATCACGGCAGTTTTGAGGTGAAATATCCACTCTGTGCTAAAAGTGAGTTAAATGTTCTCCCAAACCAATTTTTAAGGTTAAAAAAAACAAAAAAAACACCTCCCTAACCTAAACCATGGCTGTACGCTTGCTTTATGTTAACAGGTCTTAGCACTGGTGCTAGTGGGCTAAAGGAGTCATTAGCACAAATAAAAGTATGGTTGAATTTTTATTATTTGTAGTATTTAATGTGGGATGGCATGCAACAAAGTGGTAGCTCATTAAAATATTCACTTAATCACATAATCTCCTTCCAACAGTACTCTTTAATTTATTTCTAAGTTTCAATGCCATGAACATTGCAAACTTTGGAAAATATATTTAAAAAAAAATCCAATAGTTTTTGACTGGTTCTTCCTCGAGGTGCACATCTCGTAACTTCCATAAAAAATAAATTAATTAATTAATTAAAAAAATAAAAAACTTTGTTACTTGTACTGATAAAAACCTGTGCACCCCACACAAGAGTTGCCTATAGCAGTCAGAATGGATTTTATTTCAGCTCTTGAAATTTTGTTGCAATATGCATCATGTTTGCTGTGAATGGTCTGTGGGTATTCCATTGGCATGCTCTCTGAGACTAACCTTTAGCATTGAGCAAATTTAAATCTCTTTGCATTGTCCTTGTCTTACTTGGTTAGTGTTTTACATGTAAAGCAGCTAAAACATAAGAGAGTGCAAAATAAATAATAATTTTATGAAACCCATATATATACACATTTTGGTTTATTTACATTTGTATTACTATTAATTAAATATATTCGTGTTAAGATAAATGATAGCCATTTCCAAAACTCCAACATTTTCATATGCATATGCTTTGAAATTAACACTAATATAATTCTTATATATGTATATATATATATATATATATATATATATATATATATATATATATATATATATATAAAAGTATTTATTAACATTTTTATTAGAGCTGTCAAAATTAATGCATTAGCGCGTGCGATTGAATGCATAAATTTTTCTTAGTCGCGATTAACGCGTTTAATGTTAATACACCTTAAACCAGCATAAAACACTGGTTGAAAGGGCGGAACAGCTATGATGTGTCCACCCGGAGTCATTACACTGATGCACACACAGAGCAGTGATTAATATCAATGATAAAGTGATGGGGAAGGAGCTCGTAACGTTATTTGTTGGACAAAAAAAGTCTAGATGGAACTTGTGATAGTAGTCAAGTCAAATCAAGTCATTTTTATTTGTAAACCACTTTCCACAACACACATCATTTCAAAGCAGCTTTACAGAAAATTATGCTGCAACAGAAAAACAATAATATAGTAATGTCTTCGAGTCATAGTGCAGTTAAAAAAAAAAGAAGAAGAAGAAGATATATGATTTGTAAATTGTGCCTTAAAATAAATAATAGAAAATAATTATATTTATATTTAGACCCCTAGTGAGCAAGCTTAAGGCAACAGTGGCAAGAAACACAAAACTCCACAAGATGTTGGTTATAGGAGAAAAATAATCTTGGGGGACACTCACTGTGGGGGCCAGTTCCCCTCTGGCTAAACAGCATGAATATAATGCTAATATTAGTTATTTATGTGTAGTACAAGTCAAGATTTAAAATTAGTAAACTAAGTAATCGTTAGGGGCCAAAGTTTAAACAAAAATATATTGTATTAACTAAGATTAATGACTAATGTCTTAGAATTTACATTCTTAATTAACTGCGGAAGTGCAAACGTACTGCACAGGTGCAAATGGGTTAAAATTTATATTCACGTTAACATTTTTTATTACAATTCTGTGGTGCTTCTATTACACTTTCGGCGCACATGTCGATAAGCATGCTTTGCTGGACTCATACCCGGGTCTATTGCGTTGCAAGTTCAATGCTCTATCAAGTCAAGTAACATTTATTTGCATAGCACTTTTCACAATACACATCGTATCAAAGCAGCTTTACAGAAAATTATGCTAAAACAGAAAATGAAAATCAAGAGGGGGAGAGTGAGATAAGTTGTATAAAATGTAAGATTAATGACTAAAAGTCCATCCTGAATATACTATCAGTTGAACTACGGCGCAACTTTTAGTAAAAGTGCTTTGATGTTATAAGAAAGCATTTTGTGAGAAACAGAGTGAAAAATAAGTGTTAATGAATGGATAACAACTGCCATGGAATTTAAATGACAGACCAGGATATACATTAGAACATCTTCTGTTGTGTTCCACATAAGAAAGAATATCATACCGGTTTGGTATGACATAAGTAAGTCAGAATTTTTGGGCAAACTATTCCTTTAAAGAGGATTTCTGATATTAATTGCGCCCACTGATAGTGACTTACCAGTTGTTTGATTTTTTTCCAAAAATAAGATAAAGAATATTTAGTTGAATATTTAGACTCAGATCCTGCTTAGACCCTTCTACCTCTATCGTTAGACGTTGAACATTTTTGAGAGAAAATTAAAATCACCTAGACATTTTTTAAAGTGGATTGAGAATATATGTTACATTTATTAGAGAAGGACTTAGACCTCTGCTGGTCTCCAGGGAAACATATTTTGAATGCCTTTCAATCCACCAAAGCTCTTTTGTCTGAATAGATGTAAACTTTCTGACACGAGTCTGTCTTCGGTCTCAGGTGTGGACTCCATGGCGCATTATGAACAGGCCATCAGGCAGGTGAGGTACCGTAACTGGAAGCCTGGCAGTCTGTCCGAGAGAAGGTTCCGGCTCACTTGCTCTGAACTGAATGGACGCTACACAAGCAATGAGTTCAACCTGGAGGTCAGATTCGGCTCTCGTATGAATCAGTGCTTTTGTTTCATTTTGCCATCCATTCATTTTATCCTCCCTTTCAATTCCACTTCATCTGCTTTTTGTACTTTTGGACTCTTTTGTACTTAAAAGTTAGCTGTGCACTAGTCTCACAATGCCAGACTTTTGACTAGAAGGCTTATATCTGGTCCACATTGCCACTTATTCTGGCCAAGAACTGCCCACTTACACTGAATGAGACCATGAAACACCACTTTTTTTTTTTTTTTTTTTTTTTTGTTATACATAATGTTTAGGGGTGGTTAAATCTGATATTGATGTTAGCGTAGTAATCGACTGGCAACTGGATTCAGGTTTCAGGTTTTATTATTATTTGTCACATATATATTACAAACATGTGATGTAATGTAGTGAAATGTTTTTCCTTAGTTCCTCATCCCACAGTGCAACAACAAACAGAACCAGCAACGAACTAAGGACATACACCCACTTAATGATAAAAAATAGAATAAAATATAGTAGACTATAAACAAATATAATGTGAATAAAATATAGTTGAAAATATGTAAAATATACAGAACTGTACAGAGTATACTGAACTATACATTGTGCAAAATTTTTAGTTAATTAAAATTATAGTGCAAACTGTTTTGTGTATGTGTGTCTGTGCGAAGCAGGAAAAATACAGACTCTCTCAAGTGTCCTCGTTCAGTAACCGGATTGCCTGAGGCAATTACTCCTCCTGAGTCTCTCTGGGTTGGTCCTCATGATCCGGTAGCACTTCCCTGATGGGAGCACTGATAAGAGTCTGTATCCGGGGTGGTGAAAGTCTTTGATAATTCTCCTGGCCCTTGTCCTGCATCGCTGTGTGTAGGTGTCTGTGATTCAGGGGAGAGAAATCCTGATGGCCTTCTCCGCTGTCCTCACCACTCTGGACAGCACCTTCTGATCCTGGACTGTGGTGCCTCCGAACCAGGCGGTGATGCTCCCTGTGAGAAGACTCTCCACATTCCCAGTGTAGATACCCTCAGCACCCTATGGGCATCGTAGGTGGTAGAGACGCTGTTGTGCCCTTGTCACCAAGCTGTTTGTGTGTGTTGTCCAGGAGAGGTCTTCTGTGATGTGGACCCCAAGGTATTTGAAGCTGCGTACCCTATAGTTGTTAATCAGGGGCTGTATTTCCTCACCTGCTTCCTCCCGTAATCAATAACCATTTCCTTGATTTTGGTGACATTCAGGGAGAGATTGTTATTGTAACACCATGTGGAGAGGACATCCACTTCCTCTAAGTAGGCCTTCTCATCATTGTTAGTGATGAGGCCTACCACCACTTGTTGGAGCTGTGTTTGGCCGAGCAGTCATTGGTGTAGAGGGAGTAAAGCAAGGGGCTGAGGACACAGCCTTGGGGAGCTCCAGTGCTGAGGTTGAACATGGAGGAGGTGTAGTTTTCCATCTGGACCACCTGGGGGTGTCAGGTCAGGAAGTCCTGGATCCAGTGGCAGATGGAGGAGTTCAGCCCCAGGTTCTGGATCTTTTTGCAGAGGTGTGAGGGGACGATGGTGTTAAACGCGGAGCTGTAATCCACAAATAGCATCCACACATAGTTCCCTTTCCTCTGCTCCAGATGGTAGAGGGCAGTGTAGCAGACCTGTTGGACCGGTGTGCAAACTGTAATGGGTCCAGACAGCTGGGGAGGCAGGAGCAGACGTAGGCTCTGACCAGTTTTTCAAATAATTTCAATACTATAGATGTTAGTGTTACAGGACGGTAGTCATTCAGGGAGGCAGGATGGGCAGTTTTGGGGACAGGAATGATGGTGGAGGACTTAAAATATGTGGGAACGACATATTGGTTGAGGGAGAGGTTAAAAATGGTCGTGAAGAACTGGCGAGTAATAAAGTTCTTACTCAATGAAATAATTTTGGCAAGCACTGGTCACTTTTGTGTAATATGAATCAATTGGTCACTTAACAATCAGTTGACTTGTCGTCTGAGGCTGATTTAGCTGTGCACCAGTTTTAGATCTTACCACATTTACTTCTAAGCATTGCTAAGTGTCTCAGTTCAGATATAAATGGTTTTCAAGCTCATTAGAACTAATCTCATTCCAATCTAATTTTTAAGCTTTCATCCTCCCTGAACATACCATTGTCTCTATAAATTATTTTCTGTTTGTCCCGCCCCCTCAGATCGGTATTGTACACAGCTCAGAGGCCGTGGAGCATGTCAATCACATGGCTTTCCAATCCCAGTACATGAGACCTGTGCATCATCCACTGGTGGTACATACTGTCAACTCTGACCACATCTCAGGTAAAGTCAGCTCTGATTTCTTGTAATGCACTGGCTTTTAACCTCTTAATATGACTCAACTTCAATCATAATTGAAACTATTCTTCAGTGTGTGCTCAATGGAAAAGAGTTAATTTTAACATTTAAAATGTCCTTACATGCCCTTACTTAAGGTTTTACCTGAAAGTGACTTGCAGAACAGACTACATTAAACTAAAAATACAGTTAATTATGTATAGATAAATTTATTAAGACAAACTTTGATGTTGGCTTTACAAAGCCTTGTTTGAAAGTTTAAACTAGTTCTAAAAGTAGAAGTTTGATGTTTATATATATTAAAGTAAGACAAATTGCCGTCTAGTAAGCTAAAAAGATAGTCAGATAGGCTAGATAAACCAGGGATGTCCAAACTACAGCCCATGAGAGATTTTAGAAATACAACAGAATCTGGCCCACTATTGAGAAATTATATTAAATTAATATTCTGAACACTGGGTGCTTTTTGTAGGTTTGTTTACATTTAAATTTATTACAATTGGAATTTGAATGTGAACATTCTGTTGACCCGTTTGAACATTCTGTCAATGTAAGTCTATGGGATTTTTGATTGTCTGTGTGAAAAAACATATGTCTGATCAGTTAGAAAAGACATAGCACACTATTCAAGAACAAGAAAGGTCTGGTGTAGCTTGAAATCTCTAGGAGGAGTTTAGGGCAGGGGTATTCAATTAAAGTTTTTCGTTTGGAGCTCCCGCCCCTTTTTGGAGCTCGGCCTGCAGCTATATCCTTCTCAACCCATCCGGAGTCCAGACCTGGACTGTGGTCTGCTAATTGGCGACTGCAGGTTTAGGGATTTTTGAAAAACCCTAAACCAAGTTTGTAGAATAATAGTACTGTATGTTTGTTTTGTCAAGCCTACATAAATATGCTTGTTGATTTCATAAATGTCTTTGCAGCTATCAGTTGTAGCCAAGTATGATTCACTACTAATATCAGTTGACTCATTTAATTGTACAGTAACACATGGCCTGTGTTAACCACCACTTACTCTATTTCTTTGGTGATAACATCAATTCTGTGGCATTTTCTTTTTATGGGAAACCTCAAATATCAAAATAAACTAATAAGTTTGTGGTATAATATACTAGTCAGATAATTTATACAAATTAAAAATGGTTCTAGGCACCCCCTACAATTACGTCAAAGTCTTAAAGGGATAGTTCACACCAAACAAATGTATTCTCATATGTCACTAAAGAATATTTAAGAATATTTAAGGCATAAATATTTAAATATTTATGGCCTCAGTCACCATCCACTTGTATGGAAAAGGGTTGCAATGACAGAGAGTGGTGACTGAGGCTTTTTTCTGCATACATCTCTGTGTGATATGACGGTGATAAATGCTGAGAGAATTTAAATTTTTGGTTGAACTATCCCTTTAAGGATGTGTGTCAAATCCTGCTGATGCAGTATGTTTACCCCATATGACTATGGAATATTATTTTCTTGAAACTAAAATGAAAATTATTTTGTGTGCAATCTCTCATAATTTATTTTGTGATTAAACATTTTAATTAAAAAATGTTTTTGCTTGTAACAATTTCCCAGTAATTTGAAAAACAAGAGGCTATTAAAGAGGGCAATAAATATAACACAAAACAACTTCACAAGAGAATTCAGCTTTATCGACCGATCTGCAAGCAATTGCCAAAAATACAGAGATGCTCACACATACATAAACACACTGGTCTGAGCGGATGGCAGGCTCTTGAGACTGTATTGTTGGTTTTGAAGGAGCTTGGAAATTACACTTAATCTTCCAGCTCACGCACACACCAGGGACACCAGTGATCTCCCCAAGGGCAGACAGAGCACAGCTGACTAGAGCGAGATGTAGCATTCTGCTCTCTGGACTGAAGAAAGCAAGAGAGAGGGATGACAGGAGGAGAGAAACACTGCTTTAGGAGAGACATAGGAAAACAGCAGGTGGCACTGTGACCTTACGCTCTCAGTAGTACTCTTGCTGACTGCAAGGTTTTAGTAAATGACACTGTTCTTTAAGTGAACTGTGCGAAACTGTCTACCTCTGTCAACACAGCTCACCTCTACATAAGCTTCACCTTAGCCATATAGTCTAGAGACCTCTCTATCCAATGGAGTAATAACTAAAAGTAGCGACACATGCTACGTTGCTGTTTTTTATGTCACAAGCGATTTAAGGAAATGATCAAACATGCTCTCCACCGAATGTCCTCTCGCCCTCAAGTAGTGTGCGCAAGTCATTTAAAAAAGCAGATTAACTGATAGTTTTGAGTTGTCACTCAACAGCACTTTTATATGTTAAAGAGAGCTAAATGTGTTTGTGTTTTGTAGCGAAATAGAAATTTGGTTAAATTATGCTTTTTATTACCATGTTTCTCTTTTTGTGTAACACTTTGTAATAAGGTTGTATTTACTTTTAACAGCATCCACATGCTTTCTGCGTGATGTCGGTGCGGCCTCCATGGGCGATGGAAAAGCGAGCTCCACAAATCTCACACCTCACTTTACTAGGCTCTGTCTGACTCTCTTTTTTAGAAATTTTAACTCTTTTTGAATTTCCTCATTAAATGTACATGCACGCTTCCTTGAAATTTTTCCAGCCGCAATTTTACCTGTGTGCTATTTCAGATTGACTCTGCAATCAGTTCACTAACAGGACGTCTATTAATAGGGGATTGTGATTGAATAGTTTAATTCAGTCATGTACTTCAAATAACACGGTTTGATTTTATTGGTTTTACAAGCCGTATCCTTGGCTACCTTTGATTAAAATACTCACGTGACTTAGAAAGCCGCATAGGCGATAGAGAAACAAGTTTTTTTGTTTTTCCAGAATAAGTTGGGACACTAGAAAAAGTGCTTAAATACTGGACTGTCCCGATAAAAAACGTGACATCTGGCTACCCTACACATAATGCACATCCAACACATTGCATCCGAATATATTAAAATGTTAATCTCAACCACAACTGTTAACACTCAGCATCACAAACTATCAAACAGTCATGACATTTGAAATATTCATGTGAAACGGTTTGCATAAGTTTTTGATCGGGTCCAAATATTTTTAACTGCCCCATCCTTCAGTAACAAATTGAAGTTATTCAAGATTCAATAAATCTTGAATTTTATTATGACTGTTTCACAGGCAGTCCACCCTGATATGAGCTGAAAAACATACAATCTACACTGATATGAGCCGAAGAAAATGCACACACATAGTCCAAAGCACGGTCAAAGACGTCCATCTAGTGCATGTTTACATACACCAAAATGAAATATAGCACAGATGTGCTCGAGAAAGGGTCCAGAGATATAATAGAGGATTGTACTGATTTCTTGTGTGGATGAATATGTATATAAGAATATACAGATAAGTATAATTGCAGTATATAGAGACTAAAACAATAAGCCACTCCAGGTTTTGCATTACAGTGATTTTACCACTGTAAGGGGCGAAGCAGTGTGCCTAAAAAGTCCCTTTACTATGGCAAAATTTCTGTAAGTCCTTGTGATCAATATGTGATTACATATGTTATTATTAATAATAATCACAATAAACAATCTTCTGCCAACTAATACAGTTGAGTAGTGTAACTTTAGACTGTTTACGATAATGGTTTGTAGTATCTTGCAGCTTATACAGTAGATTCCAATTGATGTGCAGTAACAGGTGTACATATATCAGTTATTTTCAACTGATGTATACATAATGCATTCACTCTATCACAGTTTGGTTGTTTGACAGAGCATAATGTATCACTAAGCATGTCTTTTATATGTGTCATTAGGAACTCCTCCTGCTGCAACAGTGGTAATCGTAATATGCATCGCCGCCCTGGTGGTCATTGTAGTTTTGGGCATCTACCGTATCCACACCACCCATCAGGATAGTTCAAAAGAGGATGAGGAGGGAAGAAAGGACCCAGAGATGGATTGGGACGACTCCAATCTTAATATCACAGTAAATCCCATGGAGGTCAGTGCATGCCTGATTGTTAAAGGAATAGTTCATCCAAAATTGCAAATTCTCTCATCATTTACTCACACTCATGCCATCCCAGATGCGTATGTCTTTCTTCTCCTGAACACATACTAAGATTTTTAGAAGAATAGCTCCAAAAAGCACACAAAGGTAACATAAAAGTAATCCATATGACTTTGGTGGTTAAATCCATGTCTTCAGAAGCGATATGATAGGTGTTGGTGAGAAACAGATCAATATGTGAGTCCTTTTTACTCTAAATCCCACTTTGAACAGCCCTCCTAAACGTGTTCACGAGAGGACTTCAGTGTGCATTCTTCGTGCATATCGCCACCTACTGAGCTGTTGTGCAAATATGATTTATTTATTCTTTTCCTTTCCTTTATCCCTCCTTTTTTTCTTTCTCCTTCCTGACCAGTAGGCAGCGATATGCATGAAGAATGTGAATAGCCAAAAAACAGAAGAAAAACTCAGTCCTCTTGTTAACGTGCACCTATTATATTGCTTCTGAAGACAATGATTTAACCACTGGAGTCGTATGTGTAATGGTAGCCAGCTGGTAGGTAGCTGTGCAGTATGTAAACCTCACTCCTCTGGCCTCAAGAGGCGCACTGGTGACTGATGCTAGAGGCTTTAGCCTCCTTGTTAGCACGCCCGCCTCCCATACCGGAGACACCGGTTCAAATACCGTTCGCAGCAGGACCAGTTACAGTGGTGCCGTGACCCAGATGGGAGTGAGGTTTAGGGGGGTGAGTGTAATGGGAGCCAGCTGTGCAGTATGTAACTCTCACTCCCCTGGCCTCAAGAGGTGCACTAGCGATTGACACTAGGGGCTGTAGCCATTAGCCTCCTTGTTAGCGCACCTGCCTCCCATGCCGGAGACGCCAGTTCGAGTCTCATTCAGAGCGGGTTGATTAGGAAGGGTTACATATGTAATACCTTTATCCTGCCTTTTTTGTGCTTTTTGGAGCTTCAAAGTTCTGGCCACCATTCACTTGCATTGAATGGACCAACAGAGTTAAGATATTTTTCTAAAAATCTTCATTTGTGCTCAGCAGAAGAAAGGAAGTCGTACACATCTGGTATGGCATGAAGGTGAGTAAATGAGGAGAGAATTTAAATTTTTGGGTGAAATATTCCTTTAAAGACCATACTGAGCCACAGAGCTATTAAATATACTGATCTGCCACAACACTAAAACTCCTGCCAAATATTGTGTAGGTCCCCCTCGTGCCGCCAAAACAGTGCCAACCCGCATCTCAGAATAGCATTCTGAGATGCTATTCTTCTCACCACAATTGTACAGAGCGGTTATCTGAGTCATCCATGCAATTATCTAATCAGCCAATCGTGTGGCAACAGTGCAGTGCATAAAATTGTGCAGATACGGGTCAGCAGCTTCAGTTAATGTTCACATCAACCATCACAATAGGGAAAAATTTTGATCTCAGTGATTTGGACCGTGGTATGATTGTTGGTGCCAGACGGGCTGGTTTGAGTATTTCTGTAACTGCTGATCTCCTGGGATTTTCACGCACAACAGTCTTTAGAATTTACACCGAACGGTGGCAAAAACAAAAAACATCCAGTGAGCGGCAGTTCTGTGGACGGAAATGCTTTGTTTATGAGAGAGGTCAGCAGAGAATGGCTAGACTGTTTCAAACTGACAAAGTCTATGGTAACTAAGATAACCGCTCTGTACAATTGTGGTGAGAAGAATAACATCTCAGAATGCTATTCTGAGATGCGGGTTGGCACTGTTTTCGCAGCACGAGGGGGACCTACATAATATTAGGCAGGTGGTTTTAATGTTGTGGCTGATTGGTGTATAAAGAACGCCGCTGAATATTAGGGGATAAATACAACTTCTATCAGCATGTGGCATCCTATCGATTACCTCAAAAAATAATTTTGAATGGTCCCCTAAAGAAAAATGTGTGAATGGTTGATTTCCTACTTACAATGGAAGCCTTTGGGGCAAGTGTACCAGAGGGTTTACAAACTGAAATGTGTAGGTCATATTTTTGTTGAAGTACTTACATGAACTATTCAGTAAAAAATTTTATTTGATCTGTATAAATATCCTGCACTACTAACAATTCCTGTGGGTGGAGTTTGCTCATTGTAAACAGTAATTTGAATAATCTGTCATCATTTATTCCCCCTCATGTTGTTCCAAACCCATATGACTTTCTTTCGTGAAACACAAATGGAGATGTTATACAGAATGTTAGGTACAGCCTCAGTCATCATTCACTTTCATTGTATGGACCAAAAAAAAAAAAAAAAACACAATTTCACCTCTTGTGTTCCACAGAAGAAAGTAATACAGGTTTAAAATGACATGAGAGTAAGTTAATGATAACAGAATCATTTTTGGGTGAACTAACCCTTTAAGGACTGTTACACCAAGGGTTTCATTATAACTGTATTTCTGTAATCATATTTTGTTTGTTTTCACAAACTGAGGGACAAGTCGAAATAATTTTCTGTGGTAATTGACATCAAAGTAAATGTCACACAAGGAAAAGAGATAGAATCCTGTGATTTTAGAGTCTTTTAGACATTTACCCTTTTATTTTGATATTTTGAAGAAAACAAAATAGAATGATTGTGTTATTGATTGCAGAGCATTGATGGGGCGCTGATTGCTGAGGAGGTTAGGGAGGAGGAGCCAGAGGAAGATGAAGACGAAGAGGACGATAACGATGATGAACTGGCAGGAGATCTCTCTAGTGCTGAATCCGAGGACAGCGATGAAGAGACTGACATTCAGAAGGGGAAAGTGAAGGGAAAACTGGAGTGGGACCCCTCTACGTTACCTTATTAAAACACAAACACACACACAGACAGCCTCTCACACACATATACGTTCACACAAGCAAGCATTCACATGCAGACATAGACTTGTTCATGCACATATGCACATGCATACACATACACACATGCAAAAATGCATTTAATGCCCTCTCACACTTACAGAAGCCAGAAATAATTGCCTGAAAAGCTGTCACTCATCAGTCATTGCAATGAGAAACCCTGATTTTGTTCTAACACCCACAAAAAGCATCTCTAATGCTATGGCTCCCTCTGATGGTCAATATTTGGAAATGCAAAGCCTGTGTGTATTTCTGTAGGTTTAATCTACAGTGTCTTAGTAGGTCCACAAAAAGCCAATATAAAACCAACACAACACAATGCAGTTAATTGTCAACATTTGAAACATCTCTGGGATGACTTTTAAACCCACTATTTTTATTTTTATTTATTTTTTTGGTTCTTGCAATGTTTCAGCAGAATATATTTTAACATCAGGATGTTTTTTTTTCCCTTTCTGAAGTACTAAACTGTAATATTTGACAGCGTGTGGCTATGCCTTCACCATTTGTTGTCTGTTATCTTCAGAGTAACACCTAATATTGCACTGATGTGCAATAGTAAAAACCCGAAAGTTGTTTTTTGCAATGAAAGTATATACATAATAATGATATTTTCTTCATTTGAAATCTAGCAAATGTGTTTATTTTAGATCCTTAGAGAGATTTTGATTAAAGCAGTTCTCTTTAAGCAAAAATTATATCGTAATGAGATTACACTTAAAACACTTTTTAATAGTTATGTTTTTCTCTTTTTTTTCTCTGTTTGGGTTCTTGGTGGTAAGGAGGGAGAGTGTCTGTACATTTTTATATGCCTGACTTCTGTAAATAGGGAACTGTAGTGTAGTTGAATGGTGACTCAGACTCCTCACGTCCTCCTGCATCCTTCACACAGCCTGCTTGTGTCTACACTTGCTGAGGAGGAAGGGTTCTTCCTCCTCTCTCTATCTGTGTTGATCTCTCTCTTTTATCGTTCATGTTGTCCTCCTCACTTCAGCTGTGGATAGGCTCTCCCTCATTTCACCTCAAATAGAAAAACTAGCTAAAGATTTCACTGCAAAAAATAAATAAATAAATAAATCTAAACATAATTAAAACAAGATAATTTTACTGGAGAAGCAAAATTGTGTAAGATATGACATGGTTTATAGTTCACCCAAAATTGAAAATTCTCATCATTTACTCACCCTCATGCCATCCCAGATGTGTGACTTTCTTCTGCAGAACACAAACTAAGATTTTTAGAAGAACATCTCAGCTCTGGAGGTCCATAAAATGCAAGTGAATAGTAACCAAAACTTTGAAGCTCAAAAACGCACATAAATGCAGCATAAAATTAATCCATATGACTGGTGGTTTAATCCATGTCTTGTGAAGAGATCTAATCAGTTTTGTGTGAGAACAGACCAAAATATTACTCAATTTTCACTATAAATCTTGACATCTGCAGTGTCCTTGGTGATCATAATTTCAAGCGCAATTACACTTCCTAGCGCCATTTAGCGCTACCATTCACATGCATTGTATGGACCTACAGAGCTGAGATATTCTTCTAAAAATCTTTGTTCCTGTTCATTTTTTATTTTTTATTTTTTTATTTTTTAAGCAGACAAAATTTAGTGAGGTTTAGTATTGGTTATCCACTAAAAAAACTAATTGTTTCTTTTAAATTATTAGTAATAAGATTACTTTACTTAATTCAAAAGTAATCACATTGCTAATTACTTTACTTTGAAGTTACTTTCTAAAACTTTCTGTTCAACAAATTCTAAATAATGTTTATATTTCTTCCTTGTTCAGATGCACACCTTTTAACTAACAGAAATGCAAATGATGTCATATTTTAAATAAATATTCATAAATAATATTAGTTTAGAAATGTGTAATCAAAATAATGTAATTAAAAGTAATTACCTTAATTGAAAGTCAGGAACTGTAATATGAAAAATGTGAAATATAATGTGTTGCACTACTTTTTTTTACTTTAAAAGTAATTAGATTACAGTAATGTATTACTTTGTAATCAAATTATGCCCAACACTGGTGAGGATTATGCTAAGATTGCACTGGGGTGAAACGTTTTTTTTTTTTGCAAAATGTTGCTTCTCAAAGTAAATGTATCTTGCTTTTAGGATGTTTAGACATTTTAATTGGAAAACTAGAAAAAAAAATACTGTTTAAATTTAATTTAATTTTTATTTATTTGATTTTTTTTTTTTTTTGCAGTGTTCTTTAATGCTCTCTATAAAAAGGCACTTTAAAACTATAAAAAGGAAAGAAAATAGAAGAAGTTGTTTAAAAGATTTTAGCCTGGGGATATTTCGGAATTTTGTAAATGTCTTTACCAGCACCCAGCAATATACAGTTCAGTTAACTCTATCAAGAAAAGTAATGTATGTAGAAAAGTAAGACAGATAAAAATATCAAAATCCTTTGTGAAAAGTGTGCCATTTCACAAAATGAGAAAATAGGTGTGTTGTTTTTCTATAAAGGAGGGGTTCAAGTAATGACAGAGCTACTATAGATTACACTTAGGTACCCCCCCCCCCCGCCCACCCCCCAATCTGACTTGTGTAGTCAGGAGATGTGCATTTTTGAACATGTGCATTGAGTTATATGTAATGTCTTTTGCTGTGGTTAGGACTTTTCATTCCATTAGTCATAAATTCTGTGCTTGTGATGTCAGCATTGTGAGACATCCCATCTCCTATCCTCCTTTCAGACCTTTCCTATATTTCGCTAGTCCTTTTTACCACGTGTGTTATAGAACAGATACAACAAAAAAGGAACTTTTAAAGAGATCAACCCTGTAAAATCATTAAAGACTATTCTTTTGTATATGTTTCTCTTCTTTTGTTTTGTAAAGGGTTTTGTTTAACTTCTTTGATGGTCACTGCAGCACTTTCTGTACATTGACCAATAAAGTCTTTCCTTAGAATGAGTGAAAGTGTCTCTTTCTTGTTCAAATGCAATTCATTGGGTTTGTTATAGGTACTTATCTATAATATAATACATTTGAGATGATTGAGGCAAAATTTCATAACTTTTTGCTAATGATTTTCTGGGTAAATGCGCGAAATCCTAAGTGCTACAATTATTCCTACTTTCCCTTACTACTGTAACTTATTCTGTCAACTATTTTGAAGAGTTCATATGTTCTATGATCACAGGTTAAGATGATAGTCCTGCAGAAGGGGAGGCATGATGTTTGAAGACTGCAGCATCTGACACGTGAAGTTTGTAGTCTAACTCTGTCTAAATCCCTCTTCACAGTGCTTTTTCAAACATTGTGTCACAATATATAGCACGAAGAACAAGCTGTTCAAATGTGTTTAAATTTTCTTTAATTTACAAAGAGTATAATGAGCAAAAGATTTAATTAGCTCTATATGTGTGCATAAATGTGTCTCTTAGTCAGACTGTGAAACATCCTCAGTTTTAACATGTTCAGAGAGGTACAGTCTGCATTTAATTAAGTATATGTAGCATGGCTTTGGACAGCCATATAGTCATTATACACCAGAAAATAACACTTTTCTTTGTATTAAAAATGGCAACAGAGATGTGATAATGCCATCATTCATTTTAAATGTATTAATTATAATAACGTCAGTTTAAATCACATAATTTTCTCTTCGGTTAATTGGATTTTCGAGCATGAGCTGTACAATGGCACAATAACACTTGATGATACTTATGGATCTTTATTGCCCTCCAAAGGCAAACACAGTAACTACTGTACACCTACAGGTACTGTATGTCAAACAGTCTTCAAATAATTGTAAACTTTAACTTTGTTTATTTTGGATTTTTAAATTCAATCACATCTGCTGAAATTTTGCCAGAGGTTAAAGTGGAACCAGCATCTTGCAAGGGTTCAGTCTTCTCAGTCAGTATTCTATGCTCTTCTTGTTTTACCTCTGACATACAGGCACCGTTGAACAGGAGACTTGGCAGCGGATATAGAATGGTATAGGACATGTAGTACAAAACAGTTGTTTCAGTTTCCAGAAAGGTTTACACCTTCTTATATAATCCTGACTGACTAATGTTTCGCTTACATTTTATGAGAGGGAAGACATTTCCTCATAATAAATGAATCACGTGTAAAATAAGGCACAAGTGCAGAAAGATAACTATGTCTTTGTTCTAATGATAGAAATATAAGTCCTGAGGGTCATTCCTGTTACATTGTACCGGATTAACCTGCATTTGCCATCTGAACATACTAAATAAATAAATAAATAAATAGGACTTGATTCGTTAAGTCTAAGGGGTCATAAAAAAAGAAGAACAAAAAATTCTCACACGTGCCAATCCAAGAGGATGTAAAACCGCCTGTCATTGGACGACGGTATGAGCGGTTTACGTGATTTTACTGGATCTGCGAATCCCGCACATAAGAAACCCAGTGGGCAATTGATGTTGAAAAGACATCAAATTGACATAAAAAAAAAAAAAAAAAAAAACAGGTCAAATATGCAAATCAAACTGACGTCAAAAACTTTTGACATCCACACACTGATGTCCTATTCTCGACCACCAAAATAACGACACAAAAGTAATAAAATGTAAAAAATATTCATTCATCAAGCTTCAATTAAAAAATACAAATGTAAACTGGATTTTGTATACCCTGAAGGGACTGTTTCAAAAAAAAAAAAAAAGAAAAAAAGAAGTAAAATATCCTTATTCAAATAAAGTGCAAAACAAATTTACAGAAATTTTCATTAAAAGTTTTACAGAGAAACACCGTTATTTTACAGGTATTTCCTGAATTATTATGATCAAACACCTTCAATTAAGAGTTAACACATGCTAAACATTGTAAAATACCAGTTTTATTTTGGAAGACAAAATAAATCCCTAAAAATACTGTATAAAACAGATTAAAATAATCTCAAACTTGACTGGCAGTGTTTGTGTTTAGATTCAAACCTGTAAAAGTAAAATCTAAATACAATATTTTATTGTACAAACCTTAAATGAAATACAGTATTTATAAATACAACATTTACTATTTAATTTACTGTACTGATTAACAGTAGAAAGGTTTCATCAAATTCTCATACAATATAAGCTTTAAGATTACTGTGAAATATCCACAACTGAAAACACACTAAGATTCACTGAAAAGTCCTTAAAAAATAGGATTTCATTTACCATTCCTTTAAACACACTTTATTTAAATTGTTTGTACCAGCATTTGCCATTATGAGACAATCTGGCAATGTGAATACAGAGTACTTTCAGCTTTGAGAGTGTTAGTTATTAAATGTTTGCCAATTTAACCATGCACCTAATGCATGTCTTAGCACCCCCGTCAGAAAAATGTGAACCACCAAAAGAAGGAAGACGTGGATTCATAACAATGGACACTTTTCACATATGTATCATAGCAAGGTAAACACAATTGTAGCTAAAAAATATTGACAATTGGTACACCAAAATCAAACCAACCATCTAATGTATTAACTGCAGCTGCGTTTACCCTGTTATAACATGTCTAAGGGTCATGAGGGTCTTTCCCTTAATGTTCTCCTGAATATTAAATAAAGGATTGATGATGACTAATATCTTATTTTATATAGTACTGCAGTTGATACTTACTTGTGATCGACTTGTCTCTCTGTTGGGTGTCTGTTCTCCCCCGTAAACCTTGTTCCAATGCTTGATCTAAAAGCATGTAAGCAAGTTACGATCATTAGCAGTTATCAATGCTGGAAATGGGAATGTAAAAATTGCTCAAAGAAACAGCCAGCAACACATACAGTACATAACAGATTTGGGCCAAATATTACATCTCTCCGAGACAAGTACATATTTCTGTGTAGTTAAAAAAATAAATAAAAAATTGCATTGATGGACATGACAATGACTTGTCCAGATCATAATTTACTCACACGGCTACCTGTCTGATAGTTTTATCATCCATCGGTGCCACGTTATGTCAAGTGTTTTATCAAGTCTATTTTAATTCAGCTATCAAATGTGCATATTTTGAAGTTTAAAAGAGTCCAAGTTAAAGGTTTTTACCCAGGATGCATATTACAGTGGCCATCAGATTGCAGAGCTACTTCCTGGATAATTTTGTGGGAATGACCAGCCTCCATACCCCATAATGACAAAGCAAAAACCAGATTTGTGATAACTTTGCAAATGTATTAAATATTTTTTAAAAAAAGGGGGGGGGGGTTTGGCCTGGGTACCTCAGCGAGTATTGACACTGACTACCACCCCCTGGAGTCGTGAGTTCGAATCCAGGATGTGCTGAGTGACTCAAGCCAGGTCTCCTAAGCAACCATATTGGCCCAGTTACTAGGGAGGGTACAGTCACATGGGGTAACCTCCTCGTGGTCTTTATAATGTGGTTCTCGCTCTCTGCGTGGTGAGTTGTACGTGGATACCGCGGAGACATGGCGCGTGTGGAGGCTTCACGCTATTCTCCGCGGTAACGCGCTTAACAAGCCACGTGATTAGATGCATGGATTGACGGTCTCAGACGTGGAGGCAACTGAGATTCGTCCTCTGCCACCCGGATTGAGTCACTATGCCACCACGAGGACTTAGAGTGCATTGGGCACTCCAAATTGGGGAGAAAAATTGGAGAAAACAAAAAATAAAATAAAAAAAGAATTATGGAGGCCCTGTGCTCTTGGGAACCTTCAATGCAGCAGAATTATTTGAAGCCTTCCCCAGATCTGTGCCTCGACACAATCCTCTCTCTGAGCTCTGCAGACAGTTCCTTTGACCTCATGCTTGGTATTTGCTCTGATATGCATTTTCAGCTGTAAGACCTTATATAGACAGGTGTGTGCCTTTTCAAATAATGTCCAATTAATTAAATTTGCCACAGGTGGACTCAAATCAAAGTGAAGAAACACCTCAAAGATGATCCAGAGAAATGGGATGCACCCGAGCTAAATTTCAAGTGTTATAGCAAAGGGCCTGAATACTTATCTCAGTGTGATATTTCAGTTTTTTCTTTTTAATAAAGTTACTACAAATCTGTTTTTTGTTAGTCATTATGGGGTATGAAGTGTAGACTGATGTGAAAAAAATTATTATGTAAAAATGTTCAGCATAAGGCTGCAATATAACAAAATGTGGAAAAAATAAAGGGTTCTGAATACTTTCTGAATGCACTGTATGCTTGTATGTGTATTTCTGTGTATGTATGCATGAATGTTTCTGTTTATAATTACATTTTTGCTGTTTTACTTTGTTTTTTATGTAAAGCACTTTGAACTACTTTTGTATGAGATGGTGCTATACAAATGAAAATGCAATCTCTGTATGTCTTACCTCTGTTTGCTTACCTGTCCCTGGGTTTAATTCTGTACCCCACCATCCGGTGATATCTTGTCACTCCTGGTTCTTCAGCCTTCTCATGATCTCACAGGTGATGCACTCCTGTGGTCATTTGCTGTGTGAAGTACAGTTGGACACAGTGAAGAACATTGTCAATTATACTGTATCTCAGAGCTATTAGCTTGGAATACTGGACATTTATTAATAACTTCCATTCTGTTGAGAGATCAGTAACTACACACCACACCTTTGATATACATATATTTTTTTTCTGGTCCAAAAAATACAACAGCACTCTTCAACAGTCAGATGTGTATGCCTATTGTAGTTGTGTTGTAATCTGTTTACAAATTAAGTGACTGTCAATTTACCATACCACCAGTCATTGTACATAATGGCAATGGTTGCCAACTATGTACATTTAATTTCTAACAGTATACACAATGTTTGTTGTCTCTCACACAATGCGATCATAAATGTAAGTTAGACTACATTAAAACTTTTCAGTGAATTGACAGATTTACTTAATTGCTGGCTTAAAACAGAAGGAATGGGGTAGCAATGTCACCACTCACCAAAACTGCTATCGTTATAACACAATCAAATAAACATTAATGTTACTTTACCTCTCAAATTCATACAGAGTTCGTTTGAACTTTAAAGTAGCTGACAACATTAACAAATACTAGCAACACTGGCTGCTACAACTACTACATTGAAATATGTACTAATATCTCAATTAGCATCTCACTTTAACACACGACATATGCACAAACACACACACACACACACACATATATATATATATATACATATATATATATATATATATATATATATATATATATATATATATATATATATATATATATATATATTACGCCATAAATGTATATCAATTAAACATACTAATCATTAATGTCAATGTGATGTCTATATGACATCAATTTGACGTCTAAAAATCACACATTGATTTGATGTAAATTGAACGTCAAACATATTGGCCTACTTACACTATATTGGCAAAAGTATTCGCTCATCTGCCTTTAGGCGCATATGAACTTAAGTGACATCCCATTCTTAATCCATAGGGTTTAATATGACGTCGGCCCACCCTTTGCAGCTATAACAGCTTCAACTCTTCTGGGAAGGCTTTCCACAAGGTTTAGGAGTGTGTTTATGGGAATTTTTGACCATTCTTCCAGAAGCGCATTTGTGAGGTCAGACACTGATGTTGGACGAGAAGGCCTGGCTCGCAGTCTTCGCTCTAATTCATCCCAAAGGTGCTCTATCGGGTTGAGGTCAGGACTCTGTGCAGGCCAGTCAAGTTCTCCCACACCAAACTCGCTCATCCATGTCTTTATGGACCTTGATTTGTGCACTGGTGCGCAGTCATGTTGGAACAGGAAGGGGCCATCCCCAAACTGTTCCCACAAATTTGGGAGCATGGAATTGTCCAAAATCTCTTGGTATGCTGAAGCATTCAGAGTTCTTTTCACTGGAACTAAGGGGCCAAGCCCAGCTCCTGAAAAACAACCCCACACCATAATCCCCCCTCCACCAAACTTCACAGTTGGCACAATGCAGTCAGACAAGTACCGTTCTCCTGGCAACCGCCAAACCCAGACTCGTCCATCAGATTGCCAGATGGAGAAGCGTGATTCGTCACTCCAGAGAACGCGTCTCCACTACTCTAGAGTCCAGTGGCGGCGTGCTTTACACCACTGCATCCGACGCTTTGCATTGCACTTTGTGATGTATGGCTTGGATGCAGCTGCTCGGCCATGGAAACCCATTCCATGAAGCTCTCTACACACTGTTCTTGAGCTAATCTAAAGGCCACATGAACTTTGGAGGTCTGTAGTGATTGACTCTGCAGAAAGTTGGCGACCTCTGCACACTATGCGCCTCAGCATCCGCTGACCCCGCTCTGTCATTTTACGTGGCCTACCACTTCGTGGCTGAGTTGCTGTCATTCCCAATCGCTTCCACTTTGTTATAATACCACTGACAGTTGACTGTGGAATATTTAGTAGCGAGGAAATTTCACGACTGGACTTGTTGCACAGGTGGCATCCTATCACAGTACCACGCTGGAATTCACTGAGCTCCTGAGAGTGGCCCATTCTTTCACAAATGTTTGTAGAAGCAGTCTGCATGCCTAGGTGCTTCATTTTATACACCTGTGGCCATGGAAGTGATTGGAACACCTGAATTAAATTATTTGGATGGGTGAGCGAATACTTTTGGCAATATAGTGTATGTATTAAACCAATTTCAGTGTGGGATTAACTTCCTATTTTCACCCAATTACCACTGGAAGGAATTGCCATCCAAACTGAATTTAAAATGATGTTATACAGCATCTTGATCAAGTCTTGACTAATATTTGACGTCAAGTTGACATAAAGGTGCCCGTAAAATAAACACTAACTATTTCCCTTCCTTAGATATAGCAAGAAAATTTTCGGGAGCAGTGAGGTCACTCCAAATCGCTCCGAACTGGTGTCGTTCATTTGTGCTGTCAAAAGAAACATCATAACATTTTCCTTTCTTTGTATTAAACAAGATAGCATTTGGGAGCCGTGAAATCGCACAGGCTAAACCTCACGTCAATCACTTTCACCTGTCTCCATCGTTTGTGCTCGCTTCTGGTTTGTGCCGTGTTTGGTATCGTTGAAGCATTATTTTTTGGGCAAAGGTTTAATCTTTCACCACATCAAACTCAAACACATCACTTTTTCTCTGTCAGGAAATATCAGATTTGGTCTGATATTTAAACTAGGGATGCAAACTACTCACCTTTCAGCTAAAGTCACCTTTTCTGAAGCTGATTTGCCCAAATTGTTTTGTAACATTTTTAAATTGTCCATATTATAATCACTTTAAATGGTTACTTAAGCTTAAAAACTTAAACTTAAAACTCAGTTATTCTAGATTTATTTACAGTAATATCAAAACATACCAAGATACAATACAAATCAAATTATCTATCTATCTATCTATCTATCTATCTATATCTATATATATCTATATCTATATATCTATATATCTATATATATATATATATATATATATATATATATATATATATATATATATATGAAGTTAGTAAATACAATTAATATTAAGATCATATAAAATAAATGTAGCCTACAAAAACACTAAGTTTTTTTCTCATGAGTTTAGAACCTTTTGATCTAAAGGCTTATGGTCAAATGCTTGGGATTATTTCTGTACTCAAAAATAAATTGTGCCTAATTAGATGTCTATACAAACCTTTTATTTATTTGTGTGGCAGCGGGGGTGTGGCCAAGCATCCGTCCGGAGAGAGAGGAAGCGGTAAAGGCGCTTGCACCTGAGCTAGATTATGTTTAAAACCTGTTCCAGTGATTTTAGGGAGAGCGGCATATAAGCAGCCACGCCACCAGCAGAGGAGAAAGAGAGTCTAGCACAAGGAAGGCCACGGTGCTCCTGAAGCTGTAGCGTTTAATCTATTGTGTTTGTGAAGCTGATGTGTTTAAGTGACAATGTGCCTGTGAAGCTGATGAGTTTGTGAAATTGTAAAGCACTGAAGTGGACGATTAAAAATCTTACCTGAGCCTGGAAAACCCGCTTCCCTGTTCTTCTTCCCTTCTGCTGTCTCCGTGTTACAATTTGTTTTATTTATTCATTTAATAGTATTTTAATTTTTTTAAAGAAAAGAAGCCAACAAGGGTGCAGCATATGAAATCATTCAATACTGTTTAAAAAACATCCCAGGATGCACCTGAAGTTGTTTGAGAAAATAAACAGAGTATGCAGAGCTGGAATAGACAAAAGGCTACATTGAAGATGTTCAAATATAAGATGTTTCTGATTTAATTTGTTTTGGTCACTGCATCATTTCCATACTTTTGTGTTACTTCTTAGTGTTGATGACTTTATAGCCTACTCTAAATTCTAAAATGTGCAGTAACAAATAATAAAGAATAGGCAAATGCAGGTGCGGGTTTACGATTTCTGAGGCCCCAAGCAACCGACCAAGCTGGGGCCCCAATTTGAAAATTTTTGCTTAAATTACATAAAATGTATTTTAAATCATAATTTTAAATTCATCCTATCAACAATTGTAGCCAAGTACATTCAAAATGTTTAATGCAATAAAAATCTAGTTAAAGATAATTCATGCATATTTTCCAGTTTTTCCACAATACAGTGATAAAAAAAGCAATATTTACCTACATGTATTTCTACAAATTTTTTATTTTGTGTGTGTGTGTGTGTGTGCAAAACCTATTACTTCACCCAATAACATTTTGGAATTCAGTTGTTATTTATTAATGGTATGGTCTGGTATGGATGTTTACGTTTACACAGGAAAACAATGGCAAAACAGAGCAGATGCAGGCAAAAACAGGTTTGGTGTGAACGGCCCCTAACCCGTAGCAGTTTTAACCACCACACAAACCACGTCGGGGGGCCCCCGCTCCGGTAGGAAAGCTCCACAAAAAATGCTTGAGGGGTGACATGTTGTTCTGGGTACACGCGCGAATACGCTGTTGTCAGTTCTCTTAGAGCGGTTAACCTTACAAGCCGCTGGGGTTAGGACAGGTGAGATTTTTAAGTAGAATTCGGGTTTGTAATTTATGAAAAATATGCAGGCCGTAGTGATGGGTCTTTATGTGACTCAGAAGAACAAGTAGTCTCAGAGAATGATTCGTTCATTTTGTGCTGGCCGCGCATGCGCATTGCGCAATCTCTGTTCATTTGTTATGTGAAAACTGCATGGGCGCTGTACAGGAAACAGAAACTATTAATTCACCTTTCAACTCTTTTGGTCCTAGTCATCATTCATTTGTCACATGACGTATATGTGCCGTATACGCTATGCATTGCTCACAGAGGAAACAGAAATTATTAGTTCACCTTTATGACTCAGGAGGTGAACTAATCATTTCTGTTTCCTGTGTAGTGTGTGTGTGTGTGTGTGTGTGTGTGTGTGTGTATATAGCATATACGGCTGTCACGTGACAAAAGAACTAACGACTCAGACAAGAAGATTCCAGAGGTGAACTAATCTTTCTGTTTCTCATAATTTGTCCTTGGCTGCATTATAATTTTTTCTTTATTGGGACTATAATCAAAGTTTGCGTAAATAGACGTGTTGGGGGGGATTTAGCTATTGAAAATTTTAAATTTTAATTTAATTCTGCTCAAATGAACTAAATGACTTGAATAAAGATTTGTTCATTTTGCTGAACAAGACTCAAAGATACGCTTCCCATCACTAATAGGCCATCGGAACTTGTTTCGCGCAGGCGCTCTCACTCAAAGATACTCTCAAACGAGTTAGTGGCCGTTCAGACCGGACATGTTTTTGCCTAAAAAAAATATGATTTAAAATACATTTTATGTAATTTTTTAAGCAAAAATTTAAAAAATGGGGCCCCGGCTTGGTCGGTTGCTTGGGTCCTCAGAAATCGTAAAATCGGCCCTGCCCCTTACTCATCCGTTCGCGCGTATCTGTGACTGAGAGCGCATGCGCGAAACAAGTTCAGACGACCCATATATTTTTTCATAAATTTCAAACCCAAACCCTACTTAAAAAACTCACCTTGCCCGACCCCAGCGGCTTCTAACGTGAACCACTCTAAGGGAGCTGACAAGGCGTATTCGCGCGTGTACCCAGAACAACATGTCACCCCTCAAGCATTTCTTGCAGAGCTTTCCCACCAAGGCGGAGCGATTTGGACGGCATGGGGTGGAGAGTGACGTCACTGCTCCCAAAAAGTTTCTTGCTATATCTAAGGAAGAGAAATAGTTACAGTGTTTCTTTTAACGGCACAAATCAGCACAAACGAACGGCACCGGGTTGGAACGATTTGGACCACAAGGGATGGAAAGTGATGTCAAACAGTAAAAAAAAAAAAAAAACTAAAGTCTAATATCTCAAACACCGAACCAGCACAAACGTTCATTTTTGCGGTACTATTCAGCACAAACGAATGGTATAGATTTGTAATGATTTAATTATATGTGCCAACTTTGATGAAACTTTGCTAAACAGTTTCTGTTTATAAAGCTTAATAAAATGTTACCTTTCATTTACACAACCAGAAGGTCTTTTTTTTTTCTTCTTCTTCTTCCAGTAAAAGTTATGTTAAGTGACTGTTTCATTTCACACAATTCAAGCAGTGAAGGTGTAAAAAATTTGTTCGTTATTACTTTTTTCTCTCGGGAAATGTCTGGCCAAAATCTTGGACATTTTACCTCAGATATCTTTGACATGTTAATTGCTGTTATCTGTGTCAATTAAATTTTGCCTATAACATAATCGATTCAGGTACAATTTAAAATGTAAATTCATTCAAAATTCAAATTCAAAATGTTAAATCCATAAGACTCAGGCTACAATTGTAAAAGTGGAATGTGATAAAAGAACGTGTACATTGTGTTTACTGTGTGTATAGCTACTGTCAGTCAATAAACATCTTTATGAAGATGAGCACAACAAAAAATTAAGCACAAACTTTATTTGCGACATTATAAACAGATATACACAGCAGGTTGATGAGGAGAATATATATATATATATATATATATATATATATATATATATATATATATATATATATATATATTCAAATTTCATAATACACATAGGTAATACACAACATTAGTTTAAACACTACCATTTGTTCCACAAAAGTGTGCTCGCTTGCCTTCTCTGTATCATCAGCTGACGTCCGCCTTTTCTCGATCAAACACAGGCAATTATTATTATTATTTTGGATTTTTTCTCCCTAATTTTGGAACGCCCAATTCCCAATGTGCTTTTAAGTCCTCGTGGTCGCGTAGTGATTCGCCTCAATCCGGGTGGTAGAGGACGAATCCCAGTTGCTTCTGCGTCTGAGACCGCCAACCGGCGCATCTTATCACGTGGCTTGTTGAGTGCGTTGCCACGGAGACATGTGTGGAGGCTTCACGCCATCCACCGCTGCATCCACGCTCAACTCACCACGCGCCCCACCAAGAACGAACCACATTATAGTGACCACGAGGTTACCCCATGTGACTCTACCCTCCCTAGCAACAAGGCCAGTTTGGTTGCTTAGGAGACCTGGCTGGAGTCACTCAGCACGCCCTGGGATTCGAGCTAGCGAACTCCAGAGGTGGTAGCCAGTGTATTTTACCACTGAGCTACCCAGGCCCCCCACAGGCAATTATTTTAACAAAAATAAAATATTTAAACATGATCATACAGTTTTTTAAAATGAATGTGATATAACTGAAAGGGGATGTGTGTTTTCTTCAGTATAAGCTCTGGAAAGTGCATCGGCTTTCTCCAGCGACTCCAGCCGTTGCCCTTGCTCACCTCCCTTGTGTGTTTTAGTTAGGGGTGTGGATCAGGAGGCTGGTTCTGTTGACAGCATCACAATTATTAGCTCCCATCCTGGAAACATATCACAGTGCACGCTCGGGTAGGGCCACATTCAGCATTTCACAGCAACAGTGAACAGCCACCATTAACTTCTGATATGCTTCGCATCAATTTCTTATACACAAGATTCGCAAATCCAATAATATCACGTAAACCGCTCGTTCCGTCGTCCAGTGACAGGCCCTCTTACATCCTCTTCGATTGGCACGTGGGAGAGGGGGTGTGTCTTATAACTGAATCGAAAGTTCATTGGTTGCTCTCATGAGTCAACTGTTCAATGGCATTTTGTTTTTCAACTCAATTCTCAACTGGAGACAGAAAAAGAAAAAAGAAAAGGAAAAGGAAAAGGAAAACGAAAAAAAAAAGCCATTAGCAAATGAATTAAGCAATGGCCAAATATCTTTTTAGAATGCATTTTAAAAGTTACTTTTAAAGTGCATTAAAAAGTGCATTTAAAAGACTCATTAATGTACTCATTTATTGCTACATTTAATGACATCTTAAACATAAAATAAATATGATTTATTAATGCACAATTTTATTGTTAAATATAATGACATTTTTAAACCTGAATTAAATAAACACCTTTAAATGTGTCTTTTTATTTGTCCATTAATAAATTGAATTATTCAAGTTTTTATTTTCAAATTAATAGATTGATCATTTATTCCTTCATTCTTTTTTAATTGGCAGTCCTGGGCTTCAGCAGGTATGGATTGACAAATGGTAAAAAAAAAACAAAAAACAAGTCAAACAATAAAAGGTGTATTTAAAAATGACTTATTAATGTGCTGTTTTATTTCTAAATATAAGTACATTTTAAAACATGAATTAAAATAAACACATTTAAATGTGTCTATTTATTTGTCCATTTATAAATTGGTTTATTTATTCACATTTTTATTTTCAAATTAATAGATTGATCATTTATTCCTTCATTCTTTTGTAAATGGCACTCCTGGGCTTCCATACTTCTGGACTTCCATATATATTAATTTGTATTTGCGAAGTTTACACAACCTATATTAATGCATTTATGTTACAATAAATACAACATATTGTGTAATATATACTTTTGTGTTGTGTTTTGCTTGTGCCTAGCTGCTGTTGCTCTGCAATTTCCCTCATGATAATTATCTATCTATCTGTTGAATCAAATGTAAAACGAGACACGTGCAGAAAGATAACAACAGGTCATTGGAAGACCAAAAGTCAAAATGATCTAATACAAATATGGAGCATATATTTTATTTTTAAAATTGGTATTCAGCTGTTGAGTTCTGTTAGTATATGTGTGTGAATAAACAATATTCACTTAAAAAAATAGATGTTAATGACTTACCTAGCTTTGAGTGTTAAGTCATACTTTCTTTGCAACCAAACATATACTGCACTTCATGACTTTAATGATGTTCAAGATTGTCAAAGAGGATAAAGTAAAACTACAAATGTAGTGTGGCCATTAACTTTATCAAAGATCCATGTATTCTCTTTGGGATGCATGTACTGTAGACGTGATCTCCCTCCTCCAGAATCAAAGAGATTGAATTAGATGCTGTTTCATAGCAGGGTCACCTAGAGCATGTTTGACTACAGTTTCTGCTCTCCATTTTTAATGAGTCTTAGAAACAATGTTTTGCTTTGCTCGGTTAATCCCAGAAAGTGAAGAAACAGACTCATATAACTTGAGCTGTAAACCTGTAAAGGGGTGGTCACACTAGGCTTTGAGCATGCAAAATTATTTCAGATACCACAATGGACCAGGATATGATGCATTGTATTTGAGGTCCAGAAATTCCTGCAGGGAACTCTTGATACATCCCATGTAGACTGATGTTTAACATGTTAGCCATTAAATTTGGAAAGAAAGTTTTTACATGTCTTGCTGATACATGAAAAATTTGATTTTTCTATTCTATCAGCAAGACATAGGTAATCAGGGTTGGGAGGGTTACTTTTGAAATGTATTCCACTACAGATTACAGAATACATGCTGTAAAATATAATTTGTAATGTATTCCGTTAGATTACTCAAGGTCAGTAACGTATTCTAAATACTTTGGATTACTTCTTCAGCACCTTTGGCACCATTTACAGCCTCAAGTCTTTTTGAGTATGATGCTACAAGCTTGGCACACCTATTTTTGGGCAATTTCTCCCATTCTTCTTTGCAGGACCTCTCAAGCTCAATCAGGTTGGATGGGGAGCGTCTATGCACAGCCATTTTCAGATCTCTCCAGAGATGTTCAATCGGGTTCAAGTCTGGGCTCTGGCTGGGACACTCAATTACATTCACGGAGTTGTCCCGGAGCCACTCCTTTGTTATCTTGGCTGTGTGCTTAGGGTCGTTGTCCTGTTGGAAGATGAATCTTCACCCCAGTCTGAGGTCCAGAGCACTCTGGAGCAGGTTTTCATCAAGGATGTCTCTGTACATTGCTGCATTCATCTTTCCCTCGATCCTGACTAGTCTCCCAGTTTCTGCCACTGAAAAACATCCCCACAGCATGATGCTGCCACCACCATGCGTCACTGTAGGGATGGTATTGGCCAGGTAATGAGCGGTGCCTGGTTTCCTCCAGACATGACGCTTGCCATTCAGGCCAAAGAGTTCAATCTTTGTTTCTCATGGTCTGAGAGTCCTTCAGGTGCCTTTTGGCAAACTCCAGGCGGGCTGTCATGTGCCTTTTACTGAGGAGTGGCTTCCGTCTGGCCACTCTACCATACAGGCCTGATTGGTGGAGTGCTGCAGAGATGGTTGTTCTTCTGGAAGGTTCTCCTCTCTCCACAGAGAAATGCTGGAGCTCTGTCAGAGTGATCATCGGGTTCACCTCCCTGACTAAGGCCCTTCTCCCCCGATCGCTCAGTTTGGCCAGGCGGCCAGCTCAAGGAAGTGTCCTGGTGGTTCCAAACTTCTTCCATTTATGGATGATGGAGGCCACTGTGCTCATTGGGACCTTCAATGCTGCAGACATTTTTCTGTACCCTTCCCCAGATCTGTGCCTCGATACAATCCTGTCTCGGAGGTCTACAGACAATTCCTTGGACTTCATGGCTTAGTTTGTGCTCTGACATGCACTGTTAACTGCGGGACCTTATATAGACAGGTGTGTATAGACAAATCATGTCCAATCAACTGAATTTACCACAGGTGGACTCCAATCAAGTAGTGGAAACACCTCAAGGATGATCAGTGGAAACAGGATGCACCCGAGCTCAATTTTGAGTGTCATGGCAGAGGCTGTGAATACTTATGTACATGTGATTTTTTTCATTTTTTATTTTTTATAAATTTGCAAAGATTTCAAACAAACTTCTTATACATTGTCATTATGGGGTATTGTTTGTAGAATTTTGAGGAAAATAATGAATTTAATCCATTTTGGAATAAGGCTGTAACATAACAAAATGTGGAAAAAGTTAAGCGCTGTGAATACTTTCCGGATGCACTGTATATACTTCTTGTTTCTCTCTTTCTTAGGAAAGAAAACAAAACAATATGTAACAATAATGCTTTATTAATATTTTCCAAACAAAGCCTTTAACAGTATAAAGATAGAAATGCACTGAAATGGCATCAAGTCTAAGTGGGAGTTTGACTAATTGAAAGAACTATGCAATCAGAGGTTGCATATTCATTACAATGTGCATTAAATCTCTTAAACTCTCATCCTCCACAGACTATGGATATCTGCTTTGCTACAGCAATCGTGCAGCCACATTTATGATTCACATCAGGGCGTCAATGCCAGCCTCAAGCACGGCTTTGAACACATGAAAAGTGCTTGCAATCAACATCTCATTTTGCATTTTCGTGATAGTTAAGACTTGACGTGCTTCTGTGGTAATTAAATTGTGCCTAACAGAGGCTACAAAGTACTTGATTTCGGCCACAAGTCCCATCTGGGCTTGTTTTGTGCAACAAATAGCGTTAAGAGGTCCTTTCCCCATCATTTGATCACTGACACGGATGTTGTGTATATTTTTTTAATTTTTTATGGTGTGTGCATCAGTGTAATTACTCCTGGTGGACACATCGCAAAGTTTCTGCCCTTTATCGACCAGTGTAAATGCTGCTTATTTATTAACAGTAAATTATTTAATCGCGATTAACCATAACGGCGTGTGTATCAAATATGATACACAATGTTTGATGGCTCCTCATTCACTTTCTGTTCAAGCTAACGAGCTAAACAACCTATGGTATGTAAGTTTCACATGTTTAGTGGTTATTTGTGAAGCATTAAGTTAAAAAATGGCAGTGGACTCCATGTCGGGATAAATGAAAGTTCAAGGTAACATTATAATTAAAGTTACTGACATTTTTTTGATAATAAATGTTTGCTTTATAAAACTAGCCTATTGTTGCTTCAAAGCACTATGTTTAAGTTAATAAATTACTATGTTGAAATTATGTGTATCAAATTTGATACATAAGGCTTTACGGGTTAAATTTGCCATTAGCACTCTGCTATGTATCTGACAGAAATTTATCTGACAGAAACTTTAAAAAAAAGTGTTATATTTATAATATTATTGTTCTTTTCTCTTGAAAGACTAAATAGTAAACTTTGTTATAATTGTAAAATCTATAAGAAAATTATTACATTTGTTTTTAGAGGGCAAAACGGTATCTCAGATTTTAAATATGACAAATTTGAAATATAACATGCTGTAATAGACAAATAAATGAAACAAATAATACATACAAAGACAGAAAATTACAAAGAGAATTAAATAATGTGGCAGAAAACAAATATTTAAATGCTGTGGAAAATAGTAAACACACCAAAAGGGAAACACTAATCTTGGAAACTAAATGGAGGAAAAATTACCTCTTAAGCCTAATCTATCAAATATGATACATAAAAAAACAAAAAAAATAAAAACAAAATAAAATGTGCAAAAAAAACATTTCTTTTTTTTTTCTTTTTTTAATATTTTTTAGGTTTAATGTAAAAACAAAATCTGACAAATCTTTCATATGGCAGGCTTTACAGGGTTAAGGAAAATTAACACATTAAACATTTGTAATTAATCACATGCATTAACACATTAACTTAGCTCTAATTCTATACTATATTAGTGCAATATACATTGGGGTTCAGAAGTTTTAGAATTTTGAACATTTAAAAACATAAAAATGTTAAGAAATATTTGTAAAATGAATAAGAAATATTATGATTCTGCACTTTTTCTGGGTCAATAATCAAATCTGTGATTAACCTTGTTAACTCCTTTTGTACAAAAGGTCAGTTTCCTTGCTTCCATTTAAGCACACAAGATGCTCTTTGGAACAGTTTCACAAATTAACTGAACTGTAAGCATTTTCTTATATTGTGTATACTGTATGTTAATTGTAATTGTGTCTAGCTGCTGTTGCACTGCAATTTCCCTCAGTTCTGTCAGGACCACTTTCGTCAAATGAACACTTGACTTGACTACTTTAGATAATTAAAGCAAACTGTTGGTGTTGGCGGTATGGTTCTGTTCTGGGCAAACTCTCCATCCATCAATGCAACAATGCATGGAAAGAGCAGGGAGTGCAGAAAGTAAAACCCCCTAGGGGTAACAGAAAACTCCAGCTGAAATATTAAAACATTGTTCCATTTTTAAACATTCTTCCTTCACAAGGAGAGTGTTAAGTGCAGCTTGCATCCATACAATGGAAAGGCAGCTAAGGAAATGAATAAATGGAGGACTTACACAGGACCACTTTAATAAGTGTCTAAACTGTATTGGTAGACATCATGATTAGCTGAGCCTCAGCTGATTGTTGTTGTGTTAGCTATCTTATAATAAGGAGACAGACAGTCATGCAGTGCTCAACTACTCCTTTACTCCGGAACTCACATAGTGCCTTATGTTTACATCCAAATAGGTTCCTCTAACAACAATAGCATTACACTTAATAATGCCCTTTTCAGAACACCTCCCCTTTTAAGTAAGAACTCTTTTAAATGAAAATACATCCTGTTATATATAACCCCCTAACTGCAAATACAACATTACAGAACTTAACCCCCTAATTGCAAATACAACATTACAGAACTTTCATCCTTATTTTCCCAGTCACTATCTTCAATACCTTCTCTTTAATCAAACACCTTAAACACCATATTTCTTTTTCTCATAAGCTATTTTCTCACTCTCTCCTTTTTTTCCCCTCTCCTTTTTTTCCTCTACTACAAATCCAGCCATTCAGGAGGTCGTGACGCTCGACCTGAATTTGTCACATAGGGTGCTCTGTTCATGTCCGTGTCTCTAGAATTCTGAGTATGTGTGTCAGTGTTACTCGGCTCAGGGTGTGTGTCAATTGTAACTGCCGGTTTTGGATGAAGTGGCAGGTCAACTGCACGCATGTGTTTGCGATTTCTCCTGATCAGTCTGTATGATGTAGGACCTGGGTGTTTTTGCTTGACCGATGACTGATGACAGCCACACATTTTGTCCGGGCTGCAGTGTTGGTAAGGGACGTGCTCTGTGACGCAAATCATACAGCCATTGTTGATCCTCTTTTGCTCACTTTTCTGACTTCCTGAGACTTTTGATGTTCGGCCATTGAGGGAATAACGATGTTGGAAGCTGTGGTATTGTAGTGCGCAATTGTCTTAACATGAGGAGTTGTGCTGGGGAGTAACCACTTTCCTTTTTCTTTCTCAACCCCCCCTTTCCAGAGTCCTTTTACTGTGGCTACAGCACGCTCTGCCTCGCCATTTGCCTGTGGGTATCTTGGACGTAAACCCGTACTCCGTGGCAAAGTTCTTAAAGAGTGCACAGCTGTACTGTGGGCCATTGTCAGACATAACGGACTCAGGGATTCCATGGCGGCTGAATGCCTCCTTCAGAGCTGCAATGACCATGTTGGCTGTGGTGACATTTAGACGTGCTACTTCTATGTAGCGTGAGAAGTAATTCACGACAAGAAGATATGTATTTGTCTCCCAGAAAAATAAATCTGTGCCCACCCGTTGCCATGGTCGCTCCGGCATAGTAGTGGTCAACAAAGGCTCTCTGTGTTCCGCTCTATACTGTGAACATATACTGCAGCTTTCCACCAGCTGACTGATATGCACAGACAGTCCTGGCCACCAAACAGACTGGCGAGCTCTCGCTCTGCATTTGACAATCCCTTGATGTCCTTGATGTATACTGTGGAGGATTTCTTGTCTCATACCGTGGGGTATCACAATTCTTTGCCCCCTGAAAAGCAGCTAGTATGGCCCCAGCTCTGGTGATAGGACATGTTTCTCAGGCCACTCAGTCTCACAGTATTGGATTATTTTAGCACAGATAGGGTCCGCCTTCTTTTTCTTAACTATCTCTTTCAACCTTGCTTCTGTTGCTGGAAAGCTTTGAATTACAGAATCCACAAACACTTTGATATCACTCTCATTTTCTTTCTCAGCTTGTGTGAATATGTGTTTAGCTGGAGCTCTAGATAATGTGTCAGCAGTTATCAATCGCTTACCAGGCACATGCACAATGTCAAAAGAGAACTTCAACAGCCTCAGTCAAAATCGCAGTATTTGTGGAGGGAGCTCATCTAGCGCTTTGGTGCTCAGCAGTGGCAGAAGCGGCTTGTGATCCATCTCCAGTTTAAACTTCAGACCGAGGAGGTAGGATGACAGATGTTCACATGCCCATGTGACTGCTAGGGCTTCCTTCTCAATTTGAGCATAATGTTTTTCAACCTCAGTAAGTCCCCTAAAGATGAATACAACTGGTTTCCATGTTCCATCTGACTGCTTTTGAATCAGGACTCCCCCCAAGCCAAAGGAAGAGGTGTCAGCTGAAACACATGTCTCAACTGATGGCGAGTGCCATTCGTTTTTTTTCACTGAGTAGATCTTTGAGTGGGTGGGTGTAAGATGCAAGATGGGGTAAAAATTTGCCTAGATAATTAGCCATTCCCATTACTCTTCTCACTCCTTCCACTCCGGTTGGATCGGGCATCTCTATGATCGCTCTGACTTTGTCAGGATCTGGTGTGACCCCGTCTGCTGTGATGCGGTGTCCCACAAACACACAGCCCCTGTGTCCAATTTGAAAACAGTCTTTTCTCCATTCAGCCCAATGAGTTCATTCCACCCATCAGTTCCCTGTGGGTACACTTCTCCAAGGAAAGCAAAATCTCCCTCATCATTGCTCTCTATCTGCCCCTCTGTGATGTTATTAACACTAGCTGACCTCAACTTACGATGACATCTGCAGTCAGCCTCACGAGTTGTCTTTCCAGTGGTGTTTTTTAAAGTTCCCGAATCTTCCACATCCAGTTAAATGGTTCTCTGTTTTATTTTTAGATGGCTTCTGTGATCTTTTGTCCGTTTTGTGTATTGTCTCGACATGTCCTGTTGACTGCTCTGCTCCGTGAAGTATTGGCTGTTGCTTTTTCACTGCTGCACTCTGTCTTACTTTCGTTATTGCTTTCTCTAACGTCAAGTCACCGTCTAACTGTAAGCTTTCTGACAGTTTAGCATCACGTATGCCGACTACTATTCGGTCCCTTATAAAATCTTCTTTTAGGGCTCTGAAATCACATTGTTTGGCAAGTGAATGAACAGCCATAATGAACGACTCTACACTCTCCCCAGGTTCTTGATTTCGCTTATTGAATCGGGCTCTTTCAAATATGATATTCCGCTTGCTAACACAGTGCTTGTTAAAAGCTTACTGCAGCATACAATTTCTTTTGTGCATCAGTTAGAGGTAGCACGTACAAAATATCTTCAGGGTCATCTCCAGCAGCATGCATAAAAGTATTCACCTGGTATTCTTGTGATTGCTTATCCAATCCTGATCCGATTCTGTAACGCTCAAAACGTTTCATCCATCTTGGCCATTCACTGGCATTTGTGAAATCGAACTTGCCTGGCAGAGCTAGCTGCAAGGCTAACAGTGGCGGGGCTGGCTCTTCTCTCTCCATTTTCCCCTTACTTTTCCGTTGTTCCCTTTTATTATTGATCTTTCAGGTTTAATTCGTCGTGTCTAAACCGTTGCTGCTGACACCATGTTGTGTTAGCTATCTTATAATAACGAGACAGACAGTCATGCAGTGCTCAACTACTCCTTTACTCCGGAACTCACATAGTGCCTTATGTGTTACATCCAAATAGGTTCCTCTAACAACAATAGCATTACACTTAATAATGCCCTTTTCAGAACAATTGTGAGCTTGACTCATGTGACCTGCATCAACTGAAGCTATGCTTGATTAGATTTTAAAAAAAAAGAAAAAAAAAAAGAAAAAAAAAAGTATTTATGCATCTATTCATGTGCAAAACGGTGCACACATGCAGACAGATAACAATATCAAAATGCAAACAGTCAAAGATCCAATAAATATGTAGCAAAGATTTAATGTTTTAAGCCAACATTACAAAGCATTTACGCTATGACATCACAAGAACAGTGAGCTTTTTTTATATACAAAGTGTGTATTACTTTAGTGTCACTTCGAAATGATTCTAAATTGACAAAACTATTGTTACTTGTTTAGCACCTGCAGCCAAGGTTAATTTCGTAAACGAAAACTATTGATTAAAAGACATTTTCATAAACCGAATTAAAATTATTTAAAATAAATGAAAAACTAAAATTAATCGAAACTAACAGCAGTTATTAAAAAACTAACTGAAACAAAATAAAAATTATCAGAAATAAATTAGCGTTTTCGTAATCAACGAGCTCTCATCACATGGAAAAAAAAAACCTGTGTGTGTGTGTGTGTGTGTTTGAGATGTTCATCTTCAGAGCCGCAGAGTCATTATTGGGCTGTTTAGGTGATCACCTGCAGGTGGCGTTGTGGCAAGTAATGCACATGAGATTAACTGCAACTCAAAGACATATGAAGACGATTTGGACACGAATTATGGCTGGTAGGAAGTCTTTATTTAAAAACAAGCTTAAAAACATTTTTCACGATCTTCTATAAATATTTCAGGTCCTACTGTGGCTAAGGATGGCATACTGGGGTAACAGGTGCAATACTATGGCAAAGGCGCTAACGTTAGCATTGGCGCATGTAAACATTACAAATACTGTAATTACACATTATCTAATGAAAATATCTTACTTTCAATCATCATCGAGTTGTTATAACAGTTTCTTTTACAGATTTAATGTGGATTCCTTTCATAGAATGAAGCAGAAAGCATAACATATCTAGAAAATGCAGTATGTGCTCACTTTTTTCTTCATGTTGGTATTTGGATTATTTCTGGCTGCATTACAGCGGCCTCTGGCGGCCAAAAATGACTCAAATTTTGCACAAATCATCATTATACACCTCTGTAATTGTGTTAATTACATTGTAAATGCAATTACATGTTAATGTTTTAGTGCACAATAACTTAATATGCAGTTAGCAGGCAAAAAAAAAAAAAAAAAGAAACACACACACACACACACACAATACATACATTTAGGTGAATCCTGTGGATATTGGAAGACCCTTAATTATTTTTTATTAACATTTTCTGCCTCAGACAATGCAAGAAAACTTAAAATAGACATACAATGTATCTGCTAACTAGGATTCAATAATTATGCCTGTTGCAGTTATTACATTGTCTGATTTATGGCCATATAAACAAATACAATTAGAGTTCATATATTTGAGAATTTATGTACAAATTTAAATTCCACAAGTGTTTAATTTTTTTTTTTTACATATATGAAAATGAATTATTTGTGAAATTTTTAAATATATGTAGCATACATGTACACTGGTGGCCAAAAGTTTGGAATAATGTACCGATTTTGCTGTTTCGGAAGGAAATTGGTACTTTAATTCACCAAAGTGGCATTCAACTAGGGCTGCACAATACTGGAAAAAAACTGACATTGCGATATTTTGTTTTTCTGCCATGTATATTGCGATATGAAAAAATACAGGATGACTTCACCAAATGACTTGAATAGTTCTATTTGAGAAGAATTAATTATTCTAGAATGATTGAGGTGATTTTGTAGGGAACTGCATCTTCATGGAAAATTAAAATTAAAAAAAGAAACTGAAAATGACTTTTTACTTTTTGACTTATTTTGGCTAGATTATTTTATTATAATAATTAATACACTGTTTAATTCATCATGGTTCCATTGTATTCATGTAATACTCTTCTATCAATTCAGGCTAAAGTCAATGATCTAACATGTTATGATATTAATAATGCATTCTGCTTACCCTAAAATAAAGGGGCTCATTTGTGAATGAAGAAGTGTGTGTCTAAAGGGATCCAGGAGATTACAGGAGGCTTTATCTCTGTACTCCAACCAGGTTAAAACAGAACATTACACTAAGGAGGAAGTTTCATTATCACAACAGGGAATTAATGTGAATGACAAAATAAATAATTTAACATTTTATTTCATTACAAATTAAATTACAATCCTCTTTTTTTTTTTTAAATAGAAAAGTAAACAATAAACATCCTTTAATTTAAACCATTTGAAAAAAAAATATATATATAAAATAAAAGAGCAGCTATACACCAACCCTGAGTGGTTTACAAAAATACAACATAAAATAAAATGTTTATAAAACAAATAATTTAAAAAATAGGTGTGTGATGGTATTACATACCGCATGTCAAGCGACCGGATAATTTTTTTTAAAACCCTCTTTGGTAACCGTGTTAATTGGTAGCCTACCATGTCTTTCGCGAGGTGAAATGTTATTGAATTTGTGATTTCTCTCTGCCATTTGGAACCTTTCTCGTATGGTGTAACACTGGCAAAGGCATCTGAAATAGTTTTTTGCTTTGGACGGCATTCAGATCTGGCTTTGCACTCATCATACAAAGATTTGTGGTGCCGACTTAAATGATCAAACAAACTGGTCGTGTTGTTCTCAGCTGACAGCTTCATTGAATTCTACCCGCTCAACACCAGTTTCATGTACAACAGTAAAGAGAAGGGACTCAGGGGTGCAGGCCTTATGGGAAGAATTGTAAAGAAAAAGCCACTTTTGAAACAGAAAAACAAAAAGAAAAGGTTAGTGTGGGCAAAGAAACACAGACATTGGACAACAGATAATTGGAAAAGAGTGTTACAGATCTTAACCACATTGAGCTTTTGTGGGATCAGCTAAACTGTAAGGTGCATGAGAAGTGCCCGTCAAGACAGCCACATCTATGGCAAGTGCTACAGGAAGCGTGGGGTGAAATGTCAGCTGAGTATCTGGACAAACTGACAGCTAGAATGCCAAGGATCTGCAAAGCTGTCAGTGCTGCACGTGGAGGATTTTTTGATGAGAACTCTTTGAAGTAGTTTAAGTTTCTACCTTAGTTCTGAATTTTTTTTCAAATTGTAATAGTAATTTTTCACGTTATTAATGTCCTGACTATACATTTTGATCGGTCGAATGCCACTTTGGTGAATAAAAGTACCAATTTCTTTCCATAAGAGCAAAATCTGTACATTATTCCAAACTCTGGCTGCCAGTGTATGTATGTGATCAGTAAAAAACATTTATGAACATTTATTTTCAGCAAAGTGTCCAATTTTTAGATTCGTAGCCTACTGTATTAAACAATTCAAATTGTAATCACATTTTTCTACACAACTAATGGGGATTTTAAGGGAATGTTAGGGATTCTGTGTATAAACACAGGGTTTTGTGTCTCATTTGCATCACTCAGGGTGATGATTAAACACTAGCTGTGCTGTCTGTGGTCCCACAAAAGTTTAGACATGGATTTTGATAGTGAACACACAACATGGAGGAGACGAGGTGGAGACGCTTACACTGTTACTATGAAGATGATACAAACGGCAGCTGTGCATTTGGATATGTCGTGACTGCTTCAAGCTTTTCAATCATTTGTTTTGCCGCTGTCAAACATGAAGGAAAATGATGGGATTCTCTAAGATTTACATTTTTTTTCGTTGAAATTATAAAAAAATGGCAAGCTTCCACAAATAATGCGGAGATTGGTTGAATTTGCTAGAATTCTTGCGAAATCCTGGAGGGACTGATATATTAAACAGACGACCACAGATTTCAAGATTATAGGAGACACCTATCATCATATGCAGTAAATGTAAACATAAATAAACAAAGTGACGGAGTGCCCCCTGTTGGTACAGTGAGTCTCAACAATTTAACAAGATTTCATGTTTAACATGAATTTGAGTTCATTTGAACTTTTCATATGTTTAACTTTTATACGTTTGATTTGCTTTTGTTTGGTTCTTTGTGACTTTATTGCATCTCAGACCATAATCAAAATCAAATCAAATCACTTTTATTGTCACACAACCATATACACAAGTGCAACAGTGTGTGAAATTCTTGGGTGCAGTTCCGAGCAACATAGCAGTCATGACAGTGTTGAGACATATACCAATCTACAATAAACATCAGATTTACACAACACAATTTAAAATCTAATATACACATAATTACACACAACACAATATACAAATAATAACATACAATGTACAGTATACAATACACACAATATAGAATACACATTATACAATAAAAAAATAGTATATATAGTATATATAAAATGTACAGTAGGTTGTATTGTACTGTATTGACATTCAGGCTGTCGGTTGATGGTTAGTTGCCAGTGTGTTGTTAAGAGAATATAATTTATGACAGTTCAGTGTGAGATAATAAGATTAATAAAGTGCAGTGCTGATGTATATTGATCGTGAGAGATCAAGAGTTCAAAAGTCTGATTGCTTGGGGGAAGAAGCTGTCATGAAGTCTGCTGGTGTGGGTCCTGATGCTGTGATACCGCCTACCTGATGGTAGCAGTGAGAGCAGCCCATGGCTCGGGTGGCTGGAGTCTCTGGATCCTCCGAGCTTTTTTCACACACCACCTGGTGTATATGTCCTGGAGGGAGGGAAGCTCACCTCCGATGATGTGTCTGGCAGTTCGCACCACCCTTTGCATGGCTTTGCGGTTGGACAATAACCATAATGTTATTGTTATTATGCACAAGTATGCTGAGTCTAAGTAAACTGTGCAAATATTTCGTTTTGCTTTAAGGGTGTGTTCACACTTGGCAGGTTTGGTTAGATTAAAACGAACTCCGGTGCGATTGCACTGTTAGTGCGGTTCATTTGAACAAGTGTGAATGCTGTCACTCGAACCTTGGTGCACACCAAACAAGCAGACCGAGACCGCCTGAATAGTGGGTCTCGGTTCGCTTCCAAACGAACTCTGGTGCGGTTCGATTGATATATGAACACAATATGGACCAAAGACGTCTAAAAGGACCAAAAACTGGAAGTAATTTGCCTAATACTGGCCTCAAGCATACCTGGTTCTTCTCATCATAGGAGCTATGTTGCCCATTACAGTTTGGTACAGGCGTGGGAACCGCCGTCAGCCATCCTCTCAGCATATCTTCGTTTGTGTGTGCAACGGAGGAATTCCTGGCACTGCTTTGACTCCTTTACACGTTTTATTAGCTCTTCGTTTGTTCACAGCTGGTAAAAATACCACCATATATACATACAGTATATAACGAGCGCATTTCTCCCAGCAGCCAGCATTGGTTTGGATGATCGGCAAGTTCCGTCAAAAAATATACGTCAGAAAAGCTGTCCCATCAGGTCGTGAATTTTTCCTGATTCCTTTGGTTTTGTATCGTTATTTTCTGTGGTAAAAATGCCAGTGTGAACCCTAAGCGAACCAGGACTAAATGTATCATTTTCTTTTTTGGTCCGGACCAAGAGGACCAAGAGAACCGAACTACAAGTGTGAACACACCCTAAGTGTATTGTATAAGTTTGCCAAGCTTAAATTTAAATGTGTTGATTTGGTCTACACTCTGGAAGTGTTCTGTTAACTTTGAAAACTATAATTAATAAAACTGAAACTAAAATATATAAAAACGAAATAGAAATGTGTTTACTAAAACTAAAACTAACAAAATCATTAACGAAACTGAAATTTATAGCAAATCTGAAAACTATATAAAATAAAAACTGATTTGAAAATGCAAAACTATAATAACCTTGCCTGCAGCTGACACTTTCTGTAAAGTAAAGAATATCCACAAACATTCAGTTGATGATTTATAGAAGCTGGTTTTGAATCCTATTTAATATTAACTTTGTACAGAACCAGAAGTATTTTGTAGGCCCACTTTATGGTTTTAATAAAGCTCAATAAGGTTGTTAAAGAAAAAGTACGTGGCTAGCAAAAGTAGGGTTATTGTCATTATCATGGATTCTTCCTGAGACACATGTAGACATGATCTCCCTCTTCCAGAATCACAGAGATTGAATTAGATGTAATTTCATATCGTTCACCAAAAGCATGATTGACTGCTGCTACCATATATTGTAAATTTTTATAAGTGTTATGAGTAATAGACCCATCTGCTTGGTTGTGTGGTGTATCCCAACGAAACTGAAGAAACAGATCCCTTTAACAGGTGCTGTGAAGATGCCTGTAACAGTAAGCAACAATTAACAGGCATATCACACAAACATCCTCAGAAGAATGAAACATCACAGGTTGAATGACTCATAAGAACACATACCAGTGGTTGGGTTTTAAGCTCTCCCAGCATTCACATAGACATTTTTGTAAACCAACGTGACCTCCTGTGTCTGTGTTTCCTGCAGTTCTAATTGAGGCAGCAAATGCACTGCATATTTTTCTAATTAGAATTAAAGATCACTGTACAATATCACCGTTCAACATCATACTACAAACTAACAATTTTTTAATCTACCTACTGTATACTGTAGGTATTTTCTCATTTAAGTCTTTTTAGTCCATAAATATGACATAAGTGATATAAGGACAAAAAGGAAATTGTTACCTTTTCTAGTCATTCCTCACTGGTCTCCAGTCTGACTCTCAGAGTCTTCACAGTAAATCTCAGCTTATAGTAGTAGATGCTTGAGAGATGGGTGTACTGAAACTCTCCAGAGATTAAAGCTGCACCCCTTTTCTTCATAGGCAAATGCTCGGTGCGCTCAGTCACTCCTTGCTCCAGCCGCTGTACCTCAGACATAGAGTTACAGCTGAACAGGAGAAGCAGCAGCAGATGGAAAATGGTAGAGGACATCTGTACCTCAGGACCAGGTTTAGGACACAGTGAAAGTTCCCACCAATCCACAAATTCAGCACTATGGATGCTGTAAATTAAGAGGGTACACTTCTTAAGCTGTCTACTTGCTGTATTAAACTATCAGATGATATCTGTGCAAAACTTGCAACTATTCGAGAAGAAACAAAAGATTTAGACAGTGAAGGAAGCCTACAACCTAACAGAAGGTTACTGGTGTTGTAGTACCAGAAATTCCTGCAGATCCTGATATACACCAGTCAGCCACAACATTAAAACCACCTACCTACTATTGTGTAGGTCCCCCTCGTGCCGCCAAAACAGCGCCAACCCGCATCTCAGAATGGCATTCTGAGATGATATTCTTCTCACCACAATTGTACATAGCGGTTATCTGAGTTACCGTAGACTTTGTCATTTCGAACCAGTCTGACCATTCTCTGTTGACCTCTCTCATCAACAAGGCATTTCCATCTGCAGAACTGCCCCTCACTGGATGTTTTTTGTTTTTGGCACCATTCTAGAGACTGTTGTGTGTGAAAATCCCAGGAGATCAGCTGTTATTAGAATATTAGACTATTGCACTTCAGGGAAAGAATATGATGATTTTGATATGCAAATGATCAATTAACACATTAACAATGTACTGCCGTTGCTTTGTTAATATGTAATCACGTAATCTATAAAAAGTAACTGTAGTCCAATAGTCTGTAGTCCGATTGAGTATTTCAAAATGTAATTAAATCTGAATACAAGTACTTGATTTTGTAATCTGATTACGCAATACAGATTACATTTAATTCGCTACTACCCAGCACTTTCCATGTTAGATTGTAATAAGGCAGAAAGTAAGCATGAGAGGTGTAAAAAAAAAAAACAGGATTGCCACTGTCACGTTGTTTGCTACATGCTCCATGCTACACCCCAAACCAAAGCCTAATCTGTCACATTGTCTCAGACCCCAGGGTACTGCCAACTGTTTACAGCTTGCAATTTATTATACTACTAACTTTTATTACCATTCCTGTGCCACCATCCACCTCTTCGTACAGTGAAGCAAAGCTGCCAAAGCCTAAATAAAAAAATAAAAAAAAACAAGGATCTGTCACCTTTTACAGTGTGCATGTGTATGTGCATGTGTACAGGAATTCATGGCTCTAACTCATACAGTATGGATCAAGTCTCATCATTGGTGATATACGCTCTGAAACCTTCCACTCAACTGCACGAAATGAAATTCCCGACTGTTGCATTTCATAAGATGCTGACACTGCCATATGGGTCTGATATTTATGTGGAAACCAGTGCAGCTCACACTTTAACTACTTACACATATTTATATTTGGTGTCTTTCTTGTGCCATATTGGAAATGTCAAACATTTCTGTTTTACAGTAATGAGAATGAGATTTGCACATTACAGTAAAGAGTATTTGAGGGGACAATGTTCTTAATTGTCATGAAATAAATGTCACAATGCAAAATAAATAAATAATAATTGTACTAAAAATAGGTTTCATTTTCACAAAATATAATGTGACCTGGACATTTCACCCAAATTAATATAGTAATCAATCAGTACCATGGTATATATCAAAGTACCATGGTATTACCATCTGATACCATCACAGTGCTATGGTACCGCTACAGTAATTCTTTGTAATGGCCTTTTTCCTGTTCATAAAGTATTTCTAAATGATGCATTTGTACATCTATGGATATGTGTGTGCGTACTCACCCAGAGTGTTCAGTAGGTTAGATCTCATCAGGAATTTCTCCTGGCTGTGAAAGCTAATTACCCTAAATTGAGCAGCACCAGTGCAGACACAGATGAACCCAAGGGCCTGCTTTGCATTTTTCAAATTAAGAGGGCTTCACTTTTCCTTGTGTCTGTGTGGTCATTAGGGGAAGGGTTTATGGGAAAAGAAATTGAACACAGAGCAAGTCATATCAAAGCACAGGCCTAATTCACTTAAATTTCAGAGAACAAGACAAATTGAATCTGGTGCACAAGCTTAATATGAATCATGTTTTTGGAAATGCAAAAAGGTTTCTGTGAGGGTTAGATTTAGGGGTAGGGAATAGAAATTATTGTTATATCTGTATAAAATCCATAAAATGCATGAGTCCCCACAATGTTATAAAAACAAGTTTGTGTGTGTGTGTTGTGGCCAGAATGTTGTAATGCAACAGTCTTCAAAAGGGATAGTTCACCTTTCACTTTAATTGCATCTTTTTCCATACAATGAAAGTGAATGTTGACTAAGACTAACACTCTGCCTAACATCTCCTTTTTTGTTGCACAGAAGAAAGAAAGCCATATGGGTTTGGAACAACATGAGGGGGAGTAAATGATAATGAAAGAGTTGTCATTTTTTTGGTGAACTATCTCTTTAGTAAAGAGCAAGGAGGTGGTGTAGATGGAGATAATTGTATCCTCTACCCCTCCCCAGTTGTCCACTGTGGCATAGCGCAGATGGTCTGATGTTAGAAAGCCACATTACTCTGTATATTTGTTTTAATCTTGAGTGCCTCTGTTTCCAGGTAACCAAAATATCCTATTGTTTTTAATAGTTTTTATTTATTCATTTATTTTTGGGAAAGGGGGTGGGGTTCTTAGTGGTTGGTTAATAGACAAAGATTCAGCACTTTGTTTCTTATTACACTTTACTAAAAAGCTACTAGAAAGGACAATTTCCTCTCATCCTAGCTTATTCCCGCTGAACCCCCAATTCTCTGTAACCAACTGAAATGCGTAAGCAAAATGTCACTCCTTACTGTAATACGAAAAACAATATTATTAAAATTGTACAGCACATTTGTAAAGTAAAACTGCAAGTGAAGTGTGTGGCGGTGGGGGCATGGTTCAGCATTTGTCCGGAGAAAAAGCGGTAAGGGTGCACACACCTGAGCGCTATAATGTCTAACACCTGTTTCTGATTGCAGTAAGCACTGGGGAGGCCAATATAAGGAGGAACCATGCCAGAGGTGAGGAGAGAGTGTCACACTTCAACTACTGAACCTTCTTGTGTGTTTATGAAAGCTGAAAAGCTATTTTTGAGTGTTACCTGAGTAAAAACATACCTTTTGTGTTGAAGCACCACGTTTCCCGTTTCCTCCTTTTACCCCACAATGAACCCGTTACATTGGTGTCAAAACCTGGGAAGGGCAGTGTCTCCCATCCAGAGAGCGGGGTGGGGGTGGGGGTGGGGGGGGGGGGGTGTCCGGATAGCGCCCCAGCCTGAATCGGGCGGTGGAGGAGTGTGATGAGGAGGAGGGTGTGGCTGGGCCATGAGGGTGTATGGCTGGTGCTAAGTCAAATAATCAGTGGGAGAGAGAGATAAAGGGGAGCTGGAGTCGCCAGTTCGGGAGAGAGAGAGAAAGACACATGCGGCCGCAGTTTGTTTTATGTTGTTTTAAGTTCAGTTACGTCATTAAAGTTATGTTGACAATCCTGCCGGTTTCCGCCGCCTCCTTGCCCATCCTGAACCTGTTACAATGTGTTATTTCTACTGAATGTAATATGTAAAACTACTGATGATTTCAGTTATATTATAATAATGAGATTTTTTTATTTCAATCATGAGAATTATAGAGGAAAATAATGTCACAAAACGAAAAAATTTTTGGAACTAATATCACAAAAAATATATATATATAAAAAGAATAAATAAATAAAATTATGGAACTACAAGCAGGCTACTTTTTCTTTATGTGTAATACAATATACCTACTAACAGGGTTGGGGAGTAACGAAATACATGTAACGGGAATACGTATTTAAAATACAAGTAACTATTCCACTACAGTTACAATTTAAATAATTGGTATTTAGAATACAGTTACTTTAAAAAAGTATTTAGATTACTGAACAAATTATTTTGCATTTTATTGTCATTTGTTTAATGAAATATTTAGTCCTTTCAGATGGAAAACATTTATACATATAAATGATGCGATCCAAAGTGCATTTGAACAGCGGTGAAACACTTTCTTATGATGTGTTACATTCATACGAGCAGACAGAGAAGTAAGGTTGGAGCACAAGAAACAGAAATAAACCTTGTGTAAATTGTCAGTTTTACGCTAAGCTAAAATGCTATTTCTAGCCATTTTACATGCACGTTACCAGGCACGTTCATATTTTTTATCAAGAAAATTCACGTTAGATCATAATTTCTTTTTTTCTAGTAAGACCTTTTGATATTAGGGCAAAAATCTTATTCTTGATAATAATCTTTGTATTGTTTTCCTGTAAAAATATCTAAAAATCCTTAAAACAAGATCAGTTTGATTTATCTTATTTTAGAAACAACACTGCATAATATATTTAGGTTTTTCAGAGAATGTATTTTTAACATGTGTATTTTGTCTTACTGTACTGGCAGATTTTTATAGTCAAAACAAGTGAAAAAATCTACCAGTGCTGAAGAAGTAATCCAAAGTACTTAGAATACGTTACTGACCTTGAGTAATCTAACGGAATATGTTGCAAATTACATTTTACAGCATGTATTCTGTAATCAGTAGTGGAATACATTTCAAAAGTAACCCTCCCAACCCTGCCTACAAATAGCTATGAATTTGTTTTCTTTTGATTTTGGGGTGAAATTTCCACACTGAACTCACTGTTGTGAATTCAGCAACAGTAAGTCAAAAGTTCTTCAGCTGAAATCGGCCTGTGCTAACCGAAAATTCAAACCACTACCCCCAGATTTCGAAGCTGAAAGTTTCGTTGAATCTATGGGCACGTGAGAGCTCCAGTTTTTGCAAGTAGGTATAGCTGAAGGCCGGAGATCTCGAAATGAGGGAGGAATCTCCAAAAGAGGGCGGGGTTACACTGGAATGGGGCAGGGTTACTCCAATAGGGGGTTGCGCCAACTCCAAAAGGGGTGTCACTTCCACTTACAGTTAGGGAAGGGGTTAGGTTTAGGGCTCCCTATATCTTTGCTGTTGGTTTGTAGCTCCCACCTCTTTTTGGAGCTCTGCCTGCAGCTTTATCCTGTAGATGTCCACAGAGTAGTGCCAAAAAAAGAGTTGTAAAATTTGTTGTTTCTAGATGATAATGATGTATTATTATTTATTTATAATTGTGTATTTATTAACCATATGCCCAAACCCCAACCCCAAACCTAACCATTAACACTCTTATCAGTAGTGTCACAGGGTAATGTAAACATATTTTAATTGATGCAAAGATGCCTAATGGGAGATGGCACTTAACTCCAGTAAGAATGGGATCGATGTCAGGGTACCAGAACATTCAGTAGCAACATTCAGTCAACTTCCCGTGTGATCATGTTGATGTGACCCAGGAATTTTTTTTATTATTATTTATTTATTACATTTTGGGAAGGAGGCAGTGTTAGTGGCTGGTTGATTGAGAATTCAGCACTTTGTTTCTTGTTACATTTGACTTGATTTCCTCTCATCGTAGCTAAGGGCGTATTTACACTTGGTCACTTCATGCATTTTTACTGATCGGATTGCTATCCGATTAAATAAGCACATTCCATTTAAACTTGGCTACATAAATGCATCTCCCCAAACAGATATAAATCCGATCTTCAATTCCCATGCTATATGCAAACAAAACAGAGTTGATTTTCGTGATTATGCTAATGCAGGGCAGCGAATTTAAAGATTTATTATTTGATTCCAAGTGACTTTGCCCAGTGCACATTTGTGTCTGTGTGTGTGTGTGTGTGTGTGTGTGTGTGCGTGATGTGTATTTTTCTGCTCAGGCGTTGTCGTAGGTAAGATATGTCCATGCGTGTCAGCTGTGCTTATTGTCAGAGATTAGTTTCAGTTTTGTCAGCGATCTGCATCAAATAAATTAAGGAAAATGTTCTCTCTCTCATACAATGTGCATCTGTTTTTTGATTTGTTATTATTTATTGTGCAACACAATCTCTATGCAATTACTCGTTAGCAGCTGTTATGTTTTGATTTTCCAAATGCAGGCATAGCATTGTTTGAGCAGAGTAAAGTTTACATACTGTACATGTATGTTGCTTGAACAGCCAGATGCATTTACACTTTACGGATTTTCATCTGGAATGCATTTTAAATCGCCTCCAGATATATATTCCTTTGAATCCATCTTGGAGGGCATTTACACCTGGACCAGGTGTAAATACCCCCATAGTTACAGGGACCCCTGATGCAAAAACACAATTCCAATAAATTTTAGGAACAAGTCAAAACCAGAATTCCCTAAACATTAGTACTACATAGCTCAAGTTTACATCCAGTGTGGATGGAATCTTCTTGTTCCTTGAAGCACAGTTATGTCAAACCATGAGAAAATTCAGCTTTCAGCTTGGCTTTCAGAAAACTCTATAAGGCTGCTTACAGTGTGCTTAGAAGCTAAACAGGAACCAGAGAGAGTGGAGACGTATAGACATAATAGATGGATTGGATGCTATTTATACAGGCTGGATCGGAAAAACGAGCGTGAGAGGAGAGAGACAGCGAGTGAAGGAGGGAGAGAACATGTTGACTCGGCGCCAATCTGTTTAATCTCTCTGTACACTCCCTGTGTGTTTTACTCTTTGAGCTAGAGAGAAACGCATACAGACTCATTTTCAATCTGAAGATCAAATCCCGGCAATCACCTATTCAATACTGGCCCATGCTGAGTCCAAATCTCATATATCCCCTTGAGCAAATAGGCCATACTAAATAAAAGGTGATAAATGCTTAATGTCATATTAAACAAGACCACTATAACATATGCACACCAGACAGAAAGTGTGGTAGAGGAATCAGTTCGTCCGATAACATCGACGGATTTAACGACAGCTGGGTGTGCGGGGGGATCCAGCACGAGGTAGGATGGTACTAGTGGTAACTAGTAAGCATAACGATACATATCGTATTGTCCGAGTATCTTACTCATTTATCTGAAGCTCGATAGCAATGAGCTAACTTGTGTGGCAATACATTGAGTGTAGCTTACCTGTCAAGAAGCAACTCAGCAAGTTTGCCATCTCCATCAAACCCCAAAAGTTCCACAAAAGTCCTCCACTGTGTAAATGTTTTCACTTTTCACTCTATTCTCTGTCTCTGTGTCTTTTAGCACGTCTTCGAATTTTGGCAAAGCAAAATTGTTCCTCTGTAAACATCTGCCATGAATGTTCATATTCTCCCAGCTAAACAGCTTACTACAAGTAGCCACGACCCTAGTCTCAGCCTCAGACGGCATGCCCACGGACCACCCACAGTTCATGCACTAACCATCTGATGCTTTTAGCACACAAAACTGGAAAAAGCTATCTCTATCAAATCAGCACAAATCTGATTGGCTGGTTCAGATTAAACCAACTGTGATTAGTCGCTTTACATGACAGTTAGATGGCTTTTCCTGTCTAAATGGGCGGTTCTTGTCCAACTGAAGCAACTATAGACCCTACACGAGACTACCATGCCCCAAACTCATGCCATAGGTTGAGCTAAAAAGTGATGGGTGGAGCTGAGTGGACCTCTTAATATATAAACATCAGTGTTTTGATAGTGCCTGGGAGGTACAGGTAAACCCCCGAATGGCTTACTTATAGTTGTCAATGAACAATAAGCTGGGATAGTAGAATGTATTCTGACATAAACATTTTACATACTTCACATTTAAAGAGGATTCGTAAGGATTAGCTGTCCATAGGTTGATACAGTACATACCAGTGCCTATCCAAACCTAAAATGTGTACTAGAACTACACTCTTTGTACAAATAGCTGTGAATCCGAATGAAATGGTTGAATATAGACACTAATGTGAAATGTGACCAAATTTTCTAACTCTACTGGTTAGTAATTGCATGGTATTCAGTTCATTGAAGGTTTTCTGTAATGGCTTTCCAACAGCGTTGTCCCTCAGAAGAAACATTCTGTACTCTTTGACTTCCTCCTTTCATAGAAAATTGAGTTATGGCACATGAAAGGGAAGTCTACAGCGAGAACACCAAAACAAAACATGGTGTCTCCAGTGTTTTCTTAGCAGAACAGCTTTGCTGGTACTGTATACTTTACCCCAGATAATGTTGTGACCTGTGCAGGCCAGGATGCACCTGCATGTGGAAGCTGAGGTCATTTAGGACACGAAGACCTTTTCTCCAGACCAACACTGCCACCAGCTCCCTATTTATACCCTCATTCTCTCATACACACACAACGGCCGCACACCCACAGGGAAGGAAGCACATCAAGGATGTCTTTTTTTTCTTTACGCCCGTCTCCCAAGGCCTCTCAGTGGTCGATGAGATTTACTCTCACCCTCCTATTTACACCCCGGAAAGTTAAGGAAATGGCCACTGGCCTATGTCTACACAGCATATGGAGAACCACACTGGGAGGAAGTCAGTACAATGCTCATTTCCAAGAGCTCAACAATTACCTGCTAATGATGAAGGACATAAAACATAAACAAGCAATGATTCCCAAGCCATTCTGTAAGCATTTGTACACAAACGTAGACACTCACACGGCATGTCATTCTCTTAAGAATGGAACACACGGAACAGTTTGTTCCCTTTGGCCAAACAAGTTTGTTAGTGATATAACACAAGATTGGGGGAAAGGGAGGATCAGTGTCCTGGCTTCAACCCCATCTCGATACAAGTAGAGCTTTGATCAGGGCTGTATCTCTATACCTGTGCTCTCGGATCCATGTTATTCATTTACATTTGAGCTGATTCTAAATGTTGTGGAGGGCAGTGTCTTGCCGTCTCGCATTGATTTCCAATACAACAGTCCCAAACATATCCAGATACACTGAATGAAATCAGGGCAAGATTAGGCCAAACGCTATTTGAAGCAAAGGCTCAGCAAATGCATTCTCCATTACCTAAAAAAAGCCACTTAAAGTTTGTCGATTATAAGGGAAGTACACAGTTGCTGTATGGGGTTACTCTCTTCACATTTGCACTCACCTTCCTTATGATCTGACCTGAGATAGAGCTGGATTGTTAAAGGGATAGTTCACCCTCAGTAAACTCTTTCCAAACAAACAAAAGTAGTTATTTACAGCAGAATGTCCAAAATGCTCTTTTCCATATAATGGAAACAAATGGTGACCATAGCAAAATTTTCAAGGCAAAACATGTGGCATAATGTTGATTACCACAAAATAAATTTCGACTTGTCCCTTCTTTTCTTTATAAAAAGCAAAAGTCTGGGTTACATTGAGGCACTTACAATGGGGCCAATCTGTAGACGTTAAAATAGTTTAACTACTTGAGAGTTACCCATCACTCGTTATGATAACAGGAAAAAAATATATAGTTTATAACATCGTTGAGACAAAAGTTGAGCAACTCTGTTCTAGACACTGTGAAGTGAATCTTGAGACACCTGCGTTCTACACTCACCGACCACTTTATTAGGTACAGCTGTACACCTGGGGTGGATGGGCTACAATAGCAGAAGACCACACCGAGTTCCACTTCTGTCAGACAAGAACAGAAAGCTGAGGCTGCAGAGGGCATACCATCTGTGTACATCAGAAATTGAGATCCATAAGACCAGGATATGTTTTTCCAGTCTTTAACTGTCCAGTTTTGGAGAGCCTGTGCCCACTGCAGCCTCAGCTTTCTGTTATTGGCTGAGAGAAATTGAACCTGACATGGCTATTGTAGCCTATTCGCCTCAAGGTTTGACATGTTGTGCATTCTGAGATGCTATTATGCTCAATACAGTTGTACAGAGTGGGTTTTCTGAGTTACCGTAACCTTTCTGTCAGCTCGAACCAGTCTTGCCATTCTCCATTGACCTCTCTCATCAACAAGGTGTTTCCATCCACAGAACTGCCACTCACTGGATGTTTTTTGCACCATTCTGAATAAACTCAGGATAGAGAATTAGGTGCATGAAAATCCCAGGGGATCAGCAGTTACAGAAATACTCAAACCAGCCCGTTTGGCACCAACAATCATGCCATGGTCGAAATCACTGAGATCACATTTTTTCCACATTCTGATGGTTGATGTGAAGATTAACTGAAGCTCCTGACTCATATCTGCCTAATTTTAGGCATTGCACTGCTGCCACATGATTGACTAATTAGATAATCTCATGAATAAGTAGGTGTACAGGTGTACCTAATAAAGTGGTTGGTGAGTGTATTTCATTTGTTGTGCTGTTAAACATGATTCCAGATTGTTTGTCACCCAGCAAAGTTCCTGCACTTGATAAACAGTTGCCAATGTTTTTTTGTTTTTTTTCTGCTACAGTGTGCTGAGGAGCCACCATGCCTTGTTAAAACTGTGTATGCTTACTGTTACGAATGCTGCGTATCAGGGGCAGACTGGGAAGAGAAACTGACCCTTGATTTGAAATAAAAACCGGCCCAAAATTTGTTGAATGGTGGTGTGGGTGGCGGGGGGTTGGTAGGTGCATATCCGGCACCGTTTTGCAGCCCGTTCGGCCCTGTGTTGTGGCCAGCCCACCGGGAAAAGTCCTGGTTGTCCCTATGGCCAGTCCGTCTCTGTTGCGTATGATACTTAAATAAAATACAGCCTATTGCAACAAATTTAATTGCTTGGATAAGAAATCATAAAGAGTGGGCAATTTTGGGTCCAGGTCAGGTTTACATGCTCTCAGGTATGGGCTGGGTTTGGGCTTTATTTTAAGGCCCGTCCAGACTTCTACATTCCATGGAAAAAAGCAGAATAATTTTTTTTTTAATATTTGATATTAATATTTGTGTTTGAGAGAACAAAGAAAGTCATGATGATGGCAGAATTTTAATTTTTGGGTCTACTATCCCTTTAAAGCATTCTGAAGAGGATGCCGTAGAGAACAGAATGCGTGGAAGTTTGATTTACTGAAGTAAAATCACCTGAGGTTATTGACTGCGGCTAAAAACCTCCCACAATTCTGAAAAGAGCGTGAGAAGAATGTTCCAATTCTTCACAGATTTAGGTTAGATAACATACTTTTCAGCCTTAGACTGTGATAGAGTGGGAGTCAGACAAGAGAGAAACAGACAGGGACAGAAACCAGAGAGAGAGAGAGAGAGAGAGAGAAAAGGGGGAAAGGAGGGAACCCTCTGAAACGTGGAACAAAGAAGTTCTGTAATGTAAATTGGCCCTACTGTGCTTAAGAGCGTACTTGTTTTGTGTTCAGTGAGAATGTTAAAACACACACCCAGCGATCTTCTGTCTCAGACAAAAATTTAAACGACATCCTCATTCACTTGGCTTTTATTCACATTTCAAATATGCTAACACTAGCAAGATCTTTACATTCCATTGTGTGCCTCAGAACATCAGACTTCTATCTGAGCATTCAGACAGAATAATAATTATAATAGTTAATAATAATAAAAGCAGCATCCCAGTTTAAAATAGAAAGCCATATGTGATGAGTGTACGATAATATTCAATATCTATGTGCTAGTTCACACATTCTCAGTTCATTAAAAAGGAACTAGAACCTGATCAATAAAATTAAAGATAGCCAAAACATCTCAATAAAAC